>NC_065550.1:34328984-34969807 GCF_022605725.1 Anthonomus grandis grandis | reverse complement strand
ACATCTCGTGAGAGTGAGGCAAAATCTGCACTTTTTAGTCGGCTTTTCGGATATATCCTTGTCTCAGTTTCTTAATATCCTCGGTATCAATTTAAAATTATGTTTTTCTATTGTACTATATTGAATTACGTATGAAAACACTAATTTTATAATAATTCTTTGCTTATTTTTAAAGTGCGTCCAGGATATAAGTCTTAGGAGAGGCAAAATCTCCACTTTTTGGTCCGTTTTTTGGATATATCCCTGTCTCAGTTCCTTAATATCCTCGGTATCAATTTAAAATTATGCTTTTCTATTGTAGTTTATCCAATTACGTATGAAAACAATAATTTTATAAAAATTCTCTGCTTATTTTTAACGTGCGTCCAGGATATAAGTCTTAGGAGAGGCAAAATCTGCACTTTTTAGTCGGTTTTTCGGATATATCCTTGTTTCAGTTCCTTAATATCCTCGGTATCAATTAAAATTATGTTTTTCTATTGTAGTTTATCCAATTACGTATGAAAACAATAATTTTATAAAAATTCTCTGCTTATTTTTAACGTGCGTCCAGGATATAAGTCTTAGGAGAGGCAAAATCTGCACTTTTTAGTCGGCCTTTCGGATATATCCTTGTCTCAGTTTCTTAATATCCTCGGTATCAATTTAAAATTATGCTTTTCTATTGTAGTTTATCCATTACGTATGAAAACACTAATTTTATATAATTCTCTGCTTATTTTTAAAGTGCGTCCAGGATATAAGTCTTAGGAGAGGCAAAATCTCCACTTTTTGGTCGGTTTTTCGGATATATTGCTGTCTTAGTTCCGTAATATCCTCGGTATCAATTTAAAATTATATTTTTCTATTGTAGTTTATCCAATTATGTATCAAAACACTAATTTTATAATAATTCTCTGCTTATTTTTAACGTGCGTCCAGGATATAGGTCTTAGGAGAGGCAAAATCTCCACTTTTTGGTCGGTTTTTCGGATATATCCTTGTCTCAGTTCCTTAATATCCTCGGTATCAAATTAAAATTATGTTTTTCTATTGTAGTTTATCCAATTACGTATGAAAACAATAATTTTATAAAAATTCTCTGCTTATTTTTAACGTGCGTCCAGGATATAAGTCTTAGGAGAGGCAAAATCTGCACTTTTTAGTCGGTTTTTCGGATATATCCTTGTTTCAGTTCCTTAATATCCTCGGTATCAAATTAAAATTATGTTTTTCTATTGTAGTTTATCCAATTACGTATGAAAACAATAATTTTATAAAAATTCTCTGCTTATTTTTAACGTGCGTCCAGGATATAAGTCTTAGGAGAGGCAAAATCTGCACTTTTTAGTCGGCTTTTCGGATATATCCTTGTCTCAGTTTCTTAATATCCTCGGTATCAATTTAAAATTATGTTTTTCTATTGTACTATATTGAATTACGTATGAAAACACTAATTTTATAATAATTCTTTGCTTATTTTTAAAGTGCGTCCAGGATATAAGTCTTAGGAGAGGCAAAATCTGCACTTTTTAGTCGGTTTTTCGGATATATCCTTGTTTCAGTTCCTTAATATCCTCGGTATCAATTTAAAATTATGCTTTTCTATTGTAGTTTATCCAATTACGTATGAAAACACTAATTTTATAATAATTCTCTGCTTATTTTTAAAGTGCGTCCAGGATATAGGTCTTAGGAGAGGCAAAATCTCCACTTTTTGGTCGGTTTTTCGGATATATCCTTGTCTCAGTTCCTTAATATCCTCGGTATCAATTTAAAATTATGTTTTTCTATTGTAGTTTATCCAATTACGTATGAAAACACTAATTTTATAATAATTCTCTGCTTATTTTTAAAGTGCGTCCAGGATATAAGTCTTAGGAGAGGCAAAATCTCCACTTTTTGGTCGGTTTTTCGGATATATTGCTGTCTTAGTTCCGTAATATCCTCGGTATCAATTTAAAATTATATTTTTCTATTGTAGTTTATCCAATTATGTATCAAAACACTAATTTTATAATAATTCTCTGCTTATTTTTAACGTGCGTCCAGGATATAGGTCTTAGGAGAGGCAAAATCTCCACTTTTTGGTCGGTTTTTCGGATATATCCTTGTCTCAGTTCCTTAATATCCTCGGTATCAAATTAAAATTATGTTTTTCTATTGTAGTTTATCCAATTACGTATGAAAACAATAATTTTATAAAAATTCTCTGCTTATATTTAACGTGCGTCCAGGATATAAGTCTTAGGAGAGGCAAAATCTGCACTTTTTAGTCGGCTTTTCGGATATATCCTTGTCTCAGTTTCTTAATATCCTCGGTATCAATTTAAAATTATGTTTTTCTATTGTACTATATTGAATTACGTATGAAAACACTAATTTTATAATAATTCTTTGCTTATTTTTAAAGTGCGTCCAGGATATAAGTCTTAGGAGAGGCAAAATCTCCACTTTTTGGTCCGTTTTTTGGATATATCCCTGTCTCAGTTCCTTAATATCCTCGGTATCAATTTAAAATTATGCTTTTCTATTGTAGTTTATCCAATTACGTATGAAAACAATAATTTTATAAAAATTCTCTGCTTATTTTTAACGTGCGTCCAGGATATAAGTCTTAGGAGAGGCAAAATCTGCACTTTTTAGTCGGTTTTTCGGATATATCCTTGTTTCAGTTCCTTAATATCCTCGGTATCAAATTAAAATTATGTTTTTCTATTGTAGTTTATCCAATTACGTATGAAAACAATAATTTTATAAAAATTCTCTGCTTATTTTTAACGTGCGTCCAGGATATAAGTCTTAGGAGAGGCAAAATCTGCACTTTTTAGTCGGCTTTTCGGATATATCCTTGTCTCAGTTTCTTAATATCCTCGGTATCAATTTAAAATTATGTTTTTCTATTGTACTATATTGAATTACGTATGAAAACACTAATTTTATAATAATTCTTTGCTTATTTTTAAAGTGCGTCCAGGATATAAGTCTTAGGAGAGGCAAAATCTCCACTTTTTGGTCCGTTTTTTGGATATATCCCTGTCTCAGTTCCTTAATATCCTCGGTATCAATTTAAAATTATGCTTTTCTATTGTAGTTTATCCAATTACGTATGAAAACAATAATTTTATAAAAATTCTCTGCTTATTTTTAACGTGCGTCCAGGATATAAGTCTTAGGAGAGGCAAAATCTGCACTTTTTAGTCGGTTTTTCGGATATATCCTTGTTTCAGTTCCTTAATATCCTCGGTATCAAATTAAAATTATGTTTTTCTATTGTAGTTTATCCAATTACGTATGAAAACAATAATTTTATAAAAATTCTCTGCTTATTTTTAACGTGCGTCCAGGATATAAGTCTTAGGAGAGGCAAAATCTGCACTTTTTAGTCGGCTTTTCGGATATATCCTTGTCTCAGTTTCTTAATATCCTCGGTATCAATTTAAAATTATGCTTTTCTATTGTAGTTTATCCAATTACGTATGAAAACACTAATTTTATAATAATTCTCTGCTTATTTTTAAAGTGCGTCCAGGATATAAGTCTTAGGAGAGGCAAAATCTCCACTTTTTGGTCGGTTTTTTCGGATATATTGCTGTCTTAGTTCCGTAATATCCTCGGTATCAATTTAAAATTATATTTTTCTATTGTAGTTTATCCAATTATGTATCAAAACACTAATTTTATAATAATTCTCTGCTTATTTTTAACGTGCGTCCAGGATATAGGTCTTAGGAGAGGCAAAATCTCCACTTTTTGGTCGGTTTTTTCGGATATATCCTTGTCTCAGTTCCTTAATATCCTCGGTATCAAATTAAAATTATGTTTTTCTATTGTAGTTTATCCAATTACGTATGAAAACAATAATTTTATAAAAATTCTCTGCTTATTTTTAACGTGCGTCCAGGATATAAGTCTTAGGAGAGGCAAAATCTGCACTTTTTAGTCGGTTTTTCGGATATATCCTTGTTTCAGTTCCTTAATATCCTCGGTATCAAATTAAAATTATGTTTTTCTATTGTAGTTTATCCAATTACGTATGAAAACAATAATTTTATAAAAATTCTCTGCTTATTTTTAACGTGCGTCCAGGATATAAGTCTTAGGAGAGGCAAAATCTGCACTTTTTAGTCGGCTTTTCGGATATATCCTTGTCTCAGTTTCTTAATATCCTCGGTATCAATTTAAAATTATGTTTTTCTATTGTACTATATTGAATTACGTATGAAAACACTAATTTTATAATAATTCTTTGCTTATTTTTAAAGTGCGTCCAGGATATAAGTCTTAGGAGAGGCAAAATCTGCACTTTTTAGTCGGTTTTTCGGATATATCCTTGTTTCAGTTCCTTAATATCCTCGGTATCAATTTAAAATTATGCTTTTCTATTGTAGTTTATCCAATTACGTATGAAAACAATAATTTTATAAAAATTCTCTGCTTATTTTTAAAGTGCGTCTAGGATATAAGTCTTAGAAGAGGCATAATCGCCACTTTTTGGTCGGTTTTTCGGATATATCGTTGTCTCAGTTCTTTAATATCCTCGGTATCAATTTAAAATTATGCTTTTCTATTGTAGTTTATCCAATTACGTATGAAAACAATAATTTTATAATAATTCTCTGCTTATTTTTAAAGTGCGTCTAGGATATAAGTCTTAGAAGAGGCATAATCGCCACTTTTTGGTCGGTTTTTCGGATATATCCTTGTCTCAGTTTCTTAATATCCTCGGTATCAATTTAAAATTATGCTTTTCTATTGTAGTTTATCCAATTACGTATGAAAACAATAATTTTATAATAATTCTCTGCTTATTTTTAAAGTGCGTCTAGGATATAAGTCTTAGAAGAGGCATAATCGCCACTTTTTGGTCGGTTTTTTCGGATATATCGTTGTCTCAGTTCTTTAATATCCTCGGTATCAATTTAAGATTGTCTTTTTCTATTGTAGTTTATCCAATTACGTATGAAAACACTAATTTTATAATAATTCTCTGCTTATTTTTAAAGTGCGTCCAGGATATAAGTCTTAGGAGAGGCAAAATCTCCACTTGTTGGTCGGTTTTTCGGATATATCCTTGTCTCAGTTTCTTAATATCCTCGGTATCAATTTAAAATTATGTTTTTCTATTGTACTATATTGAATTACGTATGAAAACACTAATTTTATAATAATTCTTTGCTTATTTTTAAAGTGCGTCCAGGATATAAGTCTTAGGAGAGGCAAAATCTCCACTTTTTGGTCCGTTTTTTGGATATATCCCTGTCTCAGTTCCTTAATATCCTCGGTATCAATTTAAAATTATGCTTTTCTATTGTAGTTTATCCAATTACGTATGAAAACAATAATTTTATAAAAATTCTCTGCTTATTTTTAACGTGCGTCCAGGATATAAGTCTTAGAAGAGGCATAATCGCCACTTTTTGGTCGGTTTTTCGGATATATCCTTGTCTCAGTTTCTTAATATCCTCGGTATCAATTTAAAATTATGCTTTTCTATTGTAGTTTATCCAATTACGTATGAAAACAATAATTTTATAATAATTCTCTGCTTATTTTTAAAGTGCGTCTAGGATATAAGTCTTAGAAGAGGCATAATCGCCACTTTTTGGTCGGTTTTTCGGATATATCGTTGTCTCAGTTCTTTAATATCCTCGGTATCAATTTAAGATTGTCTTTTTCTATTGTAGTTTATCCAATTACGTATGAAAACACTAATTTTATAATAATTCTCTGCTTATTTTTAAAGTGCGTCCAGGATATAAGTCTTAGGAGAGGCAAAATCTCCACTTGTTGGTCGGTTTTTCGGATATATCCTTGTCTCAGTTTCTTAATATCCTCATTATCAATTTAAAATTATGTTTTTCTATTGTAGTTTATCCAATTACGTATGAAAACACTAATTTTATAATAATTCTCTGCTTATTTTTAACGTGCGTCCAGGATATAGGTCTTAGGAGAGGCAAAATTTCCACTTTTTGGTCGGTTTTTCGGATATATTGCTGTCTTAGTTCCGTAATATCCTCGGTATCAATTTAAAATTATGTTTTTCTATTGTAGTTTATCCAATTACGTATGAAAACACTAATTTTATAATAATTCTCTGCTTATTTTTAACGTGCGTCCAGGATATAGGTCTTAGGAGAGGCAAAATTTCCACTTTTTGGTCGGTTTTTCGGATATATCCTTGTCTCAGTTTCTTAATATCCTCATTATCAATTTAAAATTATGTTTTTCTATTGTAGTTTATCCAATTACGTATGAAAACACTAATTTTATAATAATTCTCTGCTTATTTTTAACGTGCGTCCAGGATATAGGTCTTAGGAGAGGCAAAATCTCCACTTTTTGGTCGGTTTTTCGGATATATCCTTGTCTCAGTTCCTTAATATCCTCGGTATCAATTTAAAATTATGTTTTTCTATTGTAGTTTATCCAATTACGTATGAAAACACTAATTTTATAATAATTCTCTGCCTATTTTTAAAGTGCGTCCAGGATATAGGTCTTAGGAGAGGCAAAATCTGCACTTTTTAGTCGGTTTTTCGGATATATCCTTGTCTCAGTTCCTTAATATCCTCGGTATCAATTTAAATTTATATTTTTCTATTGTAGTTTATCCAATTACGTATGAAAACACTAATTTTATAATAATTCTCTGCTTATTTTTAAAGTGCGTCCAGGATATAAGTCTTAGGAGAGGCAAAATCTGCACTTTTTAGTCGGTTTTTCGGATATATCCTTGTCTCAGTTTCTTAATATCCTCGGTATCAATTTAAAATTATATTTTTCTTTTGTAGTTTATCCAATTACGTATGAAAACACTTATTTTATAATAATTCTCTGCTTATTTTTAACGTGCGTCCAGGATATAGGTCTTAGGAGAGGCAAAATCTCCACTTTTTGGTCGGTTTTTCGGATATATCCTTGTCTCAGTTCCTTAATATCCTCGGTATCAATTTAAAATTATGTTTTTCTATTATAGTTTATCCAATTACATATAAAAACACTAATTTTATAATAATTCTCTGCTTAGTTTTTAAGTGTGTCCTGGATATATGTCTTAGGAGAGGCAAAATCTCCACTTTTTGGTCGGTTTTTTGGATATATCGCTGTCTCAGCTTCTTAATATTCTCGGTATCAATTTAAAATTAAGTTTTTCTATTGTAGTTTATCCACATACGTATGAAAACACTAATTTTATAATAATTCTCTACCTATTTTTAAAGTGCGTCCAGGATATAGGTGTTAGGAGAGGCAAAATTTCCACTTTTTGGTCGGTTTTTCGGATATATCCTTGTCTCAGCTCCTTAATATCCCCGGTATCAATTTAAAGTTATGTTTTTCTATTGTAGTTTATCCAATTACGTATGAAAACACTAATTTTATAATAATTCTCTGCCTATTTTTAGAGTGCGTCCAGGATATAGGTCTTAGGAGAGGCAAAATTTTCACTTTTTGGTCGGTTTTTCGGATATATCCTTGTCTCAGCTCCTTAATATCCCCGGTATCAATTTAAAGTTATGTTTTTTTATTGTAGTTTATCCAATTACGTAAGAAAACACTAATTTCATAATAATTCTCTGCTTATTTTTGAAGTGCGTCCAGGATATAAGTCTTAGGAGAGGCAAAATCGCCACTTTTTAGTCGGTTTTTCGGATATATCCTTGTCTCAGTTCCTTAATATCCTCGGTATCAATTTAAAATTATGTTTTTCTATTGTAGTTTATCCAATTACGTATGAAAACTCTAATTTTTTAATAATTCTCTGCTTATTTTTAAAGTGCGTCCAGGATATAGGTCTTAGGAGAGCCAAAATCTCCACTTTTTGGTCGGTTTTTCGGATATATCCTTGTCTCAGTTCCTTAATATCCTCGGTATCAATTTAAAATTATGTTTTTCTATTGTAGTTTATCCAATTACGTATGGAAACACTAATTTTATAATAATTCTCTGCTTATCTTTTAAGTGCATCCAGGATATAGGCCTTAGGAGAGGCAAAATCTCCACTTTTTGGTCGTTTTTTTCGGATATATCCTAGTCTCAGTTCTTTAATATCCTTGGTATCAATTTAAAATTATGTTTTTCTATTGTAGTTTATCCAATTACCTATGAAAACTCTAATTTTTTAATAATTTTCTGCTTATTTTTAAAGTGCGTCCAGGATATAGGTCTTAGGAGAGCCAAAATCTCCACTTTTTGGTTGGTTTTTCGGATATATCCTTGTCTCAGTTTCTTAATATCCTCGGTATCAATTTAAAATTATGTTTTTCTATTGTAGTTTATCCAATTACGTATGAAAACACTAATTTTATTATAATTATCTGCTTATTTTTAAAGTGCGTCCAGGATATAGGTCTTAGGAGAGCCAAAATCTTCACTTTTTAGTCGGTTTTTCGGATATATCCTTCTCTCAGTTCCTTAATATCCTTGGTATCAATTTTAAATTAAGTTTTTCCATTGTAGTTTATCCAATTACGTATGAAAACACTAATTTTATAATAATTCTCTGCTTATCTTTTAAGTGCATCCAGGATATAGGTCTTAGGAGAGGCAAAATCTCCACTTTTTGGTCGGTTTTTGGGATATATCGCTGTCTCAGGTCCTTAATATCCTCGGTATCAATTTAAAATTATGTTTTTCTATTGTAGTTTATCCAACTAGGTATGAAAACACTAATTTTTCAATAATTCTCTGCTTATCTTTTAAGTGCATCCAGGATATAGGTCTTAGGAGAGGCAAAATCTCCACTTTTTGGTCGGTTTTTCGGATATATTCTTGTCTCAGTTCCTTAATATCCTCGGTATCAATTTAAAATTATGTTTTTCTATTGTAGTTTATCCAATTACGTATGAAAACTCTAATTTTTTAATAATTCTCTGCTTATTTTTAAAGTGCGTCCAGGATATAGGCCTTAGGAGAGGCAAAATCTCCACTTTTTGGTCGTTTTTTTCGGATATATCCTAGTCTCAGTTCTTTAATATCCTTGGTATCAATTAAAAATTATGTTTTTCTATTGTAGTTTATCCAATTACCTATGAAAACACTAATTTTATAATAATTTTCTGCTTATTTTTAAAGTGCGTCCAGGATTTAGGTCTTAGGAGAGCCAAAATCTCCACTTTTTGGTCGGTTTTTCGGATATATCCTTGTCTCAGTTCCTTAATATCCCCGGTATTAATTTAAAATTATGTTTTTCTATTGTAGTTTATTCAATTACGTAAGAAAACACTAGTTTTATAATATTTCTCTGTTTATTTTTAAAGTGCGTCCAGGATATAAGTCTTAGGAGAAACAAAATCCCCACTTTTTGGTCGGTTTTTCGGATATATCGCTGTCTCAGTTCCTTAATATCCTCGGTATCAATTTAAAATTATGTTTTTCTATTGAGGTTTATCCAATTACGTATGAAAACACTAATTTTATAATAATTCTTTGCTTATTTTTAAAATGCATTCAGGATATAAGTCTGAAAAGTGGCAAAATCTGGACTTTTTGGCCGGCTTTTTGGACATATCCCAGTCTCAGTTCTTTAACAAAAAAACCTCATAAATCAAGCTCATAATGACCAAACCTCCCCCCTTCACCAAAGAAAAAAAAACAACAACAGCAATTAATTTCCTTTAAAATTTTCCATACATAATACGTATCCGCACTCCGAATGATGCAGTTCAATGGGTTGATTTATTAAAGGAACACTTGCAAACCCAACTCGCGTGGAATATGAAATCAATCTAGTTTAAGGTTTCACAGTTGTTTTCGCCCCCGTACCCCCCTATTTGCCTCGTTTATGCAATGTTTTTGACACCCATGAATTAAATCGTTTAAATTGGAGCCTCGCAAAGTTGAAAACGTCGTCTGCAACTCGAACATCTCTTCGGTATAAATTAAGATAAATTATATCAACGGGGTAGAAGGGGGCGGAGCGTCGACTCTAAGAACTCATTATGCGCACAATTAAACTGGTTAATATTTTTGTTTACTTAATTGCTTTGCTGTTTTCGCCGGCTGGTTCGTTTTACTTCGCTTCATTAATCGGCTGTTAGTGGGGCGAGGGAGGCCTGGAATTATTAAAAAAAATTTAGGTAGTTGATAGTAATTATACATTAAGCTAAAACTATAATTTTTCTTCCAAGCAGTTGAAAAGCCTAAACTCAAGTAGTTCCTATACAAATGAGCACTCAACTACCTTAAATAAGACTTTTTTTCTGTTATTCAACTACTTGAAAAAAACGTAACTTTAATTGTTCGAAGCAGTTGAAGACTTAAAAACTGAAATAATTAAAATCGTCTGTCTAAATTAATTAATTAAATTCGTCCAAATTTTACGAATATCCAACTGCTTAGGATGGTTTTCAACTGCAATACGCTTTATTTCTATAGAAATCAGGCAGTTTTGTAATTTAACATATATATGGGAGTTTCCCCTTTAAAATGTAAATCAATCTATTTTACTGATTCAGGTTAACAATAATAAATCCGCCTTCCAAGTTCCAAGCCACCGATAAAATATCTTTTAAATTTAAAGTTTAAAATTCGCAGTGAAGGCCTCTTATTTACCTGCTGCAGCAGCAGGAGCAGCAATAACGGCAATACAAACCCGTAAAACCGTGGCCCGTTTACAAAGCAACAAACCGGAATTTATTTTACATTTAGCCATAGATATTCGTTATCTTTTCGTTTTAACGTTGTTCGCGCACCGGTTATATCTATGTATATACGTACGTGCGGGCCGGGGGTAACCCTTAGTGTTGTTTCGCTACTTGAAAATCTGCCCCGGCAAATTGATTTTTAATACGCGGGCTTCCTACCCGGTGCAATTATAAAGCTGTCCGGGGCCTTTTCGGATTTTCTTCTTGTTTATCGAGGTTCCGGGTTTTATATTGAAAAATCATGAAAAGGGTGGAATTTCTTGTTTCGTTTTTTAAGGTATCGAGATACGAAGAATTTGAGGCAATAAAACCTTATAGTGAGCAAATAAACCATACGGGTAAAAAAAATATCTAGGGGATCGTAGTAAAATAACTAGGGGTTTCTAATTATTTCCAATCAAAACGGCACACAGGCTTTATATCAAATCAGAGATGTACAGAATAAAATTATGTTTAATTTTTACCATTTAGCTTGCATTAAAATTCATAGCAATCACCTATTATTATTATCGTATTGCAACTTTGGGAATTTAGATATTTTTTAAGTGTGCTCTTAATAAATAAATAAAATTAAATTTTATAATCAGTCAATAATATTTTTGTCACATAAATCAAATCTTGCTGATTGATTTCTAAGGTTTTAACATGGTCGACGTGCTCCTCAAGGGTTTCAGACTTATGGGGTCTTCCAGAAATAATGTCCAAAGGTAAACGAAGTTCATCACCGTAGACAACTTTTGCCGGGCTTTTTCCAGTTGACTTGTGGATAGAAGAACGATATGGCAATAGGAATGGTTGTATACAAGTATCCCAGTCGGTTTGCTTAGAGTTTACCATCATCCTCACATAGGTTTCAAATGTGCGGTTAAATATTTTAACCATTCCATCAGACTGAGTCTTATTGATTCCCAGCAACTGGCATACTTGTTGGAATATTTATGACTCAAAGTTCCTTCCTTGGTCTGAATGTATCTCTCTGGGTACACCAAATCGACAAATCCAGTTTTGGAACAGCACTTCAGCTACTGTCGTTGCTTCTTGGTTTGGAATCGGATAAACCTCGGGCCACTTACTAAAGTAATCCATAGCAACAAGAGCATATCGGTTTTCGGAGCTACTAGTAGGAAAGGGTCCTGCTACGTCTATGGCAATTCGTTCAAAAGGTGCACCAACAAGATACTGCATCATCTTTCCTCTTGTCCGGGTTCTTGGGCCTTTGCTTGACGAACACTGCTCACATTGTCGGCACGTTTAGCCAGTAAAACCGTTCTCTAACTTTTGCCAAGGTCTTACTAACTCCAAAATGTCCTCCGCCGACACAGCCATGAACAGCTTCAAGAACTTCCGGAATCCGTTTTCGAGGAAGGACTGTCAGATATGTCTTTTCTTTTTCATCTACGCTCTCCCAGACTCTTTTTAACAGTCCATCTTTTATAACCAATGAATTCAATTGAGACCAATATGCTTCTACTTCTGGAGATTTGTAAGAAATTTCGCTAATCTTGCAAAGCCTCTATATAAGCTCACGGAGGACAAAATGGTATTTAGTTGGTCAACAGACTGTGAAGAAGCATTTCAACGGTTAAAAAGAGCACTATGCACATCTGCAATTTTAACATATCCGATTCCTGGACAAACTTTTATTTTGGATGCCGATGCAAGTAATGTTGGTTTGGGTTGGGTCAGTTTTTTACCCTTGCAAAGAATTATAACCAAAACGGGACACAATGGACCGTTTCCAGAGCCTGGATGTGGCCCATTGATTCAAAACTGAAAAGGGAAAGTCGGTTAATCCCGGGGAATTGCCGGCATCGTTACCGCCGACCTCGCGCTACCTCTACCCGAAAATTACAGACGAAAATTGTAATTGAACACCCCCTGCTTCCCCCCTGGAAACTTCTGTGTAACTTTAACGCAAACTTCGGGTCGGTTGACGTTTTGAAGTTTACGTCGTACAACTACCACTTATTCTTCCGGGTGTAATTTCTATTCTTTGAAGTTAAAGGGAGGCAGAAAGTAGTTTTTGGTTGAACTAAGTTTGCGATATGTTCCGAGAGGTGTCGGTTAGACTGACTGATTTGGTTATGGAAGTTAATGGATTTAAAAGCAAAATAATTTGTTATGGGAACTTTGCAAGGTCTAATATGATGATGTGACAGAAACAATATAAGTTATAGAAACAATATAATTTTATGATCATTACACAGAAAAACTAACTAAATATTTGGGTTCATTCAAATAAATATATTCTTGATATTCATTAAATTAAATCATTCATTTTTACTCGAATAAATCAGCTCTCTCTAAGTTACTAAGCGGCAAAGAGGTTATTTGTAAGCCGAACAGACAATCCTAAGTTTCGGCACAAGATGGTGTAATTAGGTTTACCAGGAAACCGCACTTTGTTGCCTGGAATAGTAGCGAGTTTATCTCACGCGGCCTCCACCCCATTTCCTACCGGAGCGATTCTAACTGCTGCCGAATATCATTTTGCGGTCGTTATAGGTGCATATTTGTGCTTCCGACTAACTGGTTTAGTTAAACTTTACGGTTTATTATAACACTTTCAAATGTCCAATTAAATTATGTCCAAGGAAGTTTCCAAAGAAAATAATAAGACCAAGAAAATAATAATAAATAACTTTTATAAATCAAATAACAATATTTTTGAAATAGTGCAAAAATGTAAATTCCTCCGAACGTCCATTTTCAACTATAATTTATGCCAGGGTGTAATGCGTTCATATTTTTTTAACACATATTAACTGGATACCAGAGTTCTGACCTCTTTGTACACGAAATTTACTTTATTGATCCAAAAAAAAACCATAAATATATTCACAATAATTACAAGAGATTCACATAATTCCCTTTTAATCTTCCGGTTTAAAATGATTTAGCATTATATAACGTTTTCAATGAAAAATACGCCTTTTAAAATATTCTTTTTAGTAAATTAAAAGTCATAAGATTCTCATTTCTAAGAATTTGAGCTTCTACAAACATATCACCATCAGAGCAACAGTATAACTGAGTGTCATCAGCAAAAGCTTGAATTTTATAATACTTCAGTGATCTAAAAATATTAGACGTATAATATACGAAAAAAAAAAAACTGTCCCAAAATCGAGCCTTGTGGTATTAAAATTTGAGATGAATTTGAATGTTTGTTATTAATAAGTACTTTTTGAGTTCGATTACACATATATGATTCCATTATATTAAGGCCTGTGATATTAAAACCGTAATAAATGAACTTATATTTAATAAGGAATGTTTTGTCGTATCGAAAGCCTTATTAAAATTAAGAAAAATTAATATAGTGTACATTTGTCCAGGCTATAAATATTATCATCAATTAAATTTACAAGACATACGAATTTTTTTTTTAAAACTGCATTGTGCAATAGGAATAATGTTATTAGAAATAAAGTTAGTTATACATTTGTAAATAGAGAAGAAATCGGGAAGTATGCTGTTTGTTCTTAAATCATTAAAAGTTTTGGGATTCTCTACTGTTCCCAACACGACATTTTCTATACATCTGAGAAGTAACCAACTTTAAGGCAACTATGGATAATATGAGTGATATACTTGTATATAAAGGATATCTATACAGGGTGATTTTCAACCTATGCGCATAAACTTGGAAAATGATAGCTGATGATGTAATGATGCTGAAAAATGTAATAAAATATTTTTAGTTTTGGAAATATCCATATTTTTTAAAATAAAAAACGTGTATTTTTAATGTGTTTAATTTAAACTAATTTAAAGCAACTGTTCGAAGTTGTTTCCATTATTTTCGATACAGACTTGAGCTCGTCGAATCCATGAAGACGTACATGCACGAGCCAAACCAGACTGTAGGTGAATTGCGACACTGGCAGGGTTTATGCGATGTCGTAGCTCTTGCTCAGTATCAACTTCGTTTACATACACCATTATTTTCATATGGCCCCACAAATAAAAGTCTAATGGATTAAGGTCAGGCGAGCGAGGGGACCACCCAACTGGACCATCACGGCCTACCCATCGTCCGGGAAACACACGATCTAAATGTTGTCGCACTGGTCGTGAAAAATGTGGTGGAGCACCATCATGAAGAAACCACATGTTCTGCCTTACGTTGAGATTCACATTTTCAAGGAGCACTGGTAAATAGTTTCGCAAAAATTCTAAATACCGAGCACCAGTCAAACGATTTTCCAGAATAAAAGGTCCGATGAGCATCCCGTTCAAAATTCCCGCTCATACATTTACAGAAAAACGTTGTTGAAAGTATGTTCTCCGTGTAATTTGCGGATTTTCCAAAGCCCAGTAATGAGTGTTATGAAAGTTGAAAATTCCATTGCGCCTAAAATTTGCCTCATCCGTAACTAAAATGTTCATGGTAAAGTTTGGGCTTAACTGCTGGTGATGTAACAACCACTCACAAAAGTGTACTCGAAGCGGCAAATCTGTTGGAAGTAGGGCTTATAGCCTCTGCACATAAAACGGGTACAGCAACTTGTGCCTTAAAATTTGCCAACTTGTAGATTACGATATTCCAAATCGCACTGCAATTGTCCTAGTGCTAATTCCAGGTTGTTCTTCGATAACTTCTAAAATATCCTCCTCCAGATTTAGAATGTGCCTAGGTCTAATAGCTCCTCCATCTTGTCTAGGCCGCGGCCGCAAATTGCCAGCTTCTCTACCTCGCTGAATAATACGTAAGAAAGCCCCACGTCTCGGGTGATATCTTCGGGGAAATCTTTGGGCATACAGATCAGCTGCTGCCACTGCATTCTGATGCGTTTCTCCGTAAACCAAAACCATGTCGTCAAGTTCTTCGTTTGTAAAAATGTGCGCCATTACATTTGACGCTTTTATTTTGTTCGTATAAAAATAACGATCAAAAACGATCACAGCCACCAACAAACTGCTAAAGTACTACTAAAGATTCCAAACAACAAATTCCAAACATTATGACTTGTTTACTATCAGTTATTAATAAACAAAATAAGTTCGTCTGATACACGTTCTGTTGACATTTGTTTAACTTTATTTCAGAAACCAAAAATATTTTGCTACATTTTTTTCTCATTATTACTCATTATTGATCTTCATCTACCATTTTCCAAGTTTATGCGCATAGGTTGAAAATCACCCTATATGTCCAATTAATACCCGTTGCATTGGATTTTAAGTTTGTTAAAGTAATTTATACGAACCTCCTTCACTATAGTTAATTGAAAAGAAAATAAATCATTATTGTGACCTTTATTGAAATTTATTATTTCACTGCAATCAGAAATATTTTGAAAAAAAGAGGCAAAATAGCTATTGATTTCATCAGAGAGGTTCTGTGGTTATCTTCAAGTGCTTGGAATGTATTAAAAATCACGTACCTGGAATCTGAATGGAATGAATGGATGAATTCAAGGAACAATTTTAACATGATTTTAAATGCATTGAAAAATACATGCATAGAATTTCAGTGAAATGAAAGAAATAATTCAAGTTTCAGAAACAATTTTGAAATGACTTCAAATGCTTAGAAAGGATTGAACTCTGATTTCAAAAATGACTTTAAGTGTCCGGAAGAAACTTTAAAGGGCATATTAAAGTGATCAATAAGCCAACAATATAAAAAACAAAGACTTTTTAAAGGGCTTTAGTAAAAATTTCTTTTTTTTTTGGTATAATATTATATTTAAATTTTTTTCTTGACATATTGAATTTACGTAGTTTTTTTGGCCCTTCTTATCTCATGTAATGTAAAATTTCGCAAACGTTTATACAAAGCCCAATCCTCCATATCCTTAGTTTGCTTAAATTTTCTCAATGCACTATCTCAATGTTTCACAAATAATTTGACATTTTCATTAATAAATTATAAAGAATTTGAATATTCGTATCTATATTACTTTCATAAAGTATGTCGTACCATGCAAGGGAATACATACAATTCTGAAGGTTCCTATATCTTATATAGTCACTTTGATTTAGAAAGTACTATTTAGAAGAAATATGAACCTTAACGATACCTATCGTTATATTTAATTTAATCTAAGTTCAATAAATCTTTAATACAATAAAATTATAAGTAAATACTTGAGGTATAATAATTTTTTTTATGTGTACAGGAGCTGAGATTTTATATATCGACGTCCGACCTTGTTTCTTCTGTTCTATATCCCATCTAACTTTATTTTAAACATTCAAATTGAAAATAATGACCTATAACCTAATAACACCTATTTATTGAATAAAAATACCTAATTGTAACCAGCGTTTCGGTAGTTGAATCTACTACCGTTATCAAGGTAAATAAAGTAAAATAAAATTAAAATAATTTTTCTTAACTTCTTGTTTGCTTTTTTTACTCTGGTTCTTCAAAATTATTTTTAATTACTTTTTTATATTCTGATGGTTATTTCACTTTAATAAACTGTTTTGAAAAGTAAAAAAAAAATTTAAAAGGCACTTTTTTTTAAATAAAGGGGTGTGATCCTAATGTATGTGAACAAAATATATTTCTCATTATCATTTAATTTGAAGAGGCAAGGCCTTTAGCAAAGGAATCAATGTGTTATTAAAATTAACCGAACAAGTAACTATGCATTTATCTTCATTTAACATTATAAATGCAGTTGCCTTTAATTTACGTAATTTTCAAATTGGATCCTTGGCTAAAATTGATAAATCAGCCCAGTTTATTCTATGGTTAATGTCGAATGCATGTTATGTAAAATTTACTACAAGTACAAGGAATTTTATATATTACATAATTTTATACATGGCTTATCAAATTTTTTAAATCAACTCTCCAAAAATTCCTTTGTATAATTTTCTATTAAGACATTTTTGATATTTTATTCTTTTTCAGTTGACCGATGTTGATTATTACAAATTAAGTTAAATAAAAATAGTGATATAACACTTAAATAATTCCATGTTGTATGCAATTACCTGTAGTTAAATAATCCTAGTTTTTCACAAGGCTTGTTAGGTCACTCTCATCCATAATACGATGTATCCCTGTAGCAAACGTATATATTACCATTATACACCCACGCATTTTTATTTGTATACACACCATATCAAGAAACGAAAGCGTTGGTTAAAAATTTGGAAAGTTAATATTTTAAGAGTTTCATCGCATCGTTTGAAAATAGTACCCAGACAGATGGTCGAGAACTTTGAATATTAATGTTTAGGTGCCGCTTAAATAAACAATCAATCAATAGTGTTTGTTATATAGAGCTTAACCCAGAAACCCTAATTTAATTCCCAAGCAAAGTTCCTTTCCAGTAAATTAGTTCTGGAGTAATTCTGGAGATTGAATGGTATATATAAGAAAAGTTCTTCTTTTAACAAAAGAGTTCGCGAACCATTGTTCTCTTAAGACCCATACGAACCTCTCGACGTGAAAGCAAAAGGTTGAAAAGCTCGTTTTAGAATTAAAGATGGGAGGCGGCAACGGAATCATCATTTCGCCGCCACAGTTGCCGCCTCCACGGTCTTTCGCGAATTCGGTTACGTTTTCGCGCTTTTATTCGGGACTATTTCGTGAATTTTGGTTCGGTTTCTCTCACAGGAGCCCCTCTTTTTATAGTAACTACCTACTGAATGAAATTTTATTGTTCGATGCCTATGCCTGAGCTTTTTTCTCTTTTTTTTTTATTCAGTCGGATGCAAATCTCTCTTTTGCTGCTGTCGGGGAAACCGAACGAAAGTCGTAAGTTGATCGAGTATTATATTTTACCTTTGAAAATTTTCGATATTTTTTTTCTAGGCTTATATGAATATTTTATTTATTTTTTTTGTGTTTCTATTATATTTTATTTAAAAAAAATATATATATACTTTCTCTAACATAATTGCCATGAGATCCAGGTGTGCAAAAAGATCTGCCTTCTTCCATTGTCAATATGACTGACTTTGAGGAGATCAACACACATCGTTGGATGTGCAGTTAATTTAGGACTTTTATTTTTACGGTATATATTTAAGCTAACTCTCTAATTTCTCATTATGGACCACTATTTAATAATCTTGATTGTGTTCAAAATGGTGGGGTGGTGATTTTAGGTGACTTTATTTTTGCGTTGTTTGTAAATAGAATAAAATAAAAGATTAGTCCAAGTTCCTGGGATATATTAAAAAATTAATTTAAAAGCTCAAAAAGGTAAAAAGGTGCCCAAAAAACTCCCTACGCTCAAAATAATTGAAAAAATATGACTCTAAATTCCTATAAAAAATTTAAAATGTTTTAATAGTTTACGTGTTTTTCAGGCACTTAGCGTCATTTTTTTAATGTTTTTGATATTGATACTGTTTTTCATGTTCTTTCCAGGCATCTGAAGGTATACTATTCATTTAATTCCAGGCCTTTAAAGTAATTGTTGTTTTTTTATGAGCCAAAAATCTTTTATGTCTCCTACTAATGATCTGGGGTCAAATAAAACTCAAGTTTTAGATTTTAATACTACCGACGTTTCTGAAAATTCTTTTTACTTCTTAATTTTTATTATGAATTTGTTTTAAACCTTGATCAATTTTTTTAATACATGTGTTATATCGTAGTTCAATTGCGTTAATAACGTGTCTTGTCATCTTTATTAGGTTTTATTTTATAATATTTTAAGATTCAAGAAAAAAAAATTGTATAATTATTTTATAATTTAAATAAGCACCAATTACATCTTTTGTAGCGCCCTAAGGATAGCCTAATATAGACCGAAACGTCGGCAATATTAAAATTCTAAAACCCGAGTTTTATTTGACTCTAGATCCAACTCACTTACCAAGAAACACTTGGAAGGAATTTTTTAGGTTTTACAGGCATTGAATGTTCCAGGCACTTGGCATCATTTTTTATTTAATTTCACGTACATATTTCAATGTTTTTCATGCATATAAAGTCACTTTGTGGTCCTCTCGACTATTCAAACATGATAAATAAATTAAACCTAAACATCGTATCTGAAAATCCATCAAAGAAACGTGTTCATCAAGTTCCTTTTTGTTATGCACAATAAACGCATATTTTTATTGAAAATATTGCCTTCCGTCAATAAAAATGCGTGAGACAAAGAACGGTGCATCTGAAAATTGTTCCTAATAAAAATAATATATTCGAATTTCACAGTAATCCCAGAAAATTGAATATATAGTACAGGACCGTATTTTAAAAAAAATCATTCTACATACGGGAAATTAAGGCGCATTAAATTTGCCTTTTGTAATCAGTTCTTTAAAGCTCGAGTTCTAGTTGAATTTTTCTTTTTTGCTTTTTTAAGATGGAATTCAAACGGTTATAAAATAATATATAAATCTTGAATGAAAATAAATTGTAAACGTTCTCGAGCCTTCGTCAACTGGACTGGGAGTCGAATAACTTTAAAAAATTCACTCGAATTGCTTTGCACTATAAACCACGTTTATTTAGAACTCTTTCCTCATTCTAAAGCAATTTTTTTCATAATTTTACCTTTGGTCGTTTTTGAGATAATGAATTTTTGGTGGGAATAGATCTGTTGGAGATAACCGTCCCTTAGATTGTCAACTCGACTAGGAGTGAGATAACTGAAAACATTTTGCCTATCTTGAATCATAAGCAACATTTGTAGAACATTCTCTTCTTAATCTTATGGAATTTGTTTCATAATTTTATCTTTGGTGATTTTTGAGATAATGAGTTTTAAATTGAAATAAGTTCGTTGACAAAATAATTCGTATGGCATTTATATCTCTAAAACAATGCAGAAATATTACAAATGTACAGGAAATAATCCTTGATTTGGTTTTAACGGAATCGGAATTTATTGCTGGGAAAGCTAGGCCTAAGGATGTTTGCCATCCTGCAATTAGTGATTTACTAATTGTTGATACCTAAGTATCAGTCACTAATTTTGTACAAAATGTTGATATAGAGAAAAAAATTAAATTTTCATTTCAATATCACTATCTGAGTCTGAGGTATCGTAAGAAATGGCAATAAATACATATTTTTTATTGCAAGTGGATAAACAAAAAAAAAATCTAGCAGATCCAGACATAATTTCTATATCATCCACACAGTAAATTAGAAATAACTTGATGATATTAAAAAAAGTGGAAAATGTAGTTCACACTTCAAGGAATGATCGGCCTTTATTTTACCCTAAAATTCACGATTTTTCATTCTAATATATCAGACTGAATTATTGTGAAATAAAATGATATTTTTTTACTGCAAATTAAGAAACTACGAAAGAACAACACAATTTCTAGCAGATCCAGAAAGTAAATTAGAAATTAAGTATTAAAATATCATTAGCATATTAGGTTTAAGTTACAAATTGAATAAAAAAAAAGTTAAATTTTTTCCTAGATCTGATTATAAATTTACGGGTATTATATATTAGCAATATTCTGTATAAACGATACGAGGTTCATTAATTTTATAAGTGTATTCAACTACATTTCTTGTATATGAGGTCTTTGACTGATTATCAACCAGATAATTTATTGATTTAATTGAAAAATTGTAGAATTTCTTATATAGCAAGAATTTATTATAGGTAAGACGAACATTATGATCTTTGTAAGTTATGGTAATTACGTAGAATAGTTTCCATCACTTTCCTTAGCCTGGGAGAATTTGCCTACATTCAATTTAGAAATCTTGGTTTTTATACTTAGTTTTATAATTACTTGACATAATGCTACATAATCCCACCTACAGTCACTACAATCGTGATAATTCAAGGAAACTCCATATCTCCTTTACTCCCTCAACTGAAACCAAACAAAATAAGAAAGAAACTCCAAAAACTACTTCGAAAGTTTCCTTTTTTTTGGTGGATAGAGGCACAACGAAAGATTATAATAACAATTACGTCCATGGCCGTCATTTTCTTGGCGGGTCTCTCAATAGTCTCTCCGTCTTAACTTTGTTCGTACCCCCCTTGGCCTCCCCCACAAGTCCTAAGATGGCTTCTTATTGTCTGAGGCAGTCGGGGCCGCAGAAGCAAATCGCTGTAGCATAAAAGCACATTGGAAAGTGATAAAACTTTTCTGGCTGGTAATTTATATTCGGGGCCAAAGTTTCTTTCTCTCTCTCGAAAAGAGGCGATTGTAATTTTCGGTACTCGGTTTATTTTTTTTTGCGTCTTCTTCTGCCTCTGCTTCTTGGTTTTCGCGTTTCTTTTCCGACTTCGCTTTTGGAAGTCATCGTGGGGACAGAAACTTTATTTTCTTTTACATATACACGTACAAAAATAGAAGCGTTCTTTTGGTTTTTGTTTGTTAGGAGATACTAATGCTATATATTTTCAAATTCAAAATAATATAATATTTAGCACTTTGCTAACTTGCTTTCCTATTTTACTCCTCAATATGAGAACATTTTATTTCTACGAGATGTATATAAATGTATGCCACGTATTTCAAATACATTTAAAAAAATTATTAATGTCATGTTTTATAATCAACCGTTAACTGTTGTTGATTTAATGTGTAAAACTAATATTATAAAGATCATCGGACAGAAATTTTAAAGCTATAAATTGGGATTACATTTATAACATTGACAATATAGAACAAAAAATTGATTTTTTAAATTAAAATAATATAAATTTATTTACTACGCATGCACCGTTAATTTTAGCAAGAATATTTAAACCATTTGGACCTTGGATTACCACAAATATTAAACTACTTATGAAGGCAAGGGATAAACCACTAAGTAATTTTAGATTAAACCTGAAGCACTGGTAGAAATGACGGTAATAATAACTGATAAATTCTGTACATTTTACGTTACATTTAATGTAATAATATTTTTACATATTGTGATGGGTAAAATTTCAACGCCATTAGAACTTACAGGTGATATTCTGTATTTTTTTATTTACACATAAAATCTACAATGTAAAGTAAAGTTTTCCTAGATAAACAATGTGAAAAAATAATTTACACAACAAATACTGCAATAAAAATTACAACATATATTATGTACTTATATTTTTACACGGTATATTATGTAACTACATTTTACATAATTTCATATGTAAAATTACAGTACAGATGGTGTGAAATTACTAACAACAAAACTACTAGCGCCCCCATGATAAACTTGCCAACTTCGCCATATTATTTACTTTATTTCTCGTTCAGTCTTTCGTCCATCAACTGGCATTATTTATTCTCCCATTTTTCTTTAGTTTAGTGTGTCGTGTTGTGCCATAATATACATTGAAGCGTAGTAACGGGTGTGACAGGTAAACCTGCAGTTTAAGGTGAGACAAATATTCTTTCTTATAATGATGCAATGCAAAATTTGTGCATTTAAGTGTTGCACACACAGAAAGTACGAACTGCACCAGTACTTACACCGTAACTGGACTGGTGTTGTATTTTATTATATGCATCATGGATGCAATATGATATTTAAAACATATATTAGCTTTAAGCAGCTTATTTACAGACAACATCCTTTAAATCAAAATCAAATAGTTAATAAAATGCAAGAAGTTATATGTTGTCCTTTAAAATCTTGCAACTATTTCAATACAAATATAAAAGAAATTTTCATGCATGGATATAAAGATATAAAAAATGGATTAACAATTTATTGTCCTTTAAGACATATTTGTATATATATCCGGTTGACGAGGAAATTCTGCCTCATGTTTCTTCTGAAATCCTTATCCTGTTAACTAAGGATGAAATATGGGTACCCCAGGAGGCCAGTTTTAACTCGGCAACGGCCACCACAATAACAAATAATTCGCAACAATCATCTCATGATGCCCAAGATGTAGAGCATATTGACCCAATAGGTTAATCAATAATAATCACAAAAATAGTAAATTGTAACACTGAACATCATTGGTCATCTGTCCAAATTCCTTGGAGCAAACTATCAGAGGAGCAACTTGATGAACTTATAACTAACAAGGAATACAGTAGCATCTTTAATTCACGCTACTATAAATGGAATGAGATGCATTAAGCATAGTATTCCGACAAAAGCCTTTAAAATAGTAGCTAAAAAAATTATAGATCAATATCCCGATATTTTTCGAGATGTGGATGAAGATGGAGTAGTTTTGGGAGATAGGAGCCACTCTTTGGTTTGCAAACTGCAAGACCGAAATAACTATTTAAATCGGCCTCATAAAAGAAAAACCATTGCTGTTGAAAATCCAGTTTCATCTAAAAAAAGGCTTGTATCTGCGCGTGCTGGATGTATCAACTGGGCACCTCCTAATAACAAAAAGAATAACTCTCCTGTAAAAGACGATGATAAAAATATTCAAGAGACAAATGAAAATTTCTACAATATATTGGAAAAAACATACTCAGAACAAAGGAGTTTTATCAATACTTTACCATCTTTTACAAATATAAAAAAAATGGCCGATTCTTTGCTCAAAAAAAAGCTATTTTTTGGCATTTTGAAAAATTAACGAATTCAGAAATTCATTTAATTACCGAAATGACAAGCCAAAGATTTAAAATGTTTTTGGAAACCACCCTACGAGATAAATATTGCCAAAATATTGATGAAAGAGACGCACTTAGATGTGTTATTACAAATGTAGCACTGTACTTTAATGAGGATGTAAATGCTTTAACATTTAAATACAAGCTAATGAAATAATTTTTATATACATATATATATATCTTTTTTTTAACATTGCACATTTTTATTTTAGACTTTAGAGGAAATAAATTTTGACGATATGCCACTTACACCCTGCATTATTGAAATTAATGGTAAGCATTTTTTATTGATTTGTGTCGTTTTAATGTGCATAAATCTTTTTTAGATTCAAATGCAGAGCTTCCATCCACGTATTTTGTATACTGCGAAAAGGAATCGCTGAATCTTGACCCATATGAGACCTTTGAAGATTCTTTTAAAGTGTGCATGGCTATTTACTTTATTTATAATTTGCAGTATCCAAAAGAAATAACAACGGTATTGGAATTAATACAAAGAATGTTTTTTAAATTCATCCACATTCCGGATCAAAATCTAAAAAAATTAACCCTACAAAGAGGAAAGTTTTTAATTTTATGAACAAATTTAAAAAATTTTCTATAACTAAATAGTAACATCTTCGTATGATGTACTATTTTTCTTCATTATAGAATAAATATTTAGTATTAGGTAAGAAAATTTAGCATTTTGTGATTAAGAATATATGTACATATTGTTTCTTATTATATGTTAATATAATTACATGTATGTTAACGTTTTCGTTTTGCAATATAGTTTATGTTATGTTTAGGTATCAAAAGGTTTGTTATACACTTGAGACATAATTAAGTCATCAGGATATTTACCAGGTCGTTTCTTAAATCAGAGCTCTGGCATATTTTAAAATGATTGACATCTATAAGAAGTGTTTCGAGAAAACTGTGCAAATAAAAATATATAATTTACAAGTCATCTAATTTTTACTTTTAGTACTCTATATATATTTTAAGTCAGTGATATATTAAAAAAAATTAATATATTTTCAATTTCAATACTTTTTGAAAATCCTGACGTATGTATGACAATAATTTTAAAATGTGCTTTTTTAAATTCTAACATAAGTTATTTGTTTCATTTGTATACACATATCTCCAAATAGAACTCCGCATTAAGAAAAGACCACCTCGTATCTATTATTTAAATTTTATATTATAACGGTTTCTGAAGTATACATAGTTAAAAAGTGACCTTTGAAAATTTTTAATACATCTAATGTTATGTGAATGTGCCTTTTTGAAATACACTTATTTTGTTAAATATTTTACAGTATTTTATTTATATTGTCATATTATTATAATTCGTATGTAATTTTATATTACTTAACGAAAAATGTCCAAAAAAAATACATTTACTATTTAATTTTACCTGGAAAACTACGTAAATTTACATAAATTTATATCGTAAGTTTACTTTAGAAACGTACATAATCTACTCTGTAAATTTCTGTCAAAATCACATCAAAAAATTACATTGTTTATTGTGTACCCATTTAATATTTACATATGGAATGTAATTTTACACAATATATTGTGGTAACAAAATTGCCAACGTAATGTTATGTAAATTTACAATGTGCGTTTTACCAGTGAGTGAGGCAAATTGGAGTTTTTTGACAATTAAATGAGAAATACTGTTAAAAACGCTATACAAATTTAAAAGAAATTTTTTTGGCATCTTATCAGCGCAAAAATGACAACAAAAAAACTATGGAAATCAATAATTAATTTACATTTAATATAATTGCCTAATTCCTGAACATTTAAAAAATCCAAATACTTTTGCTCAGTATGAAGAGTGTCCTATTTGACATACAAGAGTGATTCAATTAGAAAAAAGTTGCCAATTTTGATGCTTATTCTAAATCCTTTTACAGCGCTGCAAATTGTTTATTAATTTGTGAATTACAGGGTGATTTATAAAAAACTCCAAATTTTATTTTAGTTATTATTTCCAAAACTATTGATTTTAAAAACTTTTAATTTTATAATTTTTTGTGCTTTACAAAACTTTACCATTTTCTATCAACTTCTTTTTTTTTTAAATACGTGCCTGCATTTTTTATAACTTATTTTAAATACATTTTATATTTCCTTTAAAATTTTGTATCTCGTTAATACATGTTCCAACATTTCGACGTATTAATAGCGATCATCTGGATTTTTTTCGTTAATGCGGGCCTGATTTTTTTAAATTCTAAATTAGTTACTTATTATTACAGTAAAAAGTTTATTAATTCCATTTTAGACACAAAATTATTTGGTTTTTTAAATAACCTTTAAAGACTGTACAATTTGTTTAGCTGTAATCAATTTATTTATTCAATAATCATCTGCTGAATAACATTATTGGTTCTAAACACTAAACATAAATATTAAAAGGAGGTAATTAAAAAAATATTACAACAATGATCTGACTAACTTTATAATAAATTTATTTTTAATTAACAATGTAGTAATGAACAAAAATAAATCCAGAATTTATTTAAAATAAATAATGGCTATTAAATAATATGTACATAATCAAGAAATAAATTGTTATGCATCTAAATGTTCGAAATAACCACCATTATTTTAGAAGCTTTTGCGCGCATTGGTAACAATTTTTCTTTGAATGTTGTTGAACTAATTAAAATTTTATTGCACGCTTCTCTAATTTTTAAACTTAAGTCTCCTACATTTTGAGGCGTATTTTGATGAACCTGGTTCTTAATAGAACCCCGTATAAAAAAATCCATGGTTGTTATATCAGGCGATCTTGCGGGCCAATTTATAGGACCGTTATTACTAATCCAACAAATATTAACATGAATAAAATCAAAAAGTCCGCACTAAGGAACAATTCCTGACGATGGTTATTAATACGTTGAAACGTTGGGAAACATGAATGAGATACAGCATTTTAAAGGAAAAAAAAATGCTTTCTAAATAAGTTATAAAAAAGGGTAGATCCGTATTTAAAAAGTTCTTGCAAAGATACCAAACGTCATGAAAAAAAAATTAAAGATGAAGTTTTGTAGAGCACAAATAAATTATAAAACTTTGTAATTAAAAGCGAGTTTCTAAAATCGATAGTTTTGAAATTAATAATTAAAAAATAAAATTTGGCGTTTTTTTTTATAAATCACCCTGTAATTCATAAATTAATAAACATTTTGCAACGCTGTAAAAGGATTTAGATTAAGCATGAAAATTGGCAACTTTTGTCTGATATAACCATCATCGTATATCCTATAGTTTTGGAAATTGCAATAATAATAGCACATAATAAATAGGACAGCCTATAATTGCCCTGCAACAGCCAACTTTTATAAAAAGTAAGTTGCTCATTTAAATTGGCCACTGTGAATGAAATATAAATGATTTTAAATCAAATGCATATGGTTGTGATGGTATTTCAGCTGAAATGATTTAATATTGTATCTATTGGAAAATTAGGTATTTTCCAGACCTATGGAAATGGGCTTTAATAATATAATAGTAAACCTGAAAATTATTTAAAGCTTGGACCTACCTCAATGATTCCAACTTTATAAAAAATTTTAGGAAATTATTTACATCGGCAGCTCTATGACTACTTAACAAAAAACAAAATAATTTTCAATTGACAATTTGATTTTCGCAAAAATCGTTGTACCACTTTGGTGTTAGCTAATGTAACCGATAAGATAATAGCTTCCATTGACAAGGGCAATATGTTATCATTAGTATTGATGGACTTTTCCAAAGCGTTTGATACCTCGGATCAGGACGTTATTTGTGAAAAGCTAGAGTAGATTGCAGTCATTATCTGTTAAAAAAAGAAAACAGATAGTGGAAATGAATAACATGAATTCTTACATTGTCGTTAAATTACTTCAGGTGTATTTTAAGGTTTAGTGTTTGGGAAAATTTTTTTCTTCGTATTTATTTCTGACATGTTCTAAAAATTTGTAAATCATAAACCGTTGCAGATGATACTTAATTATACGGCATTCATTCAAAATGAATCAGCCGCAATGGAAATTCACAATGATCTAAAGCAATTTATATAGGATACAAAATTTATCAATGGTCTCAAATCAACACCTTGTAAGTTTTTTAATTAAATTTAGGTGTAAAGTGTTTTTTAATTTAATAAATCTAGAGGCGCCATCTGTCAGTAAATTCTATTTTATATATTAGAATCTTTTAGTAAATTCTAAAACGGATATAGATTACTAACTGTTAAGAAAATTAGTATTGCATGGTATTATAATTAATATAAGAATTAAATTTATAATATTTATATTTGAGGCATTGTTTTTTAACTTGATTGATTATTGAAAATTTTAACTATCACTAATATTAACCTAAAAGCTTTTCGCCACTCTAAATTGTTCATAATTGATTTACTTTTGAAATAAGCTTTTTGACTTTTATAAATTGTTCTTTAGCTTTTTTGCGTATTTTATGTCTTGTCGTTTTTTATGTGAAATACGTAGATACCTCTACCAGTTTTTAATGAAATAAAATGAATTCATTCATTTTGAACTTACGTGGTATTGATTTAAGTCAATCAATATAAATGTTGTAAAAAAAATTAAAAAACAGTCAAAATAATAAGAAATTAAGATACTTACGAATACCTTTGATTCTGTAGCCTTTTTTTCCCAATAAGTAGAACTTGACTAATTTTTTCTGTTATATTCCTAAAACCCGTTAAAGTTATCAAACATTTTCTGCAGGGCCACAAACACTGCAACAATTAACAGGCTCTTAAAATCGTCATCGCACCGAAGATATAATGTCCTGTTCTTATTGAAGTCATTCTGGAACTAATGAAATGCAATCTGTTTATTATTTTACAAATATTTTAATTTATTCTTTTTCTATTAATACCGTTTGTGTTCTGGAGATATGGCCCTTTTAAAGGCCGCCGTTTCACATCCCGAAACAATCTCTCAAGAAAATTGTATAAAACCGCATTAAAAGTTGACCACCACTAAATCTCAAGTTCGGGACACTGATGGGTAGCCCCAGGTCGGAAAGATATAGCTTAAAGGTTATCTTATTTCTTACATTGACAAACCTTCGGGGGATAAACGTCTCGAAAGATTTAATATCTCGCCGTAGTACCCGAATGGGGAGGCTCACTTTAATGGCTTTTCATTTACCTTTATTGCCTTTTATATATTAAGACATAAATTACCTCTGTATATTTAAAAAACAAACAATTTTTATCCCCGAAATTAAATAATAACCGTCAGCGTTTATCGAAATTTCAAAACGGGAAATTGAATTATGACTTTGCAATTAGAGTGGTGCCGCGGGGGTATATTTACATACACATGGCGTTTCGGGAGGGATACAATCAAATTTAAAATTAACGGCAACAGATGCACTTGAATTTAAATAATAATGCGTCCGATGTAACCGATTTGTTGTGTCTTTTCATATAGAAACAGGGTGATTGATTGGTGGCCATTTAGTACAGAAATCCTCTAGGGGGTGCGTCATAATTTTCTATTAAAAAGCCACACAGTGTTTCATTCAGAGGAGCATATTCATATTTTTGCTTACTATTTTACGGACGCTTTGCTTAATTAATTATTAATTTTCTATTATATTTTACGGTACATTTTATCTTAAAAAAAGAATGCCCTTCTTAATGTATAGGATTTTTAAACACCATACCAGTCTCTGTTATTAAGGCTGAATCCGAAATCTTAAGTTTTAGGAGAAAATATTGCTCATAAGTTATATCATGTAAAATAATATTAAAAAATAGGAAATTAAAGAACAAAGTAAACAAATTATTACTAAGGCATACTCACCAGTATGATCAAAAAATGTACCAGTATTAGTTAAGAGTTTTTCTTGGATAGCACATTTATTATCAAATTGTAGATTTCTTACCATTTCAGGCACTTTAATTAAAATTACGACTCAAATGACTGAAATAAATAATTAATTATTTAATTTAAAGTTAACGTTTAAGTTAAAAATTATTTAACAATTCCAGGCAGTCGAAATGTAGATTTCCTACCATTTTAGACACTTTAAATGAAATTTTGTGTCAAATGCCTGGAATAATTATTTAATTTTAAGTTAACGTTTAGGTTAAAATTATTCTGTTATTCCAGGCAGTAGAACTGTATATTATTTTTTAATATCAGACACATTTGATTCAAATTATGTTATTACTGCCTGATATAATTAATTATTTAATTTAAAGTTAACGTTTAAGTTAGAAATTAATTTACAAGTCCAGGCAGTCAAATTGTAGATTTTCTACTATTTCAGACATTTGAAAAGAAATTATGACTTAAACACCTAAAATAATTGATTCATTTTAATTTAACATTTAAATTAACAATTATTTTATAATTCCAAGTAGTCGACCTATAGATTTTTTACCATTTTAGGCCCTTTAATTAAAATTATGCTCTTAATGACTGGTATAAATAATTAATTATTTAATTTAAAGTTAACGTTTAAGTTAAAAATTATTTTAAAATTCCAGGTAGTCAAATTGTAGACTTTCTACTATTTTAGACATTTGAAAAGAAATTATGACTTAAACACCTGAAATAATTGATTCATTTTAATTTAACATTTAAATTAACAATTATTTTATAATTCCAAGTAGTCGACCTGTAGATTTTTTACCATTTTAGGTCCTTTAATTAAAATTATGCTTTTTATTGACTGGTATAAATAATTATTATTTAATTTAAAGTTAACGTTTAAGTTAAAAATTATTTAACAATTCCAGGCAGTCGAAATGTAGATTTCCTACCATTTTAGACACTTTAAATGAAATTTTGTGTCAAATGCCTGGAATAATTATTTAATTTTAAGTTAACGTTTAGGTTAAAATTATTCTGTTATTCCAGGCAGTAGAACTGTATATTATTTTTTAATATCAGACACATTTGATTCAAATTATGTTATTACTGCCTGATATAATTAATTATTTAATTTAAAGTTAACGTTTAAGTTAGAAATTAATTTACAAGTCCAGGCAGTCAAATTGTAGATTTTCTACTATTTCAGACATTTGAAAAGAAATTATGACTTAAACACCTAAAATAATTGATTCATTTTAATTTAACATTTAAATTAACAATTATTTTATAATTCCAAGTAGTCGACCTATAGATTTTTTACCATTTTAGGCCCTTTAATTAAAATTATGCTCTTAATGACTGGTATAAATAATTAATTATTTAATTTAAAGTTAACGTTTAAGTTAAAAATTATTTTAAAATTCCAGGTAGTCAAATTGTAGACTTTCTACTATTTTAGACATTTGAAAAGAAATTATGACTTAAACACCTGAAATAATTGATTCATTTTAATTTAACATTTAAATTAACAATTATTTTATAATTCCAAGTAGTCGACCTGTAGATTTTTTACCATTTTAGGTCCTTTAATTAAAATTATGCTTTTTATTGACTGGTATAAATAATTATTATTTAATTTAAAGTTAACGTTTAAGTTAAAAATTATTTAACAATTCCAGGCAGTCGAAGTGTAGATTTCCTACCATTTCAAACACTTTAAATGAAATTTTGTGTCAAATCCTGGAATAATTATTTAGTTTTAAGTTAACGTTTAGGTTAAAATTATTCTGTTATTCCAGGCAGTTGAACTGTATATTATTTTTAAATATTAGACACATTTGATTCAAATTATGTTATTACTGCCTGATATAATTAATTATTTAATTTAAAGTTAACGTTTAAGTTAAAAATTATTTTACAAATCGAGGCAGTCAAATTATTGATTTTCTACCATTTTAGACACTTGAAATGCAATTATGACTTAAACACCTGAAATAATTGATTAATTTTAATTTAACATTTAAATTAACAATTATTTTATAATTCCAAGCAGTCGACCTGTAGATTTTTCCTATTTTAGGCATTTTAATTAAAATTATGACTCAAATGATTAAAATAAATAATTAACTATTTAATTTAAAGTTAACGTTTAAGTAAAAAATTATTTTACAATTCCAGGCAGTCAAATTGTAGATTTTTTACCATTTCAGATACTTGAAATGAAATTATGACTTAAACACCTGAAATAATTGATTAATTTTAATTTACCATTAAAATTAACAATTATTTTATAATTCCAAGCAGTCGACCTGTAGATTTTTCCTATTTTAGGCACATTAATTAAAACTATGACTCAAATGATTAAAATAAATAATTAATTATTTAATTTAAAGTTAGCGTTTAAGCTAAAAATTATTTTACAATTCCAGGCAGTCGAAATGTAGATTTCGTACCATTTCAGACATTTTAAATGAAATTATGACTCAAATCCTTAAAATAATTAATTAATTTTAATTTGACATTTAAGTTAACAATTATTTTATAATTCCAAACAGTCGACTTGTAGATTTTTTACCATTTTAGGCACTTTAATTAAAATTATGCTTTTAATGGCTGGTGTAAATAATTATTATTGAATTTAAAGTTAACGTTTAAGCTAAAAATTATTTTACAATTCCAGGCAGTCGAAATGTAGATTTCCTACCATTTTAGATACTTGAAATGAAATTATGACTTAAACACCTAAAATAATTGCTTAATTTTAATTTAATATTTAAATTACCATTTATTTTATAAATTCAAGCAGTCGACCTGTAGATTTTTTACCATTTTAGACACTTTAATTAAAATTATGCTTTCAATGACTGGTATAAATAATTATTATTTAATTTAAAGTTAACGTTTAAGTTAAAAATTATTTTACAAGTCCAGGCAGTCGAAATGTAGATTTCCTACCATTTCAGACATTTTAAATGAAATTATGACTCAAATACTTAAAATAATTAATTAATTTTAATTTGACATTTAAATTAACAATTATTTTATAATTCCAAGCAGTCGACCTGTAGATTTTTAACCATTTTAGGCACTTTAATTAAAATTATGACTCAAATGACTGAAATAAATAATTAATTAATAAATTTAAAGTTAACGTTTAAGTTAAAAATTATTTTACAAGTCCAGGCAGTCGAAATGTAGATTTTTTACCATTTCAGGCCCTTTAATTAAAATTATGCTTTCAATGACTGGTATAAATAATTATTATTTAATTTAAAGTTAACGTTTAAGTAAAAAATTATTTTACAAGTCCAGGCAGTCAAATTGTAGATTTTCTACCACCATTTTAGACACTTGAAATGAAATTATGACTTAAACACCTGAAATAATTGATTAACTTTAATTTAACATTTAAATTACCAATTATTTTATAAATCCAAGCAGTCGACCTGTAGATTTTTTACCATTTTAGGCACCTTAATTAAGATTATGCTTTCAATGACTGGTATAAATAATTATTATTTAATTTAAAGTTAACGTTTAAGTTAAAAATTATTCCAGGCAGTCAAATTATAGATTTTCTACCATTTCAGACACTTGAAGTACAATTATGACTGAAACACCTGAAATAATTGATTAATTTTAATTTAACATTTAAATTAATAATTATTTTATAATTCCAAGCAGTCGACATGTAGATTTTTCCTATTTTAGGCATTTTAATTAAAATTATGACTCACAAAATAAATAATGAATTATTTAATTTAAAAATAACGTTTAAAAATTATTTTACAATTCCAGGCAGTTGAAATGTAGATTTCCTACCACTTCGAACATTTTAAATCAAATGATGACTCAAATGCCTAAAATAATTGATTAATTTTAATTTAACATTTAAATTAACCATTATTTTATAATTCCAAGCAATCGACCTGTAGATTTTTAACCATTTTAGGCACTTTAATTAAAATTATGCTTTCAATGACTGGTATAAATTATTATTATTTAATTTAAAGTTAAGGTTTAAGTTAAAAATTATTTTACAAGTTCAGGCAGTCAAATTGTAGATTTTTTACCATTTTAGGCACTCTAATTAAAATTATGCTTTTAATGACTGTTATAAATAATTAATTATTTAGTTTAAAGTTAACGTTTAAGTTAAAAATTATTTTACAATTCCAGGCAGTCAAATTGTAGATTGTTTACCATATCAGACAGATTAAATAAAATTATGACTCAAATGCCTGGAATAATTAATTAATTTTAAGTTAAATTCATTTTGCAATTCCAGGCAGTCAAATTGTTAATTTTCTACCATTTTAGACACTGGAATAATTAATTAGTTTTAAGTTAACGTTTAGGTTAAAATTATTTTTTTATTCCAGGTAATTAAACTGTTTATTATTTTAAAATGTTAAGCACTTTTAATTAAAATCGTGTGACTACTGCCTAAAATTTTTATTTAATTAATTAATAATTAACGTTTAAGTTAAAAAAAAAAAATACAATTTCAAGCAGTTGAACTGATGATTTCTTACCTGTTTTGCTCACTCTAATTAAAATTATGCTTCAAATGCCTAGAATAAATAATTAATTGATTAATGACGTTTTAATTTGAATTATTATAAAATTCCAGGAAGTCTAGCTGCAGACTCAAATGCCTGGAATAATTAATGAATTAATTTAAAGTTAAAAATTAGGTAAAAAATGTAATTGGACACAATATTCCACGGATGAGTATGTTTGAGATATCTAGATCTAAATAATAGTTTAAAATCTTCAAAGCTATGTAAAAAAATAATTCTCCTATAAAAATACCTAAAAATTTTGTTTTACTAATAGAAAATCTATTAAAATCAACTTGATAGTCTGGAAAAAAATTACTGCAATCGCCTGGAAGAAGGTAAAAAATATTTTAATTAAAATTAAAATGTTCCAAGAATCTTATTGGCATAAGAAGTAACTTAATTGTTAGAAAATACTAAATATGGTTTAATAAAGTTAAAATTATGCATTAAATTGCCCTTAATATTTAAATTTTATGTCTATAAAAATTTAAAACTGTTAATAATTAAAATATTCCCATACATAATTTAAATGGATACAATAGACACTTTTTTAAGAAAATTTCTCGAATAATTAGAGTCTTTTATTAAATTTTCCGTCCCTATATTAATAAAAGAAAATAAATATATTGAAGAAAAAGGATACTGTGAATTGCGATTTTTTTGGCAAATACATAATCTCTCTTTATCTCATTAGATTTATCTTCACCTTCCAATCACTTCTCATCTCTTTTCTTGGGAATTTATGTACAGTTAAGAGAATTAAATATTACTTTTTTGAAACACAAGAGGAGCATCGGATCCATTTAAATTATGCACTAAATTCGCTTCATTTACAAATTTGTACGCAATCTGCTTGAAACCTGTTCAAAATAATTAAAAAAGTTTGTTGACACCTTGACACTTTTAGTTCCACTGATTTGCATTCATATCATTGCTCAAAAATAATTATAGAAAATGACAATATCGAGACTAGAAATACACCGTAAGAGAATGACACAACATAGAGAAAAATGCCTACTCGATTTATATTTCTTGTTTCGAAAATAGGTCTCCAGTGTTCTCGCAAATAATAACGTACCAAATTGAAACGAATACATAAAAGACGAAGAGAGAGAATGTAGCGTCGCCATCTTGCGAAACAATTGCCTTAAAGCGGCACTGACAGTTGGTATTTGTCAGTGGGGGGGGGCCAAAGGGGGGCTTCAAGTTCCGTCCAAAAGTAATCTCGGTAATCAAATAAAGTGGGATAATGGCAAAGTGGCCTGTTCTTTGTCACCCTCGGACCAACAACAGAGAAACCGGGAAGAAAAAACAATACGAGATGGCGTTAACTTAATAAAGAGTTAGAGAGCGAAAATGACTGACGTGGAAACTGAATGTGAGTGAGAGAGAGAGAGAGGAGGGAATTTTATATCTTGTTAGAAAGTTTGAGGCGAGCGTTCGCGAATTACGAAATTGGCCGCCCGTGCTTTTTTTTTTATTTTCAGAAATATGTCTTTATAGTTTTCGCGTTTTCTTATTAGGAAAAGTGCCTTTCTATATAAGTTAGGGAGGGCTAATCGAATTCGCTTCTTGTTTGTGCGTTTTTCGTTGAATAATAAAAATGAGAAAAGAATAGAATTTTTACTTCATATTCAGGGTGTTTCAATTAGCGGTGACACTTCACATCATTTTGGTTAAATACTTAGTGGCGTACAGACCTTTAACAAATAGGGAAAAAGTAGTAAAAGTGTAATTGTTTAAATAGCTACATTTATTCGATTTTGTTTAATTTGGACTTGTTTAAAAGTGAAATGTACGTACTTTTAAATATTGTATCCAGTAGTAGTTTTCACAAAAATTGACATAGACAAATGACCTGACAGCAATAAATGTGTCAGAAATTCAACGTTGCACCTGAAAGCCTGGAAGAACAAAATTATTTTTCTTCTAATTTTGGGAAACCCTTAGAAGCCTGGAAATTTTTTTTTTCTTATTTATGGAAAACGTAAAAATTCCGTCAAAAGCGTGACAAACGGAAAAAATTATTATGATTTCCTGGAAAAAAAAGTCACAGACATTAAAAAACGACGAAAACCTGGAAAAATAAAAAAGAATTAAGATACACGAGAACGGGACCATACATAAACTTTAAAATTACTTTAAAGTTTTTGTAAATCCATGACGGAACCCCTTAATTCCCCTTAATTTGTTATCCCTGATGATGGACATGTTTTATTATACTTAATATTCTAAATAAATTTAGTGGAGGATGACCGAAGTAGATAACTAGATTTTCGTGTATTTGACAATCTGTTATTTGTGATTATGACCGCTAGGCATGGTAGGTCTAAAAGGGAATTTAAGGCTTAAAAATATAAAATTTTCAAAGCAAATTTCAACAAAACCTTAATGCTCCAAATAAACAACTTTCAGTGTGAACTAAACCCTATCAGTTAACGTGGAAATTCTAAAATATTATCAGTTCTCCTCACCCCAGTTTGCAGCAGAGGCGAGAATCGGACTCGGTCTCACATAGACCGTAATAACTCCATAAACGACAAAAGATGTTAAACGACCATATAACTTTGTGAAAATTCAAGAAAATAGAGACGAACGGCGACGCTATATGTGCAACTGTGTTACTCGCAGATAAGGTATAGGGATGAATTTACATTCCCTTCGCCCGGTCGTGCAGCAGCAGCAGCAGCAGCAGCTCAGAGGGACGTAAAACATTTATGCCGAGTACTAAAACGGAAGTGGAAGTTGCCTCCGCGTCAGATAAAAGGACAGTTTCCGATTTTACTATTGTTTGGAGGATTGAGAAACTACACAGCGAGTGTTTTAAATAAAGTTAAATGGGCCGATTCTTTGAATAAAATGTCTGAGTAGGTCGATTAAAGTCAAAGATTGTGACTGGCTTAAGTGCAATGTAAGTTATCAAGGGAAATAAACTTGACAAAAGGATTAGGAACGGTATAAATAAAGTGACAAATTGCAAAGATATAAAGATATTTCTGGTTCCTTTCAGTTGGAGCTAATATCAGCTGAAGTCAGTTGAAATCAATGTCAAAATCATTTCTTACCTCTTCCAGGCAGTTGGAGTCGAATAATTTTCATCTTGTCTCAAAAAAACTTGAGAAACATGAAAGTTAATTTCAACTGCCTGGAAGAGATCAGGAATTATTTTAATTTTATTGGATAATTTTTTCCATGAAGTTGAAGTCATTTCTGGATTCTTCCAGTTAAAGCTAGTGTCGGTTATCAAACTTGCAGACATTCACAGTTACTGTCAAAATCAGTCTGTGTCTCTTCTAGGCAGTTAAAGTCACTTTTCCAGGCAGTTGAAGTTTACTGATTTTACTTTGACTTAGAAAAATCTGAAAGACATGAGAACCAATTTCAACTGCCTGGAAGAGATCAGGAATTATTTTGAAAGTCTGGAAGCAACCAAAATTGACTTGGAATGATCGGAAGAACGGAAAACTGACCTTAACATTTTTGGAAAAAAACAAAAACATGGATAATTTCTTCCAGGAAGTTGAAGTCATTTCTGGGTTCTTTCAGTTAAAGCTAGTGTCGGTTACCAAGCTTGTAAACATTCGAAGTTATTCTCAAAATTAGTCTGTGTCTCTTCTAGGCAGTTAAAGTCACTTTTCCAGGCAGTTGAAGTTTACTGATTTTATTTTGACTTCAAAAAATCTGAAAGACATGAGAACCAATTTCAACTGCCTGGAAGAGATCAGGAATTATTTTGAAAGTCTAGAAGCAACCAAAATTGACTTGGAATGATCGGTAGAATGGTAAACTGAGCTTAACATTTTTGGAAAAACAAAAACATGGATAATTTCTTCCAGGAAGTTGAAGTCGTTTCTGGGTTCTTCCAGTTAAAGCTAGTGTCGGTTATCAAACTTGCAGACATTCACAGTTACTGTCAAAATCAGTCTGTGTCTCTTCTAGGCAGTTAAAGTCACTTTTCCAGGCAGTTTAAGTTTACTGATTTTATTTTGCCTTAGAAAAATCTGAAAGATATGAGAATCAATTCCAACTGCCTGGAAGAGATCAGGAATTATTTTGAAAGTCTACAAGCAACCAAAATTGACTTGGAATGATCGAAAGAACGGAAAACTGAGCTTAACATTTTTGGAAAAATAAAAACAGCGGATAATTTATTTCTGGGTTCTTCCATTTAGAGTTAATGTCAGTTCAGACTGTTGAAGTCTTGAAGACGAACAAGATTCTTATAGGTGACTACCTACTCATTCTTTAACTCTAATTATTACATTCTAGACTGAAGGTTAACTACCAAAGAAGATATATGACTTTATACCATAAATCCTATTGGAAAAAATTAAAGATTCCAATTGGTAATCACTGATTCCTCAACTCTGGTTAGTATACTAATAATTTTTTGTCAACTACCTAAGAAAATATAAGCAAATTTCTAGCTGTCTATCTGAGGAACATCCTGTGTTACATCTGAAATATCTCTAATATAGTATTGGATTTAGAGCTTTATTAATTATTATAATAATTTTACGTTACATCATTATCAATAAAATAAACTTGGCTTTGTGACTGCACTTTCAGTAGATCAAAAGTTATCGTGCAAAAACACCGAGCCTGTCCCAATAGGGGTTTGCTGACGTGAAGCAAACTTCAAACGGTTATAACTTTTATACCATTAACCCTATTAGAAAAAGTGAAAAAGATTCTTATAGGCAATTGCTCATTCTTCAACTTGGTATGAACAGTATGTTTTTATTTTGCCATTTTGACGTCAATTTTTTTGGTAAAATTAAACGATTGTGATAAAACTATGCACTTTTTTTAAAATGTTTTTTCAACGATTTTTAAACATTTCCAGTCATCTGAATCCAATAATATTACCTACAAACCTGTGGAAAACTATCTACAAGCGACTGTATCTACAAGCTCAGATATTAAATATGTTTATGTAATTTTTGAGGGTTACTGCTTAAATTTAAAAAAAAAATGTAGTAGAAAATTTCTACCCCTAGAGGCACTTTGAAAATTCCAAACTTTGAAACCAGAAGCTTTGCCTCTAATATTTGAAGGACTATTTAATCCAAAATTAATAAGAATATCTAGAAAGTCATTCCCATTGAATAACCTATCAAAAAAAATGAAACAAGTAAAGCAGTAAAAAATGACTTATTAGGATTAACCTTTGAACACTTTGCCACAAATGAAAACTGTAGTAGGGCAATTGCAATTAAAAAAAAAAAGACTTCTTTGTTTTTCGAATTGATAAAAACAAAAGTATCGCCCCTCGGCCCGTTCCGCATCACGTTAAATATGCTAAATTCGTTAGGGGCACCATACACTCTCTAATTATTTCATACGACTCCGATGCAAAAGCGGCGTTATTAAATTACACAGTTTCTGTATAAGGCTTCTGTTTTACTTTGTGATGAGGTTTGCATAATAATTTTAAAATGTATATTCTAGTATTTGTCCGGTTACACATTCGGCAACGGAGTTTAATTACGTGAACGAGACATATTATATGCGAATAAATAGTGTATATGCTTGCTTCATTTTCCGTATTCAGTTTGGTCCCCCTTTTATGCTTTAATTAGCATTGAGAGGTTAAGTGTACACTTTGTTTAAAAATAAAAGTTATACTTGATATACAGAATGTATTATAATTTATTAATGTTTCTCATCAGAATAATTCATTAAAATGTTTGTCCCTGTACAAATGGCCAATTTCCATATTGGATCCTCCCCCCTGTATGAAATCAAAAATCTCAAAAGACAATACATCATATTAAATAAAATGAAAACATGGGTGCGGGTGCGCCCTTTCTTTTTTCGAATTTCCCCCTTCTGACGACCAAGGGGTCCATTAGGGTGCATTTTGAACTGTTGGCCCGAAACTAATTTGTCTTTTGTTATGACTGGCAAAAGTCATTCTGGTTATAACCCTTCATTAGGAACTTAAAAAATTTGTTAATGGAATATGGAACATTTAAGAACTTGTGTCTCGTTGTAAGTCCAGTTATCTCGCATCATTTTTTCGTCAAACTTTTAGTATCGCAAAAACTAGTTACCATCGTATTTTGTTGCAAAATTAAAGGGTGCAAAGTAGTTTTATTTGGTATTATTACGTAGGATTTAAAGAGGGTAGTTAATATAAGATGAATGTGGCCTTTTTTACATAGAACACCCTGTATTTCTTGCATTTAAGTAATAAATAGTAATTATTTTTCAGCAGAGAAAGTCTAGTAGTCCTAGACTAGAAGTTTTTTTTAATATAATGCGACAATATTATGGAATCGTCTTTCAGAATATGATCGAGAGATTAAATAATTTTTTTTTAATAATATCAAGTTTTTAGTGAAAAAGGTTTTTCAATTTGTGGTTGTTGGTCAAAATATGCGCCTAAAAAAATTAAATTGTCAGTTAAAAAAATTAAAAATTTAAATTCATTAAAAAAAATCAAATTTTAAGGTTATGAGACAGAATTGCCATAAGCACTTGCTAATTTAAGAGTATTGGCTGTCAATACTAAATTTTTGATCCTCAGAGATTTATTGAATTTTTAGACATTTAGTCTAGGATCTTGAATCCTTGTAGGTTAATCTATTGAATTTCTTATGTCCCTAGATGACTAATTTAAAATTTTTCATACAATATTAATACATTTAGTCTAGGATCTTGCATCCTTGGACTTATTTAAAATTTTTCAAAGAATATTTAGACTTTTAGTTTTGAATCTTAAATCCTTGGAGTTGAATTTATTAAATTTTGTGACTTCTAAGATCTTTAAGAACTTTGAGGGCTCACCCTTAAAGTTTAATTTATTGAGTTTCTTAATATCCTAGACAACCAATTTTCTTTTTTTTTTAATATGTTGACCTTTAGTCTTGGATCTTAAATCCTTGAAGTACTGCCAATACTAAATTTTTTTCGTTTTTCAATCCTTAGAGATTCAATTATTGAATTTATTAAGTTCCCAAATAACTCATTACTTAGGATACTAAGGATATTTAGACATTTAGTCTAGGATCTTGAATCCTAGACTCCAGACATTTAGTCTAGGATGTTGAATCCTTGATGAGGTTAATATATTGAATTTTTTATGTTCCTAGATAACTAGTTTTTAATGTTTCAAAGGATATTTAGACTTTTATTTTTGGATTTTGAATCCTTGGAGTTTCATTTATTTAATTTCTTATATTCCTAGATGACGAATTTATAGTTTTTTCAAATGATATATAGATTTTAGGTCTTGGATCTTAAATCCTTGAAGTTTATTTCTATTGAATTTCCTAGACCACTAATTTCTTATTTTTCTATCTTATTTTTTTATCTTTCTATGATCTTGCATTCTTGGAATTTTATTTATTAAATTTCTTATGTTTCTTATGATCTGATGTTTTTTTATTTATAATTTTTCAAAGGATATTTAAGTTTTTTGTCTTGGATCTTGAATTCGTGGAGTTTCATTTATTGAATTTCTGACGTTCCTATATGAAAAACAGAAAATTTTTCATAGAATATTCATACATTTAGTCTAGGATTTTGCATCCTTGGAGTTTTATTTATTGAATTTCTTATATTCCTAGATGACTTACTTATAATTTTTTAAAGGATATTTAGAGTTCTTGTCATGAATCTCAAATCCTTGGAGTATTGAATGCTAATTGTATTTTTTTAAATCCCTCGAAGTTTCATTTATAATGCATTTTTTAAATTCCTAGATGACTAATTTATTATTTTTTTAAAGGATCTTTTAGTCTTGAATCTCCCTTTTTTCCAAATCCTTTGAATATCAGATGCCGCTAATATTTTCTCAAGTGTTCTATTTTCTTGGAATGGAATGACGCATTGGAAAAATAAAAGAAGTACTCAATAAAAAAAACTGAAGAAAAAATGTATTAAATCAATTAACAAGTTGTATTTAAACAGATGCAACACGATGTTTTAAGGACTAATTGACAAGAGATATCTCGTAACTACTTTTCGATCTGTGAAAGGCTTTTGACTTGATCACTTTTACCAACAACTAGTTTAAAAGTTTCAATTGAAATTCAAAAGTTTTTTATTTATAATTCAAATGTACCTAAAAATAAGGAACATTTAACGATTATGGATAACCGTTACACCAAAGTACAGAATAAGATTTTTGAGTCCATGCCCGGCGGTTTTCACTTGTCTACATAAAAAAATAATGCTGTAGATTAAGAGAGTAAAACTAGTAGAGTAGAAGTTGTGAGATTCAGTTAATAATCACTTATTTTTACTCATGTGAATAACGGTCACTTTCTGAATTATTGAAAGGCAAAACTAGTTCCTATAAATAGACCAGGCGCATTTTTTGAATAAAAAAATTGAAGCTTTAACTAGGATTTTAATAAATATCAATTATTATGAAAAAAAAAATTATGTTAGACATATCATGGGGGAAAGGGTATAATACAAGGACTTTTAAAACCATTATTTAAAATAAGAGATTCTTGTAGATAATGATGATTAACAAACCAAAATGGTCAGGGTACACAGTCCTCTGTATTTTCAAACAGAGGAGAACGGTTAGTATATCCTAAAAGCAATACTCAGAATTTTTCCATTTATTCTAGAATATGCATCGTTTTTCTCATAAACGACCATAGGAATTTAAGGACGTGGCTCCCGTGAATAAATAATTTTTTTAGGTTAGGAAAAAAAAACTCTAAAATTGCTTTTGAGGGTGTTTCTGGAAACAGAGATATTGCAACAAATTATTATCACACATCCATAGTTTTAGCATCAGAACATCCTGAATTTCCATTCTGAATATAAAATTTTCATTTTTTCTAAGGCGTCACAAGCCCAAATTAATATTCTTTCATAACAATACGAGTTTCGAAATTCATCATGAAATGAAAACTGGCAGATACAAAACAGCGGAGAACCGACGCGACGCCGCGTGCTTAAATGCAAACGACAAAAGCGACTCAGAAATCCGCCCAAGAATTTCTGTGTGTTTTGATTGCATAATGAGCTCGACAAGACTGCTGACGAGTCAGTTTATTTCATTAACAATACATATCCGTCAGCGACAGTTTCCTGGAACAATAATTGCGTCTTATACTGCTGCTGCCGTAGTCGCTCCTGCTGACTCGATAGGAATGCTAATTAAATAGTAAAGAATCAAGGAGAAAGGGGTTAAGATCCCATACATATAGTTTCAAGTTTTCGAACAATGTTACTGTTTAAGGAAAATTTGAGCGACTCTTTAGTGGTTTTACCCTCGTATTTAACTGATTTCAGAGGTTCGTTATTATAGCTTTTGTTGATTCAGTATAATAATCTGACTCTACGTAATACTAATATATACTTTTTATTTCCAGGTAAGCCTTTATTTACTGCACCAACTGGGGTAAGCAAAAAACCAACTCGATAAATAACTTTAAGTGCAAGCCACATTAAAAACAACCAAGTTGCAGTTTTTACCTCCCTCCGGTCTTGTTTTATTACACTTTAAACATTTAATACGCGCTCTCTCTCGAACACAAACTACTACTATACCACCCTCCACCACTCCCTTAAACGTTAAGTAGAGCACTTAATTTTAAAAGTGTAATTAGCCCTTCAAACGCTTAAGGACTTTACGTTCATAATATGTTTCTTCTTAACTGCGTTATAAAATATTCACGTAGCGGCAATTTAAGAAAATTGAGTGCGCCGCGACCCTTACCAAAGAAGGAAACTCTATGAATTGTTATTAATTAGGAACATTTTCGGGATATTTCTGGAATTATTTCACGGTGTTGTATAGAAGGGATGCAATAAATAAGTTAGGCAAAAGTTCGCGTTATAATGAATGGAAATTTTCTAGAGTTATTATGCGGTCTTTTTATGTAGTTAAATGTTCTTGAAGTGTTGTTTTCTTATGTAATTGATTTCTTAAGAATACAGCTTAAATCAGACTCACATGACCGCAACACACAATTTAGTTCTTAACAAGAGAAAACAGTCCATAGATTTTTTTGTTTCTTTTATTAACCAACTTTTCAAGTTTGGGCCAAAATAAAAAAAAAATTATAAAAATATTCCATATATTCGGAGAAACTGACCGGTTGTTTCAGGATTTTGAAAATTTTCCTTTATTTTATTAAAAATGTAAATGTGGTGCAATGAAGTGCCATTATAAGACAATTTTTAAAACCATCAAAAACGATAATAATTTTTTTATTACAGGTTTTCCAAAAAAATATGTGCAAAGGACTTAATTTTTTACGTGAACAATTTTTCCATACAATTCGATAAAATTGCCAGTTTTTTGTAATTTTCAAAATATATTAATTCAAAAATAAATTAATTCAAAATATATTAATTCATAAATCAAATTTAATAATATTTTGTCAGACATACACGAAGAAACTTGATTTTTACTTTTTTCTTTGATTCCATTAAGGGTTCTTATTATAAGACTTAATTACACAATTTTGTATGTGAGAAATAAAATTTAAAAAAAAAAAAATTTCTTTTAATATATTTACTTAACTATTTGGAAGAAATTTAAAAAAATATTTTTCTAGCAGTTAAAGCCAATTTTCAATCCTTTTTACTACCTCAATTACCTTCATTGGTAAAAAAATTAACTGTCCAAGAAAAGAACTAAAAAGTCTTCAATTGCCTGGAAATTTATTTTAATTTTATTTCCAGACAGTTTTTTTATCAGCATTTTTTTCCATACATTGGAGAAAATCACAAAAATAGCTGCCTGGACAAATAAAAGTGATTTTATTACCTGAAAAAGTCTAAAAATAGTAATTTTAAAATAATTTAATCTTTTAACTCAACTGCCTGGAAGAAATTAAAAAAAAAATATTATATTTTCAAAGAAATATTATTTTTACTGGGAAAAATATAAACTATATAAAAAAATTAAAAAACCCTTAATTGCCTTGAAAAAAATACATTTTTAATGTTTTTTTCTTGAAAAAGTATGTGTAGAAAAAAAACTTTTTTACTAATTAAAAATAAGTTAAATTAAATATTAATTAAGTTTTTTAACAATAGTCAAAAAAAAAAACTTTTTTTCAAGAATTGGAGGAAACTCACAGCCAGGAAAATGAATATACTAAATTTTACTACCTAAATCACCCTAAAAAAGTAATTTTAAAATTATTAAATAAATTAGTCGATTTACCGAAATGCTTGTAAATTTTTTTTTTCAATCAGTTTAAGTCAATTATTGAGTCTTTTGTACTACTTCCAAATAATAAAAAAATATATTTACTTGAAAAAAAAATTTACTGTGTAAAAAAGAAGTAGATCGCCTGGAAAAAAAAATTTTTATTTAATCCAGGCAATTGAAGAAAATTCAAAAATATCCAAACGTCAATTTGGAATTTTAAAGAATATATTTTTAGGCACGATTTATACAGGCATTCTATAGGAATCTAATGTAATTTTTTAATTATTCTAAAAAACTGCCAAGACAGAATAAAAAAAGAAATATTTTTTTAAGTGTCAATATTTTACCAGGTTAAAGTTTGAGCCACATTAATTATTGCTTTTTTGTATTTTTCAGATAGTTAGACACGACTAGGAGAAATATTAACAGTAACCGCCTGAAAAAAAAATTGATTTCTTCCAGGCAGTTGAACCCGCAAGCATCTGGATCTTTCATTTCTGGACTTCAACTGCCTGGAACAGAAAACTAAGATCGTCCAGGCAATTGAAGCTTTTAACCTTATGGAAATGGGTTTTCCAAACAGTTGAATTTTGAAGCAATAACAATGTTTTTACACTTCAACTGGCTGTAAAAAGTCGAGATTTTGTTTGATATTTTTTGGCCCTTTACTGGATATAAATTTTGAATTAATGCCTGAAGTTACTTAAAGTTTAAAAGGGTGCAATTACAAGTTTCCAAATTATATAGACAGACTTGAACCAAGAAGTTCCCTTATGACTTTCGGCCATTTCAGCTTGATTGTCTTCAATGCTGCTCAAGATATCTTAAAATCAAAATTATGAGATGAGAAAATCATTTGTTGGATATAAAATGGGTTTTAAGGAGAAAAAATTAATTTTTGGTTCGACTTTTATCTATGAGACTCATAAAGTTGATTATTTTATTAAATAAAAAAATAAGCAACCTTAGAGTTTTGACTTTTAAAACCCTAAATAAAAATTATAAAAAGTTTCGGAATTTTAGTTTTATTACATGGTGACGCTCCCTACAAACGTGCTCCGTTATATTCATACTTAATTTTTGCAATTTGAATTATTGTTCTATAACCAAAAACGAAAAAAATGGCTTACTTGTAATTTTTTTTACAGGAAGAGCAACAGCAAAAACCTAAATTCACGTATCCAAAAAGTTCAAAAGACAATTTAAAATTCAAGTCGCCACCAGTAAAAACGTAGGGAGTGAAGGAAGAGAGAGACACACCGCCGGAGATTTAGGAAATAATTCTATCAAATTTTCCCCGATAACGAATTCAATTCTTTTCAATGTTCCCCCTTTCCTGTAATCGAATATTCAGCTCTTGTTTCGTATGGGGGTTCCAGATAAATCCCGGCAAACAATGAGCAGTACAGCGGCATGATTAAGATTTAGATTTGAAACCATCCATGTTACGTTTCACTTATTATTAAAGCCGACAAGGGGTTACAAAGCAGCAAAAAAAAATAGAGAGGATTTTTCCGCTATAAATAATTAACCTTTACAGTGGAATTCAATATTCTGATGCCAAAGCGAAATCAAGCATATAATTAACTCCTCTTTTAAACAGGTGTGTGTGTGTGTGTGTTTAGCTGATTATAACAATGGCCCTCATTATATTAAATCCTCTTGCCGCATTGAAGGGCTTTAGGTTTACTTTATCGAGCGCGAGCATTAAAACTGCGTGTAAACAAGCCCTTTATATGCTGATATTGCGTAAGTTAATAAGTGCCGACACCTGTATAATAATGTGCTTTACAGGGATTTTATTGAAAAATGTATGTTAAGGAAGTATAAGGATAATTTGTCTTTTGAAAATTATTTTAGAAAATTGAATGGAATTTTTTAAATATATTTTTTTTACTGGTGAAGTCCAAAAATTGCCGTAAATCAACATTTTATCTAATTCTAATTTAAGCCAGTTTAAGCTAGTCCAAAAAAAATAAAAACTTTATTTTTCGTGCTGCTAAAAATTGTGTGGTGTCGCCACAATCAAATTTCTCCTCAAATATTTGAATTTTTCAATAAACCACCTCCCTCGCTCGCCTCCTTTTTTTTTCACCCCAAAAAGAAAACCGGATATAAACAAGCAAAAGCCCTAGTTTCCCTTTATAGTCTTAAAGGAAAACTTTGAACCTTTGGCATAAATTTGTTGGGGCAAAGGGGACACGCACGACTGACAGTATAAACCTAATAAAAAATACACGATCGTGCGGCAACAAGGGTGGATCTGTTTACCCACACCGGCGTCATTTCCCACCCCCTTCTCCCCCTAGGGGGAACAAGGGGTGCAACATTTTTACACGGGATTTATTATATCTATCAAATATTTAAGGGGCAGTCGTTCGATTACCCCCCCGTGCGACACAACGGATTCATCGTATAATTATACTTCAGGTAGAAGCCGAATTGGGGAGGCCACTGGCTGTCAAGGGTAAAAAGCAATTTGCGAAATTTACTGCTAATTTCTTGTGAATTTTTCATCGAGTTGAAAGGGAGAGAGTAAAGGGACAAACTTTTAAATTCGTGTATTAAACAAGTTTGAACGTATTTGGGTCTGGAAACAGTCACTTGAATTTTGAAGCAGTAATTCTGTTTTTGTACCTAAACTATTTGGAAGAATTTTTTTTTTCAATAACTAAAGTCTTTTTTTAAAAAGAAACCTGCATGAAAAACGTTGATTTTTGCCAGGTAGTTAAGAGAAATATTGACAATAATTGCCTGAAATAAAGAATCTCTTGATAAGCCTCAATTCGCCTGGAAAAGGAATATTTGATTTCTCCCAGGAAGTAACTTAATTTTTAGACTTCAACTGCCTGGAAGAAGAAACCTATTTTGCTCAAGCAATTAAAGTTTTGGCGACTTTGCCATTCTTTAACTGCGTCGCTGTTGGTTGTACAGCTTCACTATCAAAAGATTAATTATAGAAAGTTTAATTATCTTTATTTTATGTTTTACAAATTTTTGCGTACGTCTTATGGTTTACCCAGAAAATTTAATTAAACCGCAAGGGGTGATGCATATTTTTATTTTGAGTTTTTTACATATGTAGAATGCATGGATTTTATTAAACTTAGAACCTACAAATCCATAAATGGAATGTGTGATTTGTTTATTGTGGTACAGGATTTGTTGTTAAACAGTGTTTTTAATTTTTTACTACCACAGCATTCTAGTTTAACCTACCGATATATTTTTTTTCGTCCAAGCAGTTGAGTGCCAAAAAAATTACTTTTTTCGGGCAATAAACTTTTTTATGAAGCATTTTGTCTATATTTTTTTTACACAACATTTTTTTGAAATATTATAATATATTTTCGACCAATCTAGCGTAAAGAAACCTGAGATTTTCTTTGGAACTTATATTTTTTTCATTATGATCCAAATATCCCTTAAAAACCCATTTTGCACCAAAAGTATAGATTTTTTATCACCTATAATTTACTTAAAAAAAAATTTCTCAGGCATTTATTTTCTGCAAAAAAAAATTTTTTTTTATTAACCTTACCCTATAAATGAAATTATTAACCTTACCCTATGACAATAAAATTTCCAAGCATTTCAATTAAATTTATATATATTTTCGATATTTTATTTAAAATATAAGCAGAAACTTAATTTTAGGGACATTTTTCTTTAAATTCTATAAAGGTATTTATTGTACGAACTAAATACGGAATTTTGTGTGTGAGAAATAAATTTAAAAAATATATTTTAACTTTGTGGAATTAATAATGTACAATTTACTGTATCGTTTTCCTAATTTACAAATATGGATTTATTTTGGTATTTGGTCACAAAATGCTTAAAAAATACCTTTTGGTAATATTAAAAAAATCCAAAATTTCTGGAAATATATTTTCTTTATGGGAATTCTGATTTTTAATTTTTTTTTAGTTATGGTTTTTTTTTAAATATTTAGTCCAAAAATTAAATTAATCAAAACAGTGATTTTCAAATATTCAAATTCAAATATTCTTTATTTTCCCAAAAAACAAAATGCAGTAAATAATCTAAGTAAACCAATTTTAATTTGACAAAAAAATGAAAAAAAAACAGAGTTCCAATAATGAAAATGTATTTTCAGGACTATTAGTTCTTTCTAAGTTGCACTAATAAGCAGTTTTTAGGCATTTTTTGAGCTAGAATAATAAATAATCTAAATACCCACTAATATCTAAATACTCTGCATGGATCTTGCATTAAAACAAAATTAAGATGAAACACTGAAAAAATGTTTAAATTGTAAATTATTAATTCCAGGTAGTAGAAACATTTTTTGCAAATAATTTTTTTTTTTTTTTTTTAACTAAATTTCCTAACAATACTTTTTTTCCCCAAAAAATTATCTTACGAAAAGTCTCAAAAATTGTCTTTAACTGCCTTTAAAGACAAAAATATAACAATTTTTTTCATTTGTTAAATAAAAAAATTAATAGAATGACGTTTTAACAGTAATTTTTTTTTAAGTGGAAACAAAAAAACTGTAAAATTGCCTTTGACTGCCTGGAAGAAGCAAAAATATTTGAAATTTTCCATTTTTTTTCCAGGAAATTGAATAAATAAACTTTTTAACTTTAAACACTTTAAAAACTTTTAACACTTTAAACTAGCAATTTTTGCCCAAGACCTTTAGATTTGGAGATACGATAAGAAAATATTCCCAGATACCCCTAGTTTTTCATATGCAAAAACGCTTTTTCCTAAATATCTTCGTATACGTTTATTTTCCGGAAAAATTTGTATCTATCAATATTGTTCAGAATTTAATTTCCGTTAAAAATGTCCTCTATAAATGTTTACCTTGGAGCCTTAGATTTTTAGATATGATAAGAAAATGTTTTCAGCAATTTTTCAGATGCAAAATCATTTTTTCCAAATATCTTTTTATACGTTCATTTTCTGGATTGTCAACAATATCACCGTTTGTTTTGCGAAATAAAAACACAGAATTACAAAAAACTCACTAAGTAATTGAGCCACAAATACCTTTTCGAGCCTACACAAATCAATTTTCGCACCTTTAAAATTACTTTAAATGGAAAAATAGTGCAATTTTATTAACTACCTGATTTAACTCATACGCCGTCTACATCTAATAATATACTGAAGCAGAAAAAAACTTGATTAATAAATTAGGCATAATATAAAAACACTTTTTTGTGAATATCCTCTTATACGTTAATTTTCTGGAAAATTTCATATTTGGCAATGTTGTTAAGAATTAAATTTTCTTTAAAAATGCCCCCTATAAATTTTTGCCTAACACCCTTAGATTTGGAGATACGATAAGAAAATGTTCCTAGACACCCCTAGTTTTTCTAAAACAAAAACGCTTTTTCCTACATATCTTCGTATACCTTTATTTTCTGGGAAAATTTGTTTCTAGTAATATCGATAAAAATTTAATTTCCGTCAAAAATATCCTCTATAAGTTTTTATTTTAAAGCCTTGGATTTTTAGATACGATAAGAAAATATTCCTAGATACCCCTAGTTTTTTAGAAACAAAAACACTTTTTCCTAAAGGTTAATTTTTGAAAATTTTGTATCTAAGAATTTAATTGCTTTTAAAAATACTCTTTATAAGTTAACAAACTAAAAATTCCTAGACACCCCTAGATTTTCAGATGCAAAAATGTTTTTTCCTAAATATCTTTTTATTAGTACATGTTCCGGAAAATTTCGTATTTAGCAATAGTGCTAAGAATTAAATTTCTGTTAAAAATGCCCCATATACATTTTTACCTAAGACCCTTAAATTTGGAGATACGATGAGAAAATATTCCCAGATACCCCTAGTTTTTCATATGCAAAAACGCTTTTTTCCTAAATATCTTCGTATACGTTTATTTTCCGGAAAAATTCGTATCTATCAATATTGTTCAGAATTTAATTGCCGTTAAAAATGCCCTCTATAAATTTTTACCTTGGAGCCTTAGATTTTTAGATACGATGAGAAAATGCTCTCAGCAATTTTTCAGATGCAAAACCATTTTTTTCTAAATATCTTTTTATATGTTCATTTTTCGAAAAAATTTGCATCTAAGAATTAAATTTCTTTTATAAATGCCCTCTATAAATTTCCAAAAAAATGTTTATTAAAAAAAAATTAGCTTGTGACTTAACTGCCGGAAATTGAAAATCTACTAATTGAATCGATCAAATCGATTAATGCCTGGAATTAGGAAGAAATAAATAAAATCATAACTCAACTACCTGACAATTTTAAACCCATGTCCCAGTTTCTTAAAATTAAAAAAAATATTGCTCATTTACATAGAATTACAACAAAAAAATGAGTTTAGGATTCAACTGCCTGGAATTTCTAATCAATGACTTCACTGCCTAAAATGTGTAGCTTAATTGCATGAAATTGTAAATTAACAACTTAAATACCTGAAAACTTATGTTGAATTATGTTTTTGAAGTTCAATCATGGCTCAGTTGCATGGAATGTCGCATGGAATATCACAAAAAGTCACTTTTTTTTAGTTTGCCTGTTTTGTATTCTTCAGGAAATTCAGGGTTTATAGGTGTGTTTTTATTTGTTCAAGAAATAGGCAATATTACTCTAATTAGATAAAAAACAAAATTGAGTAATAAATTAAAGCCAAAAAAAAATTTAATATTCTGGAAAAATTTGAATTTTTATTTGATTGCAAGCAACTCAGGAGAATTATAAATAAAGTCTAAATTACTTAAAAAAATATTTTGTATAGTATGTTCTTAGATAGCTGAGGCATATTTTTCAGGTCCTAAAGAGAATTTAAAAAAACTTGAAAAAAATTATTAATTAAGGAAAAATGTATATTTGAATCATTCCAAGCAAAAGAGGACAAATTTTAAAAATACATCAATTAACTGGAATACCAAGAAACATATATTTGTTGGCATTAAAGGCTCTTATTTTCAGGCATTCATAACTCAACAGCCTGAAAAATTACCAATTTATTCCTTAATTGCCTAAAATTACAAACAAACAATATACTTTTATGGCTCAACTGCCTGGAATTAAGAATATGCTTGAAAAGTTATGAATTATTATAAAAATATTAATTTACGCACCCAAGACCTTCGTGGACCACTACATGTCTTCTAAGTATTCTAAAATATTTTTTTTATATTATTTCCACTGACTGTAGCGTAATTTTTTACTTGACTTCAAGACATTTCAAGTACGATTAGTGTTTTTGCCATTTTTACGTTATTTCTTATACCCTGAAAGTCCATTGATATTTTATTTTTTGCAAAGAAATTTCAATTTTTCCTCGACGTATTTAATGCCTTTTTTTCATTTCAAGTTACGTGTTGGAGTTATTTATAGTTATTTATATTTATAGGTATTTAAAGTTATTTCAGTTTTTAATATACATATTTGTATATTATTTATTAGTGTGTGTCTTTTAGGCCCATACAAAAACCATTTCAGAGGCCTGTAATTTAAACGATGGTAACAATATGATAATTGTCTTCTATAGTGAGTGTCACTACTTAATAAAGGCCGTCTGAACCAGTGAACTTTTTCCCAACAATTTTCGTCATAAAAACCCACTTCAGAACATTGTATGTATGCCTTCAAACATCCTGATTTACCACATTAACCTCTCAACAATTCTGTGTTCTGTGACTCACTTTAATGCATATTGCTGTACTCACTCCTCCACCTCATAAGTAATAAGCTTCTCGTTACTTGAGCTAATAAAACAAATACTCAACTCCTCTCCCCCAAACTCCTCGTAAAGGTTTAGTTCTAATATTCATTAAAAAACAAAGTCTTTAGGTTCACCCCCTGACACCCCCCAGAAATCCGGGAGATTTAAGATTAATGAAGTGTTGCCGAAACGATATTATTGCCTCTTTGAATTCGTTTAGGATTTTACACAGCGGAGTGGTTAATAAAGTTAAATGAAAAGGCATTTTGTTTACCGAGAGGCTAAACTGGAACATTTAATACCGAGTTTAATTAATTTCGAAATGTTTATTTTATTTATATAACTTGGACCAAAAAAAAGAGAAAAAAAAAAACACTTTATTGTTCACACATCTGCAAACCTACTTTACATGATGTATGTCCCCTCAGTTAAGCCTAAGGGTGTCGGGATCGGAATCCGACGGCCCTAAGGGTGCAAAATAACTGGAAATCCTCGAAAAAATTGCCAGAAAGATTCGCATATTTCCGTAATAGATATCCACCCTCGAAGCATCGGATTTCGACCCTCTCGTTTCATATTGCACCACTACCTACTACACGGGAGAGTGGGGAGGAAAGGAGGTCGTCGAGAAAGGGCATTTAAATATCACCGGACATGGATGTTTACCCCCCAAAGACACAAAGGACCTTCACTTGTTTTTTTTTGCCTGAAAGGGAAGTCGAGATATCGGATTCATACGATGTTAACATCTTGGTTTTGTGAGGAAATGACGTTATTTGTTTGAAGTTGTTTTTCGATCGGTTGAACGTGATTGACATGAAGTTATTGATTTTTTATTCTAGGCAGTTGAGTGAAGATTTTACACTTTTTTGTGATTTTAGGCACTTAAGTCATCGATTTACAGTTTTAAACAGTTGAGACATAAATAATTTTTTTGTTTAATAATTGCAGGCAATTGAGCAATGAATTTAAATTTTTTTATACAATTGAGTCGTCAGGTCTCAATTTCATACAACTGAGCCATGTTTGAACTCATTTCTTTTTAATTCCAGGCAGTTGAGTCATGAATTTTAGACAATTGAGCCATAAATTCGAAATTTTTTAGGTATTTAAGTTGATTTTAAGTTAATAATTTACAATTCCATGCAATTAAGCCACAAATTTTAGGCAGTTAAGTCATTGATTTGCAAGTTTAGGCAGTTGAATCCTAAATTAATTTCTTTCTTGTAAATCTTTGTGATTGAGTCGAATTTTTTTAAAATTAAAAAAAACTGGGACATGGATTTAAAATTGTTAAATAGTTGAGTAGTTATGATTTTATTTATTTCTTCCTAATTTTAGGCATTAATCGATTTGATCGATTCAGTCAGTCAATTTTCAATTCCAGGCAGTTAAGCTATAAATTCTGTTAATGGATTTATTATTTTTTTGATATTTAAGTGATTTTTTAATTTTTCATAAACTATTTTTTTGTAAATTTATAGAGGAAATTTAATTTTTAACAATATGAATAGGTACAAAAATTTCCGAAAAATGAACGTATAAAAAGATATTTAGGAAAAAGCGTTTTTGCATTTGAAAAACTAGGGGTGTCTAGAAACATTTTTTTATATCTCGAAATCTAAGACTCGAAGGTAAATACTTGTAGAGGACATTTTTTACGGCAATTAAATTCTTAACAATATTGATGAATACAAATTTTTCCGGAAAATAAACGTATTCGAAGATACTTATGAAAAAGCGTTTTTGCATATGAAAAACTAGGGGTATCTGTGAATATTTTCTTATCGTATCTCCAGATCTATGGGTCTTAGGTAAAAATGTATAGAGGGCATTTTTAATAGAAATTAGATTCCCAACAATATTGCTAAATACAAAATTTTCCAGAAAATGAACGAATAAAAAGATATTTAGGAAAAAACATTTTGGCATCTGAAAAACTAGGGGTGTCTAGGAATTTTTAGTTTGTTAATTTATACAGAGCATTTTTAAAAGCAATTAATTTTTTAACAATATTACTAGATACAAGAAAAAAAAAACGTTTATGAAAATATCCAGAAAAAAGCGTTTTTGTATTAGAAAAACTAGGGGTGTCTAGGAACATTTTCTTTTCGTATCTCTAAATCTAAAAGTCTTAGGCAAAAATTTATAGAGGGCATTTTCAAAGAAAATTTAATTTTCAACAATATTGTCAAATATAAAATTTTTCAGAAAATTAACGTATAAGAAGATATCTAGGAAAAGGCGTTTTTGTTTAAGAAAAACTAGGGGTGTCTAGGAACATTATCTTATCGTATCTCCAAATCTAAGGGTCTAAGGCAAAAATTTATAAAGAGCATTTTCAAAGAAAATTTAATTCTTAACAATATTGCTAGATATGAAATTTTCCAGAAAATTAATGTTTATAAAGATATTCACGAAAATGTGTTTTTATATAATGCCTGAATTATCAGACAATCAAGTTTTTTCTGCCTCACTTTATTATTGAGTATACACGGCGTGTGAGTTAGATCAGGTAGTTAATATAATCGCACTATTTCTCCATTTAAAGTAATTTTAAGTGTGAAAATTGATTTGTTTAGGCTCGAAAAGTGTATTTGTGGCTCAACTATTCAGTGAGTTTTTTGTAATTCTGTGTTTATATTTCGCAAAACAAACGGTGATATTGTTGACATCGTTTTAAAATTGGACTGTCAAATAAATTCAATTACTAGCACTGTGTTTAATAATAAATTTCTGTCTAAAATAGTTGCTAAAGAAGCATCAGCTCAGGGTATATCAGGATGAGATATCTGGATTAAAAAAGAATATCATCGTACGCGAAGTACCAATATAAGAATATTTAGCTTAAAAAATGATCCAAATGAAGATTTATTTGAAACCATCTGAAATGTGTTTATAAATAACTTAAAAATAGACATTCCGAGCAGTGATTTAAATGAATGTCATCGGATTCCAGCTGAAATACCGAACGCTAAACCCGCTGCAGTTTCAGTGCTAAAAACTCGCGGATTTTTAAAACGTGCCGGGATTTATATAAAAAAGAAGACTTAACTAAAGTGCGATTGGACCTATTTAATAGTGCAATAATTCATTTACATCACAATCTGAGCTACAAGGATTAAATAACTGATTTAAGGTACTTTTGTTTTAACAAAACTTACTTATAGAAACTATGTATGTATAGTATGTATGTACATATCTATGTATAAAAGTCCAAGGAATTATTTTACTAGTTTTCTACTTATGATTGTAATTAAGAAAAACCGGGCAAAAAGCCGAAATTTTGCCCCTCCTTAGACCTATGAAACGCAATTAAAAAAATATATTAATGTCATTGCAATCAATAAATTTTTTAACAAGTTTAATACACAAAAATTTAATCATGAACTTAAAAATTGTGCCTCTTGAAATACTTTTAGCGTTTTTTTATTGAATTCGGCACCCCCTTAAATGTTTAAATAATTCAATTGTTATTAAAAAATACGCTTCATACAAACCGATTTGAGATGATAAAAATAAAGGCTTCAATTGCCTGGAAGAAGTAAGAAATTACTTTTATTATTTAGTTCAAAATAAGTAAAGAATTTTAATAAAATACCCAAGCAATACACAGTAATAGTTAAATAAACGTTTATTTTTGGTTTACACTAGATGAACATTTTTGATCGAACTTCAAAGAATGGTATATTGTATACGATTTAAAGAGGTTTATAAAATGCGTTTAATGGAATTAAAATTTTTTTTTAATGTTGATATATTTTTTTTAAATTTGCATCTGTGTTTTATGCATTAGAGGGCATTTTTCGACATACTAAGAAAAAAAATAATTTTTACCAATGGCGTCCATAAGGGATTTGTCGTAAATGTTATTAAATAAAAAAAGTATACCGCTGCATTTTTCTAAAATAAATTTTATATTTCAAATCCTTGTTGAGTTTTGAGAAAATTTGTATTCTTCAGTTTTTTTTTATTTATATAGTTTATTTGGTGTAATTATTGTTTTATACATGTTATTGCATTTTCTATTTTTTTCTAGATTTTTTTGTGTAGAATATTCCATTATTATACTATAAGATTATGAAAACGTATATTGTATTTTACACAGTGGCATATATGTGATATCAAGGTCATTTTATCACATATTTGACGTGTAGTGATCAAGTGTTAAGACTATCTATGTAAATTTTGATAATTTTTTTTTAAATTCCGAAATGTTGTGTAAATAAATATAAGTCGTACAAAATACGTACAAAATAAGTCGACCTTGTGTAAATCAAGTCGTATATGATATACGTATATTTTGTTTTTTAAATATATTTGATCAAATACGAGTGATAAATATGCAAATAGTTTTTATTTAAAAACTCTATTTTTGAACCTAGATAATGAAAAAATGACTAGAACAATATGTTTCAAAATTTAATCTTAAAAAATTAAATTATCACTTATTTGCAATAAAAAATGGTACAACTACTTAATTTTTATGGCGATACGCCTTGCTTTCGAAAAATAGAATAGTTTTTTCGCGTTTTAGTCGAAAACCTTAAGGTTATGTGAAAAGTAATAATAATAATAATAATAATAATAATAATAATAATAATGTATTTATTTAGCTTGAGCTACAAAGGTAATACATAATATATAGATAATACGAGTTTTTAGGCTTAAATTTATAAATAAAATTTAAGCCTAAAATAAGATAGCAAAAATTAAACAAAATACGAGTTAAAATTGTAAAATAAAATAAATACACATACAAACTACAATTACTTAAATAAAGGTAAAACGAATGATAAAACAAAGTATTTACAGATAAAACTTAAAAACAGAAAAAGTATAAATAAAACACGAGTCTACAATAAAATACTAAAATAAAACAAAGTACGAGTAGAATTGTAAAACTAAAATAAAATAAATATAAATACGAAACAACAACTACACAAACAAGGGTAATAAGGATAAAACGGTAAAAGAAAGTATGGATAAATAAAACTTAAAAATAACTAAAATTACTCTTTAAAAGTGTATAAATAAAATGAAACAACTAAAACTAAGAATAAAATGTTAACATGTATAAAAATAAATATAAAATAAGACATTCACACACTGATAAATTTTCTCAATAGCCTCCTAAACTGGTTTAAATTATCACAGCTTTTGATTTCAGTCGGCAACTTATTAAATTCAATAAGTCCCTTGCTGAGTACAGAATTTAACATCTGACTAGTATTGCATTTATCAAGGACCAAGTCTGTATTATTTCTGGTGCAATAATTGTGGACGCCTCCGAACACTCTTATTTTATCACAGATATATGTGGGTAGTAGATGTTGTTTTAATTTAAAAATAAATACATACACACTAAACATAATTCTTTGCCTGACAGACATCATACCTAGCACACTTAACATAATAATAACAGGAGTGTATCGATTGCATTTTAGGATTAGTCTCATTGCTCTATTTTGAATTACTTCAAACTGTTTCATCTTGTATTTAGGCAGGTTGAACAATAATGTAGAGCAAAACTGCAAATGGGGTACAGCAGTGCCATTATACAGCAGGAGTTTTGTATGCATGGATAAGTTTTTTCCAACTCTATTAATAAACCCAACTTGGAAAATTTTCTCATGGCGTAATCCGCAAGTGCCATAAAATTCAAATTTGCATCCAAAATTGTACCCAAATACTTTATTTCATTTTCATAAAAAATACTCTCCCCACCTACACTGATGTTCACATTATCAATATTTATTTAATTATTTTTCGATTTTTTGGTAAAAAGGCAAAATTTAGATTTACTCGTATTTAAACATAATTTGTTAATAAAGAGCCAGCTGAAAATTTTGGTTAAGTCACTATTTATATCAGCTATCATCTGATCAGTATTGTTTCCTATTATATAAATCATTGTGTCATCTGCAAATAACACAGTTTTACATTTTTGTATAACTTTTTCCATATCATTTATATATAATAAGAACAATAATGGACCCAAAACTGTTCCCTGGGGAACACCAAATACAACATTAAGAACCTGAGAGAAACTATTCCCATTCTTTACACGTTGGACTCTATTACGCAAATAAGATTCAAACCAGTTCAAGACATCACCTCTAATTCCCAATTGGTTTAATTTATATAGCAGAATTTCTCGGTCTATTGTTTCAAATGCTCGTTTAAAATCTAAGAATACCGCTAAAATATATTTATTATTATCAATGGCTCTGAGAAAATTATCACATATATTAACGACAACAGACTCACACGAGTGACACTCACGAAAACCAGACTGATTTTCAATAATTATCGAGTTTTCGTTACAGTAATTTAGGAGTTGCTCTTTTACACATACCTCAAGGAGCTTTTTATAGGTACCGTATTAATTGGTCGGAACTCATTATAGTTGATGGTATTTGGTACTTTGGGAACAGCAACAACAGTAGACAGTTTCCATGATTCCGGGAAGACTTCATTTTTTAAAGAAGTGTTAATAACATCCAAGACACGATCACCGACAGCACAAGATATATCACACAAGACTTGCTTAAATATGCCATTTTCTCCACCTCCAACGTTTTTTAAATTTTTAAGAATTTCTTTCATTTTTTTCATTGATACTTGACCAAACTTGGAAAATAGTTTACTAGGTTCAGGGGCTCTGGTACCATTATTTATTACATTTGGTGACTGTGGGATGTTGGTGACAATAATGTGTATACTTTCTATAAAATATTTATTAAATTCTTGAGCAATGCTTGATTCATCGCTGACTAATTTTCCGTTGAAATTGATTTGTTTGCTCAAAATATGCTTTTTACCTGGTAGTAGAGCTTTAAGATTTTTCCATAATTCTTTAGGATTCTTTTTGTTTTCGTCTATACATTCTGCATAAAATTTTTCCTTCTCTACTCTAATTTTGTTTACAATAATATTTCTTTTAGTTTTATACTCTTTCCAGGCAAAGTATAGATACAAAAATTATACTTTTTTTATCAGCTATAATTTTCCTTCTTAAAAAGTATTTTTTTCTTTGGTAATTATTTTCTGCAAAAAAACTGTTTTTATTCCATCTTACCCTTACCCCCCCACCCACCCCACACAACTTACCAGTAAAAAATTGTTTTCAAAATCATTGTTTTCCATAATAATACGCATGAATAACAGCTGATTTCATCGTTAATATTTAATCCTATAACACAGCTTATTTATATAAATTTGACATAATTAAATATTTAAATAAATAAATTTTTAATACAAAAACAGTGCTATTAGATTGGATATTATGGAAAAAACGGTGATTTTTCAAAAGAATTTCTTACTGGGAAAATGTTGGGGGTGGGTGGGGGGCTAAGGATTGTTTTAATGAGAAACAATATTTTTGCATAAAATATATATTCAATATTTAATTTAATACCACTGTTTATTTAAATGTGATATAATTTCATGTATAAATATTTTGCATAAAAACAGCGTTAATAGATTGGATAATATGGACGAAAAACAGTGATATTTCAGAAGAATTTCATTAAATATTTGAGGTGTAGTTATAGAGTTTAAAAACTAGATATATAAATCCCGTGGCAATTTTTTAAATGCCGAAATTTTCACCCTTTTGTAAACAGAAACGTACATAATATACATATATTCTACAGCTTAATAAATATTCTTTGACCATATACGGTGATAAATATATCAAAACCAAAAATTTACTAAAAAATGGTTGAATAAATAATAATAATATATGATGTGTTGCTTGGGTGGTTTTTTTCTACGATACTTTATCCAATTACATTAAAATCAACACATTTTTATGACATAAATAAATAATCGATAAAACCAAGATTTCTTAAACTGCAATCTGCAAAAATATCTCTAAAACGCAACCCCCAAAATCTAAATCCCACTAAATACACACGAAATACGAGCGACAACTTAATTTAACCTTCTCCATAGTAAATAAACAGATCATTCCTGGTTTATCCCGCGGCGAATACCCGGGGTTCATTTCCATGACGGCCTTATCTCGAAACTGTCACTTCCCTTAAAAGGTACACCTCGATCTCCTCCGCGTTCCTAAAGGGATGATTTATCGATAAGTTCCACGCCGGCGAGATATATTTCAATATCACCCCCGCATCCATGTCATTTATATTGGGACGAACTATACTGACTGGGATCGGAAGGGGGTGGAAAAATGTCCTGTTTATTATCTTCTAAATTGATTGGTTTAAAATAAAACACAAACTGTTGTAACATATAAGTATGACGTATCGGGGGCGGCAACAAAGTCCCGGTTTTGTTGTCGCAAAAATCTAATTACCATCGTAAAATAGAATTCGCTGTCATTTTAAGAGGAAAAGCCGCTTCCGGCTGAGGGTCCGTATTTGAGGGATTAAATATCCTGAAGATCAGCAAAGACGGCGGGTTTTCCAGTTTTCCTGGATGCCGCTACTCGCAGTAATGCAATTTTGTGTTCGATTGATTCGGCTGCGGTCGACTTATTTTTCTTTTATGTCTTTTATTTACTAAAAATAGCCTCAATATTATTATTATTATGATTATTATGTAAAATTTCGAATTTTTTGCCCGTTTTTTTTGGACGTATCCCTGTCTGATTACGTTAATATTGTCGGTATTAATTTAAAATATAAGCATAGAAGTGCAGCATTTCAATGTTTTTTTTAAGTATGTAGCTATTCCAGTATGGAATGGCTTAAATAATGACATAAAGCAAATGCCCTTGGGAGCTTTCTCTGGTCAAATAAAATCTAAACTACTAATGGAACAAACAATTGGTAATTAATTCAAGTAGAGTGATATTTAAAATGTGATAATGCGTATAATAACATTATACAAGAAATAGTAATAAATAAATAATAATAATAATTTTGGTCTTTTTTTTTGGTCTATCCTCTTTCCTTGCGCTCGTCTATTGTCGCACTTCCGTTGCCTGCATTCCCATATAAAAACGTTATTTTTATTTTTGAAAAATTGTTTCTGTAAATTGTAAAGGGCTTTTTCATCCCTTTTTGGCTTGTGCTTACTAGGGAAAACGGTTTTATAATCGAGAGGATAGTCCTATTTGTCAATGTAATTTTTTTTCCTTGTAATTTTTATTGACCTATAAAACGGTCAATTTTGATAAATAAACCATTTTAAATTTAAATTTTTGAACAGCGTCCAGAATAAAGGTCTGAAAAGAGGCAAAATCTCGACTTTTTAGCAGTTCTTTAATATTTTAATAAAATATGTCGAATTAGTATTTTTCTGGCGTAATGTCTCTTTTTAAACTCGAAAAACCTCACTTTATTTCCATCCTCTTTTAATCTTTAAATTGAGGTAAGGATATATAAATAGGGACTCGACTTTTCCACTATCTTCTATATCATCGTTTCTTTCTCTTAATAGTGTTTTGATCAACTGAAATTCATGTTTTTCTGGCGTAAAGTGTCTCATCCTCTTTTAATCTTTTAGACCTATAGCAGCTTTTTTTAAGATTTCTCTTACATTGCTACCTTAAATGAGTCAATTCAATCTGACACCATACATATTTGGAATCATATTAACTCCCTTAATAAAAGTCATGGTATCCCAAATGCTATGCATTTAAATGGTATTTCAGCAGATTCGGGGGAGTATATTGCAAACTTATGTTCTACCTATTTTTCTAGTGTTTATCACTCTGATGAGGTTGATCTCACTAACTTTAACTTTCCAGTAGTAAATTCTGTCGACATGCCTTTTATCCAGTTCACCCTGTCTGATGTTTTTGAATCTATATTTGGCCTTAAGGACAAACTGAGTTAGTTTAGAGGTTCTGATAATGTTCCCTACCTACCTACTTGCTAAAAAGATGTGTTTATAGTTTGTCTAGACCTTTGTGTATATTATTTAATTTGTCTTTAAAGTTACAAACTTTCCCTAAGAAATGGCGTGACAGCTTTATAACTCCTGTATTCAAAAATGGTGACTGGGATGATATAAAAAATTACAGGCCCGTTGTTATGTTATACTGATTTCTCGAAGGTCTTTGACACAGTCATCCACTCATTGCTCATTTTTAAATTAAGATGCTATGATTTCCCTAAGTGGTTTCTTTCTTGGCTAAATAGTTACCTACATAAAAGGATGCAATTTGTTAATGTATGGGGTTCACTTTCAGTTCCTATTTTGGTCACTTCAGGGGTGCCTCAGAGGTCACATTTGGGGTCTCTGCTCTTTAATTTATTTATTAACGATACTGTTAGTATTATCAAATTTTGCCAATTTCTATTATTTGCAGACGACCTGAAGCTATTTTTACATATTTTAAACTTGTCTGATTGCCTGATGATACAATCAGACATAGATTCTCTATATAATTGGTATGTGTCTAATGGCTTACATCTTAATAAGGATAAATGTTTTATCATTTCTTTTACTAAATCTAGAAAAGTTGTCCCATTTGACTACCACATAAATGGTAATATACTTTCAAGAGTATCGCTAATTAAAGATTTGGGGGTGTTGTTTGATAGTTCCATGACTTTCATGCTCCATATAGATAGTTTGTCTAATAAAGCCCTTCGTACTCTTGGTTTTACAACTAGATGTACTTAAGACTTTTCAGTAGCTGCCTTCAGTTTTATATCTTAAACTTATTCGTAGTGTCATGTCTTATTCTTCTATAGTCTGGTCCCCTTATGATGCTAACCATACTTACAGTCTTGATAAGGTCCAAAATAAATTTCTCACTATTTGTGCCTGGCGATTAAATGTACGAGATGATTCTTTATTGGAACTTAAGTCAAGGCTATATATGACTTCTCTTGAGAACTATCGAACTAGGTGTGATATAATATTTCTTCAAAAGTTGATTAATAATGCTATTGATTGCCCTGAATTGTTATCGCAGATAAACTTTAGGTGAAATACCAGAGTTTCTTTTTCTGGTTGAATGCCACCATACAAATTATGGTAAATTTTCTCCAATTAATCGACTCCATTCGACTTTGATGAAATGACTTGACTAAACTGAAATAGGGATAAATAAATGAGAATTCGACTTTTCCGCTATTTCCTATATCATCGTTTCATTCTCTCAATAGTATTTATCTCGACTAAAATTAGTGTTTTTCTGGCGTAAAGTGTCCAAATATACTCGAAAAACGTCACTTTATGCCCATTGTTGAGGCCCTAGTTATTATTAATTAGTATATTTTATCGTCTCTCGTTTTAATGATCATTCTTTAATTATTGTTCACTATGAATTATATATTTACCTAGTTAAGGTCTAAACAGTTGTAAACCTTTGAGTTTTTCCCAATCCATTTCTTTAAATCGTTTTAAGATTATTGCACTCCACTATTGATAATTTGCCGGGTCTTTTTCCAGTAAAATATTTTCAATAAGCTTAAGTTTATTACACTCTCAATAATGTAACCTTTATATTTTCACACCTTTTTTTGACCATTTATATTATTTTATAGTTTGTGTGCAAAACATCATCTGTCCTAATCCCTCGACCGTCATAAAAAACTCTGTATATCTTTTCACAAATTGCCTTAAGAAACAGATGTTTTACTTTAACTTACGTCAACTCCTATTTTTCTCTCCTTTTTCCTGACGACCTTTTTGGACCAATCAATTCTTTCTATTTCCCTCCTAAATTTTCTTTTGCACTTAAGAACTGTCCTGTTAATTTTGTAATTCATTTGAAACCTGACACTTGAACACATAACTCACGAACTTTAAACACTTACACCAAGCATTAAATACATAGTGTAACTTCGGTATTATATGTGTATCGCGCATTGATAATACATTAAATATCTTTCTCCGGCAAAATGATCTCCCACATTTTGCGCCGCCACTGAGGCCGAATCACTAAAGAAATTTTCGTACTCACTTCGCGTTTAGTAGACATGATCCAGTTCCAGATCGCAAAACAATACTGTTGTGGGTTTCAAATTTTAGAGCTACAGGTTCAGCCTTAAAAAGAAAATCAACTGGTAGACCCAGAAGTGTTCGGACACCTGAAAACATTGCAGCTGTAAGAGAAGCAGTTGAACGATCTCCTAGACGTTCAGCTGTTAAACATGCCTCTGCTTTACGTTTGTCAGATCGTTCTGTGAGAAGAATTTTGCACACCGATCTGAAGTTCCACCCATACAAAATGATCTTAGTGAACGGGACTGGGAAAATCGCCAAGAATGTTCCAATGATATTCTTCAAAACGTCCCACAAAATGCGCTTTTAATAACGAGTGACGAGGCTCATTTCCATTTGTCTGGCTGGTGTGAACAAGCAGAATTTTCGCTACTGGGCACCAGAAAATCCGCGGCAGCTCTATGAAAAGCCACTTCACAGCCAACGTGTTACCGTTTGGTGTGCTGTTGGTTCTTTTGGTGTTTGGTGTAACGGTTACCGTAACTGCTGATCGATATGTCGACATGCTACGTAATTTTTTGGAACCAAAACTTCCTGGAACTACAGCTCATATGGCAAGAAGGACAATGGACCTGTTAAGGGAAATGTTTCCAGGACGCGTAATCTCGTTACGTGGAGACGTTGGGTGGCCTGCGCGTTCACCCGATCTTGCCCCATGCGATTTTTTCCTTTGGGGCTACCTGAAAGAGAAGGTTTTTCAACATCATCCCCGAACCAAATTGAAAGCAGCAATACGCCAAGAAATTACAGGAATATCGCCTCAAATTACTGCTCGAGTAATGGAAACTTTCAGAAATCAGCTTCGAATGTGTGTCGAAGGAAATGGTCGCCACTTGGATTTTTAGTTAATAAAAATAAAATATAAATAGCATTTACATTGGCGTTTTTATTAAAAATCAAAATGTGGGAGATCATTTTGCCGGACCCTGTACAATTGCAACAATTACAATCGCTCACATAAAGAGAAATCGCCGTGTGAGACTCTGATCCAACTACAAGAGAAATACCCATCTTTTAATTTTTAATCTGAGATAGTGATATCATCGTTGTTTGGATCGACTGGACTTGGTGTTTTTCTGGCATAAAGTGTATAATTATACATGAAAAACATCACTTTATTCCCATCCATTATAATTCATGCACCTCAAAAACATGAAAAAAACTCAAATTTCGAACGTCGATCTTTCGGCCTTTTGACAATGCTGAAAAGCCTAAAATTCTATTTAAAACTCATCACAACATTCCGTTTGTTCTATGCAGGATATCTCTCAGTTTTTTTTTCGAAAACTAATGCCAAATTTCCTAATAAATTTAAAAAGTTAACCCATGCTAAACTAGCGACAATTTTTAACGAAACAATTAGTTCCATTCAAAAGCCCCCTGGTCGCATGCTACAGTATCGTATTGTCAAAAGTTTCACGAAGCAAACGTCTTTATGTCGGAAAATACGGCACGCTTATCCTTAAGCACCTCATTTTCCCGCATTAATTTTCACTTTAACGCGGCCATTACTATATTATACAGTAAGCCATAGCTGAACTCTCTCTCTTAATTTTTTTTTTTCATTTTTAAATTATAGTTTTATGCTAAAATAACACTTTAAACACTCCTTTTCCTACTCGAACTTTGTAGCTCCCACTATATTTCAAGGGTAATAATAGAACAAAAAAAAAGTACCACTAATTCTTCTTATACTAACTATTACTCTATTAATAACTGTAAAGGTTAAGGCACTTAGAAATCATAAAATCTCGAAAATATGCCCCCGTACTTATTAATTGAAACGTAGCGAAAAGTAACCGCATTAAAGTTGTGCGAAACGTCCTACGCGAAAGAGCGAGAAGAAAAGCGAATATTTTAATATGTAATACGGTTATTAGAAGCGTTTTCGTAATAGGATTATACCCTGTTACGTACGTAAAATACGAGAATGTTTTCCCGTTTAAATTCTGAAATATATTTAATTCTGCGAAAATGTTCACGCACGAAATGCGGGAAAATGTTGAGAGGGGTGAAAGAGATTGAGAGAGAAAGAGAGGGAGTTTCGTAGATTGGGTAATACATTAGGGCCGTTTATTATATCGTGTATATATATATATATATATATAAAGGCAAACATGAACGGCGGATATTACCAAAATAATAACTGATCCGTGTGATTTCACCATTAGGCGAGTTTCTAATCAGGAACGAATGCTACAGTTAAAGCAGCAGATATTCCAAAGCGGTTTTATGCTTCAAAGGAAGTACGATAATTAGAAATTACGTTTATTGATATTAAAAAAAATTTTGAATAAAATAAGATAAAATAGGTATCAAATAGGAGGGACTAGGTTATATGCTTGATTACATATAATATGATTTTAGGTGGAAATGGAATAATAGACTTTGTACTCACTTTTAGGCACTTATGAGGGCCAAAATTCTTTGAGGTTCAATAGGAAATTATTTTTTTACTTGTAAAGATTATAAATACATAGGAAAAGTACCATTTCACAATGGTTCACAATGGTCCACCTGAGAGGTGAGATGCGGTAGAAAGTGAAAAAGTGGACTTTTTACCCGTTTTTAGGCATATAAACCTCTCTGAGTTTCACGAATCATTGACGATCGCTATAAAACTATCTCTCCCGTCTGTATTATTTATGAATACGTAAGAAAAGTGCAGTTTCATATTGATCGAGAATGTGTCTGAGAGATGAGATGCGGTAGAAAGTGAAAAAGTGGACTTTTAACCCCTTTTTAGGCAAATAAACCTATCTGGGTTCCATGAATCATTGACGATCGCTATAAAACTATATTTCCCATCTGTATAATTTATGAATACGTAAGAAAAGTGCAGTTTCATATTGATCGGGAATGTGTCTGAGAGGTGAGATGCGGTAGAAAGTGAAAAAGTGGACTTTTTACCCCTTTTAAGGCAAATAAACTTATCTGGGTTCCATGAATCATTGACGATCGCTATAAAACTATCTTTCCCGTCTCTATAATTTATGAATACGTAAGAAAAGTGCAGTTTCATATTGATCGAGAATGTGTCTGAGAGGTGAGATGCGGTAGAAAGTGAAAAAGTGGACTTTTTACCCCTTTTAAGGCAAATAAACTTATCTGGGTTCCATGAATCATTGACGATCGCTATAAAACTATCTTTCCCGTCTGTACAATTTATAAATACGTAAGAAAAGTGCAGTTTCATAATGATCGAGAATGTGTCTGAGAGGTGAGATGCGGTAGAAAGTGAAAAAGTGGACTTTTTACCCCTTTTTTGGCATATAAACCTATCTGAGTTCCATGAGTCATTGACGATCGCTATAAAACTATCTCTCCTGTCTGCATAATTTATGAATACGTAAGAAAAGTACAGTTTCATAATGATCGAGAATGTGTCTGAGAGGTGAGATGCGGTAGAAAGTGAAAAAGTGGACTTTTTACCCCTTTTTTGGCATATAAACCTATCTGAGTTCCATGAATCATTGACGATCGCTATAAAACTATCTCTCCTGTCTGCATAATTTATAAATACGTAAGAAAAGTACAGTTTCATAATGATCGAGAATGTGTCTGAGAGGTGAGATGCGGTAGAAAGTGAAAAAGTGGACTTTTTACCCCTTTTTAGGCATATAAACCTATCTGAGTTCCATGAATCATTGACGATCGCTATAAAAGTATCTCTCCTGTCTGCATAATTTATGAATACGTAAGAAAAGTACAGTTTCATAATGATCGAGAATGTGTCTGAGAGGTGAGATGCGGTAGAAAGTAAAAAAGTGGACTTTTAACCCCCTTTTTGGCATATAAACCGATCTGAGTTTCATGAATCATTGACGATCTCTATAAAACTATCTCTCTCGTCTGTACAAATTATAAGTACGTAAGAAAAGTGCAGTTTCATAATGATCGAGAATGTGTCTGAGAGGTGAGATGCGGTAGAAAGTAAAAAAATGGACTTTTAACCCCTTTTTTGGCATATAAACCTATCTGAGTTCCATGAATCATTGACGATCGCTATAAAATTATCTCTCCTGTCTGTACAATTTATAAATACGTAAGAAAAGTGCAGTTTGATAATGATCGAGAATGTGTCTGAGAGGTGAGATGCGGTAGAAAGTGAAAAAGTGGACTTTTTACCCCTTTTTTGGCATATAAACCTATCTGAGTTCCATGAATCATTGACGATCGCTATAAAACTATCTCTCCTGTCTGCATAATTTATGAATACGTAAGAAAAGTACAGTTTCATAATGATCGAGAATGTGTCTGAGAGGTGAGATGCGGTAGAAAGTGAAAAAGTGGACTTTTTACCCCTTTTTTGGCATATAAACCTATCTGAGTTCCATGAATCATTGACGATCGCTATAAAATTATCTCTCCTGTCTGTACAATTTATAAATACGTAAGAAAAGTACAGTTTCATAATGATCGAGAATGTGTCTGAGAGGTGAGATGCGGTAGAAAGTGAAAAAGTGGACTTTTTACCCCTTTTTTGGCATATAAACCTATCTGAGTTCCATGAATCATTGACGATTGCTATAAAACTATCTCTCCTGTCTGCATAATTTATGAATACGTAAGAAAAGTACAGTTTCATAATGATCGAGAATGTGTCTGAGAGGTGAGATGCGGTAGAAAGTAAAAAAATGGACTTTTAACCCCTTTTTTGGCATATAAACCTATCTGAGTTCCATGAATCATTGACGATCGCTATAAAATTATCTCTCCTGTCTGTACAATTTATAAATACGTAAGAAAAGTGCAGTTTGATAATGATCGAGAATGTGTCTGAGAGGTGAGATGCGGTAGAAAGTGAAAAAGTGGACTTTTTACCCCTTTTTTGGCATATAAACCTATCTGAGTTCCATGAATCATTGACGATCGCTATAAAACTATCTCTCCTGTCTGCATAATTTATGAATACGTAAGAAAAGTACAGTTTCATAATGATCGAGAATGTGTCTGAGAGGTGAGATGCGGTAGAAAGTGAAAAAGTGGACTTTTTACCCCTTTTTTGGCATATAAACCTATCTGAGTTCCATGAATCATTGACGATCGCTATAAAATTATCTCTCCTGTCTGTACAATTTATAAATACGTAAGAAAAGTACAGTTTCATAATGATCGAGAATGTGTCTGAGAGGTGAGATGCGGTAGAAAGTGAAAAAGTGGACTTTTTACCCCTTTTTTGGCATATAAACCTATCTGAGTTCCATGAATCATTGACGATTGCTATAAAACTATCTCTCCTGTCTGCATAATTTATGAATACGTAAGAAAAGTACAGTTTCATAATGATCGAGAATGTGTCTGAGAGGTGAGATGCGGTAGAAAGTAAAAAAATGGACTTTTAACCCCTTTTTTGGCATATAAACCTATCTGAGTTCCATGAATCATTGACGATCGCTATAAAATTATCTCTCCTGTCTGTACAATTTATAAATACGTAAGAAAAGTGCAGTTTGATAATGATCGAGAATGTGTCTGAGAGGTGAGATGCGGTAGAAAGTGAAAAAGTGGACTTTTTACCCCTTTTTTGGCATATAAACCTATCTGAGTTCCATGAATCATTGACGATTGCTATAAAACTATCTCTCCTGTCTGCATAATTTATGAATACGTAAGAAAAGTACAGTTTCATAATGATCGAGAATGTGTCTGAGAGGTGAGATGCGGTAGAAAGTGAAAAAGTGGACTTTTTACCCCTTTTTTGGCATATAAACCTATCTGAGTTCCATGAATCATTGACGATCGCTATAAAACTATCTCTCCTGTCTGCATAATTTATAAATACGTAAGAAAAGTACAGTTTCATAATGATCGAGAATGTGTCTGAGAGGTGAGATGCGGTAGAAAGTGAAAAAGTGGACTTTTTACCCCTTTTTAGGCATATAAACCTATCTGAGTTCCATGAATCATTGACGATCGCTATAAAAGTATCTCTCCTGTCTGCATAATTTATGAATACGTAAGAAAAGTACAGTTTCATAATGATCGAGAATGTGTCTGAGAGGTGAGATGCGGTAGAAAGTAAAAAAGTGGACTTTTAACCCCCTTTTTGGCATATAAACCGATCTGAGTTTCATGAATCATTGACGATCTCTATAAAACTATCTCTCTCGTCTGTACAAATTATAAGTACGTAAGAAAAGTGCAGTTTCATAATGATCGAGAATGTGTCTGAGAGGTGAGATGCGGTAGAAAGTAAAAAAATGGACTTTTAACCCCTTTTTTGGCATATAAACCTATCTGAGTTCCATGAATCATTGACGATCGCTATAAAATTATCTCTCCTGTCTGTACAATTTATAAATACGTAAGAAAAGTGCAGTTTGATAATGATCGAGAATGTGTCTGAGAGGTGAGATGCGGTAGAAAGTGAAAAAGTGGACTTTTTACCCCTTTTTTGGCATATAAACCTATCTGAGTTCCATGAATCATTGACGATCGCTATAAAACTATCTCTCCTGTCTGCATAATTTATGAATACGTAAGAAAAGTACAGTTTCATAATGATCGAGAATGTGTCTGAGAGGTGAGATGCGGTAGAAAGTGAAAAAGTGGACTTTTTACCCCTTTTTTGGCATATAAACCTATCTGAGTTCCATGAATCATTGACGATCGCTATAAAATTATCTCTCCTGTCTGTACAATTTATAAATACGTAAGAAAAGTACAGTTTCATAATGATCGAGAATGTGTCTGAGAGGTGAGATGCGGTAGAAAGTGAAAAAGTGGACTTTTTACCCCTTTTTTGGCATATAAACCTATCTGAGTTCCATGAATCATTGACGATTGCTATAAAACTATCTCTCCTGTCTGCATAATTTATGAATACGTAAGAAAAGTACAGTTTCATAATGATCGAGAATGTGTCTGAGAGGTGAGATGCGGTAGAAAGTGAAAAAGTGGACTTTTTACCCCTTTTTAGGCATATAAACCTATCTGAGTTCCATGAATCATTGACGATCGCTATAAAAGTATCTCTCCTGTCTGCATAATTTATGAATACGTAAGAAAAGTACAGTTTCATAATGATCGAGAATGTGTCTGAGAGGTGAGATGCGGTAGAAAGTAAAAAAATGGACTTTTAACCCCTTTTTTGGCATATAAACCTATCTGAGTTCCATGAATCATTGACGATCGCTATAAAATTATCTCTCCTGTCTGTACAATTTATAAATACGTAAGAAAAGTGCAGTTTGATAATGATCGAGAATGTGTCTGAGAGGTGAGATGCGGTAGAAAGTGAAAAAGTGGACTTTTTACCCCTTTTTTGGCATATAAACCTATCTGAGTTCCATGAATCATTGACGATCGCTATAAAACTATCTCTCCTGTCTGCATAATTTATGAATACGTAAGAAAAGTACAGTTTCATAATGATCGAGAATGTGTCTGAGAGGTGAGATGCGGTAGAAAGTGAAAAAGTGGACTTTTTACCCCTTTTTTGGCATATAAACCTATCTGAGTTCCATGAATCATTGACGATCGCTATAAAATTATCTCTCCTGTCTGTACAATTTATAAATACGTAAGAAAAGTACAGTTTCATAATGATCGAGAATGTGTCTGAGAGGTGAGATGCGGTAGAAAGTGAAAAAGTGGACTTTTTACCCCTTTTTTGGCATATAAACCTATCTGAGTTCCATGAATCATTGACGATTGCTATAAAACTATCTCTCCTGTCTGCATAATTTATGAATACGTAAGAAAAGTACAGTTTCATAATGATCGAGAATGTGTCTGAGAGGTGAGATGCGGTAGAAAGTGAAAAAGTGGACTTTTTACCCCTTTTTAGGCATATAAACCTATCTGAGTTCCATGAATCATTGACGATCGCTATAAAAGTATCTCTCCTGTCTGCATAATTTATGAATACGTAAGAAAAGTACAGTTTCATAATGATCGAGAATGTGTCTGAGAGGTGAGATGCGGTAGAAAGTAAAAAAATGGACTTTTTACCCCTTTTTTGGCATATAAACCTATCTGAATCCCGTGAATCATTAATGATTACTATGAAACTATCCCTTCTGTCTGTATAATTTATAAATACGTAAGAATAGTCTAATTTCATACTAATTCAATATGTTCCTAAAAAGTGAGATGCGGTTGAACTAAACACCGTCAAATAAATAAAAAATTAAATGAAACTCCCTAAACAAAAGGCAATTTCCCCCAAAGTGAAAAACTCTCCCTCCGTTCGATTTTCCACCTGGATAAGTGGAAACCCGTGGTGTCAGGTCTTGATTTTATGGATGTTTAGTGGAGCGGCAAGACGTCTCATAATTATTGCATTAAGTGAACGGCCGGGGTCGGGACGTGACGTGGACAACAGCTGTCCATTATTGCCACTTAACCTTATCTTATCGCTTAAACCCGTACGGGATCGGTTTAATTAAGAAATACCACCGTATATACGTGAACTTGAGATCTAATTGGTTAATTTAATTTAAAACCTACACAATAGTTCTATCTACGATCAACTGCTTTATACTACAACATTTAAAAACAGTACGGGAACATTTATTTTTGCACTTATAGCGCCATCTAAAAGTCACGCCTTAAAACCTAAAATCAAGGTATTTGAATACGAAAAGGTAAACTATTGACTAAACTGTTATTCCAAAAGTTCTTTGACTGTATCCTTCCTACTCGTGGGATCCACGAAATTAACCATAATTCCCTGGAATATTCAGTTTTAGTTCCAATTGTAACCACCCGAATCGTGTTTGCCCGTGATCCCGTCGTTCGAATGTGTGCGCCCATTGACACTTACACGAGCTCTCCCTTTATCCCTTAAGTCTCCCAGATAAGATAGAGGTTTATTTATGGGACCCCGCCGACACTGCCGAATGCAAATTGTCGAAATAAAGATGTAAATTGTGGCGCCGAAAGGGGTGCGAAATCCTCCCTCTCACCCGCCTCTAAAGAAACTCGAAATTAATACCCAGGGTGGTTTTTAATTAAAAATGCTAATCACGGATGTTGTTCTTCTCCTCAATTTTATTGACTTAATATGAATAATTAACCCTCCTAAAGTAAATCGGGGAAACCTTTCTTCGCCCTCTCGCAGCAGATTTTATGGCGTGTACACAAAGACGACGTACTTAGCACTATATGCTATAGCTAATCTCCAAATTAATCTTTAAGTTGCTGCTCCCCTTTAGCCCCCCCGGTTGAGGGTTTAAACGTTATCAGTGAGGCACCCCCTTGGGGCAGAAAATATCTTAGAGAGGACCTCCCTATAGTATCGTCTCTAATATTTTCTCGGATTTCTTCCTTAATGGAGTTGGAATGTAAGGGAGTCGTATGACAGACAGTTAACTTTCGCGGGGGGGGTGATGATGCTGATAATGGAGGCGAGAGGAGAGCTGAGGCACGATATCAAATTAAATTTAAGTTTTTTTTTTATTGAAAAGAGGTTTTTAGGAGGATTTTCGTCATTTGTTTTTGTAAGGGGTATAATGCATGAATTGCCACCCTTTCAGTAAGGCACATTTTTCAGTAATAAAGGGAAAAAATATTGAATGTTTAAGTTTTTCAAGTTGACCGACTCGGAAGGGTTTATATGCTCAAAAGTAGGTAAAAAGTCCACTTTTTCAATTTCTACCCCATCTCACCTCTCAGGAACATACTATATCATTATAAAATTAAATGTTTCTGATGTATTTATTAACTATATAGACAATAGAGATAGTTTTATAGCGATAGTCGATGATTCATGGGGCTCAGATCGGTTTATATGTCCAAAAGGGGGTAAAAAGTCAATTTTTCCAATTTCTACCGCATATCACTTCTCAAGAACATACTAAATCATTATAAAATTAAGTTTTTCTGATGTATTTATTAACTATACAAACGATAGAGGTAGTTTCATAGCGATCGTCAATGATTCATGGGACTCAGATCGGTTTATATGCCCAAAAGGGGTAAAAAGCCAATTTTTTCAATTTCTACCGCATCTCACTTCTTAGAAACATACTAAATCATTATAAAATTAAATGTTTTTGATGTATTTATTAACTATACAGACGATAGAGGTAGTTTCATAGCGATCGTCATTGATTCATAGGATTCAGATCGGTTTTAATTCCCAAAAGGGGGTAAAAAGTCAATCTTTCCAATTTCTATCGCATCTCACTTCTCAGAAACATACTAGATCATTATAGAATTAAATGTTTCTGATGTATTCATGAACTATACAGACGATAGAGATAATTTCATAGCGATCGTCAATGATTCATGGGACTCAGATCGGTTTATATGCCCAAAAGTGGGTAAAAAGTCAATTTTTTCAATTTCTACCGCATCTTACTTTTCAGGAATATACTAAATCACTATAAAATTTCTACAAATAAAAACGCGTTTTAAAATGTGGCTCATCAGAAAGCCGACCATCGACCATTAAAAAGGCAAGCAGAATAAAATCATACGCTTCCATCTGTCATGCTTTTACGGTCAATTTGAATAAAGAAGAACCAAGAGAAGAGTCTACTATACAACAAAAAAAAAGATAAGTTAAATTCTCATCCAGTTGTTCCAGAATCGAGTCCCAATCGTCTGTCCTCCCCGCATAATACAAGTTACGACTACGTATAGTGAGGGTCGGAGATCGTATATTAGCAGAACGGTCCGGAAGCAAGATATTGCCAATATGTATTTGTTGAACTTAAAAAGAAATGGTTTTATTTCCACCGTTGTGATTTCTAAATTGTTTTCGGGATATTACGCTTTAACTTTACGAGCGAGGGGGGGCATTTTTCAAACGGCGGTTGAGGAATTTTCAGGATGGATATGCAGCTTTTATTTATTTTTTTTTTGGGTATTGAGGGAATACAGAGATTATTATTGGATTAAATGTATCCAAAGAGGTAAGATTTATAAATGTATGAAAGAGCGGAAGTTTTCTCTGAAAAATTGAAGCCTTAGTATTATGATAATTGAAATAAAAGGATTTTTTACCTTTTCCAAGGAATTTATAAAAATATTTTGCTTTTTTTGCATCCTTTTTTGACCTTTTGTAGGAAATTTACAGTATGCTTTTCTATTTTTTTCTGACAATTTATGGTCATATTTCTACTTTTCTTAAGAAATTGATGGTACTATTTGACTTTCGTCCACGAATTAAACAAATAGTAAATTTTCTTGTAATTATTAATCATATTTTATTTTTTCAGACAGTTAATAGTAATTATTTTGGTTTTTTTCTATTAATTTCTTTGCGCTGATTCAGAGACAGATCTTCTTTCTTTTCCAGGCAATATATAGTAATTTTTTCGATATTTTTTAAGTAATTTATTAATAATTATCAAAATTCCTGTTTTTTTTTCATGCAATATATTATAATTTTTTTACCTTCTCCAAGGCAATTTAATTATTTGTATTTCTCAATTGCCTGTAATAAAATTGAAATTAAATTGTTGTATATTAGTCAATTTTTTGTTGGTGTTTATATTAATTTCTTTGCGCCGATTTAGAGACAGATTTTCTCTTTGTCAGGCAATGTATAGTATTTTTTTTTAAAGTAATTTATTTATATTATTAAAATTCTTGTTTTTTTTTCATGCTATATATTATAATTTTTTTATCTTTTCCAGGCAATTTAATTAATTGTGTTTTTCAACTGCCTGAAATAAATTAAATTAAATTTTTGTATATTAGGCAGTTTTTTTTTGTTTTTTTCATTAATTTTTTGACGGCGATTTGTGGACATATTGTTTCTTTTCCAGGCAATTTACAGTATTTTTTTACGGAACTTTCAAGGAATTTATTTATTTATTTTTGAAATTTTTTCAGTCAATTTAATTATTTCTTTTTCTTAACTTCCTGCAAAATATTAAACTAGACTTTTTCATCATACACTTCCAAGATTATAACTATTAATAACTATTATTAACCCAACCACTTCCTGAGTTATACTCACTCTTATTAAGGATGGACATTTAAATTTAAAATTAGTTTTTTGCACACCAATATCTAACTTCCATTGATATTAATTTCAAAAATATTTCAGGTATTTTAATAGAATTTTTAGTAGAAATTGACACAATTCTTAATAAACAATTTTTCATATTAAGAATTCCTGTAACTCAACCATTTCCTGAGTTATACTCACTCTTATTAAGGATGGACATTTACATTTAAAATTAGTTTTCTGCACACCAATATCTAATTTCCATTGATATTAATTTCAAAAATATTTTAGGTATTTTAATAGGATTTTTAGAAGAAATTGACACAATTCTTAATGAACAATTTGTCATATTAAAAATTCCTGTAACTCAACCACTTCCTGAGTTATACTCACTCTTATTAAGGATGGACATGTAATTTTAAAATGAAATTATGCATACCAAAATTGAACTTCTATTTATAATTACAATAATTTCTTGGACACAGTTAAAAATAAAAAAAGGATTATTATAAAATGAGTATTTTCATACGTAATTGGATAAATTACAGTGAAAAAATAAAATTTCAAATTGATACGGAGAAAATTAAAGAACTCGTTGCTAAAAATGACCAATAGTACTAAAACTGTTGCCTGGACTAGTATGAACATTATTTGCACACGATACATGATTGATCGCCCTGAAGGGTTAAACCTCCAATTTTTTACACCAAAATTAAAGGGGTCTCATAAATTTCAATCCCAAATTAGCTCCCTAAAACCCTACGCCTCTCTATAACATTTTCGTTTAAGTGGGCACGTATCCTTATGGCCCCGTAAAAACCACCCGAGAATAAACTCACCCAAAGTGTCTTCCCACTTTTAGGTTCCTGCAGGTTAACTTTATTATCTTTCTTGCTGTTTTTATGTTGTTTTGTTCCTTTTATTTTGGGAATTTACGTAAAATCGTTCAGTGGAGAAAAGATACATGATGTGGGCTTGTATTGTCAAGATAATAAGGATCTTATCTTACTTCTACTTCTTCTCTTTCATTTTCTACCCTAAAACACACTTATTTACTTCTTATTGGCAGTAACATGCAAGCCCTTATCCAGATGATTCATCTTTCAATTGTAAGGCACGCGTAATCCTCCGTCATAACATTTCCGAATCCGAAAGCCAATATAAGATAGAGAGAGAGATCAAATATGATCAAAGCTTTTCACGTTCAAAGGTCCTTTCTTTTTTAAAATATTGCCAGACTGGAAGAGAGAGAAAGATCAAAAACTGGATTCCGCCTAATGATTTCCCAAGGGTTGTGGAATCCGTTTTGTTTTCCACTACTACTACTACTAAGATATAATTTTCTATTAGATTTTATGTCGGGGCCACTCATACGCACGCACCCGCAATAAATAATCTGCCCGCCCTTCTACGGTATCTTGGGATTTTTCCAGTAAGGGCTGGATTTGCTCCTATTTGTTATCCAGGGAGGTTATTCCTCAACCGAGTAAATTTTATTTTATTTCACATCAAAAGCCTGTTTTTCCTTAATGAAAAAATAAATTAATTTAACCAGGGAATTCGGATAAGTGCCAACCCAATAAACAGGGATTTAACCGAGAGAAGATCCCCTCCTTGAATCGGTATAATATTTCCATTCACGTTCGACGTCTGGATCCGTGGTCGTATAAGAGCCCCGTGCTGTTTTAAAGTAAATGATTTACATGTATTTTAGTGGCGGCGAGTCCCTCCTATCCCGGTTACGCCTTTTCTGGATTTCGATATTTATTCCTCTAAAAAAAAACACTTATCCAGTTTTGGTTATCCTTGGGGATTCGAGGCAAAACAGCGGGTTTACTCGATAGAGTTTTTCAATCAATATTACTGACACCATATCGGGATATGTGCTTTCGGTTACGTGAGAATAATTCAATAATATGTTTCGAAGATATTGGACTTTGAGGTAACTGGTCACTTTGTACTTGGACAGGACTGTATAAAAAGGTCAATATTTCTGAAGCTTTTAGTAGTAAAATTGGCTAGAAGTTTAAAGGTTACTTTTGCAAAAGACTTTTTTAAATATTGTGCTTTTTAGTTGACTAAGATAGTCCAATTAGTTTTAAAGATATTGGACTTTGAATTGGGTCATAATTTAATAGGTCAGGCATTATCAAGGGACACCACTACACAAACTAAACCATATATCAGAAGCTTTAAGTTGAACCGATCTGGATCTTAAACGTTAATTTCGAATAAAACTCTTTTAAATATTATACTAGTTATTTGACTAAGAATGTCCCATTAGTATTGAAGATTTTGGCTCTTGAATTGGGTCATCATTGGCAAATACTGGACAAATTGGCAAATATTTCAAAAAGTTTTGGTTGGACAGATTTTGACCTTAAAGGTTATTTTTGTAGAAGACTTTATTGAATTACATGCTTTTTATTTGACTTAATTAGTCCAATTGGTTAGCAAGATTTTAGGCTTTGAATTGGCTCATCTTTTTAAAGTCCAGGCATTATCATTGGACATCACTAGATAAACTGCCCAATATCTCAGAAACTTTAAGTTGGTCTGATTTGGACCTTAAAGGTTATTTTTGTAGAAAACTCTTTTGAATAATATGCTTTTTATTTGACTTAAATAGTGTAATTAATTATGAAGATTTTGACCTTTGAATTAAGTCGTCACTTTATAGAGACTTTAAGTTAAACCTGCTTGGACCTTGAAGGTTATTTCTGAAGAAAACTGTCCTGAATAATTTTCATTTGACTCACATAGTCCAATTAGTTTTATTCAATTAAATAGAGGACCAAAGATGATTGGATTGGGTTGCTTGGTGAGAAGTCAATTCTTATATTCTATAGATTCCAACTATCACTTGATTAATTGATGGATTGATACTTAAATACTCAATACTCAAATATTTATTTCCATAGACAATGTCAAAAAATAAAACTATAAGACCTAACCATACAACTTTTAAAAGGCATAAAGGTGTATTAATGGATCCATTTGAGAGCATTCTACTAGCTAATATAGAGAATATAGAGCACTCCAACTTAAATATGTGGAAAAGTGTACTCATTTCTTCCAGGCAATTAAGTGCCTTTTACCAGCTTACAAGGGGGACATAGAAGATCACTTTCCAAGTCATAAGAGAAGAATGTTTATGTTATTTCCAGGCAGTTAAATATATTCTACCTGTTTACAGAAAGGTCATAAAGTACCACGTTCTAACTTAACTGCTTGTAAGAATTTAATCAGTAGAAGTTCCGATGTTGATTCTTCTAATTCTATAGCCTCGGATTCTCTATAGATAATTTTGGCCCTGGAATTGAGTCATTATTTTAAAGATCATACATTATCGTTGGAAAACCACTACACAAACTGGCCAATATTTCAGAAACTTTAGGTTGGACTGACTTAGACCTCAAACAATATTTTTGTAAAAAACATTTTTGAATATTATACTTTTTATTTAGCTAAGATAGTCCAATTAGTTTGGAAGATATTGGACTTTGAATTGGACCATCACTTTAAAGGCCAGGCACTATCATTGGGCATCACTCCACAAACTAGTCAATATTTAAAAAAACAATATACTGGATTCGCTTAAATTTTAAACACTGTTTTTGTAGAAAATTCTTCTGGATATTATGCAACATTGCATCTTTAATAAGATTAATAATGCCATTACGTCTCTCGTTTAAAATGCCAGAGTTGCAAAAGTTCTCTTGTAGCAGCAACATTTAACTACGATCGGTACGTTTTTAAGGCCTAATAACTAATTTTCGTTATTAATAAAAATGAGCAGAAGGAGGCGACTTTATTTTGCAACATTCTGATATTAAAATGTTTCTTGTACCTTAAAAACTGAGTGAGTTAGAGGCAACCAAGGTCTAAAAGTCGCAACATCAAAAGAGATTTTTTTATAAGAGAACATTTATGGGCATAACTTAAGAACCGCTTAGAATATTCTCATAATTCTTTCACAATAATATACAGGGATATCTAAGGATGGTTTTAAAGGTAAAAAAGTTATTTTGGATTAAAAATTTTGGTAGTAAAGGCGGGTTTGGTTGGGACAAGTTTTTTGCTAACTTTCTTGGTGGATGTTCACTATTCTTTGGAATATTCCAATTAAAATAATTTAAATTTTACTAATGGGCCTAAAGGGAGTTAAGCCAATGAAAAGACATTGCTTATTCAACAATTTCAGAGAAAATTTTGTCTGCTAAAGTCCAAAAGGCGCCAAATTTGAAGTTTTTAAAACAAGTACGGTCACATCAAGATTTTTATTTATTAAGGGGCATTTTTGGGTATAACTTGGGAACCACTGAGAATACTCTCATAATTCTTAATATCATAATCTTAATAATAAACAGGGGTTCCTGAGGATGAATTCAAGGGTAAAAACGTCGTTCTAGATTAAAAATTTTGGTAGTTAAGGCAGTTTTGGTTGGGGCATGTTTTTTTGTAAACTCTCTACGTAAATATTCAGTATTTTTGGGCATATGTCACAAACTAATTGGAATATTGTTAAAAGGACCAGAGCTAATAAAAGGGTATCTTTTACTAAATAATTTGACAGTAAAACAATTTTTATAGCTCAAAAACTTTTTGAGTTAGAGCCAATTATGTCTGCCAAGGTCTAAAATGAGCCCAATTTGACATTTTTGAAACACATACGGTAATATCAAAATGTTTAGTCATTAAGAGGCATTTTGGGCATAATTTGGGAATTACTCAGAATATTCTCATAATTCTTTCTTAATAAAAAGCAAGGATTCCTAAGGATGGATTTAAGGGTAAAAACGTCGTTCTGGATTAAAAACTTTGGTACTAAGGGTTTTTTTCTTGTTAATTTTCTTAGTAAATGTTCAGTATTCTCGAGAATATTTCACGAACTAATTGGAATATTCTTAAAAGAACTTAAGCCGATGAAACCGTATTTCTTACTGAAAATTTTGATAGTGCCACAATTTTTATAGCTCAAAAACTTTTTAAGTTAGAGCCAATTTTGTCTGTCAAGGTCCAAAATGAGCCAAATTTGAAGTTTTTGAAACATTTACGGCAACATCAAGATTTTTGTTCATTAAGGGACATTTTTATGTATAACTTAAAAGCCACTGAGAATATGCTTATAATTCTTTTGCAATAATATACAGAGGTTCATGAGGATGGATTTATAGGTAGAAACGTCGTTCTAGATTAAACAGTTTGGGAGTTTTGTCAAATTTTTTTTCTAGATCCTCTTAGACACTACTACGTAAAACACGACAATATTTCTAAAAAATGTCACGTGGACTGCCTTGAACCTTAATAACAATTTTTAGAAAATATTCCCTAGAATATCATCTCATTTATTAAATCCTAATATTTATGATATTAAATAAGCACCCTACTTAGTAAATAATTCCCCATAAGTAGCTATATACCCGAACCGTTATAATATAGATTCCGGGGGTAGCAGGTGGTAAGGTTGTGCAGTAATGCCGTTTTATGCATTGTATTAAGGTTTATATTGGGAAATGTGTAATATTCCGGGGTGTCTTGGAGGTGGCACACCCGGAAAATCCGGATAATTTCGAGATATTCAAAGACGCGCCTCGTTTTACTGCGTTTTCTATTGTTTCGCGATAAACTTTACGACATCCCGGTATGTGCGCCGGGGCTATAAAACGTATTAGTGGTGTAATTGGCTTCTCAAGGGTGTTTAATCATATTACACGGATTTAGTGGGATATTTCTCATTAGATTGTAAAAGTATTCCTGTTTTCATATGCACAATATAATGCCCGCTCCGTTTTATATTACGTGACTGAAACTTATCACGTAATAAAGGATATTTACTAATAAAAGTTTCTGTTTTGCCTTTACGGCAAGGCTTTACGTTCAATTTAATGATATAAAAATGGACTGGAATGGGTTATATGGCGGTTATAAAAGTTTTATTTGAAAAACAGAAAAAAAAAACAGGAAAAAAGTGTATTCTAAATTGCGAGGGAAAAGTCGACGGGGGAGGGGCGGTATCGCCGCGACATGCGATATACCGTGATCTCGATGTGTTAGTTTCCCTTTAAAAGAAACTAGTTCTCGTGGAAAACTTTGACAAGGTAAACTTGTGTGTAAACAATTTTTTTCTTGACTGACTTCTTTAGCCCTGGAAACTGTTAATAATAATAATAATAATAATAATAATAATAATAATAATAATATTAATAATAATAATAATAATAATAATAATAATAATAATAATAATAATAATAATAATAATAATAATAATAATAATAATATATTTATTTCAAATCACATAACAATTACAAACACTGTACATGAATTGAAATAATGTCAACAAAAACATGCATTAGGATTAGGTAGAGTAGGGTTCCAGCTTTAGTAACAAATCCTTAATTGCAGCCTTAAATTTTCCAACTGATACAATTCTTTTTATGTGTTCTGGTAGGGAGTTAAATAGTTTTGTACATGCATAATGTGGAGATTTTTCTGTTAGTGAAAGTTTATCAACTGGAAACCTAAAGTTTAATGTCCTTGTATTATGTTTAGGCTCAGTTTTTGATTGGAAAAGATGTTTACTTTTGAAAAGAAACATTAAACATTCAAATATATATAAGGCGTATACGGTCAGCATGTTTCAATTCCGCCGTCGATCTCGGCACCATAGTAAAAATAAAGCGCCGTGATTGGTTACCTGAGGGAGTGCCGAGATCATGGTCGGAAATAACTGCCGAGTGCTGAGATCAATGGCGGAACCTAAAGTGCTTTTTTTGCATAGAAACAATGCTTCAATGAAATACGTAGCCTGCAATGTGAAATTACTACTATTTTATTAATAACACTTTAGAGAAAAGCAAAATTAGTTTAACAAGACACCCATAATAACTGCACAACATCATCAGTTAAATAAAAAACCATGCAATATGTAATTGTTAGCAAGATTTTATTACCATATTATAGGTAAAGAATAGAAAATTGCCATTTTGAAAACAAAAACTGAAATGTAAAAATCAATAAAAATCAAAAATAAATACAAGTCAGTGTCCTGTTGTATTTGGCACATTATTTTCAACATTAAGCTGCAAATTTCGAGGTCTTTTGGGTTTTTTTCTTTTCAGTGATGAACCTTTAGAAGGACGGCCACCCACGAAACGTTTTGTTCTTTGGCTAGAAGTCATCATTCGACTTATTGTTGTAGGTTGTACTCTAATTGCGGCTCTAGTTGTATGTTTTCTAGGAAGATAACTACCAGCAGTAGCTAAGAAAGAATCCCAAGCAGAACGAGTCGAAATTTTTTTTAAGCGTTGCTTGCAAACATTTATTATTTTTGGGCAACTGCCATAGGTATTATGGTGAGCCTGTAGTAAGTTTAAAAATTCTGTAAATTTTTTTGAAGAATCCTTATTATCTTCTTCTAAGTTGTTTGCCATTGTACTTAAATTCGGTAGATCAATATCTATGCTTCTTTCATTAGGGGGTGTAATTTGAGATGGTTGAGATTTGGAAGTAGATGTTGATGCAATTTCTGGAGCTCTTAATGGCTCATAGAATGAGACTGGCATAACATTTTCTTCGCCAAAGGCAAGTTTGGCCATTAGATATTTTGACTGACCAGTTGAAGCCGGTGAATTAGGAAAATTTTCTTGAAAATGTTCATAAGCTCCTGCTTGGTATTTGCAAAATTTGCCGATTTTTCCCATTTCGCAAGAGCAAAATCCCAGTATAACCTGAACATCGTACATGATTTCTGGGTTACTTTTGCTTGGTACTTTGTAGGAATTTGCATTCAACTTAACTAGGTCTTCTTTTTTTAGATAGGAGCATTTAAGTAATTGATGTCGCAAAAAAAGAGCTGTTTTTACTTGTCGATTGTTGGAATAATCACGAACCCTTATTTTAAAATATTTCTCTATACCTGTGCAAACAAATTCAACCAAGGAAACTGCATTATATCCCACCTCTTTTCCCATTCTTTGATATTTTTATTATTTATTTTCTGTTATTAATGTAGGACCTAAACCACTCTATTACATTGCCCCTTATGCCATATTTCTCTAATTTTTTTATTAACAGGTTTCTATTCAAATAATTCGTACGCTTTGGTTAGATGTTAAAGCATTCCAAGAGCAACTTCACCATTTTCCAAATGTTCTACAATGGATCTTTTTACTGAATGCAAATATAGCAGTTTTGATTGATTTGATTTGCCTTTTAAGAAACCGTGTTGATTTTCACTAAACAGGTTATTGGAAGTAAAAAAAATAATTTTTGAAAACCGCGGTAATAGGCTTATGGGCCTATATATATTAAAATTATCAGAATCCCCTTTTCTAAAGCATGAGCTTAATCGGGCAATTTTTAAATTTTCCAGAATTTTTTCCATTACTCATTTTAGGAGAATAGGTAGGGATTTCATCTATTCCACTGCTATTTTTAACTTATGCGCTATGTCACTAATTTCCTCTGGTGTAACGGGACTTAAAAACGTTCACGTAGAATTTTCTTTAATTAGAGAATTAAATGGAATTTTAGTTAGGGAACTTAATAGATCTAAAATAATAAAAATTAAAAATGTATTATACATATTTGCAATTTCTTCTGGTTCACCCTCTAATTGAACAATATTGTCTCCCACACTGTTATTTATTTCCTTGCAAATAGACCACTTACATTTTGGTTTGTTGTCCGAGTTCTTAATTCGGTTTCCATATTGCTTGGCACGTGCGTTAACTAATAAGCCGACTCTATACGCTTGTTTAAAAGTATCTCTCTAGATTTTTAACACTAATAAAATATCTAGTTTATTTTCATTCAATTCAGTACCCCAAATAAATTGAAAAACTTATAAAACAATAAAAAAAGAATCCTCAGTTTGCCTACAATATACTTAAAAAAAAAATCCCGACGGTATTTCGGGATTACAATTCAACCCTCCCGAAAAAAAAAAAGAAGAATCAGTTACCCGCGTAATAATGATCCGACCCGGAGGGTGGGTTAAATTCATGGAAAATACCCGCCGAGGTTTAAATCCGCATTTAACACGCCCCCCCGCGCTTTGGATTTATCGTTCGTTTGATAAGCCTCCCCCCTCAGGCCACTGTGTTTGATTACCATTTAAATTGGTTAAGAAAAATGCACAAAATGCCCGCCTGAACTTCATTGAACCGGCATATCAATCGATTATCATCTATTCGTCCATAGAATTTAATAGAGTGTTCCCACATCGCACGGGGGCTGTTTTCTGTAACCTAAGCTTGCATTCTTTGATGGATTTCAGTGGGTCTATAGTAAATCTATAGTAGAACTGAAGCCAATGAACGTTAAGCAGAAAATATGAAAATTCTTCTGAATCTAGAGTTTTTGGAAGCTTTTGAGGCCTAGTAGATCTACGACCTCTCACTCTTAAATACTAGGCATTATTTTTTTAATTATTTTCCTACTAAAACTAGAGTTATTTTAAAATTATCCTCTTTAACGTAATCTTATTATTATTATTCGGAAACTATAAGGGATAGAATATTGCAAATGGTCTCATTCGATTCAGAAAGATCAAGGTATAAAAATCCCGTTGGATATATGAAAATAGGAGCCATAGGTTAAGAGAAATAGGCCTTCAAAGGTTGACAGTTCTCATTTTTCTAATACAGTTGCAACAAAAAAAAATTCTTCGATATCTAATTTACTATTCACAGAGGCATGTTGTCTTATCTTGTAGGATCCTCTAGTTATTTTCATACGTGCTCCTAGTAATTTCTTAAATAGAAAATGCCATTTAAAGATGGCGGTCGAATAAGCAGCAAGAAGTTTATGGTTGAACCAAGTCCAACTTTGTAATTTTTTCCCAAGAAGATTAATCAATCTAAAACGTTCCTTTTAACGCTTTTATAAGATCTTCTGAATCGACTAATGTCATTAAAAAAACGGTAGCTCTTCCAAGTTCTAAGATATAGCCTATATATTTAAATTAGGCTGAAATTTAAGTTAAAGTTGGCGGGAAACGCGGTCGAATAAGCAGCAACAAGTTGATGGTCAAAAAAGATCCAATCTAAAAAAATCAACAACTTTCAATTTTTTTTTATGTCCTTATGAGGAAAAAGATCTTTTGAATTATTAGATGCCATTAAAAAAACCCTAACTCTTCTAGGTTCTAAGATACGACACTTTAAATTCAGTTAAATTTAAAATTAAGATTAGCGGATATCGCGGTCAAATAAGCAGAAACAAAGTGATGATCAAATTATGTCCAACCTTATGATTTTTTCCCAAAAAAACCAATAACTTTCAAAAGATTTTTTTGACGACTTTAAAAAGAAAAAGATCTTCTGAATCATTAAATGACATAAGAAAAAACCCTAACTCCTCTAGATTCTAAGATACGGCCCTCTAAAGTGGGTTAAAAATACGTATAGTTGGTCAAAATAGGTTCAACTTTGTAATTTTTTCTTAAGAAAACCAATCATTTTCCAAAGTTCATTTAAACATCCCTATAAAGATTAAAACGTTCCGAATCGTTTGATGTTATTAAGAAAACCCTAATTTTTCTCGGTTCTGAGATGCGGCTCTTTAAACTCAGTTAAAATTCGAATTAAAATCAGTGGGAATCGCGGTCAAATAAGCAGCAATAAGGTGGTGGTCAAATAAGGTGCAAATTTACATATTTTTCCCAAGAAAAATAATAATTTTCAAATATTTTTTTAACGTCCTTATAAGGACGTTAAAAAAGGAAAAAAGATCTTCTGAATCATTTAATGCCATTAAGAAAACCCTGATTCTTCTAGGTTCTCAGATACGGCTCCGACAACGGAAGTTGCGGTCAAATGAGCAGCAACAAGTTGATGATCAGACAAGGTCCCACTTTGAAATTTTGTCTTAAGAAAACCAATCATTTTTAAATGTTCCTTTTAATGTCCTTATAAGGACCAAGATCTTCTGAATCATCTGATACTATTAAAAAAAAACCTAACTCTTCTAGGTTCTGAGATACGGCTCTTAAAATTGAGGTAAAATTAGAGTATAAATTAGCGGAATTTGCGGTTGAATAAGTAGCTACAGGTTAATGGTCAAACAAGGATCAATTTTGGAATTTTTTCTCGAGAAAACCAATAAATCAAAAATATTTCTTTAAACGTCCCTATAAGGACTAGGAGCTTGTGAATGAACTAATGTTAGTAAAAAAACCATAAGTTTTCCAATTTCTGATATATGACCTTGAAAGTAAGTGAAAATTAAGCCCTCGAAAAATCATAAAATCCTCATATGTATATAAGCTCACAAAGTAGATTTCAATTTGCTTTACTCAGAGATTTATTTGACTAAAGCTGACTTTGAGTCGTGTCGAAACTGTTTTAATACCCTCTAGTTATTTTCTTACATCCCAAGCAACACACGATAGTTAAATAAACGTTTATTTTTGGTTTACACTAGATGTGCATTTTTGGTTGAACTTCAACTATAAATATCGGATAAAATGTCAAATTGTGCAAAAAAAACGTTTTTTATAAACCCTACACTTACCCCCCCACCCACCCCACACACCTTAACAGTAAGAAATTGTTTTCAAAAATCATTGTTTTCCAAAAAATACGTATGAATAACAGATGTTTTCATTGTTAATATTTAATCTAGTAACACAGTTTGTTTATTTAAATTTGATATAATTATATATATGTATATTAATAAATAATTAATACAGAAACAGCTATTAGATTGGATAATATGGACGAAAAACGGTGATTTTTCAAAAGAATTTCTTACTGGGAAAAAGTTTGGGGTGGGTGGGGGGGTAAGGATTTTGTTGATGAAAAACAATGTTTTTGCAGAAAATATATATTACATTTTTAATTTAATATTATTGTTTATTTGAATTTATTATATTTTATTAATAAGTATTTAATATAAAAACGATGCTATTAGTTTGGATATTATGAACGAAAAACGGTGATTTTTCAAAAGAATTTCTGACTGGGCAAAAGTTTGGGGTGGGTGGGGGGGGTAAGGATTTTGTTGATAAAAAACAATGTTTTTGCATAAAATATATATTTATTATTTAATTTAATAATACTGTTTATTTAAATTTGATATAATTTTATATATAAATATTGAGTATAAAAATATATTTAAGGTGTAGCAATCGAGTTTAAAAATTAGATATGTAAATCCCGCATTAATTTCTTTAATTGTCGAATTTTTTTCCCTTTCGTAAACAGCATCGTAAATGATTTACGTATATTCTACAGTTTAATAAATATACCTTAACTATATACGGTTGATAAATATACCAAAACCAAAAATTTACTAAAAAATCGTTGAATAAATATATATTTAACGACAATAATATATGATGTGTTATTTGGGATGCTCCTAATAATGTTTTTGATATATGAGAACTTGGTTTTTTTATCACTCCGAAATATTAACACACCGGGTTATATTGGGATACGAACAGAAAGAACATTTCTAAAAATGTCATTTGCTTGTCATTTGCTTGACCCTTTAAAGGTCTGTAAACCAAAAAGCCTTGAACATAACCTAAAAACTACTATATAAACTAGCCATAAATATCCAGGACGACATACTTTTTCCACGTTTCAGCAACCATCTAGATCATAACCGAAAACTATCGCGTTACAACAAAAGTTCAGTCGAGCGAGAATTAATATCCAGAAAACACAAAACCGCCCACCCCTCCCCGGGTCATTTATCATTTCGTTAACACAGTTTTAGAGGGCGTTTAGTTGCCCTTCTGGAAAAAACATTCCAGAACTAGAGCCGGTATCGCGATAGCACATGTAGAAAACGGCTAAATTAAGATTAGGGCCGAGGTTTCGGGTGATATCGGGCTGTTTTGCATAAAAATTCCACGTTTTAGTCGTGTTTTCGTTTATATCAAAAAAAGGGTAATAATTAACGAAAGAACGTTCCTTTTTCGAAAACAACTTGCTTTAAGCTCCGCTATAAAGTTTTAATTTAACAAGCGTCCTTTTTTTAAAACTGTTATAAAAACTCAATAAAAGTGATCAGTAAAAACCTTTTACGACTAAGAGAAACGACGGTAATTAAAAAAAAAAAAAAACAGTTTTTAGATTGAGCTTCTAGGGCCGCCTAATCCCTTAATTCTTTCCCTGATTTAAATAAATTTTTATTATACATAAATCTTCGGATGATATCGAGCACGTAATATTTACGGACCTTAAAACGTTACGTTTACATTAAACCTCTCGCAGAAATCTTCTCCGCTTTGATCGCGAAATTCGCTCATTTTAAAACGAAAATCCGCAAACTAAATAAGCCCGCAGCCGCCTTAAGACCTAAAGACAATATTTTATTATAGAAAGGAGCTTTTGCTTGCTACCAGGGTCTCCTGCTCTTTCAGAGACAGACGGAAGATTTGTATATATATACATAATATATCTATTTTTAAGCTTTAATGAACGCAAGATTAAGCAAGTCTAAAATAAACAGTACATGGCTCGGGTTTCTCTCGACATAGACCGTTTAACGTTTATGGAGATCCGTATGTTATTCTTCCATTTTCTGTAGAGTTCTTTGCCAAATTATGTTGGGCTTAGTAAGGAAATAATATGCAAAAAACGTGAAGAAATAATCAGACGCTCTTAGGAAATAAAATTGCAATTCGTTAATTGGTCCTGGAAAACTCATAAAATACTCATATGTATTTAATAATAATAATAATAATAATAGTAATTACAAAGCTGTAAAAAAACATCATTGTAACAATATAAGCTCACAAACCAGATTTCAATTTATTGCTTTACTCAGCGATTTATTTGATTTTAGGTGACTTCGAGTTTTAATACCCTCTAGTTTATTTTTTTATATCCCAAGCAACATACAATAGTTAAATAAACGTTTATTTTTGGTTTACTAGATGTACATTTTTTATTAAACTTCAACTATAAATATCGGATAAAATGGCAAATTGTACAAAAAAACTGTTTTTCATAAATTAACCCTTGCCCCCCCCACCCACCCCACATACCTTACCGGTAAGAAATGGTTTTCAAGAATCACTGTTTTCCAAAATAATACGCATGAAAAACAGCTGGTTTTATCGTTAATATTTAATCTAATAACACGGTTTGTTTACTTAAATTTAATCTAATTATATACATGTATAATAATAAATATAATACAAAAAAAGTGCTATTATATTGGAAATTATGAAGAAAAAAACGGTGATTTTTTTAAAGAATTCCTTACTAGGCAAATGTTTGGGGTGGGTGGGGGGCTATGGTTTGTTTTATTTAGAAACAATGTTTTTGCAGAAAATGTATATTTAATATTTAATTTAATATCACTGTTATTAGATTGGATAATATGGATAAAAAACAGTGGCTTTTCAGAAGAATTTCAAATATTTGAGGTGTAGTAATCGAATTTAAAAACTAAATATGTAAATCCCCTGTCAATGCAAAAAATATCTCACTTTCGTAAACGGAATAGTATATATTATACGTGAATATACAGTTCAATAAATATATATTGACCATATATGGTTGGAAAATATACCAAAACTTAGAATTTACGAAAAAATCGTCGAATAAACATATATTTGATGTGTTGCTTGGGTTATTTATTAATTCCAGGTAGGTGAATAAATGGGGACTTTATGATCATCTTTTTCATAATTATAATATATGATAATTCATAATTTATTCCAGGCATATTATATATGGCGAGACCTGTTACATGTCCAATTCAATTTTTTCAAGGCAATTATTAAGTGCGAGACTAAAATTTATATATCTATATATTTATAATCTATTAAAAAGATGCATTCACTTTCCTTAAGGTTTTTACCATCAAAAGAAATTAAAAATGTATGATCTTTAAAAAAGTTAGCAAACTTTATAGAGTTTTTGACTGAATAAGTAATTAATTAAGTAATTTAGTTCAAGACAAGTGGAATTGATAACTGGTCTAATAGAATATCCAGTCTATAAAGAACAGGAGCTTCGTATAAATAATTAGTTTTTTGTTGTGTATTTGTTTTTTGCGATGTACCGTTGGTTTTCTGCACTATTTTTTTAGACAGCTTTAACTTGAAAGTAGTGTATTATTATTAGGAGATCTAATGATGCCGCGATACAGGGCAAAACACGTGCAATCAACTAAATTTAGTCACGACTTTGTTTTTATCCTTGATTTTGTTTTTTTATTTTATTCTGTAGTTAGAATTAATATATATAGTAAGAATAAAGAGGGCAAGCTGTAAAAGAGGGTCAGCTGTAAAAAAATAAATATTTTGTGGTATTTATTGTAAAAAAAAATATATTTTTTTAAACATTATTTTGTTTTCTCAACCCCATGTATATTTTTCAAAAAGCGCTGAATTAGGTGTGTAATAAAATTACTCAAAGAATAGGTAGGCAAATTTTCAAAATTTTATCTGTTCTACTTTTTGAGTTATGAGCCTTTTGTGGAATTTAAAAAAAAAAAATATTTGTTTTTAAACATTATTTTTTTTCTCAACCCCGTGTATATTTTTAAAAAAAACCCGGATATAGGTGTCTAATAAAATTATTAGGAGAATAAGTATGCCAATTTTCAAACTTGTATTTGAACCAGTTTTTGAGTTATGCGCATTTTGTGGAATTTTTTAGAAAAAAAAAATATTTTTTTGAAACATTATTTTTTTTCTCAACCCCGTGTATATTTTTTAAAAAACCCGGAAATAGGTGTCTAATAAAATTATTAGTAGAATAAGTATGCCAATTTTCAAACTTGTATTTGAACCAGTTTTTGAGTTATGAGCATTTGGTGGAATTTTTTAGAAAGAAAAATATTTTTTTTTTAAACATTATTTTTTTTTTCAACCCCGTGTATATTTTTCAAAAAACCCAGAAACAGGTGTCTAATAAAATTATTAGGAGAATACGTATGCCAATTTTCAAACTTGTATTTGAACCTGTTTTTGAGTTATGAGCATTTGGTGGAATTTTTTAGAAAAAAAATTATTATTTTTTAAACATTATTTTTTTCTCAACCCCTTGTATATTTTTCAAAAAACCCGGAAATAGGTGTCTAATAAAATTATTCGGAGAATATGTATGCCAATTTTCAAACTTGTATTTGAACCAGTTTTTGAGTTATGCGCATTTTGTGGAATTTTTTAGAAAAAAAAATTTTTTTTTTAAAACATTATTTTTTTTCTCAACCCCGTGTATATTTTTCAAAAAACCCGGAAATAGGTGTCTAATAAAATTGTTAGGAGAATATTTATGCCAATTTTCAAACTTGTATTTGAACCAGTTTTTGAGTTGTGCGCATTTTGTGGAATTTTTTAGAAAAAAAAAATATTTTTTTTGAAACATTTTTTTTTTCTCAACCCCGTGTATATTTTTTAAAAAACCCGGAAATAGGTGTCTAATAAAATTGTTAGGAGAATATGTGCGCCAATTTTCAAACTTGTATTTGGACCAGTTTTTGAGTTATGCGCATTTTGTGGAATTTTTTAGAAAAAAAAAATATTTTTTTTGAAACATTTTTTTTTTCTCAACCCCGTGTATATTTTTTAAAAAACCCGGAAATAGGTGTCTAATAAAATTGTTAGGAGAATATGTGCGCCAATTTTCAAACTTGTATTTGAACCAGTTTTTGAGTTATGAGCATTTGGTGGAATTTTTTAGAAAGAAAAATATTTTTTTTTTAAACATTATTTTTTTTTTCAACCCCGTGTATATTTTTCAAAAAACCCAGAAACAGATGTCTAATAAAATTATTAGGAGAATATGTATGCCAATTTTCAAACTTGTATTTGAACCTGTTTTTGAGTTATGAGCATTTGGTGGAATTTTTTAGAAAAAAAATTATTTTTTTTTAAACATTATTTTTTTTCTCAACCCCGTGTATATTTTTCAAAAAACCCGGAAATAGGTGTCTAATAAAATTGTTAGGAGAATATTTATGCCAATTTTCAAACTTGTATTTGAACCAGTTTTTGAGTTATGCACATTTTGTGGAATTTTTTAGAAAAAAAAAAATTTTTTTTTGAAACATTATTTTTTTTCTCAACCCCGTGTATATTTTTCAAAAAACCCGGAAATAAGTGTCTAATAAAACTATTAGGAGAATATGTATGCCAATTTTCAAACTTGTATTTGAACCAGTTTTTGAGTTATGAGCATTTTGTGGATCTTTTTAGAAAAAAAAATATTTTTTTTTAAACATTATTTTTTTTCTCAACCCCGTGTATATTTTTCTAAAAACCAGGAAATAGGTGTCTAATAAAATTATTAGGAGAATATGTATGCCAATTTTGAAACTTGTATTTGAACCAGTTTTTGAGTTATGCGCATTTTGTGCAATTTGTTATAAAAAAAAAATATTTTTTTTGAAACTATTTTTTTTCTCAACCCCGTGTATATTTTTCAAAAAACCCGGAATTAGGTGTCTAATAAAATTATGAGGAGAATATATATGTCAATTTTCAAACTTGTATTTGAACCAGTTTTTGAGTTATGAGCATTTTGTGGAATTTTTTAGAAAAAAATTTTTTTTTTTTAAACATTATTTTTTTTGTCAATTCCGTATATATTTTTCAAAAAATGCTATAATATATATTTAATAAAATTATTCAAAGAATACGTATCCAAATTTTCAAAATTGTATCTGGTCTAGTTTTTGAGTTATGAGCATTTTGTGGAATTTAAAAAAAAAAATATTTTTTTCCTGGAAAACGAGAGAAGTATAAAAAAACCTTGAAAATTTCCATTTTTCATAAGAGCTCACTGTAAAGCCAAATATCGTAATAAATATTTTTTCGGCATATAAAATTAATAATATCTCCCACTTGAACCGATAAATACTCCCTCTCGCTCCCTGAGCAAAAAACCCATCCTGAATAATAAATTTCGTAATTTCACGCTGATTTTTTATTTTTTTGCCTTAATAAACCCGAACACTCGACCTTGAATCGATAAGTTCCCTTTTTCTTATTTTTGTTCGCGTTCACGTCCATAAATATTTGCCTTCCCTTCGCTCGCATTTACCTAAATAGGTAGTGGAGTTCCTTCACGTCTCTCTCTTTCTCTCTTGCTGTCAAATAAAAAAAAACTGGCAAGAATTTCTAAATTACGACCCTCGGGGGGTGAGAAGATACATCGAGTGTTTTTTCTTTAACCTCCCTCACTCCCACTCACCCCCATCGGCGCTTGTCTTGTCGACGAACTGAATGCTTAAATAACCGTTAAGCTGCTTTTCGAAAGTTGCACCTCCCTTCCACCCCATCCTTATACAGCTCGACAGAAAAGTTTTACCAAGGGGGTTCCTTTTCCTTAATCCCTTTTTATGTAGGGATGTAATTATTTACGTTTCGCAGGTGTGTACTGAATTTTAAGGGCGGACCTCTCGGATAATTACTATTGGGTACATATTTTTATTTCGACCGGAATTGGGAATTTATGTGAAAACTTTTTAACGGTGTCATTTTGCTAATATTGTTAATAGTTCTAATACTGTTTTATATGGTATGTATGTTCAAATGGTGAATTCAGCATGATACTATCACAAATTGATTCTTTGTGTCAAGTACACTAGGTTTAAATATTCTGATTATTACATGACTTTTTTTAATTTCACTTTTTTTTTTAAATCATACATAGACACAAATAATTAAATTGGTCTTCTATGTTTGACTTGTTTCATAAATAATTTTTAAGTAAACTGGACTAAATTTTAATTTCTTATATATTTTTATCTCTTTCCTCTAAAAAATTATCAAGTTACATGTGCCCTTTATGCTTAAATCATAAGTTTAGTATATATCACAATTGATTGTTTGAGTATGCTAGACTTGGTTTCCATTTTTTATAATTTTTTTAATTTTTTAATTTCTGCCTTTCTTCTTTGTGTTTAAACAATTGGCCAAATTATATATGACTTTCTCTATTTCTCTTTTACAGTATATTGGGCTTAATTTTTGTTCAACTCTAGTTCCTTCTCTAAGAAGTTGACGAAATTACATGTGACCTTCTCCGTCCAAATTATGAGTTCGGTATAACACACAAGTAATTATTTGAGTAAACTAAACTTGGTTTAAACTTTCTTTATTTATTTTTTTAATCTCAACATTAATTGTCATATCACAAACAATTTTCCTTCTAAAAAATGTCCAAATAGCAAGAGTGTTTTCTTTGTTCAAATTATTAAAGATCGATATATTACGCAAGCGATATTTTTACTAAACTCGACTTGATTTTAATTTTTTTTAATTTTATCTTCAGCTCTTTCTCTTTTTCCTCTAGAAAATATCATTACAATTACCAAAACCGTAGGCTTTTCTATTAAATTTTACACATAAATAATTTTCCAGTAAACTGGCCTGGATTTTCATGTGCCATGGATTTTCAAATTTAAAACTTAGCTTCCTCTCTCTGTCTATGGAAGACTAATTAACTTACTAATTATTTTCTAGTAAACTGGACTTGATATAATTTTTTTATTAATTTTTTTAATTTCACTTCTAGTTCTTCCTTTCTTTTTTTCTAGAAAATATCATACAAATTAGATATGGCCTTCTCGGTTTTACTCAAAGAAAATTTGTACATCTCACAAATCATTTGCCCGTAAATTGATCGACAGACACACCTTAAATCATGTTAAAATTTCACCTTTTTTTAAATGAGTAAACACACTAAAGACATAAAGCATCATTTCATAGCGATCGTTGAGAATTCATGGATCTCAGAAGGGTTTAAATGTGAAAAAATGGGTAAAAAGTGCATTTTTTCGGTTTCTACCGCATCTCATGGTCCAGACACACCTTAAATCATCTTAAAATTGTACTTTTCTTAAATAAGTAAACACACTAGAAACGTGACGTATCATTTCATAGTGATCGGCAAGGATTCATGGGTCTCAGAAGGGTTTAAAGGTGAAAAAATTGGTAAAAAGTGAATTTTTTCGGTTTCTACCGCATCTCCTGGTCCAAACACACCTTAAATCATCTTAAAATTTTACTTTTCTTAAATAAGTAAACACTTGAAATGTTACTTTTCTTAAATAAGTAAACACACTAGAGATGTAAAGCATCATTTCATAGCGATCGTCAAGGATTCATGGGTCTCAGATGGGTTCAAAGGTAAAAAAATGGGTAAAAAGTGCATTTTTTTGGTTTCTACTGCATTTTATAGTCCAAACACACCTTAAATCATCTTAAAATTTTACTTTTCTTGAATAAGTAAATATACTAGAGATATAAAGCATCATTTCATAGCGATCGTGAAGGATTCATGGGTCTGAGATGGGTTTATAGGTGAAAAAATGGGTAAAAAGTGAATTTTTTAGGTTTCTACCGCAACTCATGATCCAGAAACACCCTAAATCATCTTGAAATGTCACTTTTTTTAAATAAGTAAACACACTAGAGATGTAAAGCATCATTTCATAGCGATCGTCAAGGATTCATGGGTCTGAGATGGGTTTATAGGTGAAAAAATGGGTAAAAAGTGAATTTTTTCGGTTTCTACCGCATCTCATGGTCCAAACACACCTTAAATCATCTTGAAATGTTACTTTTCTTAAACAAGTATACACACTAGAAACGTGATGCATCATTTCGTAGCGATCGTCAAGGATTCATGGATCTCAGAAGGGTTTAAAGGTGAAAAAATGGGTAAAAAGTGCATTCTTTCGGTTTCTACCGCATCTCATGGTCCAGACACACCTTTAATCATCTTGAAATTTCACCTTTCTTAAATAAGTAAACACACTAAAGACATAAAGCATCATTTTAATGCGATCGTCAAGGATTCATGAGTCTCAGATGAGTTTAAATGTGAAAAAATGCGTAAAAAGTGCATTTTTTCGGTTTCTACCGCATCTCATGGTCCAAACACACCTTAAATCATCTTGAAATTTTACTTTTCTTAAATAAGTAAACACACTAGAAACGTGACGTATCATTTCATAGCGATCGGCAAGGATTCATGGGGTTCAGATGGATTTAAAAGTGAAAAATGGGTAAAAAGTGAATTTTTTCGGTTTCTACCGCATCTCATGGTCCAGACACACCATAATTATTTTGAAATTTTACTTTTCTTAAATACGTAAATGCACTAGAGACGTGAAGCATCATTTCATAGCGATCGTCAAGGATTCATGGGTCTCAGATGGGTTTAAACGTCAAAAATTGTGAATAAAAGTATCACACAAGTTTGCTGCGTTTAATTCCTTATTCTATCGTTTGTTTACTTAGAACAAGCTATTCCGAAGGAATTGTCTAAAATAAAATTCGTATCCGCAAACAATGGTTTGTCTTTAAGTACGTTTATAATAAACACAAATTATCCTACAAACTTAATAAACCCTGTTCTTGGCGACTGCAACTTTTTTTTTTTTGATTTTCATTGAATTAGATTCTCAATAATATTAACATACAATCCAAAGGTTTTTACTACTAAAAGAACAATATACCCAATAAAGTCATTGTCTATGTCAGGACAATAATAAACGAGGGTGCTAATATTGAATTTTCCCTATAGAAATTCCAATCGGTCAAGAGAATGGGTGAGGGGGGGTCCGTTGTACTAAAATGACAACCCTTCGGTTTACCCCAAATGACTCTGGGGGCTGTTGTGGTCAACTCCCGGCTGGTATACATCGGGGCGGGGGGATGAAGTGGAAAGGGGGAGGACAATGCCATTACGGTCCTGGCATAGTAGGAAGCACGCCAAGCATCTGTATTTACTGGACTCGTTTTCTTTCAGTTATGCCCGAATACATACATATCACGACCAACCAAAGGGGACATGGATTTACGAGTTTAATCACGTGTCTACAGCTACAAATCAATCCGCCATTGTTTTCTTTCTCTCTCTCGCTCTCTCCTGGGTTCTATTATTTTATCCAGGCAGGAGGGAGTATTAAAAAAAATTACGTACAAAATAAACAAAGAATTGATAATTACCGTGGATTTATTAACTAATTAAGCCCGCCGACTGGAGGGACATAAAAGTCGTCAAAATTGTTATTTTGATGAGCATTTTCCGCCCATCCATTTTACTAATAGAATTTGATTTACGCGCCACTATACCACCGCCGCTACTCTATCCAGAGTTTTATTGGCCCAGCTTAAAAATTAATTGATGATCCCAGTTGAACATTGATGGAACGGTTTATTATCGAACTGAAATTACCCGTAATTCTATTTTCTTAGGGGATAATAAACTAAAATTACGCTCTCATTAGGAAATTAATCAATAAATTCCGTTTTTATGAGGAATTATTTGAAACAGAACAGATTATTGATCAATTAACCCATAAACGAAAAGTGATAATTCCTTAATAAATGCACTTTTTAACATTAGAGCTAAAAATGTAGTTAACTAAAAATGAATCTGAATCATAACATGTATTATTTTATATATAATTAATTATTTATCGAATTTGATGTGACAATAGATCAATGATGACTCTCCAAAATCTTGATAATAACTATTTAATGAATCATTGATTCATTTGAGTTATCACATTTATTTGATGAATACTAAGTCACGGACTATATTTTAGTTGAATTTGCTTTGGCATTGGTTTACGATATATTATCACAACGCTTTATAGAAATTAAATATAATTCGAAAATACTTACTTAGAATTATACAGGGTTCAAAATTGAGTGCAAAGATTTTAAGGGCGTATTTACCAGCCAAAAATAAACATTTTTTTTCATATAAACGTATTTAGGACATACTTGCTTCGTTTTCTCAATACGGAGTGTAGAAAGTAGGTAAAATTATGGTACGTCACCGCTTTTTTGACAATTTAATTTTTTTTCAGATTAAGCGGTCAATAATGTAACTTTATTGCCTCTTAAGCCTTATTCGTATCTAGCTTTGTTTCCAGGAAAAAAATCAAAATCTGTGCTTGGCCCTATTAAAACAAATAATAAATTCGCATTCATTGATGAGATTCATTTAATTTCTTTTTAAAATTTAACTTAGTCTAAGTAACAGATACATACAAAAGCATATTTTTATAAAAAAAAAATTATTAAAAAACTTTTAAATAATTTTAACTGTAACGTCATAAATAAATTAATTAATTATCCCAGGCAGTAATTATAGAGGCGTAATTTTAATTAAAATGCCTTAAATGCCTGGAATTGTCAAAGAATTTTAATTTAAACGTCATTAATATATTAATTAGTTATCCCAAGCAGTAATTATAAAGGCGTAATTTTAATTAAAATGCCTTAAATGCCTGGAATTGTCAAAAAATTTTAATTTAAACGTCATTAATATATTAATTAATCATCCCAGGCAGTAATTATAGAGGCGTAATTTTAATTAAAATGCCTTAAATGCCTGGAATTGTCAAAGAATTTTAATTTAAACGTCATTAATATATTAATTAGTTATCCCAAGCAGTAATTATAGAGGCGTAATTTTAATTAAAATGCCTTAAATGCCTGGAATTGTCAAAAAATTTTAATTTAAACGTCATTAATATATTAATTAATCATCCCAGGCAGTAATTATAGAGGCGTAATTTTAATTAAAATGCCTTAAATGCCTGGAATTGTCAAAGAATTTTAATTTAAACGTCATTATTTTATTAATTAATTATCCCAGGCAGTAATTATAGAGGCGTAATTTTAATTAAAATGCCTTAAATGCCTGGAATTGTCAAAGAATTTTAATTTAAACGTCATTATTTTATTAATTAATTATCCCAGGCAGTAATTATAAAGGCGTAATTTTAATTAAAATGCCTTAAATGCCTGGAATTGTCAAAGAATTTTAATTTAAACGTCATTATTTTATTAATTAATTATCCCAGGCAGTAATTATAGAGGCGTAATTTTAATTAAAATGCCTTAAATGCCTGGAATTGTCAAAGAATTTTAATTTAAACGTCATTATTTTATTAATTAATTATCCCAGGTAGTAATTAGAGGCGTAATTTTAATTAAAATGCCTTAATAATTAAAGTGCTTTAACTGCCTGGAATTGAAAAATCATACTATTTAGTAATAACTCAGAAGATTCGCGAATGAAAAATGGTTCATGTATCCAATTATTCCTTGGAAGACCAGAGTACTACAAAGAGTTTTCAAATTTAAAACACTTTGATGACAAGAATTGACAAAAATGAACCTACTTAAATCAATTTTTTATTTCAGACTATATAATTGTTTTATAAAATGTGCTTCTAGCTTAATAGACCGATAAAACTGGTTCATATATCAAATGTTCTTTTCTTTATATGTTGCTGACGTGATATCTTGTGTAAAACACTCAACATCTTCCTATAGCTCAATTTCAATTTAATCAGAATTTAAAAAGTATTGATAACTTTTCACAGGATCATAACATAAAATTAAATGCTTCCAAATCATATACAATAATACTGCGTTGTGGTAAAAGTGCTATTGAGGTTTCTCCCAATTTTCATGCACAGATTCGAGGATTGAGGTCAAAAATCTGGACAGCGGTATTACATTTCAAATTTATATTAAAAATACTTAAAGCTAATATTAAATATTATTTATGTAATTCACTAGTTCCCTCTTTACTCGATTACTGTGATATTTTGTATTCTGATTCCTTGACTGAAACAACTGCTTACTCCATAGAAAAACTCCAAAACTGTTGTACTGTTTTGCATTTAAAATACCATTTAGGAATCATATTACTCCCTATTTAAATAATAATTTTATTTTGAATATAAAAATTCGTAGAAAATGCCATATGTAATATATTTTATATTTAGCAAATAATTTTAAAAATCATCTTCATATGTATAACACTAAATTCATAAATTTATTTAGAGTCCCACAGCATAGAAACACAAATTTTCAAAAACCTTTTTGTTTTTGTACTCTAACTTTGGAATAAATTGCCTGAGCATGTTAAGCAATTTTCAATAGGAGTATATAAAAAATATATTAAAATTTATCTCCTTGAAAAACAGCAATGGAATGCTTAATTTTATTTGAAATAGTTTTAAATAAATGCAATTAAGTAAGTAAGTAATTACAGGTTTTCCTTTGCAGCCCTTGCGCGTCTATCTACCTCCCTTTGGTATTTCTTTTACTGTTAAAAAAATAAATTTGTATTAAGAAAAGTACTTATATTGGCCAGGTTCATAGTTATTTTATATTAATCTTTAATTTTATTTATTTTATTTAAAAGAACCTTGCTACACAGGTTTGCACCTGTACTAACAATTTCATAATCAAGGCATGGTCCTGTTAATCATAATGGTTTATTTATTGTAAGTTGATAATTATGTTTGTAATTTTATTGATAAATAAATTTATTTTAAATTTGAATTGCTCTTTCTTCCAATAAAAATCCCATTAAGCTATCTTAAATAATATTCGAGTGTCCTATGATCCAACTTTAGAAACATAGCAAGCAAAAATAATAATTAAATTGAATATTGAGATTCAAGAAACTCAAACAAGCAGGGGCTTCTCATTTTAAAAAGGGTGAAAACCGCCAAAGGAGGGCGAAACTAAATATGCGACAATTAAATCCCAATTAAGATTAAGAACCCTCGTATACAGAAAACGCAACAAATTAATCGAAACGCGTTATTAATTACTTTTTTTTTTCTTCGTTGACTTAAAAAAAAAAACAGCTCTTAATTAGAGACAAAATCAATTTTTAATTAAATTTAGAACCTCGGTTGGGTTGCGGATTATTCCCAGTTTGAACATGAGAGATCCCTTCCCTCTTTAGAAAAGAATTAGCTTTTTAATCAAGGAATAAAAAAAATCTCTGGACCGGCTGCTACGGTTTAATAAAAATTTCCAGATAAGCTACCGCACTTGACTCGAGCACTCGAAATCACTCTAAGGGTGTCAGATTTCGATTTATATCTTCTTATATTTATATCGTGGCGCTATCTCCCTGTTTTCAGACATTTTTAAATCCTGAAAACTCAACTTGATTTTCAATCGGCAAATTCGCAATTAAATAATCCCGTTTACTAAATACAGCAATTGTATCGGACATAAACAAGGCGAAATTACTAAAACAATTAAAACCCACGTAGTTAACGTCCGATTTAGCTGAACATTCCAATTTTCAATAACATTATTCCGTAGCGATTTGTTATTATGGGGGATGAGGGAAAAAGGGGGGGAGGCTCCCTATTCTATCTATTTATCAATGGAACGGCCCCCATAGGAGCAACACGTTTTAGTAAATGGCTGCAGTTCAAAAACTGTTTTAATTTATATGGTAAGTATTAAGCTCTTATGTACTTCATTAGGGCATCATCCCTAAATTATGTAAGCGTAGACGGGGGTGGGGGTAAGGTGTGCCCTTTTATGTACCGTGAAGTGGAAAATTGGTTTTTAGGGGATGGTTGAGCAAAACTACAAGGTTCCGAGGTTAGAATTTATTTCTCAGTCATAAAATACTTGATAGTAAGTCAACGAATATATTTTAAATGAATCTGATTGGTTTGGGATCTATAACAATGTACAAGTTCAATATAATCCAAAAATTAAAATTTTAGCTTAAAATCCTTTAATTAATTAATGAATTAGTCCCGGCACTCGATGTGTGTTATTTTAATTAAAATACGTCAACTGCCTGAAATTGTAAAACAATTTTGATTTAAATATCACTATTAAATTAACTAATTATCCCAAGCAATTGAGGCGTAATTTTTGTTAAAATTTCTTCTGGATTGGTGTTCCTTGGCTTTTAGTTAGAAGAATTTTCTGGTAAATAAGTCCAACAGTACACGTTTTGGTTGAGAGTCATGTGTATTCTTCTTTTGAGTTAATTTTTTTCTGGATATGCTTGAGTCTAAGACAGGAGTTTCAAAACTAGGAAAGATGCTTGTGGTTCGATTTAAAGTAATTTACATGGAGAATCTAGTTCTAAATTATAAGAACGATTTAAAGGGATATTGTCATTGACGATGTAATCATTAACGATCGTTATGAAACTTTCTCTATCATTTGTACAGTTAATAAATACATCAGAAAAATTTAACTTTATAATGATTTAGTATGTTCCTGAGAAGTGAGATAGGTAGAAATTGAAAAAGTGGTCTTCTGTAACATTCAAAGAGTAATTTTTCTAGAATTTTGAATAGACACAGGTGTTCCCTTAAACAAAAAAAACCTAATAAAAATAATAATAATAAAAAAAAGGGAGACGATTCAAAGATCTAAACTCTCGAGTCAATATTACGATTTTCCGACTGTCAGACCGAATCAACGTTTTATCTCCGCGTAACCTCCATAAAGAAACGGAACAAATCAGTTACTATTTGGAGGGCGCCCGAGTGGAAACTTAAACTCCGGAAGGTATTGAGGGCATTTGGCGCTGCAGGGCGTATCTGCATAATTCTTTCAATAAAAGTCGACGCGAAATGAACAATAAGAAAAGAAAACGATAAAAAGCGGAGGGGCGCGTCTTTTGTAATTCGACCGAAAAATCAACGCGGAGGATGAAAGCGAACCCGATGGCGCATGAAACAAATCAGAACGGATAAATTGGTTAATAAAAGACAAAAATGAGGAAAATCACTTTTAGACCCCAAAAACATGACAGGTGGAAGTGTATGATTTTATTCTGCTTGCCTTTAGATAATTTTATTAACTTATTATTATCTAACTTTATTATTTTCGCATGTCTCTATTTTCGGATATCTCTACTTTGTTAATGCCTCCAATGATATTCTGTTCAAAAAGTAATTCAGGATCATGCAAATTATATGCACAAAATTTTACAAGATGTCCCGGAAATTTCGTACTGTTAATTTATTGTCCGATGCTTGCCAATGTTGGTAGCGTAATATTTTGATATGAACTTTCATTTTTCTAATTGGCAAGCAGTTTAAAAAATACATTCGTATAATGAATTTTCATTCAACAATAACTTGAATGTTTATTCTTGGATTTTCTTTTTAAATTTAAAGAATTTTATTTATTTATTATTTAAATAAAATTCTTAGAATGAAACTTAAATCCATAAATGTTTTCTTCATTTAATTACATAATGGATTTAGATTCAACATTAAATATAATTTTTATTTTTGGTGTTTCTTTTAAAATTTACAAGTTTTTAATTTATATCAATATTAACCGTGGATTTCACATTAAATATTTTTTTTGTCGAATCTTTTCCTGAAATTTAAAATATTTCTTTCTACTTAGAGATTTATAGAATTTTTATTCTTGGATTTTCTTTTAAAATTTATAGTTTCTATATTTATTTGAATAATTTGTTTTTTGAAGTTTTAAGAATTTTGTCTACCTATTAGAAAAATATACTGGATTTAACTATATTTAATGTACATAATTGCGTTAGTTTTAACATTAATTACAATTTATGTTCTTGAATTTTCTTTCCTCTTTTACAAGTTTTTTATGTACTTCGACATTAACTTTAAATATTTTCTTCTCTTTTATTTATTATTCTTTTTATTTTTTAAAATATATAAGTAGAAATACTTTTTTCCACTTATATATTTTATTAAATGCCTAGGATTTAAACTTAAATTCAAGAATTTTTTTTTTCATTTCATCAAATGATCGTTTTGGATTTAAATACAATTTTTATTTTTTGGTTTTTTTTTAATTTAAAGAGTTTTTATGAATTCTGATATAAACCTTGACTTTACCTGTAAATATCATCTTTCCTGCAATTTTTGAATTTTTTTCTTCTCCTAACAATTTACAAAAACATCCTTAGATTAAACATTAAATGCCATTTTTATTCTTGGATTTTAATTTAAAATTTAACGATTTCTTATTCATTATGACGATAACCTTAAATTAAAATTAATAAAGTTTCTTAAACATTAATTAAAACTTTAATTCATGGATGACTTTCGATTTAACATTAAATATAATTTTTATACTCGGATATTATTTTGGCATTTAAGGATTTTTCTATTTATTTCTTACTTAATATAACTTACTTTCATAACTTACATTCAAGACTTTTTTCTTTATTTACTTGCATAATGAATTTTTATTCAATATTAACTAAAATTTTTGGTCTTGGATTTTCTTTTTAAATTTAAAGAATTTTATTTATTTATTATTTAAATAAAATCCTTGGAATGAAACTTAAATTCAAAAAAGCTTTCTTCTATTAATTTCATAATGGATTCAGATTTAACATTAAATTCAATATAATTTTCAATTTAATTTTAATTATTTTAAAATTAACCATGGATTTAACTGTAAATATTATCTTTGTCAAATCTTTTCCTGAAATTATTTTTTTTTTCTACTTATACATGTACAAAAAACAGCCTTGGATTTTATTACAAATTTTATTACATAATGGCTTTAGATTCAAAATACTATATTAAACTACACAGGCTTGACCCAAAAGTGCTCTTAAAAAATTTGAGAAACTTCATATTTAAACACTCTGTACAGGGATGTATTTTAGGTATGTTTTAGTAAAGGGTTGAAGCTAATTATCTTGTTACCACACGTTTTTCCATAAACGTACAGGATGTCTTAGAAAATAGAATCAAAATCTGATAAATTACAGAGGTTGGACCCAAAACTAATAACTCAGAAATGGAGAAATTTCTTATTTACACTCGTTATATAGGGTTGACCTTTTAAACCATTAAACATATTTTTTTAAGTTTAAGGTTAGACAAAATACTATAACGATTATTTTTTAGCTACATATACGATTTATCTGAAGAATTTGAGCATTCGTTTCATGCAACATAATATTAAGTTATTAGTTGATTAAACGGTTTGCAGCAATAAACTTGCCTGATTTAAATGATACATGTATTGGTGCATGATCAGCATACACATGATGATGACAATGACAATTATTAATGATTTTTGAAATTGAGATATATGCAAGCAATGTACCAAAGACCCCAGTATGCTTTTCATGGTGTAACAATGATAATTGAGGCCTCACTTTATCCACAATCATCTGTCAAATTGCCGATTTGTAATCATTTTTATTTAAATAAGAAAACCTTGTTCCACCATAAGCAATTTTAATTTAAAACCGATTTAAATTTAAAATACGAGAACATCGGACGACAACAACAACAACAAAACAGCAAAAGTTCAAAATTAAATTTTAATAAAACCCTCAAACCGCTCTCTCCGGTTCTTCTTATAAATAAAACATTTCGTTTTCTATGAAACTTCGGTGACTAGTTATTGTCAAACGTGGTGGGTACACCCCCTCCGCCCATCCCCCTTCACCAACCCCCATCAAATCAAGTAAGAATTTATTACTTTTCGTACGAGTCGTAGTCTTGATGTAGAACGGCAATTTCAGCCTTTTTAAATATTTCATTTTTGGGGTTGGGGCGGTTTCCTTACTTCTTTCATGTCCTACAGTTATTAATTTTAATATTGTCGTCTTTCGAAACGCTATTTAAGGACGCTTAATATTTTTACGTAAGTTTTCTATTTACGGCACGGAGTTATTGAATTAAGGGTTTTATTAGAGTTTTTTTTCTCTTAATTGTCCTTTTTGTTGAACTTTTGTTTAGTTGTGTATCGTTTATTTACTCATTTTCTTAATTACAAATTTTATTCAGTATTTATGATTTTTTTTTGGAATTAATAATTAAGCACACTAACACTAAACTTTTATTTACTAATTCACCTATTATGTAGACAATTAATGCTTTCACGATGTTGATTATTGTAAAGTGATTCCTGGACAAGAAATATAAACTATTTATGAAACATTTGCTGTTTTAATGATATCGATGAATGACCATTTCAAGTAATCAGCTAGTACGAATTTAATATAAACTAAACCAATGAAATGTCGTAAGTCTACAGCACTTTTCATTAAAACACAAAATTGTAGTTACACACGTAGTACATCTAAGGAGTGTCTAGTTAAGTCCGTCATTTTAGGTCTAAAACGTTTACCTTCAACTGCCTGTAAACAAATACTGTATTTCTTCCAGGCAGTTGAGGCCCAAAAATAAAGGATTCAACTACCTGGAAAAAACCACATCCTGATAGTTACAGGACAGTCAGAGATGCATAGTGTCCTTACAAGAAATCAGTTTTTTCTTCCAGGCAGTTGAACTTCAGCAAAAAATCGTTATTATCATAAATATACTCTTATATTATGAATACAGAGCAACATTTCAGTTCCAAATGGTCTGCACTAATAATTATCCATCGTAAAAAATGCTAAATGCAATTTTCTTTAAGGCTAGAAAATAATAACTAATACACATCTATTTTATATAAATAACGGCAGTATTACGTCTATAATAAATATTATTTTAAAGATTTGTAATAATGCCTTAAATGTCTTGGAGGACATTGAGGTATTTAATATTAAAATAAAAGAAATTAAAGAATTCTTTAATTAAACTAATTAGTTGCGTTTACTTATTTTTAGGTTTAGCGTTAGTATTCCTTGGTTTTAATTATTTTCTTACTTTTTTTTGTCATATACTTTACAGATTACTGTTATTACTTCGTTCTTCGTTTAGCACTTGTAAAGTTTTTCTAAGTAAATAAAGAAATAAATAAATATTTCTTTAAGACTATAACTGCCTGGAATAAATTACAAAATTTCTTCCAGGAAATTGAGGTCCAGAAACAAAATTTCTTCTTTAGGATTCAACTGCCTGAAAAAAATTACTCATAGCATTTCCAAGCGGTCAAAGTTCAATTGCCTGCAAGTTTTATTATTAAACTTGTCTTCCTCAATAGAAATATTAAGATATATATCTAAAAGGATACAGTGCTTTTGTCTTTATATATCGTATTTATTTTGCCAATCTCTCCTTGTCTGTAAACATCAGCCAATTATCTAGCAACATTAGAAATTATAGCCATTCAAAGTTTTCTCTAGGTCAGCACACCTTTACTGCGTCAATCTTGGAGTTTTTGGCCGATAACTCTTGATCTAGTTAAGCTAGAACTATGAAATAAACTTTGTTAAATTGACAATGACTAGCACTATGATAACTATGATTTCTACTTAATCTTTATACCCGATATTTTCGAAGATAATTCAACTAATAGACAAAGTACCCTCTTCAAAGATGCCGGGACTTAAAAATCTTAAATATCTCTTTCATTATTAGATTTTTAATCATGATCAACATAATCAAAGTTAAAGAGCCGCTGATTGTTTACCATAATCAGTTATTTTTATTTATATTATATTAATAGTTCAGCCGTGATAGCCATTCAAAATTTTCTCTACGTCAGCACACCTTTGCTGCGTCAACCTCGAAGTCTTACCCTAATAACTCTTGATCTACTTAAGCTAGATTCATGAAATAAATTTTATTTGATTAATAATGATTAGCACTATAGTATTGATAGTATTAACTAAATCTTTAAACCCAATACTTTCGAAGATAATTCAACTAATAGACAAAGTACCCTCTTCAAAGATGCCGCGACTTAAAAATCTTAAATATCTCCGTTATTATTCGATTTTCAATCATGATCAACATAATTAAAGTCAAAGAGCCGCTAATTGTTTACCATAATCAATTATCTTTATTTATATTATATTAACGGTTTAGCAGTTATAGCCATTCAAATTTTTCTCTAGGTCAGCACACCTTTACTGCGTCAACCTCGAAGTCTTAGCCTAATAACTCTTGATCTACTTAAGTTAGATTCATGAAATAAATTTTTTTTGATTAATAATGATCAGCACTATGATATTGATAATGTTTACTAAATCTTCAAACCCAGTATTTTCGAAGATAATTCAACTTATAGACAAAGTACCCTCTTCAAAGATGCCGGGACTTAAAAATCTTAAATATCTCCTTCATTATTCGATTTTCAATCATGATCAACATAATTAAAGTCAAAGAGCCGCTAATTGTCTACCATCATCAATTATTTTTATTTATATTGCATTAGCGGTTTAGCAGTTATACCCAATCAAAGTTTTCTCTACGTCAGCACATCTTTGCTGCGTCAACCTCGGAGTCTTAGCCTGATAACTCTTGATCTACTTAAGTTAGATTCATGAAATAAATTTTGTTTGATTAATAATGACTAGCATTATAATATTAATAATATTTACTAAAAGAAGATATTTCATCTAATAAACAAAGTTCCGATGTAATTAGCATTAGTCTGTCTATGTTAGCAAAGACCGTGCGTTTGTTTCAATTTATGGATATACTATTTACTATTTATTCATTAAAGAACTTAAATTGACTGCGTTTAAGTGTATGATGAATTAAATATTTACATTGTTGTAAGATATGCTTGTTAGAAGAAAACCTATGTACATAACGTCTAACCATTAATTATTAACATATCATGGGGTTTGTCTACAGTCTCTCTTCTCAGATAAGAATACTCGTCATTCATGCAATTTATTTGAGGCCACTTTCTCGAGGTCAAATTTTCGCATCTGGATTAGACTAATTTGTAAACAAACGACGCACCTCCTATAATTTAATAAATCCCTTTCAAATAAAGTATGAAACGAAATATTCTGTCCACCACTAAAAAGTCTTAAATATCTTCTTTTCAGTTATGATCATCATAAACAAAGTGAAACACTCTACTAACATTAATAATTTTTATTTATATTGCACTAATGGTTCAGAAGTTATGATCATTTAAAGTTTGCTCTTCGTCAGCAGATCTTTGCTGCGTCACCCTAAGAGTCTTAGGCTGATAACTCTTGATCTACTTAAGCCAAAATTATTAAATAAATTTTATTTGATTGGTAGTAAATGGCACTATAATATTGATATTATCTACTAAATCCTTAAACCCAATGCCAATGCAAATATTTCAATTAATAAACAAAGTGTATCCTTCAAAGAAGCCTCGACTCAAATATCTTCTTCATTACCTCATAAGTTATGATTAGTTATAGTTTGTTTAACGACAGTAGACCCTTGCTACAACAACCTCACAACTGCTGCCTGATAACTTTTAATCTACTTAAGATATTATCATGAAATAAACTTTATTTAATTCGATAAAATTCGCATAATGTTAACTAAACTTTTAGACCCAATAGTCAACACTTACATTTATTGTTAATGAACCCAGCAGCCTGTGAAAAGCCTAACCGTGTATTCCTTTAGGACCAACATTGACTACAGTTTCCTGTTTATAGTTCATAAAATTCATGATCAGCCCTAATTTCCAATCATCCAGATACATAAATGAGCAGCTAATTTCCCGTTTATACTGCTCGGCACGTAAGTCATGGTTATGGATGCATCCCTAGGGGCCATAACGGACATTTTACAGCCCACTACAATTAAATAATTTATAGATTCTATGTAGATTAGTTTCTGATTTTACGTTCTTGCGACGCCTATCTAATCAGTTCTATATGTGACGATTGTAAAATAACCCGTTAACCCACATAAATCCCTTCGTTAGTTACAATTTTAGTTACATTATTCAGAAGCGGTTAAATAGCTTTAGTAACTAAAATACGGGCCGGATATAATATTTATGTGGTTCGCAGTAATTTGCGTATCGTATTAAAGCCCCTCCTTCGCTCCATTAAACTCGGCAAATATGGGGAAGTTTAAATTATTTAAGTCTTTCGATCCGTCAAGCTGCGCCTCTTGAATTAAATATGATTTTGAATACGTGTCATTACCCAGATATGGGGAGGACTTAGCTGGTGGGGAATTATTTTGAATATATGTACATCTCGAAATAAATGATGTAATTTTATTTTGTAAATGAATTTTTTATATCTGAAATAGAAAACTGGGGCCTTTTTAGGTCCTTTTTTGATGATAGGAATACAAGGTTACACCAATAAAAAGGGTAAGCCAATTAGTAATTAAAATGCGTTAATTAATTGTTATAATCATAATGCTAGTCATTACCAAATAGGCAAAATTTATTTCATGATTCTAGCTTAAGTAGATCAAGAATTATGAGCCAAACACTCTGAAGTTGACGCAGCAAAGGGGTGCTGAAGTAGAGCCAATTTCAAATTATTATAACTGCTAAATTATTGATGCAATATAAATACATTTTAATAAAAATGACCGATAATTAACGGCTGTCAAGTTTGTTTATGCTGATTATATCCGAAAATTAGATAATAAAGAAGATATTTGAGTCGTGGCTTCTTTGAACGCCTCAATTTGGATATTAGTTGAAATATCTTTAAAAGTATTGAGTTTAGAGGTTTAGCAGTAATCATGAATATATTAGTCCTGGTTATATCCAATCAACTAACATTTATTTCATGACTGTAACTTAAATAAATTAAAAGTTATGAGCTAAGATCTCCGAGGTTGACGCAGCAAAGGTGTGCTGACGTAGAGCAAACTTTAAATGTCTATAACTTTTGAACTATTGATGCAATAGAACTATACATTTCTGATGTTGGTAGATAATCAGCTGCTGTTCAACTTTGCTTATGTCGATTATAACTTAAAATATAATAAAAAGGCAGATATTTACGATTTTTAAGTCTTGGCCTCTTTAAAGGCAGCACTTTGTCTTTTAATTAAAATATCTTTAAAAGTTTTGGGCTTAGAGATTTAGTATATATAACAAATTATATAGTGTTGATCATTGTTAATCAAATAAAATTTAATTCATGACTCTGGCTTAGGTAAATTAGCCAAAAACTCCGAGGTTGACGCAGCAAAGGTGTGCTGACGTAGAGCAAACTTTGAATGGCTATAACTGCTGAACTATTTATGCAATATTAATAAAAATTATTGATTTTGGTAGACATTTAGTTGTTGTTCGAATTTGTTTAAATTGATCATAACTGAAAATTAAATATTGAATGAGATATTTAAATTTTTTGACTCGTGGCTCCTTTGAAGGGCGTACTTGGTCTATTAGACGAAATATCTTTAAAAGTATTGGATTTAGAGATTGAGTAGATATTATTAATATTATAGTGTTGATTATTTTCAAATAAACAAAATTTATTTCATGATTTTAACTCAAGTAGATCAAGAGTTATCAGGGAAAAACTCCGAAGTTGACGCAGCAAAAGTGTGCTGACGTGTAGCAAACCTTAAATGATCATAACTTTTCAACTATTTATGTAACTTGTGAAAATTATTGATGTTGGTGGATAGTTAGTTATTGTGCAAATGTGTTTGTATTGATCATAACTGAAAATCAAATGATAAAGAGGATATTGTAACTTTTTGATTCGTGGCTTTTTTAAAGGAGACACTTTTTCTGTAAGATAAAATATCTTTAAAAATATTGGATTTAAAGATTTAGTCTATACTATCAATAATATAGTACTAATTATTGTCAATCAACTGAACCTTATTTCATGATTCTAGCTTAGATAGGTCCAAAGTTATCAACCAAAAACTCAGTGGTTGACGCAGCAAAGGTGTGCTGACATAGAAAAAATTTTGAATGGCTATAACTTTTGAATTATTGATGCAATAGAACTATAAATTTGTGATGGTAGATAATTAGCTACTGTTGAACTTTGTTTTTATTAGTCATGACTGAAAATTAAATAATAAAGAAGATAGTTAAGATTTTTGAATAGTGGCTTCTTTAAAGAGAGTGCGTGGTGTAATGGGTGGAATAGCTTCAAAAGTATTGGGTTTAGACATTTAATAGGTATTACTAATATTATAGTGTTTATTATTTCAAATCAAATAAAGTTTATTTCATGTTTCTGTTATGAGCAGATCAAGAGTTATCAGTCAAAAACCCCGAGGTTGACGCAGCAAAGGTGTGCTGACATAGAGAAAACTTTAAATCGCTATAACTTTTGAACTACTGGTGCAATAAAAACATAAATTTCTGATATTGGTAGATAATTAGCCACTCTTGAACTTTGCTTTTATTGATCATGACTGAAAATTAAACAATAAAGAAGATATTTAAGATTTTTGAATCGTGGCTTCTTTAAAGAGAGTGCGTTGTGTAATGGATGGAATATCTTCGAAAGTATTGGGTTTAGACATTTAGTAGGTATTACTAATATTATAGTGTTTATTATTTCGAATCAAACAAAGTTTATTTCATGTTTCTGTCTTAAGCAGATCAAGAGTTATCAGTCAAAAACCCCGAGGTTGACGCAGCAAAGGTGTGCTGACATAGAGAAAACTTTAAATCGCTATAACTTTTGAACTATTGGTGCAATAAAAACATAAATTTCTGCTTTTGGTAGATAATTAACTACTGTTGAACTTTGCTTTTATTGATAATAACCGAAAATTAAACAATAAAGAAGATATTTAAGATTTTTAAATCGGGGCTTCTTTAAAGAGACTACGTTGTGTAATGGATGGAATATCTTCGAAAGTATTGGGTTTAGACATTTAGTAGGTATTACTAATATTATAGTGCTTATTATTTCGAATCAAATAAAGTTTATTTTATGTTTCTGTCTTAAGTAGATCAAGAGTTATCAATCAAAAATCCTGAGGTTGACGCAACAAAGGTGTGCTGACATAGAGAAAACTTTAAATCGCTATAACCTTTGAACTACTGGTGCAATAAAAACATAAATTTCAGATATTGGTAGTGAATTAGCTACTGCTGAACTTTGCTTTTATGATCATGACTGAAAATTAAATAATAAAGAAGATATTTAAGATTTTTAAATCATGGCTTCTTTAAAGAGAGTGCGTTGTGTATTGGATGGAATATCTTCGAAAGTATTCGGCTTAGAGATTTAGTAGATATTACAAATAATATAGTGTTGATCATTGTCAATCGAATAAAATTTATTTTATGTTTCTAGCTTAAATAGATCAAGAGTTATGAGCCAAAAACTCCAAGGTTGACGCAGCCAAGGGCTGCTGACGTAGAGCAATTTTTAAATGGCTCTAACTGCTGAACTATTTATGCGATATAAATAAAAATTACTGATTTTGTATATGTATAAAAATATTGATTTTGTATTGGCAAATATTTAAGTTTTTTGAGCCAAGGCCTCTTTGAAGGTAACACTTGTCTATCAGATGAAATAAATGTCTTCAAAATTATTAGGGTTAGAGGTTTAGTAGATATTACCAATATTATACTTCTAAGTAGTGTTAATCATATAAAATTTATTTCAGCCTTCTGTCTCTATTTAATCAAAAATTATTAGCCAAAAACAAGCAAAATTTAAATGACTCTAACTCCTAAACCAATCAACCATTTACAATAATTTAAAAGGATTTTGTTAGATAATTACTTACAGGATCACTAGTGATTTTTTGGTTATATTTAATGAATTAGTTTTTCAAAAAAAAAGCCCATAATTTAAAATACATTTAATGCGGAATTTCCCGAAATTTATTACAGACGCATTACAACCGTCCGTTTGTTTATTTAAATTAGCGCATTAATAAAATGAGCCAGTCGGATAAACAAGCGCGTTTTAAATAAATTACTCGATTTTTTTTTGAATTTATAAAATCGGGATTAATTTATTCGGGGTCATTACGTGCTTTTTTTAAAACCGTGGAATTGCCAATAGGATTTGCTAAATTTCAAACAATAACATTATTGACTAAACGAGAGAGTGAGAAATAAGTGAAAAAGTGGTGAAGACCTAAAATCCGCAGACAAAAGATCCTCGCTAGACAATAACACAGAAAGACACAGAAGAGGCAACGTCGGCCATTCTAGCGGAATGATTACTATAACAGTTTAAATAAATTAATTAGCATAAGTTTTAGCAAAGAAAACCCTCCCCTAGCCCCTCGGGGGCGGGAGCCCGCGAGTTGCAGATTAAAACTTTCCTCGGAAAACTAGAAGTGGAAACTTTCTGGTAAAAGATTCGTAAGTCACCGAGAGCTCGGTCGCGAGGAAACATCATTTTCCCCGACAACAATTAGGAGCGCAATTAGAAGAAACTTATTATTGGTATAACTGTTAAATTAGGAAAAGGATTAAAGTGTACTTAAAGGAAAATGTGTTTTTTTTTATAACATGATCATCTGGAAATTTACAATTAAATTCAACCATTTAAATACCCCGAACCCTCATTACTACATGCCCCGATATGAGTTATGGCTTTCGACATGCAGAACGACAAACTCGTTTCTGCACGCACTAGTGTAGATTAAAAATTGTTATCCGGAAAACAATGTTGTTGTATTTGAATGAATACATTAGCGACACGAGAGTAAAAAATAGGGGCGTGGCTCTAATTTATTTTTCAAAATTCTAATTTTTATTTCCAGATCATGTACGAGAGTTTTCTTGCGGCACCATGTACTATCGGACCTTCCACATGGACGTCAAGCGGGACGCCTTATACGTCGGAGCTATGTAAGTCCCATATTATTATATAAGCGTCGCAAAGCATAATAAAATTCAAATTATACGGTTGAAGATAAACATGAAACGCTGAAATTTATGTTTACAATAAGCGTGGAAATAAACATGGCGCGTCACAGACAGATGTCGCAACTGTAAAAAAAGAGAGAATTTACATAAGGGTTAAGAGGGAGTGAGGGGGATGGGAAGCAAGTATGCGGGTGAAGTAGTAGATTTTGGGTCTGAAGTTGTATTGTTGTTTAGTGGGAGGAAGTGGATTAAAATTCAGATTTTTTGTGATCTGCAATATTTAAATTGAGGAATTCGTTACCACTATCTGTTTGAATAATAACTATTTATTTAAAGTTTTTTTTTGAAATGTCAAGGATAATTTGTCCACTTTTTTTTTTGGGAAACCCTGATATAGGTGTCAAATTAATTTAGTAGAAGAAGTCATGTTTTAATTTTCACAGCTCTAGGTCTCTTGGTTTCAGAGATATGAGCGCTTTGTCCTTGGAAATCCCAATTTTCTTATTACAATTTTTTTTTTAATTGCAAAGAAAATTTCTCCACTTTTAAAGATTCTAGGGAAAACGCTGAAATAGGTGTCTCATGAATTTATTAGAAGAAGTTATATTCCAATTTTCACACCTCTAACTTTTTTGGTTTTAGGGATATTAAACATTTTGTTCCTAGATGTTGACAATTTTTTGTCAATTTTTTTTTTTCAACTTCCAGGGATAATAAATTTATTAAAAAAAAAAAATTAAGAAAAACGTGAACTAGGTATTTAATGAATTTAATAGGCGAAGCTATGTTTCAATTTTCACATCTCTAAATTGCGTGGTTTTAGAGATATAAGCATTTTGTTCCTAGAAGTTCAATTTTTTATTATTGTTCAACTTCCAGGGATGATAAATTAGTTTTTTTCAAATTTTGATAAAAACGCTGAAATAGGTGTCTAATGAATTTCTTAGACGAAGTCATGTCTTAATTTTCACAGCTCTAGGTCTTTTGGTTTCAGAGATATCAGCGCTTTGTCCTCGGAAATCCCAATTTTCTAAATACGTTTTTTTTTTAAATTGCAGCAAAGATAATTTCTCCACTTCTAAGGATTTAAGGGAAAGAGCGCAGAAATAGGTGTCTCATAAATTTATTAGAAGTTATATTCCAATTTTCACACCTCTAACTTTTTTGGTTTTAGGGATATTAAGCACTTTGTTCCTAGATGTTGAAATTTTTTTGTCAATTTTTTTTTCAACTTCCAGGGATAAAAAATTAATTTTTAAAAAAATTTAAGAAAAACGCTGAACCAGGTATCCAATGAATTTAATAGGCGAAGCTATGATCCAATTTTCACATCTCTAAATTGCGTGGTTTTAGAGATAAAAGCATTTTGTCCCTAGAAGTACCATTTTTTTTCATTTTTCATTTTCCAGGGATGATAAATTAATTATTACAAATTTTTTAAAAAACGCTGAAATAGGTGTCTAGTGAATTGATTAGTAGAAGCTATGTTCCAATTATCACATTTCTAAATTGTTTGGTTCTTTACTTCTAGGGACAAGTACCATTTTTTTCATTTTTTAAATTCTAGGGAAGATAAATTAATTTTTAGAAAATTTTAAGAAAAATGCTGAAATAGGTGTCTGTGAATTTATTAGAGGAAGCTATGTTCCAATTTTCAAATCTCCAACTTACGTGGTTTTAGAGATATAAGGATTTTGTTCCTGGAAGTACCATTTTTTTATAATTTTTTAACTTCCAGGGATGATCAATTTATTTTTAAAAAATTTTGAGAGAAACGCTGAAATAGGTATACAATGAATTTATTAGAAGAAGCTATCTTCCAATTTTCACACATCTAGCTTACTTGGTTTTGGAGATATAAGTACTTTGTCATTAGAAGTACATTTTTTTTTTAATTTTTCAACTTCCAGGGATAATAAATTTATTTTTAGACAATTTTTAAAAAAACTCTGAAATAGGTGTCTTATGAATTTATTAGGAGAAGCTATGTTCCAATTTTCACATCTCTAACTTACTTGATTTTAGAGATATAAGGATTTTGTCCCTAGAAGTACAATTTTTTATTATTGTTCAACTTCCAGGGATGATAAATTATTTTTTTTTTAAATTTTGATAAAAACGCTGAAATAGGTATCCAATGAATTTGTTAGTAGAAGCTATATTTTAATTTTCACATCACTAAATTGCGTGGTTTTAGAGATATAAGCATTTTGTCCCTAAAAGTACCATTTTTTATTATTGTTCAGCTTCCAGGGATAATAAATTAATTTTTTTTTAATTTTTATAAAAACGCTGAAATACGTGTCTAATAAATTTCTTACAAGAAGTCATGTTTTAATTTTCATAGCTCTAGATCTCTTGGTTTCAGAGATATGAGCGCTTTGTCCTTGGAAATCCCAATTTTCTTAATACAATTTTTTTTTTAATTGCAGCAAAGATAATTTCGCCAATTTTAAAGATTTAAGGGAAAAAGCGCAGAAATAGGTGTCTCTTGAATTTATTATAAGTTATATTCCAATTTTCACACCTCTAACTTTTTTGGTTTTAGGGATATTAAGTATTTTGTTCCTAGATGGAATTGAAATTTATTTTTCAATTTTTTTTTAACTTCCAGGGATAATAAAATTATTTATAGATAATTTTGACAGACAAAAATTTTAATGACTTTGCCTGAGTAATTTAAACATTTTAGGTCTGCATGAGAATCTGTTCCTCTAGAAAATCAAACGTTAAAGGAATTAACCTCTAGATTATTGCTTGAGGAGAAAAGGTGTAAGTCTGTGGAAGCAACTACAGCCCTAGCAGCTAAAATAGGGCATCATAATAATTTTTAAGATAATTTTGACAGAAAAGCTGAAATAGATTCCTGATGAATTTGTTAGAAGAAGCTATGTTCCTTTTCTGTTTTCTGTCGTTATTTCCACAGCTCTAACTTACTTGGTTTTAGAGATATAGGTATTTTGTCCCTAGAAATACATTTTTTTTTTCATTTTCAACTTTCAGGGATAATAATTTTTTTTTCAATTTTGAGAAAAACGCTGAAATAGGTGTCTAATGAATTTATTAGTAGAAGCTATGTTTTAATTTTCACACCTCTAACTTACTTGGTTTTAGAGATATAAGCATTTTGTCCCTAGAAGTACCTTTTTTTTATATTTTTCATTTTCCAGGGATGATAATTTTTTTTTAATTTTGAGAAAAACGGTTAAATACGTGTTCAACGAATTTATTAGGAGAAGCTATGTTTCAACTTTTACATCTCTAGCTTATTTGGTTTTAAAGATATAAGCATTTTGTCCCTAGAAGTACCATTTTTTTTCATTTTTCAACCTCTAGGGAAAATAAATAATTTTTTTTTTAATTTTAAGAAAAACGCTGAAATAGGTGTCAAATGAATTTATTAGGAGAAGCTATGTTTCAATTTTTACATCTCTAGCTTACTTGGTTCTAAAGATATAGGCATTTTATCCCTATGAATACCAATTTTTTTATTTTTCATTTTCCAGGGATGATAAATTAATTATTACAATTTTTTTAAAAAACGCTGAAAAAGGTGTCTAATGAATTTATCAGTAGAAGCTATGTTCCAATTATCACATTTCTAAATTGTTTCGTTTTAGAGATATAAGCATTTTGTCCCTAGAAGTACCATTTTTTTTCCATTTTTGAACTTCCATGGATAATAATTTTTTTTTTTTTAATTTTGAGAAAAACGCTGAAATACGTGTCCAATTTTCCAATTTTCTGTGTTCCAATTTTCACATTTCTAAATTGTTTGGTCTTAGAGATATAAGCATTTTGTCTCTAGAAGTACCATTTTTTTTATTTTTTAACTTTCAGAGATGATAAATTTAATTTAAGACAATTTTCAAAAAAACGTTAAAATAGGTATCTAATAAATTTATCAAGAGAAGCTATATTTAAATTTTCATTACTCTAGTCTCCTAGATTTCAGAGATATGAGCATTTGGTTTCTGGCAATCTCATCGTTTTTCGTGATTTTTATTTTCAACTTCCAAGGATGATTTCTCAATTTTTAAGGACTTTAAAAGAAAACGCTGAAATTGGTATCAAATTAATTTACTGAAAGAAGCTATATGTCAATATTCATCACTCTGGTTTCATTAGTTTCAGAGATGTGCGCATTTTTTAAGGCTAGTTTCTTCATTTTAATATATTTAAAATAATAGTTTTGAAAAGTTGAAAATGTCAACTTGAAAAGATAAAAAAAAACTTTTTGGTAAATTCAAAATTCAGGTAAAAAAAATAATAAATAGCCTGAACTTTTTTTTATTCATTTCAACTATTAGAAACTTAACTTAGTATTTTAGAAAAACTTTGCATTATATATTAAGCTTCATTAGGTCTGTTGTACAGTAGGGAGGTTTAATTTCGGATTCATACCTTGAAATAAAGTGATATTTCTGAAGAGCGACTAAGGGTAACTTAAAGAAACTGAAATGATATATTACGCAAGCATTTCTCTACAAACTTTATCAAAGGATCAAAATTAGTTGTGCAAAACTTTGCCAAATATAAAGCTTCATTGCGTCTGTTCTCCAGTCATGGTTTGAAATAAAGAGCTATTTCTTAAGAACTGCTTAGCGTAGATTAATGAAACAAACAGTGACAAATTCAAATAATATAAACAAAACTTTAAAAGCTATGAAAAAATATTAAGACCAATTTGTCGAAACCAATGGTTCCAATGGAAACCATATGACCTCCAGAGGCGTAACAGGAGAATTTGGAACTATAACTGTTGATCCACAATAGCTGTGCTCATCAAATAAAGTACGAACCTACCCCATCATCATCCCTTTTAGCTCCCCTGTCTTCGCGCCCTTTTATACGGTGGATCTAGGAGCAATTAATTTTATAAAAGAGGTATCGCGTTTTCGGACTTTTTTATTATATCCGCCGACCCCGGGTGCAATTAAAAACCATAAATTGATCGTTGAATATTTAAAGAGCGTAGCATCCTAAGCCAGCTTCACATTTTACTGCTTAGCTTGCCGTTTCGTTAATTAATTCCGCGATAATTTTTGCTTTTAGAGCTCCTGCTGCTGCTACCGCCTCCGCTTTCGGTTCTAATGGTTTAATGAACAATTTCTGGCAAAGGTACGATATTAATTGAGGCATATTTATAGTGGCTTCACGAATCAATTTTTTTATTCGTATTAGTGTCATCATTCATGATAAAAAAAACAACCCTGATCCCGTGTAACGTTATGAGTAGTTAACGACCCTCGTTTCCTCGGCTGTCAGGAATTCCCTTTTCTTTTCAGGTCATTGAATCTATTAGCAGGTGATTTATCATCCGCCGCACTGAGATAATACATAAATAATGCTTATATAAGAAATAGACGATTTTTATAAAGGTAGTTATGACCCCCCAATGGGGGAAGAGCAGGGTAATTAAATTTCTATTTTAACAGTAGAAGGCCCAAACTAATAACAAAAATAATAAATTTCGCTGCAAGAGTTTTACTACTAAGTCCAGAGGAACGAACAATAAAAATGGAATCGCTTAATAAATTAAAGGCCAACAAAAGGAATCGGGGCACAAGGTATAATGGGGATTTAATTAAAAAGCCGTTTTAGACTTCTGGAATATAAATTATGTACGTATTAATTAGGTACGTTCTCGCTCAAATCATCATGATAATGAAAAGTTTCGCCTTGTTTTTCTTTCTTTTTAGTTTGGTTTGAGTTATACATTTTTGATTTTGTTTAAAACTGGGATTAAATTTTGTTATTTAAAGGGTAAGGTCTATTTATATATGGTGATTTGAAATATCCAGAAGCAGTTTATATATTTGTCTTATAAAGAATATGACCATGCAAGAATGGGATTTGTGGATAAGAAGCTATATAGCGGTAAAATAAAAATATCGCCTTTGATTTGTGAACTAATGTTGTGCAAGGAAGTTGAGTATTAAAAAAACTACCTTGTTTACGTGATTTGCAAATTCTTGATAAATAATTACTCATTCTTTAAATTATTTAATTCGAATGATGATCATGATAGAACAACTACCAACAGAGATAGAAGCATTTAAAAATTTGATGAGGACTTTGACCAATAAGTCCGGATATCTCTATTACCATTGGGTCTACAGCTTAAGGGGACTTATTTAATAATAAAGAACTTGTTATTTGACGTACTAAAGTTCATTTGATGATCATAGTTATTGTAGATCCAAAGTTATGATGCAAAGCTTTCCAGGTAGACCTCTGCAGCTCCTGATGGCAAGAACTGGATTTTCTTTTATAAATAAGATAAAACTTTAGATAAATAATTAGTCAGTCTAAGTATATAGAGTCAGTATAGTATATAATATACAGGGTGTTTCATAATTAGTTATTTTTTTATGCTAGAACAATACGTCTGAAAAAAAAAGACAAGAAAGAAAATTTACTATAAATTAAATGAGGATGTGATAAATATTTTATATTTGAAGAAAAAACAGAGTTGACTATATTCTAGCCCGCAGGGACACCACTGATAAAATAAAAATATTAATTACTTAGAATTAATTGCATAGAAACTACCTGCTAATTTTTTACTAAAAATATCTACAGAGATGTCAAATGTATCAAGATTTAATAATTTTTGTATAAGGGCTTATTGCGCAAACTTGTTTATTTCAAAGCCCTTTACAACCTCTCCAAAGCTTTTACCACAAATTATAAAACACCCTGTATAATTAAATGTTAAATTCCTTTTTCATGATGATCAAAAGCTACTAACAAAAAATAGAAGCATTTTTAAGTTCTTATCCGATTTTTATGGGAACATGAACCAATAAATATAAATATCTCGATTACTATTCGGTCAACAGTTTAAGGAGCCTTCATCAGTATTAAAGAGCAAATGATTGCTTATCTATTAAAGTTTATTTGATGATCATAACTCTTGTAGATCAACAGTGACAAGAATTATTCTAAAACAGGTGTTATTGGACTTTATTGGATAAACCACAATAGAAAAACCCAATTTCAGAATGATACCTAAGATATGAAAGTACTGCGACAGGGATATGTCCGAAAAAGTCGAGATTTTGGCTCTCCTAAGACCTATATCATGGACGCAGTTTAAAAATAAGTAAAGTATTATTATAAAATAAGTGTATTTGTACGTAATTGGATAAACCACAATAGAAAAACACAATTTCAGAATGATACCTAAGATATTAAAGTACTGAGACAGGGATATGCCCGAAAAAGTCGAGATTTTGGCTCTCCTAAGACCTATATCATGGACGCAGTTTAAAAATAAGTAAAGTCTTATTATAAAATGAGTGTAATGGTACGTAATTGGATAAGCCACAATAGAAAAACCCAATTTTAGAATGATACCAACGATATTAAGGTACTAAGACAGGGATATGTCGGAAAAGTCGAGATTTTGGCTCTACTAAGACCTATATCATGGACGCAGTTTAAAAATAAAAAAAGTATTATTATAAAATAAGTGTATTTATACGTAATTGGATAAACCACAATAAAAAAACCCAATTTTAGAATGATACCAACGATATTAAGGTACTGAGACAGGGATATGTCTGAAAAAATCGAGAATTTGCCTCTCATAAGACCTATATCATGGAAGCAGTTTAAAACTAAGTAAAAAATTATTATAAAATGAGTGTAATTATATGTAATTGGATAAACCACAATAGAAAAACTCAATTTCAAAATGATACCAACGATATTGAGGTACTGAGACAGGGATATATCCGATAAAGTCGAGATTTTGGCTCTCTTAAGACATATATCATGGACGCAGTTTAAAAATAAGTAAAGTGTTATTTTAAAATGGGTGTAATTGTTTGTAATTGAATAAACCACAATAGAAAAACACAATTTCAGTATCATACCTAAGATATTAAAGTACTAAGACAGGGATATATCCGAAAAAGTCGAGATTTTGGCTCTCCTAAAACGTATTTCATGGACGCAGTTTAAATATAAGTAAAGTCTTATTAAAAAATGAGTGTAATTGTATGTAATTGGATAAATCACATTAGAAAAACCTAATTTTAGAATGATACCAATGATATTAAGGTACTGAGACAGGGATATGTCTGAAAAAATCGAGAATTTGCCTCTCATAAGACCTATATATAAAGTACTGCGACAGGGATATGTCCGAAAAAGTCGAGATTTTGGCTCTCCTAAGACCTATATCATGGACGCAGTTTAAAAATAAGTAAAGTATTATTATAAAATAAGTGTATTTGTACGTAATTGGATAAACCACAATAGAAAAACACAATTTCAGAATGATACCTAAGATATTAAAGTACTGAGACAGGGATATGCCCGAAAAAGTCGAGATTTTGGCTCTCCTAAGACCTATATCATGGACGCAGTTTAAAAATAAGTAAAGTCTTATTATAAAATGAGTGTAATGGTACGTAGTTGGATAAACCACAATAGAAAAACCCAATTTCAAAATGATACCAACGATATTGAGGTACTGAGACAGGGATATATCCGAAAAAGTCGAGATTTTGGCTCTCTTAAGACTTATATCATGGACGCAGTTTAAAAATAAGAAAAGTATTATTATAAAATGAGTGTAGTTGTACGTAATTGGATAAACCACAATAGAAAAACCCAATTTTAGAATGATACCAACGATATTAAGGTACTAAGACAGGGATATGTCGGAAAAGTCGAGATTTTGTCTCTACTAAGACCTATATCATGGACGCAGTTTAAAAATAAGAAAAGTATTATTATAAAATGAGTGTAATTATATGTAATTGGATAAACCACAATAGAAAAACCCAATTTTAGAATGATACCAACGATATTAAGGTACTAAGACAGGGATATGTCGGAAAAGTCGAAATTTTGTCTCTACTAAGACCTATATCATGGACGCAGTTTAAAAACAAGTAAAGTCTTATTACAAAATGAGTGTAATATGTACGTAAATGGATAAACCACATTAGAAAAACCCAATTTTAGAGTGATACCAATGATATTAAGGTACTGAGACAGGGATATGTCTGAAAAAATCGAGAATTTGCCTCTCATAAGACCTATATCATGGAAGCAGTTTAAAAATAAGTAAAAAATTATTATAAAATGAGTGTAATTATATGTAATTGGATAAACCACAATACAAAAACCCAATTTCAAAATGATACCAACGATATTGAGGTACTGAGACAGGGATATATCCGAAAAAGTCGAGATTTTGGCTCTCTTAAGACTTATATCATGGACGCAGTTTAAAAATAAGAAAGGTATTATTATAAAATGAGTGTAATTATACGTAATTGGATAAACCACAATAGAAAAACCTAATTTCAGAATGATGCCAACGATATTAAGGTACTGAGACAGGGATATATCCGAAAAAGTCGAGATTTTGGCTCTCTTAAGACTTATATCATGGACGCAGTTTAAAAATAAGAAAAGTATTATTATAAAATGAGTGTAATTATATGTAATTGGATAAACCACAATAGAAAAACCCAATTTTAGAATGATACCAACGGTATTAAGGTACTAAGACAGGGATATGTCGGAAAAGTCGAAATTTTGTCTCTACTAAGACCTATATCATGGACGCAGTTTAAAAACAAGTAAAGTCTTATTACAAAATGAGTGTAATATGTACGTAAATGGATAAACCACATTAGAAAAACCCAATTTTAGAATGATACCAATGATATTAAGGTACTGAGACAGGGATATGTCTGAAAAAATCGAGAATTTGCCTCTCATAAGACCTATATCATGGAAGCAGTTTAAAAATAAGTAAAAAATTATTATAAAATGAGTGTAATTATATGTAATTGGATAAACCACAATAGAAAAACCCAATTTCAAAATGATACCAACGATATTGAGGTACTGAGACAGGGATATATCCGAAAAAGTCGAGATTTTGGCTCTCTTAAGACTTATATCATGGACGCAGTTTAAAAATAAGAAAAGTATTATTATAAAATGAGTGTAATTATACGTAATTGGATAAACCACAATAGAAAAACCTAATTTCAGAATGATGCCAACGATATTAAGGTACTGAGACAGGGATATGTCGGAAAAGTCGAGATTTTGTCTCTACTAAGACCTATATCATGGACGCAGTTTAAAAATAAGAAAAGTATTATTATAAAATGAGTGTAATTATACGTAATTCGATAAACCACAATAGAAAAATCTAATTTCAGAATGATACCAACGATATTAAGGTACTGAGACAGGGATATGTCCGATAAAGTCGAGATTTTGGCTCTCTTAAGACATATATCATGGACGCAGTTTAAAAATAAGTAAAGTGTTATTATAAAATGGGAGTAATTGTACGTAATTGAATAAACCACAATAGAAAAACACAATTTTAGTATCATACCTAAGATATTAAAGTACTGAGACAGGGATATATCCGAAAAAGTCGAGATTTTGGCTCTCCTAAGACCTATATCATGGACGCAGTTTAAATATAAGTAAAGTCTTATTAAAAAATGAGTGTAATTGTACGTAATTGAATAAACCACATTAGAAAAACCCAATTTTAGAATGATACCAATGATATTAAGGTACTGAGACAGGGATATGTCTGAAAAAATCGAGAATTTGCCTCTCATAAGACCTATATCATGGAAGCAGTTTAAAAATAAGTAAAAAAATAATTATAAAATGAGTGTAATTATATGTAATTGGATAAACCACAATAGAAAAACCCAATTTCAAAATGATACCAACGATATTGAGGTACTGAGACAGGGATATATCCGAAAAAGTCGAGATTTTGGCTCTCTTAAGACTTATATCATGGACGCAGTTTAAAAATAAGAAAAGTATTATTATAAAAGGAGTGTAATTGTACGTAATTGGATAAACTACAATGATACCAACGATATTAAGGTACTAAGACAGGGATATGTCTGAAAAAATCGAGAATTTGCCTCTCATAAGACCTATATCATGGAAGCAGTTTAAAAATAAGTAAAAAATTATTATAAAATGAGTGTAATTATATGTAATTGGATAAACCACAATAGAAAAACCCAATTTCAAAATGATACCAACGATATTGAGGTACTGAGACAGGGATATATCCGAAAAAGTCGAGATTTTGGCTCTCTTAAGACTTATATCATGGACGCAGTTTAAAAATAAGAAAAGTATTATTATAAAATGAGTGTAATTGTACGTAATTGGATAAACCACAATAGAAAAACCTAATTTCAGAATGATACCAACGATATTGAGGTACTGAGACAGGGATATATCCGAAAAAGTCGAGATTTTGGCTCTCTTAAGACTTATATCATGGACGCAGTTTAAAAATAAGAAAAGTATTATTATGAAATGAGTGTAATTGTACGTAATTGGATAAACCACAATAGAAAAACCTAATTTCAGAATGATATTAACGATATTGAGGTACTGAGACAGGGATATATCCGAAAAAGTCGAGATTTTGGCTCTCTTAAGACTTATATCATGGACGCAGTTTAAAAATAAGAAAAGTATTATTATAAAATGAGTGTAATTGTACGTAATTGTATAAACCACAATAGAAAAACCTAATTTCAGAATGATACCAACGATATTAAGGTACTGAGACAGAGATATGTCCGATAAAGTCGAGATTTTGGCTTTCTTAAGACATATATCATGGACGCAGTTTAAAAATAAGTAAAGTGTTATTATAAAATGGATGTAATTGTACGTAATTGAATAAACCACAATAGAAAAACACAATTTCAGTATCATACCTAAGATATTAAAGTACTGAGACAGGGATATATCCGAAAAAGTCGAGATTTTGGCTCTCCTAAGACCTATATCACGGACGCAGTTTAAAATTAAGGAAAAAATTGAGATAAAATTTTTGTCATTGTACTTGATTAAATACAATACAATAGAAAAACACAAATTCAGAATGATATCGAAGGTAGTAAAGAACTGAGACAGTAATATGTTTTTTGATACGGGGTTTAAACGGGTTTAACAAGTTTTCGGTGAATAACGATTAAGTCTTTAAATTCTTCTCTATGTTAGTTCAATGGAACTAATTTTGCCAACCTTTGAAATTTTCAGTAAATTTTGATTTTATTCTTGGCATTTGACTTCATTGGTTTCATTTGCTCGACATTTTCATATTTATGCATCATACTTTTGTGATGCATTACAAACCAAATTACTCCAAAAACCTAGATTAAAATGAGGAATTAATAAAATAGATAAAATAGTACACAACTTGTAAGGATATGAAAAATTAGTTATGTATTCGAATAAAAACACTATTTTTTCACGGTCAACTTTCCTTATTTAATTTATCTTTTCTACCTTTTTTATCTCAATCATCTCTTTCCCATTTATTATCCCCATCCTCTTCATAATCATCTCAATTTTCTTTTATTTCAATAAAAATTAATTTCACTGTACTACGACTGTCTAGTTCTGACATAATGCGGAGAATCTACTTGTAATAATCTTCTCTTGTCGCTAGTTGATCTTAAGTAAATATCATAGGGTCAGATAGACATAGTAGTTTTTAAATTCGATTATATTATTTAAATGACGTAAACTAAATTATTTAAGTGACGTAAACAAAAAAGCAAAACTGAAAACATAATTATTGTAATTTGTTGCAGTGTTAAATGATGTACTTATTATGTTTGAATAAAAACAAATTCCGTTGATAAATAAATAAATACATTTAAACAAACCCTTGTAATCTAATCAAGTTCCACCGCAGAAACCTTTTCTTTCAAGGAGTCGACGTAATTTACAAATTCAATTGGCTTTTTATTAAAAAATAATAATTCACTTTAATAGGTCCCTAATCCGACTCAAAGGACCATGATTTATTTAAATATACGAAAAACATGTTATATTACAAAATATATTTTTGTATATGACATACACAAGTATTAAGTTACGTTAACGAAATTTTTGGATTTTAAATAAATGAATGAATATTAAACTCCAACTACTACTAAACAAACATTTTTATAGGCCAGCAATAAATTTTTATTACCGAAGCAAAGATCCGAAATCAGCCAATCTCCCTAAATTAGCTATTCAAACGTCTCTTTTATTCTATCGTCTATTTCAATTTTGCCATTTAACCGGCTCCCGTCCCCTCCCCGACCCTTATATACGGGTTTTATTATCTTTCGTTTCCTCCCTTTCCCTCTCAACCCCTAACGTTGAACGAGAGGAAAAACGTTAAGGACATTTAAGAGTTTTCCGAATCTATTTTATCTTATCCGGAACGAACCCCTCAATTTCGAAAGTTTTTATTTCATATTTATTCGGCCTGTTTTGAGCCGACTTATCCCGTTTCGCTCTCTTTGGAATCAGATGGCGAAAGGGACTTAAAAAAAAAAAACGGGAAAAAAACACCGGGGAGGTTCGTCGTCGTCGCTCTCTATCTCTCGTCAATCGGCATATGGAATATCCGTTATGTATGTATAAAAAGGAATTTCCAGATAAAAATCGCTTTATCCCGTATAACTGGAAAGTTTTCCGAAATCGTAAATATTTAAATGCCTTATTATCAAGTAAACAGCTTTGCTTCCCGGTGAAATTACGTGTACGTGTGTCAACATTAATATTTCAGTTGTTCATTTTTGGGGTTAAAAGTGTCTGGCTTCGCACGAATATTTTCCGATAAATTGACCGGATTTTCACGTGCCGTTGTGTCGCACCTTGTCGGATTTTTGGACGATTTGTTTTGTACGTGTGCTATAGGAATTTTATTCATTTTAACTATATATAAGAAAAATTAATTGTTGTTCTATTTCTTTTTTAATAGACCTACGGTCGATAAGCAAATAAGTACAAAACGTTCGGGTCCAAAAAACCCGTCAAAATTAGTCAAAGAGTCAAAAATCTAGTTTTAGTCGAGGAGTTAACCATGTGTATGTCAAATTTTTGTCAGTATTAAAAATGGTTGGTATAGTGGAAACCGTAGGAAAGCGTATGGAGCACAATATGCAAGGTGTCTCGAAATTACATCGCAATATTTTACCAGCCGCATCTTTGTCTAAAAATAAGACAAATACTTCATATACAGGAATCGTTTTCACGTTTCAGGGTGTCTTATACTTCCTATTGACGATGGTTTTTTGTTAATATTTTCGAAATGCCTGGTCATTATTTTTCAAAATTTTTATCGTCTACTACTGTTATTATTACTAACTGATTTTGTAATATTTTATGGTAAAATGTATACAGGGTCCTTTAAAATTAGTTGCCAGGAAAGATAAAAATGTCATAACTTTTTATCTGGTTACTTTTTAATTATTTGTGTAGTAAAATTAAAAAGAACCAACATTTTTACATAAAAATGGTGCTCTTGTCTTATTTCGTTAGAAGCCTCTGATTTCAAGAATTTTTTTGTTTGTTTGTTTTGTTTGGTATTTTCAGTTTTTTTTTCTTAACTAATAAGTTAACTGTTTTATTTCTTTTCAATTATTTACAATTTTGAAATAAAATTTTAAACAAAAAACTAAGTTTTTGAACTTAAAATGAAGTATTTGTAATAGTCTTATGTCATGTTTATACCTGATAATTTATAACATACCTTTTAATTTTATTAATCGTCAAAAATTATTTATGAGTGTAGGTTGCAAAACATTTCGCGACGCTCCTATCGAAATAAGACAACAGCACCTTTTTTAGCAAACTTGTGCTAGAAGATAAAAGAATTCTACCGATGTACATTAATGCCATGAGGGAGTTATACGAAGAAATGACTAGTTTAATAAAGAATGGACCAAGTAATACCTGAAAAAGATCAGGATAATATCCACTCTAAATATAGACGAAGAATACATTAAATATAGCGATGAGTAGTTAAATGAAAGGTGTTTGTGTGTAAAGTAAACATATTAGTTTATGTTATGCAGACGGTGAACAATAAATTGCAGATGTTCTATAAAAGATATCGATACACCAACTGCCTGGAAGAAGCTCATAATTTCATCGACTTTTTGGAATAAAATCGATACTTCTCAAGAGCCTAAAAAAAAAAACTGAACTCATATGTAATCAGTACTCTACGGTCGTAATGCTTTTATGAGAACCTCCTTTAAATTTGGTCCAGTTCGTTTGTTATTATCTAGAAACAACTCTTGGGTTTAAATTTAAATTCACCGTCACCGCATTGGATACAGTTAAAAAACAGGCTAATTTTTTAATTTATTTTTTTGACCTAATAACTTGCCGGTCCCAGTCATAAAGACCCCAAGAAACTCTTATTTGAATAGTCATTATTTCCCAAAAACAAATATTTTAACGCATTTTTTTTAACTTAGTTAAATAATTACGTTTTTTCGAACTTTCTTTTATCAGATTGCAAAAAGCATTTAAAAAACATGCATTTTTATGGGTTTTTAATTTTAGGTTGGGCGCCAAAAATTCGTAAACAATAAAAAAAATTAAATTATTTATTTTATGTCTAAAGTTTCTAGAAGTAAATACAAAATGAATCTCAGGAGCTTGAAAAATGGAATGATATAATGAATTTGCATGGTAATTAAACATCAAATCTCAAAGGTGTTATATTACAAACTAGTAATTAATAGGCTTAATAATAACAACTGGCTCAACTAGATTTTGTCATCTACCAATTACTATGTGCTGAAAAATTTAAATAAATCATTCTCTTTAACTTAAATTTGAGAAAGAGTATATTTATATTAAAATAGGCACAAAATGGATCTCAAAAGTCCAAAGGAAAAAAAAATGACCTCAACTGCCTGGAAAAAGACTAGAATGTATTCTACTTTTTGAAGTAAATACAAAATGAATCTCAGGAGCTTAAAATATGGAACGACTGACTTCAATTGCCTGAAAGAATCTCAATATTTGATCGATTTTTTGGAATAAATATGAAATGGCTCTAAACACCCTAGAAGAAGGAAAAACTAATCTCAACTACCTGGAAGAAGCTCAAAATTTTGTTAAATTTTTGAAATAAACAGGAAATGGCTCTCAAGGACCTAAAAAATTAAAAGCTGACCTCAACTGCCTATAATAAGACTAAAATTTCATTTACTTCCTGGAATAAGAAGGAAATGGCTTCTAAAGTTTTGTACTATTGATATGTGTAAAAAATTTATTTTATTAACATCAATAAACTTATTAGTAAAGCAAGAGAGAATGCAGACTATGAATATGCCCCAGTATTCCGAAATGTCAATACGAGGGACATTTATAGGACATTTTACAAATAACAGTTACAGTTTTAAATGAGTATTCATTCTGCTTCTTAGAGCTGCATCTGTTTATAGGTAATTAATTAAAAATTTTAAAAGGCCAAAAACCTCATAAAATGAAGATTGAAAAATAAAATTGTTTTAAACCTGAAGAGGATCTAGTGAAAGGGAAAACTGACCTCAATTTCTTGGAAGAAGCTTAAAATTTCGTCGAATTTTTGGAATAAATATGACATGGCTCTCAAGAACCTAAAAGAAGGAATAACTGACCTCAACTGCCTGGAAAAAGCTTAAAAACTTCATCAAGAGCCTAAATGAAGTGAAAACTGTAAATTGACCATCTATAAAAGATATTGAGCCCAATAAACGAGCAAATTTATATGGAAGAACTACGCAGTTCCTAATGCAAGGTTCTGAACAATACTTTGTGAAATCAATGCGAAACGACAATTTTAAACAATCGTTGTTCAAATTTTTCTATGGTTTTTGGAAAAATTTATATATTATTGCGTATATAAAAGATTAAGGATCTCTCTTTCTTTTTCTAAAAACTCTCAATGACAACTTGATAAATTATTGACAAATTGACAAGCAAAAGATATATTTTCAATATAAAAAACTATAAAAAGCGGCCCTTTACGATAATTTATTTCAAGATTTTACCAGCATTTTTAACAAAATTTGTTAATGTTTATCATTTTTCTTGTTTATTTTTAATCTTAATTTTTTTTTCAATATTTATTTGTTCTGTCTGTTAATTTTTTTTTATGCAAAAAAATTATTTTAATATTTGTTTTACCATCATTGGCTTTTTTAATATGATGCTAAAGAAAATGTTCTTTATCATTGACAGAATCAAAAAATTAAGCATTTTTACACATGAAATCATAAAGAGCGAATCTTAACGTGCATTAGTCAAAATTTTATTACGATTTGCCTAGTTGATAGTCATGTTTCTCGATTTTCTTATTAAATTTCGTTCTTGTCTTTCGTCATAATTTATTTTATTGCATTCATTTTTTGAATTTGACATTCAGAAAACTATGAAAAGCGTCCCTTTACGATAATTTTTTCAAGATTTTATCAGCATTTTTATCAAAATTTTTTATTGTTTCTAATTTTTCTTGTTTACTTTTAATTCAATTTTTTTCAATCTTTATTTATTCTGTCTATAAATTTTTTTCTTATGCAAAAAAATTATTTTTACACTTGTTTTACTATCATTGGCTTTTTTAATATAATACTGAAAAAACTGTTCTTTGTCAAAATAGCATTGACAAAATCAAAAAATTAAGCATTTTTATACATGAAATCATAAAAAGCGTCTCTTTACGTGCATTTTTCAAAATTTTTTTAAGATTTGCCTAGTTAGTTGTCACGTTTCTCGATTTTCTTATTTAATTTCGTAATTGTTTTTCGTCATAATTTATTTTGTTGTCTTAATTTTTTAAATTTCCTTTTAATTTTCAATTCTGCTTTAGAAATAAGCCTTTGATTATATTCTTCATCCCGATTCATCAATCTTATCCTTGTCTTATTTATTTATTGCATATGTTAAGGGATGGTTATACATACTTCCAAAGGATTCAGTATTCTTCTTTCTTTCTACTACTTCTGGAAAATACTCTTTAAAAGGCCAAAAACCTTATAAACAAAAGATAGGGTTTTGAAAAATAAATTTGTTCTAGACCTAAATAGGATCTAGAGAAAGGGAAAACTGACCTCAATTTCCTGGAAAAAGCTTAAAATTTTATCAAATTTTTGGAATAAATATGACATGGTTCTCAAGAACCTAAAAGAAGGAATAACTGACCTTAGCTGCCTGGAAAAAGGCTAAAATTTTATCTACTCCTTGCGGTTAATACAAAATACATCTTAGGAGCTTGAAGACTGACCTCAACTGCCTGGAAAAAGCCTAAAAATTTCATTAAGAGCTTAAATGAAGTGAAAACTGTAATCTGACTATCTATAAAAGATATTGAGCCCAATAAATGAGCAATTTTATATGGAAGAACAACACAGTTCCTAATGCAAGGTTCTAAACAAAATTTTGTGAAATCAATGCGAAACGACAATTTTAAACAACTGTTGATCAATTTTTTCTATGAATATTATTATTATTGTGTATATAAAAGGTCAAAGGTCTCTCTTAGTTTTTCTAAAATCTCTCAATAACATTCTGATAGATAATTGACAAATTGACAAGCCAAAGATATATTTTCAATAAAGAAAACTATAAAAAGCGTCTCTTTACGAGAATTTATGCAAGATTTTACCAGCATGTTTATCAAAATTTGTTAATGTTTCTCATTTTTCTTGTTTACTTTTAATTAAATTTTTTTAAATATTTATTTATTCTGTCGGTTCATTTTTCTCTTATGCAAAAAAATTATTTTTACACTTGTTTTACTAGCACTGGCTTTTTTAATATGATGCTGAAAAAACTGTTCTTGATTAAAATACCATTGACAAAATCAAAAAATTAAGCATTTTTACATTTGAAATCATAAAAAGCGTCTCTTTATGTGCATTATTCAAGGTTTTATTGAGATTTCCCTAGTAAGTTGTCATGTTTCTCGATTTTCTTATTTAATTTCGTTCTTGTCTTTCGTCATAATTTATTTTGTTGTTTTCATTTTTTAAATTTCTTTCAAATTTTCAACTCGGCTTCAGAAATGAGTATTTGATTATATTCTTCATCCCGTTTTATTAATCTTATCCTTGTATTATTTATTTTTTGCATATAAAGAAATGGTTATACACACTTCCATAGCATTCAGTGTTCTCCTCTCTTTCTACTACTTCTGGAATATACTCTAGAATGGGAATAAGCTTAGGTTTAGGTTAAATAGTATTTCCTCTGTAATGGAGCTGCTTGAGTTGCTACGTCTTTATATATTTCAAAGATAACCACAACCTTACTTATTAAGTAGCATTATACGCTTTTGTGAATCATATGCTCTATATTCCTTGACATGATTACTGTAGCCTATAAGAACTTTCTTATCAGATGACGTATATTGAAATTGTTAATAATAAAACTGACGATTGTTAGAAATTTTATGTTAAAGAAAAATACATGCAAAGAGATACAGTTGATAGGTTTACATGTTGCCATGAAGAAGCTGACAGTAAAATAATTTACAATTTGTCAAAAATTTAAGAAAATACTGATGTGGTAGTTCATGGTGCAGACACTAACATATTTTTAATTCTATTAGGAGATCTACATGAAATTAGCAAACATGTAAGTGTATGAATAGAGGTTGGAGTTATATCCAAAAATTCCCCTAAATTTTCTGGTGTAAAAGCAATTTTTAATAAATTGAGATCTAGTATGTGCAAATCTTTACCGGCATTTTATTCATTCACTACTAGAGCTACATGGTTCATTTGGTCATAAATTAAGCATAAACGCTTAATTGGGCAATCTATGAAATAGGTAGTTCGTGTACTATCAATGACACATATTTTTTTACGATCACTGTAAACTACTCAAAGAAGTCCTTTAAACAATCTTAAAAATGTGAATGCCATGCAAAAACATGGTGCTTATGAATGTTAAATAAATAAATCAAATTTGTTTTATATGGAACAATGCAACCCTGCATTATATTAGTCATCCAATATCAAAGCGACAAAATGCACATACAATTAATTAAGAGACACTCACATACTTAAAAGAAGTAATTAACAAGCAAGTGATGGTGAAAAAGCGTATACTGACTGACTCCCGGACCCAAGTGATTTCCGTTAAAAACGCTGATGCATAAATATTTAAATACGTCAGTTTTCCGGCGCTTTGAGCGTCGAGACGCGCGTCCGTCAACAGCCAGACGCCGTGACGTGTTACGCTCAAGTGTATAAAAAAATGGGGGGGGGGGGATAAAAGGGATAACAATGGGGTATAACGGGGAAACAATGGATGAAAACCGACCACGATTTTCGCACCTGAGATAAAAGCTGATAATGAAGTGAACAATTTAATTAAGCCGATGTGATTTATGGCTGGGTGAAAAGAGGAGGGCCTCTATGAGATATTTTTATTTTTCTGACATAGTTAGAAAAGAAAATATACTATGTATGTATCTAACTTTGACTTATATGTCAAACATGGTCCTTTGAACCGGATCCATACGCGTAAATACATTCACAAATCTGTTCGGTACAACTCCTACTCATGTGCTAATCCCTCAAATACCTCAAACTCTCCGGTTCGCACGTGCCTCCGGTCTTATCTGGGAGCCTTAGCCATGCCGAAACATTACGATTCAAATAATTTTCGGAAATCTGTGTTTCGAGGCACGGGGAGGATCCTAAAATTAATTGATCGAATTACAGTTACGGAATTCGGCTCCGTAATTGTTATTATGGAGATTTCGTTCGGTTCGCACCGATGATGGCAGTTCGGATTTCTGCTTGTTTTTCATTGAAACGTTTTCTGGATAATTGGGTCAAAAAATTAATTGGTGAGTGTATTGTAGCACCCCATGAACTTATTTTTGAAACTATCTGGATACTATATTTCCAGGCAAATGGATTGATAATTGGAAAAATGTTATTTTAATTATCTTGGAAAAGATTAATTACATAAACTTGAAATTTTACAGATATATATAAATTGATACGTCTTTAAAAATTCCCAATAAAAAATTAGGGTTGATATTAAAAGAAAATCGTTGCTGACATCTTATCTTATTTTTGGGACATACTGTACAACTTTGTTTTTAACAAAAAAGAGGGCAACTATAAAAATACTAATCTGAGGATTTTTTTGAGAAAAATAAATGTATATGAATTTATTCTGAATTTATTTCAAGTTACAGACTCACACAAAGCACTATATATTTTTTTATTTAATAAAGAATTAATAGAAGCAAAACAAGGATAGCGGTTTAAAAAAAATAGTAAAATTCCTAAAATAAAATAAAATCAAATAATCAAAATGAAATAATTATAAAGTTCTTGTAATTCCTGGAATAAATAAAAAATTATTAACGGTTTACTTGCCTCAAGAAAAAAAAATTAATCAATTATCTAAAATAGCATGAGATCCTGAAATAAAATAAAAAAACTATTTGAATGTCTGAAAGGTATGATAAGTGTCGTCAAATGCCTGAAATAAAATAAAAATTTTATTTAAATTCCAAAAGCGTAGAAAACCTGAAAGAAGCGTAAAATTCCTGGAATAAAATCGAAATTTAATTTAAATTTCAAGGAAAACCTGAAGTCAGACGCCTGAAACACATTAAAAAATGACTTGAAAATTTGAAATTAAATAAAAATTTAAAATTTTAATCATAATATCAAATAATTAAAATGAAATAATGAATTAATCATAAAGCCCTTGTAATGCCTGGAATAAACAAAAAAATCTTAACGGTTTACTTGTCTCAAAAAAATTAAATTAATCAATTGTCTGAAATAACATGAAAATTTAATTTAAATTGCAAAGGCTTGGAAAAATATAATGTTTCAGTACCTGGAAAATTTAAATGGGTAAAATTTCCATTAAAATTTTTTTTCAAAACCTCAAATAAAACGTCATAAATCAACGCAATTGCCTGAATAATAAAAAAAAATTGAGTTAAATTCCTGAAATAAATTAAAATCAAATAATCAAAATAAAATAATTATAAAGTTCTTTTAATGCCTGGAAAGTATAATAAGTGACGTCAAATGCCTGGAATAAAATAAAAATTTAATTTAAATTCGAAAGGCATGGAAAACTATAATGATTTCAGTGTCTGGAAAATATAAATGAGTAAAATTCCCATTAAAGAATTCTTTTCAAAACCTAAAATAAAACGTCATAAATCAACGCTAATGCCTGAAAAATATAAAAAAATTGACTAAAATTTCCGAAAGAAATTAAAATTAAATAATCATACAGTTCTTCTAATGCCTGGAATAAATAAAAAAATATTAACGGTTTACTTGCCTTAAAAATAAGGTATAAAAATGAACCAATTCTCTGAAATAAAATGAAGATTTTATTTAAATTCCAAAAGCGTAGAAAACTATAATAATTCTAATCCCTGGACAAAAGAGGTAAAATTCCGGGAATAAAATCAAAAGTTAGTTTAAATCTCAAGGAAAACCTGAAGTCAGATGCGCGGAACACATTAAAACATGACTTGAAAACCTGAAATAAAATAAAAATTTTAAAATAAAATCAAATAATCAAAATGAAATAATGAATTAATCATCAGGCATTACAAGGCCTGGAATAAACAAAAAAAATTTAACGGTTTACTTGCCTGAAAAAAAATTAATCAATTATTGTCTGAAATAAAATAAACATGAAAATTTAATTTAAATACCAAAGGCTTGGAAAAAATATAATGATTTCAGTGCCTGGAAAATTTAAATAAGTAAAATTCCCATTAAAACATTATTTTCAAAACCTGAAATAAGACGTCATAAATCAACGCTAATGCCGGAAAAATAAAAGAAGTTAAGTAAAATTAATGAAATAAATCAAAAAGAAAAAAAAATGAATCAATTGTCTGCAATAACATGAGATCCTAGAATAACATAAAAAACTATTTTAATGCCTGGAAAGTATAATAAGTGACGTCAAATGCCTGGAATAAATTAAAAATTTAATTTAAATTTGGAAAGGCATGAAAAAATATAATAATTCTAATGCCTGGAAAATTTAAAAAATGAGGTAAAATTCCTGGAATAAAATAAAAATTTATTTTAAATCTTAAAGAAAAAATGACATCAAATGCGTAAAACATATATATTTTTATTTAATAAAAAATTTATAAATGGCGCTTCTGTTGGTGTAAAATTTAATAGTCATAATTTAATATAATAAAATTTAATTTAATAGTCATAATTTGACCTCGTTTTTGAAAAAAAAAGGCTCAAAAAATGCAATATCTCAGGTAATAAAAGAGCTACGACCTCGCGGATGATCTTGTTGAATTCAGAATGACATACCCGTTGGAATTTTGCCGATATTGGCCATAGAAGCCAACATACAATGATATATTATTATCCATATCTTTTTCTCATTACTGGTCTTTACAAATATAGTTTTTTCTAAATATTCAGATTTTTAAAAGTAGGAAATACTACTTATGATACATTATTGAAAAGGGAATTTTACAAAGATTTTAAATATGCAAAAACCCAATATAATAAAAAACGAAGTTGATCATGGTTGGCAAAAGACAAAACGTCGTATTAAAAATCTAAAAACAAGGTCATGTAGCACGAAAAAGTGGCAAAAAACGGTTTTTCAAAATTTTGTATTTTTTTCGAATATATTCCTAACCACTCGGAATTTTTAATTTTTTTAAACGTCAAAAATTCCCTAATTTAACCATCTTCGTATCTCTTATAGATTCCAAAATCCCCATATTGAGGGTCGAATTTGAAACACCCTGTATATAAAATAAACAAATAATGGGAGAGTTTGTGCTTTTCATTTCACCTTAATCGACGATTGCACTGCAAGCATGCACTATTTCTTCCCTATTTTTAAAATGTGGGGTGCAATAGTCTAAGAGTATACACTACTGCATAAAAGTGGAGAAACAAAGTGTCTTTTGTATTTATTTTTATATTAGTGTATTTGATCATAATTTTTTATTTTTTTTAAATATAATTTTGTTTCTAGTCTTCAGTACCTCAATAAAAAACTTGTGACAACTAATATATTTTATTCTTGTTTCTACAGGAGTCAAAAGTCGAGAAACACTATTTTTATTTATTTATTTTTTATACACAATGTATTCGTTAGTTGTACATACAAAGACTAATAATGTGTAGCAAAACCCTTATTTTTTATAACTTCAGCACACCAACTTCGCATAGAGTTCATTAGGCTGTCAATATAATCTGCTGAAATGGAATTCCACTCCTCTTGAAGAGCTGTGAACAAATTATCCTGGTTTCTAAATTTGTATTTATTTTTTTGTCTGATCTAAATGGTCCCATAGGTTTTCTATCGGGTTTAGATCCGGACTTTCTACGGGCCATTTCATTGTTGTCTTCAAACCATTTCTTTACTACTGTTACGGTATGCTTCGGATCGTTATCCTGCTGAAACGACCATCGAAGCGGCATATTTTCTTTTGCATATGGAAGCATATGATCCTGAAGAATTCTTAAAAATTGAAATCTGTCCATTTTTCCTTTAACTTTTCTTAATGGTCCTACTCCTGATCCGGAAAATCAACCCCAAACCATAATATTGCCTCCTCCATGTTTTTCAGTTGCCCTGGTGTACTTTGGATTAAGTCTAGTATTGGCAGGACGACGAACCCATTTCATTCCATCAGATCCGAATAGGCAGAACTTACTTTCATCAGAAAACAGAACCGTTTTCCACTTTTGGGTTGTTCAATCAAGATGTCCTGTGCAAATTGGAGCCTAGCCAATCTATTCTTTTTAGAAATGAATGGTTTTTTGGCTGGACGACCGCTATAAAGTCCAAATTCAGTCAAACGACGACGAATAGTACGCCCAGATACCGAAACCCCAGGCATTTCATTATAAATTTCTGTGGCGGGCATAAAGGGATGTTCTGTTGCCAACATTTTTATTTTTCTCTTAATAACTTTATTTGTTTTCCTTGGCCGTCCATACCTTTGACGGATAGTCACACTATTATATTTTTTAAAAGCAGCAATAGTTTTTGAAACTACGGATCTATTACGATTAATTTGCCTAGCAATTTCACTTTGTTTTACACCAGCTTGAAATTTTGAAACAACTAATTTTCGGAGATCAATATTCAGATCTATTCCGCGAGGCATTTTGCACAAATCGTATTTAACAGTTCAACACTCAACGTTAAGATGAAACTAATGATAAATAATCACTTTAAATACCAAATAAGCCTTGTTTGGAATGTTTATTCACTTTTGTCCGCATAAAATAGCATAAATAATTTTTTGATCAACTGATAAGGTAAATACAAACAAGAAGGATGTGTTTTTATGCTGCAATAATATAGCTAAATATTTTCTACTAAAAATGTAAAATAATATCTTGTATATTAAGATGTTATTGTTAAATTTGTAAATGTTTCTTCACTTTTTGCCAGTAGTGTAAGTATATGGCACGATACTAATATATGTTCACTATATAATACATAAATGCCCAGACTATTCGGCTAAGATCAAAGAAAATTTACAAGTTGCGGATCCGATTGAAAAACGTTTCAAGGCGAAGAAACGTTGGCGTGTGTATTTTTTTTATCTTTTTATTTAAATTTAAATGCGGAATATTACCCGCGAGCGTCGTAGTAGGTACGTTCCTCAAAAATCGTGATGCGGAGACATTATTTTTCAAAAGCCCCGAATCCCTTAAAAGCCGCTTTAACCGTGATGCGCCTATAATTTTCCCTGTAAGAGCAACGGAGCGAAGGGCTTACAGGGTGGCCGACGAAGCGTGGAGCACAAACGCTTCGACTAACAAGGGGCCGCTTTACCCTCGCGGTCTTTTACAATGTCGCCGCGTAAATAAAAAGAAAAAAAACATGGATAAATTATTTTGAAAAAAACGTTGATTTAAATCGAATTTCTCTATTCACTATTTCGTAAAACAATTACAAAGTTACGTGACCAATAGCCATTACCGAGCATGTTAATTGGACCTTGGTTAGTAACTGTTATGCTTATGCAGCCAACGATTTTAAATATTGTAAATAGGCTCTCTTTTCTGTATCAACTTTTGTACATAAACAAGTCGTCCTGTATATTAAAGTTGTTTTTTTCAAAAGTCAAAATGTGGAAATTGGTACATCAGTCATATTTCGAATATCTTATCTCCCTTATTAAGAGAATAGCAATCATTTCTTTTGAGGTACAACTTGATACTCTTTAAATTTTTTTATGAGTTAGTTTTGCACATTTGTTGGTAAAGTATTATATGACAAAATATTTGGTGAGTTCGTTTAAATAATTCAAGCCTATACCTATATGTACATAAAAGTATAAGTATGTATGTGGTCATTTTTGAAGACTATAAAGACGTCGCAACTCCATGAAGAATGAGGATTTAAAGAATATAATTTATTTTTAAAAAATGTAGTGGTATATTTTTTTAATATTTACGATAAGCTACTGGTACTGGTAAATAATTTTTTTCTTAAGCGTCGAAAAATGCATAAAACAAATATGCAAATTTCTAAAAATTATATCTACACAAGTAGTAACGGTATTTAAAAAGAGTATTTTTAAAATTTTTAACACTCTGTAGATCCGAAAGTAAGACGTTTATAATATACATTCATATAAAACAATTTCTTATTTTTTGTTGGACTCACCCTGTAAAGTTTGTCGGTAAAGTTCCTGAACACCCGGTATTATATACCACAACTTAATTGTTCATAATTTAATTTCATATGAATTACAATTAAAATACTGATTTTCTATAACTAAATGTTTAAAGTTCATCGGAAGTATATTTATTTAAAAGCTCATTCCATTAAACTAATTGTGTGAACGTCTTTAAATATTATATAATATACCATACTTAAACGTACAACTTTTATGAAATAATAATTGTATATTATTACCATAAATAGAGCTTCTTAATAAAATTACTAAATAAAACATAAAAATGATTTATTAAGTAATTTTGTTAAAATATTTTTTGTTGTTTTTTTCTTATGAACTTTATCAAAACATTTTTTTTGTATTTCCTTTAATTGGATGACTTACATGTTGAAAATTTATGACTATTTATTTATTATTTATTATTCCTGTTAAACGTGAATAACATAAACTTAATATTAAATTCCTCAACGTATATCACGCAAACATTTTATTCGATATTTATAGTTGAAGCATGGGAGATAAAATAATATTTTTTTCTGAAGCAGTAAAAATTGGATTTTTTACTCAAAATTAAAAATTCAAAAAAAAAGATAATAAAATAAATTACGATGAAAAACAGGAACGAAAATGAATAAGAAAATCGAGAAAGATAACAAATTATTAAAAGGATCTTAATAAAATTCTAAATAATGCACGTAAAGAGATGCTTTTTGGTGATCCATAGATGTCAGAACAAGCTTAAAAATATTTTTTTTCTTTGAAAAAAATGAACAGACAGAAGAAATAAATATTGAAAAAAATTAAGAATAAAAATAAACAAGAAAAAAAGGAAACATTAACAAATGTTGATGAAAGTGCTTGTAAAATCGTAAAAAAATGATCGTAAAGGGAGGCTTTATATACCTTTATCTAGACATTTCCACCCTTTGTTATATTTATTATTATAAAAATATAACTAAAATGTCTAGATTAAAATGAACATGATCTTCCTTAAAAATATGATGAATTAGTCATGAATCCGAAACAAAAATGAGAAAATGTGTAAAAAATATTTAGTTTTTTGGTTGTCTATGTCATTTCGATAAATATACAGATTTTAAGCATTATTTAAAAAAAAAAGAGCCATAAGTATTAAAACAAGTATAAAAATTAATTTTTTGTTCAAGAAAAAAATTTACAGACAGAAAAAATAAATATTGAAAAAAATTGAGAATAAAAATAAACAAGAAAAAAGGGAAACATTAACAAATGTTGATGAAAGTGCTTGTAAAATCTTTAAAAAAATTATCGTAAAGGGACGCTTTTTATACCTGTTTCTAGACATTTCCACCATTTATTTTATACGTTTACAATGTAATACATAACAAAATACCAAAAATGTCTAGATTAAAATGAACAATGTCCCTTCCTAAGAATATGAAAAATTAGTCATGAATCCGAAACAAAAATGAGAAATTGTGTAAAAAATTTTTAGTTGTCATTTCGACAAATATACAGATTTTTAGCATTATATTAAAAAAAAAATCATAAATTCTAAAATAACTATAAAAATAAATTTTTTGTTCAAAAAAAAATTAATAGACAGAAGAACTAAATATTGAAAAAAGTTGAAAATAAAAATAAACAAGAAAAAAGGGAAGCATTAACAAATCTTGATAAAAATGCTTGTAAAATCTTTAAAAAAATTTACGTAAAGCGACGCTTTTACCTAAAAAAAATACGTAAAATGTCTAAATTAAAATTAAGAAACCCCATCCTTGTGAATATAAATAATTAGACATAAATCCGAAAAAGAACGAAAAATTACTATTTCCTTTTAACTTTCTCTACTTGTACTCCTTTATTTGATTTATCTTCTTTTCCATGTTTTTACATTCGCCGGCACAAAATTCCGCCACCCTGAAATATTGGCCAAGTTTGTTGTTTTATAAATTTTTTATTTTTTATCAGATCTTACGATTTTGCCATCAGTTTTTAGATACACTTGTTGTGATTTTTTAAAATCATTTTGTAAAGTAACATTTTTCTATTAGGCTATATTATACAGGAGTAAAACAAACTGTTGTTTTTTCTCGTAATTTCAAAAGACCCTTTAGGAAAATTAATAGGTGAATAATTCTGTTTACATACTGTTTCTTGTAATCTTTGATGTATTCTAAACATTTCGATTTTTAATTTATTCCATTATCTCATTTCTGCTGCGAGCTGCAAATTTTTTATTAAAACGCTGATTCGAAGCGTATTTTTATTAGGAGAAACAAACACTAGGTATAAAATAAAGTTAATTAAAAAAACAATTTTAATAGCATGTATTTCCTCCTCTCGCAGCAATAACAGCTTGCAGTCTTCGCGGCATCGAATGAATAAGGTTCCTTATTCTTTCTTGAAGAATAGCCTCATATTCTTCGATCAGCGCTAGTCGTAAGTCTTGCAAGGTTTATGGTTGTACAGGACGACGACGAACGGCCCGTTTAAGTTGATCCCGAAGATGTTCTATTGGGTTGAGATCTGGGCTACATGCGGGCCATTCCAATCTTGGGAGTCCAACTTCATCCAGATATTCGCTCACTACATGTGCAACGTGAAGTCTAGCATTATCATGCATTAATGTAAATTGGTTCCCAATGAATGGAGCAAATGAGACAACAACTTCTTGAAGGATTTCCTCAACGTAACGGTGGGCGGTTAGAGCTCCATTTTCAATAAATACAAGATTGGTACTTGCTTCGGTAGAAATACCCGCCCAAATCATGACTGAACCGCCACGATATGAGATTTGTTCTGAAATGGTGCAGTCAGCATATGTTTCATTTCTACGTCTATATACCCACTCAGGACCATCGGGCGTCCTTAAACAAACCCTGGATTCATCTGTGAATAGTACGTTTGCCCACTGTTCTAGAGTCCACTCAAAATGCGATCTTGCAAACCTCAGTCGGTGTTGTCGATGTCGAGGAAGTAATTGTGGACATCTTGCTGGCTAATCTTCTACGTATTGTTCTTTCATTTACACTTACTCCATGAAGTATTCGCAAGTCATTTTTTAGACACACAGCAGTAGATCTTTGATCTCTTAAAGAACTAATGGTGACAAAGTGATCATCAGCTGCAGTGGTCATTATCGTGAGAATCTGATAAAAAATAAAAAATTTATAAAACATCAAACTTGGCCGATATTTCAGGGTGGCAGAATTTTGTGCCGGCGAGTATATTTTCTGTATAATTTTTTATACCTCTCCATTATCGTCATCGTAATTTATTTTCTATTTTATTGTAGTAAACGACGGTCTGCCCTAGAAAGTGGATGTGGAAACTTTGCCTATAGCTCCTAGTCGTTTTGTTTAACTATTGAACTCCAATTAAATGTAAAATTATAAATTTTATATGATTCTTTTATTAGACTTTATACGATTGTTTTAAATTATGTAAAAAAAAAAATTATATTTGACAATAGTTCACGCAGTTGTGACTTCAAATGCCTGGAAAAGGTTAAAATAGCTCCTTTCTTAAGTTCTGTTCTTATTCCAAGGAGTAGTTAAAATTTTAGTCTTTGTCCAGGCAGTTGAGGTCATTTTCTCGTTCCTTTAGGCTCTTAAAAGTCCTTTTGTGCCTATTACAAAAATCAATGAAATTTTTTAGCTTCTTCTATTTACTCTTTGGTCCACTAGGACCAAATGTTTAGGATTCTTTAAAGAAAATAAAATATTGTTTGGTATATTAAGCAGTTAAATAATTTTAATTTTCTCAACAATTTTAAATTTTTTTCCAGACAATGGAATTCTGCGTATTAATGTTTAAAAAAAATTACTTTAACTGTCTGGAAAAATCTATGCATTATTCCCAGGGAATTAAATTATTATTAATTTTAATCACACATTTAAAAAAAAAACGATATTTTGTCCAGGCAGTTAAAGTCTTATTTAATGGTAAACATTTATTTGAAATTTCTAGTAGAAAATCCGTAAATAGAGTAATAAAATATTACTTTATTTTTTCCTAAAGAGATGCACTATGACTTAAATAATCTGAAAAAAAACTCACAAATTACTTAAATTACCTGGAAATAAAAAAAAAATTAAATACCCTATAGCAATTGAAAATTACTTTAGGCACATTCCATTAAACTGCCTGAAACAAATAAACATTTGGACAAATTGCCTGGGCACATATGAAAATCAACAATTGCCTAAAAGCTGAAAAATAAAACTGCAATTTACTTTTAACTGCCTTAATTAGACCAATTGCCTGAAGGTAACGGAAGTCAATAATTAGTTGCAAACCTGCATTATTTGTCTATAGAAAAGACGCCGTAGAAATTCCTTCCAGGCAGTTGAATTTAAAAAAAAATCTTACGACTTGACTATGACTGCAAAATTCAGGAAAATCCTTAAAAGACTTTCAGATCGTAAAGAGAATAACTTCAGTTTTCAGGAAATGTTTAATGTAATTATCTTTAACTGCCTTAAAAAAATTAAAAAAATCTTAATACCTTAGTAAAATTTCCATTTAAACGAAATACATAAGTGTAGATCCGAGTAGGATTATCATCAGTATCCATTACTTTTACGGCCACCCAAGCATAGGCTTGAATTATTTGAACTATATCTCATCTATATCCTTAGACTTGATCACTGTAGCCTACGAAAATTTGATTTTCTGCTTTTCAGATTCTTAAAGGAACGTTTTGAGACACTAAAATATTAAAATTTTTGCAATACATAAATCTGTCTGGAACAAATCAAAAACGGCTCCGGTTCTTTTTAATTCCCAACACAAAATGTTGTCAATTGCTTGGAAAGAACGCACCGTGATCCGAGAATCTGAAAAAGTAGAAACCGAACCACATTGACTGCCTGGAAAACAAATTAGACTTCAACCAATGAAAATCGTTAATATAGTTTAAAGAGAATCTTTATCACGCCCTCTCGAAAAACCGAAAACTTCTCTCTAAGTGTTTCCGACCGACATTTAATATAATAATCTCCGACGTCGCCTGCTCTCTCGAACTTCACGCCCCCCTTTCCCCTTTATATTCCCAATATTAAAAGCCATCCGTCATATCTATAACGGGGAGAAACTGAGAACATCAATTAAGCATCTAATGGAGACAAATGCGTCTTTAATTATTCAGTTAAACCGCGGGCTGTTTTATCGATTCAGTTGCGACGTGACGCGACACTTAACTTAAGAACGTACAATTATTATGGAAAAGTCAAAGATTAATTCATTATTTATTACATGGTAGTAAAATAGTTGGGAAAAATTCAATGGTTTATGAGATACGGTGATTTAAAGTTTGACTGACCTGACCAGGAGCTTCAGGAGTCGACTTATGGACATTTGGATTAGACCCTCTGATCTATCATGATTGATGAAAAAAAACTTTGTTGCATACGTAATGATGTGCCCTCGAAGACTTCATCATAAATTGAAACTGTAGATCTATATAAAATTATACATATAAAACTCTAATGTAAAATTTAAAAAAAATATGCATTTATTCCAGGCAGTTAAGTGAGTGGGTAATATATGATTTTTGCCATTAATTAAACAAAATAAAAGACATGCCTTTTTTCTGAATCGTGATATACTTGACCATATCTAGTGCGGAGAGTCGTTTACTACAGAACAAGATCGGGACTATTATGAAGAAGATGAAAATAATAGAGAAGATAGAGATGATGGAGAAGGTAGAGAAGATGAAGATGATGGAAAAGATTAAGGTGAAAAAGGTAAAGAGGTTAAAGATTTAAATGTCTTCTTAATTAATCTAAAGTAAGGGAGAGTTCAAGCAAAGAAAGTTGAGGAAAATTTGTAATTTTTTATGGCTAATTTTACATGTCCTGAAGGGAAGGAATTCTTCATTTTTATGTATTTCAGGGATAAAAAACAATTTTATTCCAGGCTTTTGGAGTAATTTGGTATGTTTTGCATAGTAAACGCATGAAATAGAGAATGGAAATATCTAGAAAATTAACAAATGGCCTTAGATGTCTATAATAAAATGAAAATTTCATTCAAATCCTAACGGCATGAAAAGTTGATATGGAAAGTGTGAAACATCTGGAAAATAAGACAAATTTCATGAATTGTCAAATGTGTGGAATACTTAAGCAAATTTTTCTGATAACCTGGAATAAAATTGAAAATCGATGCTAATACCTAAAAAACTTAAAGAAAATTGAGTAAAATTCGTAAAATAAAATAAAAAATTTAAAATAAAATCAAATAATCAAAATGAAACTTTATGATTAAAAGCTCTTGTATTACCTGGAATAAATAAAAAAATATAATTAGTTTACTTGGAAAAAGACGAAAAAAATGAATCAATTGTCTGAAATAACATGAGATCCTAGAATAAAATAAAAAACTATTTTAATGCCTGGAAAGTAAAATAAGTGACGTCAAATAAAATGAAAATTTAATTTAAAATCCAAAAGCATGGAAAACTAAAATGATTTTAATACCTGGAAAATACAATAAATAAGGTCAAATTCTAATAAATAAATAAAAAATTATTAACGGTTTACTTGCCTAAAAGGAAAAAAGAAAAAAAAACATTAATTGTCTGAAATAACATGAGATCCTGGAATAAAATAAACATTTATTTTACTGCCTGGAAAGTATAATAAATGACGTCAAATGCCTGAAATAAAATGAAAATGTTATTTAAATTCCAAAGACATGGAATACTATAATAATTCTAATGCCTGGAAAATTTAAAAAATGAGGTCAAATTTCTGGAATTAAATCAAAATTAATTATAAATCTTGAAGAAAAAGTTACGTCAGATGCGTGGAAAGCAATAAAAAATGACTTCGAAAACCTGAAATAAAACGTCATAAGTCAATGCTAATGCCTGAAAAATAAAAAAATTTAGTAAAATTCCTGAAATAAAATTAAATCAAATAATCAAAATGAAATAATAGAAAAATCATAGAGTTCTTGAAATACCTAGAATAAATAAAAAAATATTAATAGTTTACTTGCCTGAAAAAATCAAAAAAAATTAATTTACTGCCTGGAATAACATGAGATCCTGGAATAAAATAAAAAACTATTTTAATGCCTGAAAAGTAAAATAAGTGACATCAAATGCCTGGAATAAAATTAAAATTTAGTTTGAATCTCAAGGAAAACCTGAAATAAAATGTCATGAATCAATGATAATGCCTGAAAAATAAAAAAAATTTAGTAAAATACCTGAAATAAAATTAAATCAAGTAATCAAAATGAAATAATGAAATAATCATAGTTCAATAATTAACAAATAAAAATAATGAAACAATCAAGTTCTTGCAATGCCTGAAAAAAAAATTCAATGTAAACCTTACCTTAAAAAAAAGAAAAAAAATGACTCAATTTTTTAAAATAACATGAGATCCTGGAATAAAATAAAAAACTATTTTAATGCTATGGAAAGTAAAATTAGTGACGTCAAATGCTTGAAATAAAATGAAAATGCAATTAAAATTCCAAAGGCATGGAAACTGTAATAATTCTAATGCCTGGAAAATTTAAAAAATGACATTGAAAACCTGAAATAAAACGTGATAAATCAATGCAAATTCCTGAAAAATAAAAAAAAATAGTGAAATTCCTAAAATAAAATAAAATCAGATAATCAAAATGAAATAATTATAAAGTTCTTGTAATGCCTGGAATAAATAAAATATTATTATTAGTTTACTTGCCTGAAAAAATTTTAAAAAATTGATTAACTGCCTGGAATAACATGAGATCCTGGAAAAAAATAAAAAACTATTTTAATGCCTGGAAAGTAAAATAAGTGACGTCAAATGCCTGAAATAAAGTGGAAATATAATTTAAATTCTAATGGAAAGCTATAATAATTGTAATGCCTTGAAAATACAATAAATGAGGTAAAATTCCTGGAATAAAATTATAATCTAGTTTAAATCTCAAGTAAAACCTGAAGTCAGATGCGTGGAACACATTAAAAAATTACTTTAAAAACCTGAAATAAAACGTCATAAATTAATGCTAATGCCTGAAAAATAAAAAAAATTGAGTAAAATTCCTGAAATAAAATATAATTAATTAATCGAAATAAAATAATGAAATAATTATAAAGTTCTTGTAATGCCTGGAATAAGTAAAAAATTATTAATGGTTTACTTGCCTTAAAAGAAAAAAGGAAAAAAAATTAATCAATTGTCTGAAATAACGTGAGATTTTGGAATAAAATAAAAATTTAACTTAAATTCAAAAGGCATGGCAAAATATAATAATTCTAATGCCTGGAAAATTTTAAAAATGAGGTCAAATTCTTGGAATAAAATTAAATTTTAGTTTAAATCTCAAGGAAAACCTAAAGTCAGATGCGTGGAACACATTAAAAAATGACTTCAAAAACCTGAAATAAAACGTCATAAATCAATGCTAATGTCAGAAAAATAAGAAAATTGAGTAAAATTCCTGAAATAAAATAATATCAAATAGTCAAAATGAAAGAATTATAAACTTCTTGTAATGCTTAGAATAATTAAAAAATTATTAATAGTTTACTTGCCTAAAAAAATTTAAAAAAAATTAATTAACTGCCTGGAATAACATGAGATCTTGAAAAAAAATAAAAAACTATTTTAATTCCTGGAAGGAAAATAAGTGATGTCAATTGCCTGGAATAAAATCAAAATTAATTTCAAATCTTAAAGAAAAAGTGACGCATTAAAAAATTACTCTAAAAGCCTGGAATACAACTAAAGATAAATTCTAATGTCTGTAAAATATAATAAATGACGTCAAATTCCTGGAATGAAATAAAAATTTTACTCAAATTTTATAGGTATGAAAAATTATGTTCGATATTCCTGATCTAAAACAAAATGGCGGATTTTTAAAAATTTCAAAATTGGTATATACAGAGTGGTCTCTCGACGAATTGTTGTGATCAATTTCTCGAAAAGTAGAATTTTCAAAATTTGTCAATGTTATAAGATAGAAATAACTTGCCTTTATATATACAGAAAATCCAATTTTTACAAAATAATACGTTGAAAAATCTTGAAAAAAAAATACAAAGCGATCTTCTTTGGCAAGTGCAGGGTGATAATAATCAAATTGAACTTAATGCATACATTTCATTAAAAGTGACGAGAGATTTTAGTTATTGAGTAAAATGGGGCAGTTTTCGGCTCTATAACCTATCTCTATCAAAAACCCGAATAACTGCAAAATTTTAAAAAAATCAAGAAAATTTCTCCGAGAGCCTGGAATAAATTTGAAAATGTATTCTATTGCCCGGAAAATCCAACAAGTGGGGTAACAAATTCATAGATTTACTGTTAGTTAAGTCAGTGGGTAACAAATTTATGATTTTTTTATTTCAGGCACTTATGATAATTATCCCTTTTATTTCATGCAGTTTTAGGATAATTTTTTTGCCCAAAAAAATGTATTTCGTTATCCCAGGCAGTTAAATCTTAAATTTATTCCAAGCATCTTAATAAATAAATGATAAATTTATAATATATTTTTTTAAATTTCAGACAGTAATATTACAAATTTTTTTCATTATTCTAGCTACTTGAACCATAATTACTATTCCTAGATATGTTCCTTTTTATTCCATGCCTGAATTTTAAACTTTTTAATTTTTTCGCTTGCTTGGAATCACGTTCAGCACTCTCGTAATCGCATTTCCGCCTCTCCAAGAATATTAAGTTAAAAATTAAAAATTTTAAATATACCTATTTAAAAGCATCCCTCTTCCCTCTCTCTTTCCCTCTTATACCACTTTAGGAGTTTATTAATATTTTTTTGTCGAAATTAAATCCGAATTTGTCGAAGTAACTTAATTTATGTCTACGCTTCTCGGTACCAGTTAAATAATAATAATTATTATGTAAAATTATTCAAATTAATAAAAGAGACGTAAAGGAGCCGAAATTTCGTATAATTAACTCGCTAAAGTCGGCTTCGAAATTGAAAAACAAACGAAACCTAATTAAAACTTTGAAATTTGTTTGTGGACGGTTCAAAGGAAAAGTTTATTGAATCATTTTTTTTTCGCGCATGTATTTACTTGTAAATAAGTTTTAAGCAAAAAACAAACAGCCAAAAGTACGAATTAATAATAATAATAATAATAATTTTTCTTATGACCTGAAAACTTCCTAATTGGATTGTTTCGGGTATACGGGCTAAAGCCGTTTAAAAAGTTCATAACATTTTTATTTAAAATTAATATACACTTAAATGTAATATTCCCGAGCAACAAAAGGCAAATCCACTTACGTTGTTACGTTATACGTAATGGAGCATTCCGAAAAATTGCTTGCCTTGTACTCGGGCAAAAAAAAAGGTTATTTGGAAAACAAGATTCGGCTAATTTCGCTTAAAGTCGTAAAAAGATGAGGATTTCGTTCGAAGGTTTTTAAAAAAATTCTTGTCTTTATTATTACCGTTGTCTTTGATATCCGCGGAAATGTAGTTTTAAAAGCTCTTAACGGGTTATGAAACTTTATTTGAAAGTGCCGCTTTTTCAATTTAAATTTGAAATTGAGTTTATTTTTTTTTAATGATCTTTAGTGCTTTTTTACTGTCTCTATTGAGAAGCATACGTTTTAGAAGTAAATGGAGTTTTAAGGTCTGATAATAGAAAAATTCGGAAAATTGAGATTGTCTTGCAACTGGAAATTGTGTTTTTCTGACGCAGCTTATTTCATTAGCCATCATTCTTAGTAAAATTATTTGCCATTTTTAAGGCTCTCTAAAGGAAGGAGTACTCAACTCTTTTACAGGATCACAATTGAATGTTTCTTGTCAATAAATCGATACCAATATTCTAATAAGACGTATCCCACAAATTTCATTTCATTCAATTCACTGTGTTCCTTCGAATTCTAATATATCGTAAAAATCATTTAACTAGAAATATTTGTTAGGCGCCTTTTCTAATATGTCGTAAATAAAACAGCTGATTTTTTTCTTTCTAATAGGTCGTATACCACAGTCGCTTCATGGTTTTACTAAGTGAGTGTTGATAGTATATACTTTGTCTATACTTTGTTGCATTATTACAATTAAAAAGGGTATGTTAAGTGTCTATATTTTCAAAATGTCTAGGGTAAGTTACATTGTAATATCTATTATTTTCTTAACGCATTTAAATTAATTTATACTATAAAATTATAGTAACAATATTTGCTTTTTAAATAATTAGGTCATATATGTCGTATTGTAATTCTGAATAACCATGTTGGATACGACATGTTTATAAAAATTACTGCTTAATACGACGTAACGATACCATGTATTTTGTGGCTTAGGTCGTATTAGAGCTATAATAAATAAATGTATTTGTATGGGTTTCTCTGAGCAAAATCTATAAGAATAATTTATAATTTAGGCATTTTAAGCCAAATTATAAATAAAAAAAAATACTGTGACACTTATAGAAATTGAACGAAAAAGAACTTTTTTATTTAGTGTAAAACTGGTTATAGCTATTTATTTTTTTATTTTACCTTTAAAGTTTGTTATGGGTAGATATCGTAAGCCTTTTACTTAAACGGACTATTTGTTTTAGATCTCTAATAGAGTAGCAAAGATAATGACAATGGCTTTAAATCAAACTGAAACTATTACTAATGAACCCAAATTCATCAATGACAAAGTACAATGTGCCTCACGATTTAGAGGTAATAAACGAAGATGACAATAACTTTTTTCAACCCCCCTTTGATAATCACAGCGTGAACGTTAATTTTTTGCATTCCGAAGACGTAATCTATGACAGTCTGCCAATAATCGACTTAAATAATACTATTGAAGCACCCCAAACGGATGAAATAGATGAAGATGACCTATCTCTATTGGAACTTAAAAGCAAGATTTGCCAAGCTAAAAATGTACAAGAGCCCAAAGATAATTTTGATTCCGAATTTATACGATTATCACAAGAAGACGACTTAAATGAGGAACAAAATCAAAATAACCCAGATGAAGATAACCCAGATTTAGTACAGTCTGAAGGTAAAATTTAACATCAGTAAAATATACTAAAGATGGGAGAAAGTTGTTGGGTAGAGTCCCAATAAATCTAAAATTTCTTGACTTAAATGTCGAGGTTTCGACTTCAGTAAAGTCATCCTCGATGGAAACCAGATATTATAAGTTTTATACTTTAAAGGACATAGTAGTTTTTTCCAAAATTTAAAAAAATAAACATTTCAAATCCGTTTACCACTGTAGTGTCCTAAAGAAAACTTCATAAAAGTCGAACGTCGATATTTAAATAAAGAAGCTTTACTTTTATTGGACCCCTATTCAAAAATCTTCTCCCATCTTATTCGATTTTGAAAAAAGAAGGAAGAAAAAAGCTTATAAAGAATTATGGGATAAAAATGTCTACAAAAGAAAAAGAATGATGGGAGAAGAGTACTTTGGATACACAAGATCTAAAGACGGGACAGTTAAACATGATACAAAAAGAATACTTGGACCTAAATGTATGTCGAGTTTTTGTAAAAAAGCAGCAAATCGTTTCTGCCACCTAATGTCAGAAGAAATCCGACAATCAATTTTTAAAATATTTTGGAATATGTCCTGGGAGCAAAAAAGGCTTTACGTTTTGCACATGACTAGTTACGTTAAAAGAAAAAGAAGTTACACAAAAAATCCAACCAGAAGACAAGGTTCCTTTCAGTACTATTTAAAAATTAAGGACGGAAAACACCAAGTGTGCAAGCAAACATTTCTTGGTACGCTAGGTATAAAAGAACGAATGGTTAGGCACTGGGTTAATGAGGGATCAGTGTTTGGAACACAAAATAATCAGGAGGATATAAACAAAAATAAGATTAATAAAAAAATACATCAGTACATTCAGTTGAACAAAATAAAAAACTAGAACAGTTGCACCTATTTTTAGATAGTTTGCCTAAAATTGAAAGTCACTACTGCCGCAAAAAGTCAAACAAGTTATATCTAGAGGAAGATTTTAAATCAAAAACTGACGTATTTTAACTTTATAAAAACAAATGTCTAAACGAAGATGTGCTGCCCTTGTCAATCAGTACTTTTCTAAAAGAGATGCTGTGGATACAAAATGAATCAGATTGACGAAAATATTTATCAGAATCATATTTTAGCAAAAGATCATGCTCGAAAGGAGAAAGACTTCGACAAGAAAAAAGCACAAGATCAGTCTATTTATTGCTTTACAATGGACGTACAGGCCGTCAAATTATGTCCTCAATTACAAATAAGCTCCTTGTATTATAAAACAAAATTGCAGATACACAATTTTACCATCTACAACGTAACCTGCATCATCAAACATCCGACATCAGCTTTGGAGGCAGACAAAAAACCTATTATTTTATACTCGGACAGTTGCGGTTATCAAAATAAAAATGTCGTTCTGTCCAATGCATTGTCCTTTCTTGCAACGAAATTTAATATTGAGATTGAACAAAAATTTCTTGAGAAGGGTCACACTCAAATGGAGTGTGACTCTTCTGATAGCCTTATTGAGAGACGATTGAAGGGAAAAGATATTTTTCTACCTACGGACTACATTAATATTATAAAAGATGCCAGAAAAAACCCAATGGCTTTAATAATAAATTCCTGTATTGCCATCCAAATCCTTAATAAAAAGACAAAGCAACGTCAACAAATTTTGACTCGAATTAAAATGACCTAAGTTAAAAAGATCTAAAACAATTTTTTTCAAAATAAATAAAATTATAAAGTAATACGTAAAAATCAACAAATACCCCGTATAAACACAAAAACTTAAAAATCTGTAATTCATAAAGATACATTTTTATTTATTGAATTTAAAAGAGTAGGGGAGACCGAGGATACAATGGACACCAGGATGGAATGGACATGTTTAAAACTCCCGCTTAATATGTGTTTGAAGCGCCCTCATATGGTAAATTAATGCAATAACTACCGAACAATCGTTTGGCATTCGCAAGGTAGCAAGCATTGAGTGTGGTTATTTTTATCGATATTTTCTTGTTTCAGCCAGTCTGTTTGAAACTTTTACGGTAAGTAATGTAACCATTTATTATTTTCTATGCAACACTTTTTAATATCTAATTATTTTAGTGGTGATGTGCATTATAGAGTATGGTTATAAGAAACAAATAATTGAAATTGCGTGTTTAGTTTTCTAGGAAAAAGAATAATTTTACTATAGGGTCAATGGTCCTCTATTGTCCATTGTATCCCCAGAATATTTTTATTTTTTTATTTATTTTTTTATTTCAGATGGTGAGAGAGTATAAAAAGAAAACCGACAGAAAATTCCCTGAAGGAGATCTAAGAAGAGCTGTAGAGGATGTCTTAAATAATATTGGTAGCTTGCGAAAAGTTTCGGAGAGGTATAATGTTACTAAGTCTCGTTTAGCTATTTATGTGAAAAGGGCTAGAGAACAGGGGATAGAAAATATATCTTTAAAACCAAATTTTAAACATCGTCAAATTTTTTCTCCAGAAATGGAACAAGCATTAGCTGAATATTTACTCAAATGTTCATCTATGTTCTATGGATTAACTCCAAAAAAAACTAGACAACTAACATTTCAGTTTGCGTCTCGAAATAAGCTTTTAGTCCCGGATTCTTGGGCAACACAAGCAATGGAGGAGTGGTTTGCCGGTTTTTTGAGGAGAAATCCAGAACTCTCAATTCGAAAACCGGTAGCAACATCTCTTGCTCGTATGACGGCGTTTAACAAAACAGTTGTTGGGGAATTCTTTGGCAAGCCCAAAACTGTTTACAGCCGACATAACTATGAGGCAAGCTAAATTTTTAATTTATACGAAACAGGGGTTACTACAGTACCGCCTGTTAAAAAAATTGTAGGAAAAAAGGGAGAAAAGCAAATAGGGCAAGTAACATCTAGAGAACGCGGTGAGCTAGTAACCCAAGTTGGAATAATTTGTGCAAATGGCAATGCATTACCACCAGTATGGATTTTTCCCAGAATACGTTTTGACGAGCACCGCATGATGTCTGGAGCTATGCAAGGACCTATGGGTCTTGTGAATAAATCTGTCTAGATGACAACAGATAATTTTATTAAAGTTCTTCAGTTTTACCAACGAAATATCAGATGTAGTAAAAATAACCCCATGTTACTGATATTGGATAACCATGAATCCCATTTAAGTGATGATGGCTTAACATTTTGCAAAGAAAATGGTATTGAAGTTTTGACCTTACCTCCGCATACATCAAATAAATTACAACCTCTTGACCGATCTGTTTTTGGACCTTTCAAGAGATATTTTTCCGAAGCTGCCAATTCTTGAATGATGACTCATCCAAATGAAACTCTTTCTATTTACTCACTTGCAGAGCTATGCTCAAAGGCCTGGGATCGTGCTGCTATACCAGAAAATATAAAGTCTGGCTTTCGTAAAAGTGGAATTTTTCCTTTTGATCAAGACATATTTCAAGAACACGAGTTTTTGTGTTTGTCAGTTTCAGATCGACCTGCTCCAGATGTCATTACCAATCAATCTGGTGGAAGCTGTATTTTCGCCGAAACAGAAAACCTAGATGAAACCCCAATTCCTAGCACTAGCGTTACTGGGACTGCTAAAAGTCCTTTAAATATAACCTTATGACAAAATAAGTCCTTATCCAAAGGCGGAATCCCGAAAACCTATGAGAAAAGGAAGAAAACGAGAAAAATGTATGATAGTTACTGACACTTCAGAAAAAGAAGAATTATTGGCAAGAAAGAAGCCTCCTCCAAAAAAGGTTAAGGAGATTAAGAGAAAAGTTCTAGTAGAAAGTGACTCTAGTGATGAAGAGATAAATGAAGAACTAACAAAAGATTCCTCCTCAGAGTGGGAGGAAGAAGAAGAGACAGTTCAGGATACCCACGATGTAGAAAAAGGCGGTTTCATTGTTGTCAAGGTTCCGGGAAAAACACCATTTTCTGGAAGAAATTATGTTGCTCGGGTAGAACGAAAACTTTTCGACGGATTTCAGGTTCGATTTTTTAAAAGAATGATTCAAATTATAGAAGAAGAATCTCCTATTGTAACATTCGGAGAAGTAATAGCTGTGCTTCCAAAAGGTATTGAAGACAGGCGTCCTCGTTTCAAAGATTCGATTTATTTCAACGCAGATTTGACAGAATTTAGTTTAACTTAAATAAAAGTTGGAAACTTGTTGCTTTCTAAATAAATATTTACTCTAAGACTTTTTGTCTTTATTAGTAAATGAATGTCCAAAATATCCCCATATCATGTCCATTATTACCCCAGAGCAGGGGATACATTGGACAAATGACCAAAAATATTTGATCCCGGTTTAAAAATATTTTTAAATTTATTTAGATAATGCTATGTAGTAATATATTATGACAAAAGTTTGTTTATTGCATTAATAAAACCTTATGGATAGAGATTTCTTCGAAAAAAAGTTAGAGATCATTTAATCAAATTTGTCCCATGTATCCTCGGTCTCCCCTAGAACCTTTTTTCAATAAGAAATCGCTTAACACTCTGTTTAAATAAGTTACGGCTCTGAATCTGTCGCAGACCCGCCGGTAACATGGTGGTATGCCTTTACTGCTCGGTAAGTTGGGCTTCCTTCAAAGAAAGCTGACCCGTGTGCAGGTATTCCAAGAGCTTCTCTGTTTCTTGTTATGGTCGTCATGTCTCGTGAGTACTCATCCTGATTTGTTGGAAATAACTGAGGATGCTTCTTAATGAACATCACAAGTGATAAGAAGTATAGTGATGGGTAATAAAGTAAAAAATCTTAATGGTTTCTATTGATAGTTGATCCCTGAGTCTACGAATAAGACCACAGAGGCTTAAGAAGTTGAATATTTAGACCACTCATACTTTCTTAATTTTGACAACCCGAACTTGATGAGATATAACTCAATTCGCCCAGGAAAATTAAACAGTCCGTTAAAGGTGGCAGACTTCCAAAAGACACGCACTACTTTTATGACCTAATCAAATATTACGAAAAAACAGAAGTATCAAACAAGAAGGTAAACAATACAGAAGTACAAAAAAATAAAAGTTCCACAAGAAAGACTGATAAGGCTGTAAAAAAAAGTAAGGGAACAAAATAGTCATATTAGAGTTCCATTTTGTAAAGATTTGGATAAGTTTTTCAATATTTGTGTTAAATTAAACTTCTGTTTTCTAATTTTTTTCTTTAAAAAAGTTTTGATAAGGAATAAAGTAAATTCGTTTTAAATATAATCGTTGTTTAAATTGTCTTAACCCACAATATTTAGAATTTAGTGATCGTGCTAACATGACAACTACAAAGAAATATGTTGTATCCAATAAAGTCATAATATTATAATAAGACGTAACCCACTTATTGCCGCCAATTTAAAAAATAAGTGAAAAATACTTAAAAAAATATACGATTTTTTCCTCCTCCTGAAAAATTTGGGTTTGTGGGATACATCCTATTAGAATATTGGTATCGAAATATTAATTTAGAAAATTCTATTTAAAACACTTAACTATTGAAAAAAGAAGTTTGTTTAGTAGAGTGAAATTGGCATTGAATTGAAATGGAAAAACATTGAGATGATTATGAAGGATTAAAAGATAATGGCATAGAGAAAATAGGGGATATAAAAAGATGAATTAAATAAGGAAGTTAAAGGAGAGAAACTTTTCAGGTAGAGGATCTGTATGTATTTTTTTAATAAAAAAAACAATTTTTATTTTATTCCAGGCTTTTGGAGCAATTTGCTATGTATTGCATCTTAAGCGTATGAAATAAAGGGTCGAATACTCCAAAAATCTATTTGATAATTGAAATGTGTAAAATAAAATAAAAAGTTTCTTACGTCTAGAACATATAACAAATGACGTCAAATGTCTGGAATTATTTAAAAATTTCATTCAAATTTCAAGGGTATGGAAAATTCTTTCTATCGTGCTGACTTGACTGTGAAATATCTGGAAAACATGAAAAATGAATTTGGGATCAAAATGCCACCTAACAAATAAAACCATGACTCCGAGAGCCTGGAATAAAACAAAAATTTTATCTGAATGCCTAAAATATGAAAAATCATTTCCTAGGTCTATACCTGATAAATCACATGAAATGCCTGGAAAAGATGAAAAATTGATGTTCAGTCTATGAAATGCAAAATGTAAAATGACCCTAATATAAGACAATTTTGTTAAAAAAAAACATTTTGTTAGCATCCCTTTTGACACTTCAGATAGAGATATAAAACTGATAACAAATAAACCATATAACTCTTTCATCTATACAGGGTGATTCAAAATTGAGTGCACAGATTTCAAGGGCGTATTTACCAGCCAAAAATACGTTTTTTTGATAAAAACGTATGTCCTAACTTGTTTCGTTTTCTAGATACAGAGTGTAAAAGTTTTTTAATAAATAATTTTTTTTTTATGAAAATCTGCTTTTGTATGTATCTGGTACTTCGGCCAAGTTAAATTTTGAAAAGAAATTAAATAAATCTCAATAATCCATGCGAATTTATTATTTGTTTTAATAGGGCCAGGTACAGATTTTGATTTTTTTTTCTGGAAACAAAGCTAGATACGAGTAAAGCTCAAGAGGCAAGAAAGTTACATTATTGACCGCTTAATCTAAAACAAAAATTAAATTGTTAAAAAAGCGGTGGCGGACCATAATTTTACCTATCTAGTAGGTAGGCCCCTGAAACGCCACTGGAATTAATAAATTTATTTTATTCTCCTTTATGATGGCAAATAAGCTTACCAAATTTTTTGATTGAAATTGATAAAAAATCGATTTTATTAAAAAACTTTTACACTTTGTATCTAGTAAACGAAGCAAGTTAGGATAAACGATTATATGAAAAAAAAGTTTGAAAACTTTGCACTCAATTTTGAATCACCCTGTATACCACCCTTTTTGGTCCCATTTTTATCACTATTTACTTCATTGCATGAGGAGGTATAACAAATGCAAAATATCAAAAAAAAATCCATAAACAGAGCCTGAAACCCCCCAAAACGACCCTATCGGAAAATAATAATTAAACCTGCTATAATCCCTTAACCGATAAACTCTCCACGATCGGTGCCAATAACAACAACAACATTAATATCGAAAAAAAAAAAAGTACAAATCTCGCGTCACAAAAATCCCTATAAAATATGATAAATGCCGTTAAGATAATACGGGGGGGAGCAAAAGAAAAAGCAAAAAACGACACTTTTTCACCGAAACATCAATCAAAATTTCTATCACTTGAACGTGCTTTATCACGACCGCATCATTTTTAATCCGAATATCGGCCATTAATAATTTTTATCGCGACTTTCGACCCTTTTTTTTCCCACCATCCCCGTGTGTACGCGGCTGAATCGACTGCCACTGTTGTTGGAGGAGCGAGGAGGGTATTTACGTTCGTTTGTGCAAAAATAAACAAACTTTTGACGGGTTCCGTTATGACGAAGGTTAATGTGAGGGCGGACGTTTTAAAATCCTATTAAAACCGCAAAAGGTTTGGATAATTGACGTATTAATTTAACGTTTCCATGATGAATAAAATAAGAAAAATAAAAGGGTTGGTGGTGTACGTACAAATGTCACATGCCTCCCTGCTACTTAAATTGATTGCTCCGTATTATATAAAACGACAGTTTAATTCGGTTTTTCCGTCCATATTTCACGCGTTTTATCAGATCAGTGGACGTTTCATACAGGATTTAGGAAACTGTTTAAGATTTTCCCGTGGATAAAACAGGAAAAACTGAGTCTTAGAGAGTTTAGTTTAGTCACGATTTTACGCCTTAGGGAGAGCTTTAAACGACTGTCATTTAAACAAAGAAGGGTAATATTAGCAGCTAAACACACTTTGTGTTGCTCTAGTCTCAATTTTCGATTATTTTTACTTGTATCTAGCTTTACTTGTGATCTACATGTGAGCATAAAAATCCCTTAATTTACAATACGTTGTCTTGAGGTAATAGATAGTCAAAGGTATTCTGTCTTTGTATAGATTTAGAGTTAGTAAAACGTTACGTACCTGGAACACCAAGGTGTCTCTTTTGATGTTTTTCGCATTAATTTTGGTAGAATTGGTGATGTTGTAATTAAGGTAGTTTTTTTGAAAATGTGTTTCAATGTTTGAATTTTTTCAATGTCTTATTTAAAAATTTAATATTAGTGAAGGATTTTTAAAACTACATTAAATGCCTGGATAAAAATGAAAAATATTGTCAAATGCACTTAAGACAGGAGAATGTGACTTCAAAAGAGTAGTAAACATAAAAAATTAAAATTTCAAGAGCTTTGGTAAGTGGTTAAAAAATTCTGGATGATTTTGACAATTACTTTAAATCCCTGGAATTTCGTGAAAATAGGAAAAAGGCTGAGAATCATAGAAAATTTAGATTTAAAAAATGCAGAAAATTTCAAAGACACAAACATTAAAAGTTTTAAAAAATATTTAAATTTCAATGAAACAATTAAAAATTCAATAATCAAAAATTTTAGAAAGTTATTTAAAATTTCCTGTCGATTATATACTTTACGTAAAATACTTAATAAACTAATAATACTAATAATTAAAATTCTTGAATATTTAAAAAAAAATACATTAACTGCCTGGAATAAAATGAAAATGCCCGCAAGACAGGAAAATATGAAAAAACGTGAAAAATTTGAATTTCAAAAATTTTGGAAAACTTGAAAAAGTGTAAAATTCCTGGATGATTTAATAAATTACGTTAAATAAAAAAACGTAAAAAAATTAAACCTCAAAATTTCAAAAAATATTTAAAACTGTTTGATATTTACGAAAAAAAGTGAAATGCCTGGAATAAAATAAAAATTTCACTTTAAAAAATGCAGAGATCAGAAATTTAAATTTTAAAAAATGTAAAACTCCTGGATGATTTAAAAAATTATGTCAAATAAAAAAAAAACACAAAAAATTAAAATTTCAAAAAGAATTTAAAGGTCAATGAAACAATGATGAATTTTTCAACCTCAAATATTTTAGAAAAATTAAAAATTTATTTAAAATTTCCGGATAATTTTATAAATTACGTAAAATGCCTGCAATAAAGTAAAAAGGCTTCAAAAGGGTAAATTACGACTCCAAAAAAAAATTAAATTTCAGAATTTTTGGAAAATTTGAAAAAAATTTAAATAATATATAATAAATAAATTATTAATAAATTTCTAGATGATTAAATTTCTTGAATATTTTTAGAAAATTACGTCAACTGCCTGGAATAAAATGAAAATGCCTGAAAACCATAAAAAATTCAAAATTATTTAAAATTTCGGGATGATTTTATAAATTACGTAAAATGCCTGAAAGACAGAAAGAATTGCAAGGCATCAAATCTTTAATTGTAAAAATTTTGGAAAATTAAATATTTAATAATTATTTATATCTCATGGATATTTTAAAACAATTACGTCAAATGCCTGGAATAAAATAAAAATTTCTGGAAGTCAAGAATATATGACTCCAAAATATTGCAAAGCATAAAAAAAAATTATTTTAAAAATTTTGGAAAATTTGAAAAAATGTTAAATTCCTGGATGATTTAAAAAATTACGTCAAATAAAAAAAACACAAAAAATAAATAAAATTTCAAAAAGAATTTAAGGGTCAATGAAACAATGATGAATTTTTCAACCTCAAATATTTTAGAAAAATTTAAAATTTATTTAAAATTTCCCTATGATTTTATAAATTACGTAAAATGCCTGCAATAAAGTAAAAAGGCTTCAAAAACGGCAAATTACGACTCCAAAAATAATTTAATTTTAGTCAGGGAACAGACAGTCGAAAAGACGCTTCTAAAACATCGACCTGTGCTTTCGAAGATATACTTTTAAAAAAATATGTACTATGTGGGGAATGAATTCACGGATGCAAATCTGGAGGGCTCCATTAAATTAGCAATTGCAAAAAAGAATAAAAAAATATTTTTCGATTATTTTGAATTATCGTAAAAAAACAATTTTTAGTGTTTAACTCGCGATTGTGACGCCTTTTTTCAATATTTTTTCAAAATTCTTGCAGCATTCGAAAGCCTGATCATTCTAGATTTCAACGCAATAATAAAAAAAAATATTGTATTTATACAGAATTTTTCAGATTATTTAAAAGGAGGCACGTTACCAAACCTGAGGAGAACATTTCAACATCGAGCAAATTTTTGAACGGTTGAAGATAGATATATGATTAATCGACAGAAAATGTGCTAAATGGAATGAAAAAGTTTTTGGTAAAAAAAAATTATCTACTGGTAACGGTTTGCGAAATACGATTTTTTTTGTCAAGCGCTAAAACATTCAAAAATTACTTATAACTCTTGGATATTTTTTAAGCAATTACGTCAAATGCCTGGAATAAAATAAAAATTCTGTAAGTCAGGAATATATGACTCCAAAATATTGCAAAGCATAAAAAAAATTAATTTTAAAAATGTTGGAAAATTTTAAAAAATTTACAATTTCTGAGTGATTTCAAAAATTACGCCGAATAAAAAAAACATAAGAAATTATAATTTTAAAATCTGGAAAAATTTGATATCACTGGATGATATTAAAAATTACGTTAAAGGCCTTGACTAGAACGAGAACGCCTGGAAAATAAAATTGAAATTATTAAATTATTCTATAAACGTACGTAAAATGCCTGGAAGATATAATAAAAAAACTTACAAGATTTTTCCATGTTACACATGACCAGTCACTTTTTGGAATTGTAAAATAAATTTTACATAAATGTTTTTAAGGGCATTTGATACGTAATTTTAATTAAAATGCCTCAAATGGTAATAAATCTTTTAATTTAAATTAACGAGTCATTAATAAACTAATTAATTATTCTAGACATTTAAAGCATAATTTTAATTCCAGTGCCTGAAATGGTGAAAATTTTTCAATTCGGCTGCCTGGAATTGTAAAATAACTTAAATTTAAACTATTAATTAAAATTACATTAAATTCCTGGATAAAAATGAAAAATATTGTCAAATGCATGGAAGATAGGAAGATGTAACTTCAAAAGACCATTAAACGTGAAAAACTTTGGTGTTATTTAAGAATTCTGAATGATTTTGACAATTACGTTAAATCCCTGAAATAAAGTGAAAATAGGCAAAAGGCTGAGAATCATAAAAAAATAAATTTCAAAAATGTTGGAAAATTTAAAAAAATTTACAATTCCTGAATTATTTCAAAAATTACGCCAAATAAAAAAGAAAACATAAAAAATTTAAAATTCAAAAATTATTTAAAATTTCGGGATGATTTTATAAATTACGCTAAAATGCCTAGAAGACTGAGATGCCTAAAAAATTGAACATTTAAAAATTGCTTATAACTCTTGGATATCTTAAAACCATTACGTCAAATGCCTGGAATAAAATAAAAATTTCTGGAAGTTAAGAAAATATAACTCACAAAAGATTGCAAAGCATAAGAAAGTTAAATTTCAGAAAATTTGGAAAATTTTGAAAAATGTACAATTCCTGAATGATTTCAAAAATTACGTCAAATAAAAAAAAAACATAAAAAAATAAAACTTCAAAATTTCCAAAAATGTTTAAAACTTGGATATTTTTAAAATCATTACGTCAAATGCCTGGAATAAATTAAAAATTCCTGGAAGTCAAGAAAATATGATTCCAAAAGATTGCAAAGCATAAAAAAGTTAAATTTCAAAAATGTTGGAAAATTTGAAAAAATGTATACATATATAATTTTGAGTGATTTATTAAAAAATTACGTCAAATAAGAAAAAATAAAAATTTAAAAATCTGGAAAAATTCTAAATTACTGGATGATGTTGTTAAATGCCTGGACTGCAATGAAAATGCCTGAAATAGCGAAAAATTTGTACAAGGTTCCAGTCTTGTTATATTTTTATAGATTTATCATATATTATATTAAGACCTATATCATTAGCTTACATTTATATATTATATTGAGAAAAAAATTAAAAAATAAAATTAAATATATTAAATTAATCTAAAAATGTACGCAAAATGCCTGGAAGATATGGAACATATTACACATTAGTCACTTCTGGGAATTGTAAAATAAATTTTACTTAAATGTTAACTACAAATTAATTAAATAATTATTCCAGACATTTGAGACATAATTTTAATTAAAATGCCTCAAATGGTAATAAATCTTTTAATTTTAATTAAAAGGTCATTAATAAACTAATTAATTATTCTAGGCATTTCAAGCATAATTTAATTTATAGTGCCTGAAATGGCGAAAAATTTTTTTAATGAAATTATTACAATGTCCTTTAATGCTAAACCTGTCCAGGCACTTTTTTAGAAATTTCGCAAAAGCCAAATGTGTTGCTTGGATAAAAATGCTTTTGATCTATCGATATTCATGATTTTTTAAATGAAAGATGAAGAATACTTCAGGGAATCTTTTAAAGCAAACATCAACCTGATCTAAGTACTACAAGTGGAGTTATGACTTGAACTACTTAAAACTGTCCTTCCTCTTTGATACGGTTTCCAAAAAATTAGATAGAAGAACTGTTAATTCATGGATTTTCGTGCTTTTTTCAACTGAAGTTAAAGAATATTTTATATAATCTTTTAAAACAAAAATCAACTTGATCTGAGCCCTAGAAGTAAAGTTATGACCCAAGTTACCTGAAACTGTTCTTCTTCTTATTGGACATGGTTTCCAAAAATTTAAATAAAAATGCTTCTAATGCAGGAATTATCATAATTTTTTTAACGCAAGTTAAAGAATACTTCAAAGAATTTTCTGAAGCAAAAATCAACTTGATTTGGGCACCAGAAGTGGAGATATGACCAAAGTTATCTGAGACTGTCTTTCCTCTTAGACATGGTTTCCAAAAACCTGGATAAAAGTAGTTCTGATATATGAATTACAACCAAGTTGTTACAAGGTCCTTCCATGCTACACCGTTTACCTTTTTGAAAATTTCTCAAGAACTAATAAGTTCACAAAAAATTTGAAGAAGTTACCTCCATCTACCTGTTATCTCATATTTGTCAAATAATTGTCCATCTAGTTTTAATAATAATAATAATTTTACAAGCAAATTCATTAAGGGTTATTTCATAAGCACATTTTTCAAAACATCTAAAAATAACTAATGTAATATTTCCTTTCCAGGTAACCTTTTTGAGCTCATATAAATGACCTTATTCTTTTTAACTTTGTTCCAGTGTATAATTGTATATTAGCCTTCTAGTTAGGCTTCGCCTTTATACATTTAAGTATATTAAATATATAATTTTTTTAACTTGGACAAAAATTGACGTTTTTTACGATACATTATAAATCTGACCGCACCTTTATTTACCCACCCCAAAACTCTATAATAAATCAAACTTTTATGTGTCCAGTTACGATCCCCGAAAACCTCCGTCTTGCAGCTATTTCAAGATTGCCAAGATGTCCACTTTTTCTTTTATTAATCTTATAAATCACTTTCGGGGCTAAAAACAAAAGAATAAAACCCCGATGGCCGTAAAAGAAGATGTTTTCCGATTGACTAGCAACATATTTACTTCTTGTACCGATCCGGTTGTAAACAAGAGAGAGAAACAGACGGAAAACCGGGGGGGGCCATAAAAATGTTTTATATTATTAGGTAGAAGTTTGGCGGCGCCATATGGAACGTTACGTAGGGAGTTTTTCCGAAGATCATCGGTTAAAAATATTTGAGAACTTCATTGAATGTAAATTCATTGTTTTATGTTAGGCAACGTGTCTCTAGATATCGACTTAAAGGATTAGATTCTGGAGGGTTTTGAGCGCAGTTTTCACTCTCAGGAAATATTTAACGATTTAGCAAAAGCTTTTGACTGTGTTGAGTAAAGTATACTTCTTAAAAAGTTCGTCTGTTATAGATTTGACAATTTAAGTATTAACTTGATTCAGTCCTAATTAACAGGCAGTAGTCAATATGTTCATTTTGAGAGTAGTAGGTTCCAGAAATTACTGATGACACATGACGTGGCTTTTTTTTTAAGTATGTCAATGATCTCCCTATTTCTTTTTCTGGGTCTGTATTTTATATTTATGCTGATACAGTTCGACTCTACGTACAAAACCAAGAGAAATATACAATTTTAACTTAAACGTTAACTACAAATTAATTAGTTAATTATTCTAGGCATCTGAAGTATAATATAATTAAAGTTCCTAAAACGGTAAGAAGTCTACTACAGTTCAACTGTTTGGAGTTGTAAAATAAGATTTAGCTAAAACGTAACCAGTAAAATAATTAATTAAATATTTTAGGTAGTTGTTCCATGATATTAAGTGCCTAAAATTTTAAACTAATATACAGTTTAACTACCTGGGATTACACAATAATTTCAACTTAAATATTACCTATAAATTAATTCCAGGTATTTGAGTCATAGTTAAGATTCTGGGTTAGTTTCGATAGTTAAAATTTTATTAATTTAACTTAAACGTTATTTATTAACTAATTAATAAAACATATCAGACGGTTGTTACGTGATTTTAATTAAAATTTCGTGACATTTTAAAATCACTTTATTTAAACGTTTACTATATATTAATTAATTATTTCATATTTCATTATATCAGGCATGAGTCCTAACTTTAATTAAAGTGCCTGAATTGATAAAAAGTCCACAACTAAACTCCCTGGAATTTTTTAATAATTTAATTTGAAACGTTATTGATAAATTAATTAATTATTTCAGGCATTTAAGGCACAATAAGTTTAAAACAAGTCCCTGAAATAGTAAGAAATTCACAGTGCCATAACGTGCAATTGAACACAAAAAATTAAGTTAAACGTTAACTATTAAATAAATATTTAAATATTTCAGGCACTTAGGCATGCCTGGCATTTTAAAAAAATATTTAGCTTAGCTGCCTATAATCAAAAAGTAATTTCAACTTAACTATAAACTAATTAATTAATTATGTGCGGCATAATTTTTAGTTGTTACACATGATTTTAATTAAAAGTGCCTAAAATTTAAAAAAATATATACAGCTCAAGTGCCTGGAATTGCAAAATACTTTTAACTTAAATGTTAGCTTTAAATTAATTAATTTATTATTCCAGGCTTTTGAGTCATAATTTTAATTAAAGTATCTGGAATGGTAAGAAATCTATAGTTTGACTGCCTAGACTTACGTCATTTAAATTAAATAATGCTAATTAATTAAATTAAATAATTAACAAGTCCAGGCATTTAAGGCATAATTTTAATTAAAGTGTCTGAAATAGCAAGAAATTTACAGCTTGACTGCCTGGAATTCTAAAATAATTTTTTAATTAAACGGTAAACAATAATTATTTAATTAAATATTTCAGATGGTTCACATAATTTTAATCAAAAGAGCCTGATATTTCTAAGTAATATACAGTTGAACTGCATAATAATTTGAACTAAAATGTTAACTATACATTAATTAATAAATTATTTCCAGGCCTTTGAGTCGCAATTTTAATTAAAGTGCCTGAAACGGTAAGAAATTGAAACTTCTTTAATAGATTAATTAATTATTTCAGGCAATTGAAGCGTATTTTAATTTTTTTTAAATTTTATGTTTTTCCAGGCAGTTATTATAGTTATATATTGTTTTTTAGCCTATTAATTAGTTAACTACATGAAAGAGTAAATACTGTTATTCCAGACAGTTAAAAATAAAAAAACTTTAGATTTATTCCTTGACTGTCTGGGACTTAATTAACAATATTTTGCTATTACAAGTAGTTAAAAAAAATCATAGGCAGTTGATAGTAATCATACATAAGGCAGTTGTTGTGTCATCCAATTGCCTGAAATTAAAACTACAATTTTTCTTCCAAGCAGTTGAAAAGCCTAAACAAGCCTCATTTCAAGTAGTTCCTATACAAATCAACACTCAACTATCTAAAATAAGACCTTTTATTTTCTTTTATTTAACTACTTGAGAAAAACGTAATTTTACTTATTCTAGGCAGTTGAAGACTAAAATATGATGGAAATAACACTAAAAACAAAATCGCCATCTACCGAATAAAAAAACTAGAATAATTAAAATCGTGTGTCGTAATTAATTAAATTCGTTCTAATTTTATAAATATCCAACTGCTTAGGATGGTTTTTAACTACAATTCGCTTCATTTCTATAGAAATCAGGTAGTTTTCTAAAATAATTTTTAATTTGAACGTTTACTTTAAATTAATTAATAATTCCAGGCAATTTTAAAATAATATATAGCTCTACTACCTCGGATTGCAAAATAATTTTAACGTATATGTTAACTATAAATTAATTAATTACATAGTCCAGACACTTGAGTCATAGTTTTAATAAAAGTACCTGAAATTTTAAGAATCTTCAGATTGACTTCCTGAAATTTTAAAATAATTTAAATTAATTAATTAGTTAGTCTAGGCATTTAAAGCGTAATATTAATTAAACTACCTTAAATGGTAAAAAATTTCCAACACTTGCTTGAAATTGTAAAATAAACCTATCTTGAACATTAACTTTAAATTTAATTTCATTCATTTAAGATCTAATTTTATTTAAAGTGCCTGATATGATAAGAAATCTACAGCTCGACTGCCTGGAATAATTAAATTAATTTAACTTAAACGTTAACATTTAATTAATTAATTAAATATTTCAGGCGGTTATTGTATAATTTTAATTAAAAGGGCCTGGAATTGTAACATTATTTTTATTAAAATGGAAGAGGGAGGCAATGAAACGAAAAATATTATTCATCAGTTTAAACCGTGGCTCAATTCCTAATAAAAAAAGAAAACTTTTATAAGAAACTATTTAGAAATTTCTCCTAAAAAAACGTCAGTCGTATCCATTCAAGTTATGCATAAGTATATACGTTTCAAAGTACTTTAAACTATATATAATCTAATACCTAGCACATGTAACAAAGTATATTTCCGTAAAGAGACGAACAAAGTGAACATTTAGCTTCTGGGCTCAAATAATTTTAGAACACATTTATATTATATATACATTATATAAACTAACTTTATCAGCGCTTTCTTGAACACCTTTTACTTCGTGTTAACTCCTTTGAGATGTTCTGCCTAAGGCCTTTTGTATTTTAAGACGTTGATGAGCGCTGACATTCTTGGGTTTCTATACATTTATTTTAAGCCCTTATTTTTGACTATAATATAAAATCTTCTAATTGATTTGAATATCAGCTTGACGTAATTTCCGTTTAAAACCCTTAGAAACTCAAAGAAGATAATCAAGCATCCCCCCGTTATCCCTTCAGCTTCGCGATATTAAAACCCGATTTAACAGGGTTAAACTAAGCGGGGGCAACTTCAAAGATGTCGAATCCATAATGCGAGACTTTGGTGGGGAAAAAGGCGTTAAAAGGGCCGAAGGCAGAGAAAATGACCAACTTTTGCACCAAAGCCGTCAGCACCGACAACACACGGACGCTTTTAATTAAGCACAAAGGATTGATCAATTATTTCACTTCTCTCTTGTATGTCGGGCTTGTTCGACATGAAAGAGACATCGTGACTACGATGTATTTTTCTATAGGGAATATTTTTCCTTTGATGTGCCATTACGACGTGCACAAGGTCCAAAAGAAGAATATAATTATTACTTATTAATTATTGAATAATAATAGTTAACAGTCTTCTCAGAAGCATAACTTACAATTTCCTAAAAAAAAAATTCAAATTGTAGTTACGTGAGGTCCGGACGGATCAAATTTGTCTGGGAGGATAAGGGATAGAGGAGAGGAGCGGAGCGGAGAAGGAGTCGACGTAACGAGGCTAATTCAGTTAGTTCCTTAGTGGAAAGTAATTGGTAACCCTACACGGTATTGTGTTCCTTTTGGTCCTGATGGGATCCGCTAACGCAGGGAAATGCAGTCACGATCGTAGTGGATGAGGAATATTAAATGAACATCCTACTCGGCGGACCGTTCTCTGTTTATGAACAGTTTGCTTTGGGTGGGTGGAGCTATAACGGATTTACGAATTTACTGGTTTGAATAAACGTTTGAATGGTTACTGCCACTATTTATAGGACTTAGGAGAGGCAAAATCTCGACTTTTGGTGTTTTTTTTGTACATATAATTTTTCTAGACACTTGGCAAGCTTAAAGCAATTACATAATAATAATACCTATGCTTAATGTAATTAAAATTAATTATTTGACCTCAAATTATGATCATGAAAGTTCCTCTCCAGTTATTAGATATGACTTTAAAAAGGCTGGTTGTAAGTTGTTCACAATTTTAAAGATTAAAATATAATTTGCCTTTTCAATGCCTTTTCAATACATCTAGCCAGCCTAAAGTAGTCTACATGCCTTGAATAGATGTATGTTTATCACAATTTAATAAAATGCGCATAACTTTATTTGTCGTAGTTCTAATCTATAAATATCTTCTTTTGTGCAAGAAATTAACAAAGAGCTTGAATATGAAAAATAGGGATAAACAATAGTGTTATAAACTAACATTTTGGCCCACAGAGACGGAGATATTTAACGCACTTGTTACACCTGATTTTAATTAAAAGTATCTAAAATTAAAAAAAATATATACAGCTCAAGTGCCTAGAATTTCAAAATAATTTTAACTCAAATGTTAACTTTACATGAATTAATTAATTATTCCGGGCCTTTAAGTCATCATTTTAATTAAAGTGTCTGGAATGGTAAGAAATCTATAGTTATTAATTTAACTGCCTAGACAAAGGTCACTTAAATGAATTAATGTTAAGTAATTTCTGACTAATTAATTAGTCCAGGCATTTTAAGCATTATTTTAATTAAAGTGTCTGAAATAGCAAGATTTGACTGCCTGAAATTGTAAAATTATCTTCAAATTTAACGTTAACCAATAATTACTTTATTAAATATTCCAGATGGTTGTTACTGATGGTTATTGATGTAACTGCATAATAATTTGAAGTAAAATGTTAACCATACATTTAATAATTAATTATTTTCAGTCGTAATTTTAATTAAAGTGCCTGAAACGGTAAGAGATTGAAACTTCTTTAGTAGATTAATTAATTATTCCAGGCGTTTGAAGCATATTTTAATTACTGTGCTTAAAATAGTAAGAAATCTACAAAAAACCTAAAACGGGTCTTATTTTAGGTAGTTAAAACTAATTTAATATATTCATTTATGCCGTTAAGACAAATAATTCAAATTTCATATATATTAGGCAGTAAAAGGGTGTGTTTCAACTGCCTGGAATAACATTTTTATTTTACTTGTTTCAGGCAGTTAGTGTAGTCATTTATTGTTTTATTTAGCCTATTTTAATTTTTAACTACATGAAAGAGTAAATACCGTTTTCTCAGACAGTTGAAAATAAAAAAAAGTTTAGGTTTTATTTTTACTGCTTGGACTGATGGACAATATTTTGCTATTCCATGCAGTTTCAAAAAAATATAAAAAAAAATTGTAGGTATTTAAAAATAAACCTACATTAGGCAGTTGATGTGTCTTCCAATCGCCTGAAATTAAAACTACCATTTTTCTTCTAAGTAGTTGAAAGACCAAAACAAGCCCCATCTTGGATTGTTCTTATTCAAATGAAGTGAATTCTCAACTGCCTAAAATAAGACGTTTTCTGCTTTTCTTCAACTACTTGAAAAAAACATTATTTTACTTATTTCAGGCAGTTGCAGACTAAAATTTGATGGAAGTATCAGTAAAAACAAAATCACAATCTACCGACTAAAAAAACACAAATAATTAAAATCGTCTGTCGTAATTAATTAACTTCGTCCAAATTTTATGAATATCCAACTGCTTAGGATGGTTTTTAACTACAATTTGCTTCATTTCTATAGAAATCAGGCAGTTTTGCAAAATAATTTTTAATTTAACCATTAACTTTAAATCAATTAATTATTCCAGGCAATTTTGACCCAACGCATAATATTTTTGACACACTGTTTTAGGCCTGATTATCATACACTTTGTTTTTTAACCAATTTAATTTAAGTTTATTTTAACATAGCCACTCATATAAAATTTAAAGTTCATCGTTCTAGCGTTTGCTATTAATTAAATATTTAACGCAGTTGTTACACATGATTTTAATTAAAAGTACCTAAAATTAAAAAATATATATACAGCTCAAGTGCCTAGAATTTCATAATAATTTTAACTCAAATGTTAACTTTACATAAATTAATTAATTATTCCAGACCTTTAAGTCCTTATTTTAATTAAAGTGTCTGGAATGGTAAGAAATCTATAGTAATTAATTTAACTCCCTAGGTCACTGAAACTAATTAATGTTAAGTAATTTTTAACTAATTAATTAGTCCAAGCATTTTAAGCATTATTTTAATTAGAGTGTTTGAAATAGCAACAAATCTATAGCTTGACTGCCTGGAATTGTAAAATAAACTTTAAATTAAACGTTAACCATTAATTACTTTATTAAATATTCCAGATTGTTGTTACTGACGGTTATTGATATTAAATTGCATTATAATTTAAACTAAAATGTTAACCATACATTTAATAATTAATTATTTTCAGTCGTAATTTTAATTAAAGTGCCTAAAAAGGTAAAAAATTGAAACTTCTTTAGTAGATTAATTAATTATTCCAGGCCTTTAAGTCATCATTTTAATTAAAGTGTCTGGAATGGTAAGAAATCTATAGTTATTAATTTAACTGCCCAGGCTTAGGTCACTTAAATTAATTAATGTTAAGTAATTTTTGACTAATTTATTGCTTGGACTTATGAACAATATGTTGCTATTCCATACAGTTTAAAAAAATATTTAAATAAATTGTAGGTATTTAAAAATAAACCTACATTAGGCAGTTGACGTGTCTTCCAATCGCCTGAAATTAAAATTACCATTTTTCTTCCAAGTAGTTGAAAGACCAAAACAAGCCTCATCTTGAGTAGTTTTTATTCAAATGAAGCGAATTCTTAACTGCCTAAAATAAGACTTTTTTTTCTTTTATTCAACTATTTAAAAATAAATTAAATTTTAATTATTCCGGGCAGCTGAAGACCAAAATATGATGGAACATACATACAACAACAAGCTTACAACTTTACATGAATTAATTAATTATTTCAGGCCTTTAAGTCCTTATTTTAATTAAAGTGTCTGGAATGGTAAGAAATCTATAGTAATTAATTTAACTCCCTAGGTCACTGAAACTAATTAATGTTAAGTAATTTTTAACTAATTAATTAGTCCAAGCATTTTAAGCATTATTTTAATTAGAGTGTTTGAAATAGCAAGAAATCTATAGCTTGACTGCCTGGAATTGTAAAATAAACTTTAAATTAAACGTTAACCATTAATTACTTTATTAAATATTCCAGATTGTTGTTACTGACGGTTATTGATATTAAACTGCATTATAATTTAAACTAAAATGTTAACCATACATTTAATAATTAATTATTTTCAGTTGTAATTTTAATTAAAGTGCCTGAAACGGTAAAAAATTGAAACTTCTTTAGTAGATTAATTAATTATTCCAGGCCTTTAAGTCATCATTTTAATTAAAGTGTCTGGAATGGTAAGAAATCTATAGTAATTAATTTAACTGCCTAGGTCACTTAAATTAATTAATGTTAAGTAATTTTTAACTAATTAATTAGTCCAAGCATTTTAAGCATTATTTTAATTAAAGTTTCTGAAATAGCAAGAAATCTATAGTTTGACTGCCTGGAATTGTAAAATAATCTTTAAATTAAACGTTAATTACTTTATTAAATATTCCAGATGGTCGTTACTGATGGTTATTGAACTGCATAATAATTTGAACTAAAATGTTAACCATACGTTTAATAATTAATTATTTTCAGTCGTAATTTTAATTAAAGTGCCTAAAAAGGTAAAAAATTAAAACTTCTTTAGTAGATTAATTAATTATTTCAGGCGTTTGAAGCATATTTTAATTACTGTGCTTGAAATAGTAAGAAATCTCCTGAAAACCTAAAACGAGTCTTATTTTAGGTAGTTAAAAGTAGTTTTATATATTCATTCATGCCGTTAAGAAAAATAATTCAAATTTCATTTATATTAGGCAGTAAAAGGGTGTGTTTCAACTGCCTGGAATAAAAATTTCATTTTACTTGTTTCAGGCAGTTGGTGTAGTCATTTATTGTTTTATTCAGCCTATTTTAATTTTTAACTACATGAAAGAGTAAATAGTGTTTTTCCAGTTAGTTGAAAATAAAAAAAAACTTTAGATTTATTCCTTAACTGCCTGGATTTATTAAAAAAATTGTAGGTAGTTGACAGTAATCTTACATTAGGCAGTTGGTCTGTCATCCAATTGCCTGAAATTAAAATTATAATTTTTCTTCCAAGCAGTTGAAAAGCCTAAACAAGCCTCAATTCAAGTAGTTCCTATACAAATGACCACTGAACTACCTAAAATAAAACTCATTTATTCAACTACTTAAAAAAACGTAGTTTTAATTATTCCAGGCAGTAGAAGGCTAAAATATGATGGAAGTAACTAATTTAATTCACCATGTACCGACTAAAAAAACTAAAATAGGTAAAATCGTCTGTCGTAATTAATTAAATTCGTTCAAATTTTATGAATATCCAACTGCTTAGGATAGTTTTCAACTACAATTCGCTTCATTTCTATAGAAATCGAGCAGTTTTGTAAAATAATTTTTAATTTAAACGTTAACTTTAAATTAATTAATTATTCCAGGCAATTTTAAAATAATATACAGCTCAACTATCTGGGATTGCAAAATAATTTTAACGTTAATAATAATTATAAATTAATTAATTAGTTAGTCCAGGCATTTAAAGCGTAATATTAATTAAAGTACTTTAAATGGTAAAAAATGTTTAACACAATTGCTTGAAATTGTAAAATAAACTTAACTTAAACAATAACTTTAAATTAATTAGTCAGATATTTAAGATCTAACTTTATTTAAAGTGCCTGATATGATAAGAAATCTACTGCTCGACTGCCTGGAATAATAAATAAAATTTAACTTAAACACTAACATTTAATTAATTAAATAGAAAGTTGTTACATGATTTTAATTAAAAGTACGTGACTCTTTAAAAAAAAATCGAGTTTAACTGGTTAACGTTAACTATTTTATTACTTTAGGCATTTGAGTCATAACTTTAATTACAGTCTCTAAAATGGTATGAAATCTACAGTTCGACTGCCTGGAATTATAAAATATTGTTTTTTTTTTAAAGGTTAATTTTTAGTCAATTAATTGAATATTTCAAATGCCTGTTACAGGATTTTAATTAAAGGTGAATGACAATTTAAAATATTAACATGCAATTCAACCGCTAAGAAGTATAAAATAATTTTAGCCTAAACGTTATCTATAAATTAATTACTTAATTACTCCAAGCATTTGAGGCATAAGTTTAATTAAAGTTCCGGAAATGGTACGAAATTCACAGTTACACTGCCTGGAATTGTAAAATAACTGGAATGTAATTAATTAGTTAATTGTTCCAGGCATTTGAGGTTTGACATTAATTTTATTTCCTGAAGTAGTAGTAGTATTGTAAGAAAAAAATTAACTTTGAATTAATAAATTAATTAATTATTCCAGGCAGTTGAGTCATAAATTTAATTAGAATGTCTCAAATGGTAAGAAATCTTCAGCTCAACTTCTTGGAGTTGTGAAATAAATTTAACTGCGACATTAGCTAATAATTAATTAATTAAATATTTCAGGCGGTTATTACGTGATTTTAATTAAAAGCACATAACTCATAGTTCCTAGGATATTATTTTAAAAGGTATTTACTAAAATAAAGAAGGCAAAATATTATTCATCAGTGTAAACCGTGACCGAGTTCCTAAGAAAAAAAATTGAGGAAACTATTGAGGAATTTCTCATAAATAAAAAACATCAATCATATCCAATAAAGTTTCAAAGTACTTTAAACTATATATAATCTAATACCTATTTTAAATAAATATTTAGATGGATACTATAGGACTTAGGAGAGGCAAAATCTCGACTTTCGGTGGGTTTTTTTTAAACATATCCCCATCATAGTTCTTTGATATCCTGGGTATTATTTTAAAATTGTGTTTTAATGCAGCAGTTTACCCAATTTCTGAAATCTTACCGAACTGATTGTTTTTTTACGTAAACGTACGTGGTTGATTGATACATCGTTTTGGCACGAATAACAAACTGCCAATACTTAAACTGTTAATTGCCGAGAGCGTAAATGGGCGTTGATGAATGGCCGCCATTTCGGATATAATTCTAATTACACCTGAGGGTATTCCCCCGTTCCCTTTCAATAATGAATGGGCCATAACATGCCGCAATCTATCAAGAACGGATACTGTTTACACGTGTTCTAGAGCTACTATCCTAACAAAGGGCTTTCCTCTATATAGCGGATTTGTAACAATTGATTACTCCACAAGATTCACACGGAGTTTAATTTATAATAATTTATAATAAAAAAAGGAGGAACATTTCGTTGCTGCATTTGAAGTTTTAATTTAAGTTCGTCGGGGAGTGAATCGTTTGTAATTGCAAACTCGCACCTGTTTTCTCGCTTTAGCGATAAAACCTCCTAGAAAATTACTTTTCACTTAATACATTTTACCCGGGGACGTGTACACGTATGCTCCTAGTACACAATATAAAGTTTTTAAATGTATAAACGCACCTGCTCTGTACCGTTTTGTCGCGTTTAAATAAAAATTTATTGGGTGAGCATGTAATTTTATGTCGCCCATAAATCTGGCTTATTTAAGAGCTTAATGTGAAAGTTGTCAATCATATCCTTTTTTGTTATGCAAGGTGACCTTTTTAATTAATTTTAAAACAGGTTTCAAGCGGATTACGTCTAAAGTATATACATGAAGTGAATTTAGTGCATAATTCAAATGGATTTGATGCCCTTATGTAATATTTCATCCTCTAAAGTGTAATAAATTTTCAAGAAAAGGGACGAGATATAGAGAGAGGTGTTGGCCAAAAAAAAATCGAAATTCATAATTTTCTTCCTCCATAAATTGTGACGTAAAATCCAATACAAGAGATGACTAAACTTTTTGTCCGAATTTTCTTGAAAAAGTGTCAATTATGTCCATTTAAATTATGTACGAGGATTTTTAAAAAGTAAGTGACGTTTTTAATTAATTTAAACATGTAGGGAATATTTTATAAAGGTTTAGCTTATAAATTCAACGTAAATTAAAATTGACAAAAATTATTCCCAGTTTCGCCTTTTTATAGATACTGAATTTATGAATTAAGGGCCTCTTAAAGCATAATTTAAATAGATGTGACGTTCGTTTTGTGTTTTCATTAAGTAATTGCAGAATTAAAGACTTGACAAAATATGGAAGAAAAGGGGTCTAAGTTTTCCAAAAAAAAAAACCTCATTGCATTCAAGTCGATAAAGTCACTTTTGAAATTTTAACTAGTTATTATATTTGAAGTTTCGAATAATATAAATGGTCATCCTCAGGATTTAAACTATACTAACAGATAGATTCTTAAACCGGTATTTTAATTTTTACTACAATTATTATTATCAACTTCTTTCAAGGCAGTTGCAGTAATTTTTTTCCAGACAATTAAGTTGCTTTTTATAGATTTTAAAATGTAGAACAATATTTTTATTTTTTTTTTATAGAAAATTATATGCTTATTAGCTTCGGAGATTTTTATACCACATGGATATCTTAAACCCAACTAAACCCTGTATTAATGTATGTACTTACGTTTTTAACTTACACGTTAATTTTAACCTCATTAATTAATTATTCCAGGCATTTAAAACGTAATTTTATTTACAGCTTCTAAAGGGTCCAGTTTGACATTGTAAAATAAATTTAACGTAAACGCTAATTTATATATTTAATTAATTAAAACATCATTTTAACATGGTTTTAATTAAAAGTACGCGACTCTTAAAAAAAAATAGCGAGTTTAACTTAATTATTTTATAATATTAGCTTAAACGTTAACTGTAAATTAATTATTCTATTACTCTAGGCATTTGTTCCTAAAATAGTACGAAATCTATAGTTCGACAGCCTGGAGTTGTAAAATATTGTTTAAACATTAATGATTGGTCAAATAATTAAATATTTCAAATGCCTGTTACATGATTTTAATTAAATGTGCCCGACAATTTAAAATAATAATATACAATTCAACTGCTTAGAATTTTTAAAGAATTGTAACTATAAATTAATTACTTAATTATTCCAAGCATTTGAGGCATTACTTTAATTAAAAGTTCGGGAAATGGTACGAAATTTACAGTTAGACTGCCTGGAATTGTAAAATAATATTAACTTAAACGTTAACTTTAATTTAATTAGTTAATTATTGCAGGCATTTGAGGTATAACTTAAATTTTAAAAAAATTTAACTTAAGCAATAACTTTAAATTAATAAATAAATTAATTATTCCAGGCAATTGAGTCATCATTTTAATTAGAGTGTCTCAAATGGTAAGAAACTGCAGCTCAACTTCTCGGAGTTGTAAAATGAATTTAACTGCAATAATAATTACTAATTAATTAATTAAATATTTTAGGCGGTTGTCAAATGATTTTAATTAAAAGTGCCTGAAATTTTTAAATAATATTTGGTTTAACTGCCTAGTTAAAATTGCCAAAGCAATTGTAACCCAACCATTAATTTTAGATTAATTAATTATTCGAGGCAGTTGAGTCATCATTTTATTTTAATTGCCTAGAATTGTACAACTTCCTGAAATTGTAACATAAATTTAACTTATACATTAACTATTTTGGACGGTAGATTTATGATCTTAATTAAAACTTCCTGACATTTTAACTACTTGGAATTGCAAAATAATTGTTTACTTAAATGTTAACCAATAATTAATTTAATAAATATTTCATGTGGTTGTTACATGATTTTAACTAAAAGTGCCTGTCATTTAAAAAAATATACAATTCCAGACGCTTGATTTGCAAAATAAATTTAACTTAATTTTAAATTAATTAATTAATTTATTAATACAGCTGTTTGAGTAATTAGATTAACTAACGAGTCCGAGATGTTAAGATAACTAAATTTAACTTAAATATTAACTATAAATTAATTAATTAATTAAATATTTCGGGCGGTTGTTGTATGATTTTAATTAAAACGTACACAATTTGAACATAAATGTTAACTAACTTTTAATAGGCACCAGTTATTAATATTAATTTAAATAGGCACCAGTTATTTCCATTGTAGCGCTATGAGGATGAGCTAATACAAGTCGAAACGTCGGCAGGATTAAAATCTAAAACCTTTTCTATTTAACCCTACATCCAAGTTATTATAACAAGCATAAAGAAGTTTTGGATTACAAAAAAAAAAACAACAATTTATAAATTAATTAATTATTTAATTCTAGGCCTTCGAGTTATAATTTTAATTAAAGTGCCTTAAATTTACAGCTCAATCGCTTATACTTGTAAAACAAATTCAATTTAAACGTTAACTTTTAATTAATTAATTTCAAGAAGTTGTTACATGGTTTTAGTTAAAAGTGTCTAGAGAGTGAAAATAATGTAGGTAAACATTACGTTACAACGTTAAAAATAAATTAATTAGTCCAGGCATTTGAGTTATAATTTTAATTAAAGTGATCTACGATTCGACTGCCTGGAATTGTAAAATAATTTTAACTTTGACGTTAATTAATTAATTAATTAATTCTAGGCCTTCGAGTCATAATTTTAATTAAAGTGCCTTAAATCGTAAGAAATCTTTAGCTCGATCGCTTATAATAATTGTAAAACAAATGAAACATTAACTTTTAATTAATTAATTAAATATTCTAAGAGGTTGTTACATGGTTTTAGTTAATAAATGTGTCTGGAGTTTCGAATATAATGTTTCTCCAAACGTAAATATAAATTAATTAGTCCAGGCATTTAAGTTGTAATTTTAATTAAATTGATTTATGATTCGAGTGCCTGGAATTGCAAAATAATTTTAACTTTGACGTTAATTAATTAATTAATTATTTAATTCTAGGTCTTTGAGATATAATTTTAATTAAAGTGCCTTAAATAGTAAGAAATCTACAGCTCGATCGCTTATAATTGTAAAACAAATCAAACGTTAAATTTTAATTATTTAATTAAATATTGCAAGAGGTTGTTACATGGTTTTAGTTAATAAAAGTATCTGGAGTTGCGAAAATAATGTTTACCAAACGTTAAATATAAATTAATTAGTCCATGCATTTGAATTGTAGTTTTAATTAAATTGATTTATGATTCAACTGTCTGGAATTGTAAAATAATTTTAACTTTGACGTTAATTAATTAATTATTTACTTCTAGGCCTTTGAGTTATAATTTTAATTAATGTGCCTTAAATCGTAAGAAATCTTCAATTTAAATTAAATTTAAACGTTAATTTTTAATTAATTAATTAAATATTTTAGGAGGTTTGTTACATGGTTTTAGTTAAAAGTGCCTGGAGTTGCGAAAATAATTTTTACCCAAACGTTAAATATAAATTAATTAGTCCAGGCATTTGAATTGTAATTTTAATTAAATTGATTTATGATTCGACTGCCTGGGATTGTAAAATAATTTTAACTTTGACGTTAATTAATTAATTATTTATTTAATTTTAGGCCTTTGAGATATAATTTTAATTAAAGTGCCTTAAATTGTAAGAAATCTCTAGCTCGCTCGCTTATAATTGTAAAATAATTTAAACGTTAACTTTTAATTAATTAATTTAATATTTCAAGAAGTTGTTACATGCCTTTAGTTAAAAGTGTCTGGAGTTGCGAAAATAATATTTACCTAAACGTTAAATATAAATTAATTAATCCAGGTATTTGAATTGTAATTTTTATTAAAATGATTTATGATTCCACTGCCTGGAATTGTAAAATAATTTTAACTTTGACGTAAATATTTAATTTATTAATTGTTCCAGTCATAATTTTAGTGAAAATACCTTAAATGATAAGAAATCTACAATTAAATAAAAAATTCATTATTAAATAAAAATTTCTTTTACTTATTTGAGTAGTACCTTTGTCCCAACCTTGTTGACTTCCTCTAACCTTACTTGTTTTATTTCTTTTATCGTACATTATTTTTAGTTGCATTTCTGGCTTGTATAAGACTGATTTGCTTGTTAACACTAAAAGATGAATAAATAAGTAAAATTTAATAGAGAAACGTGCCTGATAAAAAATTAAATTATGCATGCATTTAACTGATCCCAAACATGCCAGTGGCGTCATAAGGCATCAAACCTATTTCCCTAACGAAAAATGTACGCTAAAATATTCACGTAAACCCTCCCCGAAACAACCGGTAACTTTGTCAATTTTACACCGTCTCACCGTCGGTAAACAAACAAAATAACGCGATATCGTTCCCGTTTCCGTCAGGGATCGGATGGAGAAACTGCATTAAAAGTAATGCGGCGAGGGTGTCGATTTTCTTCAAATATTATGTGATGGCACCCGTGTATGTTCTTACATGAGAAAAACTGAATATAGTATGGAAATTACGTAAGGGTTGTTTGCCTTTTTTTTTCTTTATGGCAGGGATGTTTTCAGTTTTATGCTGTTTATCGGAGGGGCATGACCTAGATTTTTTTATGAATTTCACTTCTCTCTCTCTCTCTCTGGGAAATATTATTGGGCATGTAAAATTATATCGCGATTAAACACCTAAAATATTTAATTACGTTTGCGGTTATTAAATTTTAGTGAAATCGGAAAATGACGTAAAACAACACAAATCGAAAATCGGGCAATTTAATAAACCGACATTAATATTAATAACTAAATATTAAATTCAAACATCGGGGATAATAACAAACCGAAATATTAAACCGGGGTTTTCGGTTTATAGACGCCGTTAATACAAAATATTTAACGTCGCTCCGATACGTTTAATTTTTCAAATTGAATCAATATATATACATGTAGTTTTGATTTTGTCACTAATCCACTTAATGTTAACGAATATATTTCGTATAATATAAATTAAATAAAATTTTTAATTTGTGGAGTTTTATCACGTGCAACGCGACAAAGGCAACGTGGCTAATATTATTTGGCCCTTGTTGCCGCTTATTGTTATGCGGCACCGGACCCGGATCATTCCTCTAATTTGCTCCCGAATCCCGGACTTTTTCTCACACGTGTCCAGGATAAAACCGAGATACGGACATTTTATAATTCAGGTTATATATATCGGATTAGTTTTTAGGTTGATGCATAATTAAATTGGATGTGATGATCATTTTTTAAAATTTTATCGAAAAATTGTGTTCAGGTTTTAAGTGTCAATAATACCATGATTATTAGTATAATTTGTTTTTAATAATTAACGTGTATCAAATATTTGAAAAAAAAATTAAGATTTTTCCTTTAAATTAAGCGAGCATTTGTTATTATTAAATATCAACAAAATTTTATTTCCTGTGTAATGGGGGAGAAATAATATCTAGGAATTTTATAAGAAAAAAAAGATCAAAAATAAAAATATACACAGAAGGCAATTAATTACCTAAATGTTAGTAAAGCAACATTAACACAAGAAACAAAAACATACTAACACAAACAACAACAAGAAAAAAAATTGAATTTCATTATAAAAATTACTAAAAATTCCTAAAATATTTCCGATGAGTCGAATTTGCTAACTTTTTTTTAGTTTTTATTAGGTCCCAATTTTTTTATATATTATGACATTGGATTTATTAAATTAAATTAATTTTTCATGGACCTTGGTTTTTTTCTTGTAGTATTCTTTATTTGTATTTTATAAATAAATATTTACATATCAAGTTTATGGTATTGGTACTATTCTTAATAATAAAGATTTTTAAAAAGAGAAGAAATAAAAAGCAAGAATTTTATAAGAAGAGAAAAGAAAAAACAAAACATTTTATTTAAATTTTGCAAGTACAACTTTTACATGATTTTTCTTCAGTTTCATTACAAAAAATACCGTAAAATTGCAAAATAGATGAACTTATCTCATATTTATTGCGTATTTTCTTTGGATTAAGTCCTATTCAACTCAAATTATTTTAATATACTATTACAATGTAGGTGTTATTTTTTTTCTGAATAAATATTTAGGAATTCTTGGTATTGATCTTGTTTATCATTTCTTTTCTAAAATAGAAATTTAAAAATAAAATAAAATAAATATTCTTAAATTATCAATAAAACTAATTTAAAAAAAAAAACTTTGTAGAAGGGAAAAATAAACCCTATGAGTTTTGTTAAAAGAGCAACAACAAAAACTAATATTAAATATAAAAATTAATAAGTCACCTAAAAGTGAGCTTAAATTTGGGCTTTAAGGGTCAATAATACCATAAAGTTTTATGGTTATTAGTATAACTTGTTTTAAATAAATAACGTGTATCAAATATCTGAAAAAAAAAACATTTTTTCTATAAATTAAGCGAGCATTTTTTATTATTAAACATCAACAAAATTTTATTTACTGTGTAATGGGGGAGAAATAATATCGGGGAATTTTATAAGAAAAAAAAGATCAAAAATAAAAATATACACAGAAGGCAATTAATTACCTAAAAGTTAGTAAACAAACATTAACGCAAGAAACAAAAACATACTAACACAAACAACAACAGGAAAAAAAATGGAATTTCATAATAAAAATTATTAAAAAATCCTAAAATATTTCCGATGAGTCGAATTTGCTAATTTTTTTTTAGTTTTTATTAGGTCCCAATTTTTTTATATATTATGACACTGGATTTATTAAATTAAATTAATTTTTAATGGACCTTGGTTTTTTCCTTGTAGTATTTTTTATTTGTATTTTATAAATAAATATTTACATATCAAATTTATGGTATTGGTGCTTTTTTTAATAATAAAAATTAAAATTAAGGACAATAAAGATTTTTAAAAAGAGAAGAAATAAAAAGTAAGAATTTTATAAGAAGAGAAAAGAAAAAATTAAACATTTTAAAGATCTTATTTAAATTTTGCAAGTATAATTTTTACATAATTTTTCTTTAATTTCATTACAAAAATTACTGTAAAATTGCGAAATATATGAATTCATCTTACGTATTTTCTTTGGATTTTGGAAGTCCTAATTTACTCAAATTATTTTTAAGTACTATTACAATGTAAGTGTTGTGTTTTTCTTATAAATAATTATTTACGAATTCTAGGTATTGATCTTGTTTATTATTCCTTTTCTAAAATAGAATTTTAAAAATAAAATAAAATAAGCATTCTAAAAATATCAATAAGACTAATTTAAAAAAAAAACTTTGTAGAAGGGAGAAATAAACTCTATGAATTTCTCTAACGAAAATTAATATTAAATATAAAAATTAATTAATTATTTAATAGTGGGCTTTAATTTGGGCTTTAAAAGTCAATTATACCATAGAGTTTTAGTACAATTTTTTTTTAATAAATAACGTGTATCAAATATTTGAAAAAAAAATAAAATTTTTCGTTTAAATTAAGCGTGAATTTTTTATTATTAAAAATCAACAAAATTTTATTTAAGAAAAGTAGTAAACTAAGTAAGTAGTAAAATTTAGTAAAAGGAGAAAAATAATATCTAGGTATTTTATAAAGAAAAAAAGATTAAAAATAATAATATATACAGAAGCCAATTAATTACCTAAAAGTTGGTAAAGAAACAAAAAAAATTGAATTTTATTACAAAAATTACTGAAAAATCATTAAATGTATCTGGTGAGTCGACTTTGCAATTTTTTTTTTAATTTTTTATTAGGTCTCAATTTTTTAAATATATTACACTGCATTTGTTAAATTAAATTAATTTTTAATGGATTTTGGTTTTTTCTTGTAGTATTTTTTATTTTTCTTTTATAAATAAATATTAACATATCAAGTATTGGCCCTAACTTATCAATTTCTAGAACTTATTTTTAACAATAAAAATTAAAATTAAGCAGAATAAAAATTTTAAAAAAATTAACAATTAATATTTGTTTAAGAAAAATACCGTCAGAAGAGGAAAAAAAAGTAAGAATTTTATTTAAGAGAAAGAAATATTTCAAAGATTTTAATTAAATTTTGCTAGTATAATTTTTACATTGTTTTTCTTAAATTTTATTGCAAAAGTTACTGTAAAATTACGAAATATATGAGATGAGTTTTGTTACGTATTTTCTTTGAAATGTACTTCTTTAATCTTTTTCTTATTTGTTGCTATAATTTTATTTTTAATTTATTGCCTACCTGTTGTTTCATGAATAAATATTTAGAAATTATTGATATTGATCTTGTTTATTTTTTTTTTAAATACAAATTTAAAAATAATATAAAATAAATATTCAATTATGTATAAAGGGAAAATAAACCCTATAAATTTTCCTAAAAGGGCAATAATAATTATAGGAATTAATATCACTTCAAAGTGAATAAGAAAATAGTCGCCCAGATATAGAAAAGAAAAAAGAGAAAAATATCTTATGACAAGTTAATAATAATAAATTATAAATTTCTAAAGTGAACATTTTTTTCTCCAACGTAGCATAGATTCACGGATCGAAAAATCTACAAATCTACTGAGATCGCACTTTGTCCAGCTTTAAATTTTATTAATCAAAGTATAGATGAAGGTTCTTTTATAACTGGTATATTTTTTAATTTAAGTAAGGCCTTTGATGTGGTGGATATTTAAATTCTGAGATCAAAGTTACAAGAGACAGACTTAAACTAGTCCAAGTAAATGGATCTAATGACAACTATACAGGAAATGAAATATTGCAATTATCTTGAAAGTCCCATATATTTTAAAAAAAAACTCGGATCAGTCAATTTTTATTTTTGTTTAGCAATTTTTTATCATAAGAGTTTATTATAAAAGGTGGCTCAAGAAGTGAGTTAACCACACCAAATTTAATTTTTTTGTAAAGGAGCTTTGCAATTTTTTTATTTTACTTCAAATTTGACATTGATATGATGCTAAACAGTATTTATTAAAATAATATACAGAGTGCAAAAAATTAATTTCTGATTGATAAAATCCTAGCCTATTATAAAAATGTTGTATAGAGTCCCGACGATATATTTCTTGCTACATCTCTTATGCTTCCTTATAATTCCTTAACATATTGAGGCCGAACTAGCTTGTATGCATTTTTCTAAATGTACCCCCTCAGGAAATTTAATGCGTTAAGATCCGGAGATCTAGCCGGCCAACCACTTTCTCTCACTCGTTGGGAAAGACTTAATTAAGGTACTGCCGTACCCTTCTTCCAAAGTAGGCAGGAGAACCGTCTTGTTAAAACGATATTTACTGGTGTGGATATTCCAGATTACTGTTAAGGGTTAAAATAGGTATTAATCCGTGAAAACCTTCGTATAAAGAGCTGTAATAAACTTCCAGATATCTGAAAATAAGTAACACAAAGTCCACTCTGTATAATTTATCTCCGTATACGTACGTTCCGGTGGCCTGTCTAAGGCAACTCCCCGGAGGATCCAGTTGCAAACTGGATGTGTAGGAAGAGGACACGGAGGATGCACGCGATCCAAACGAATCGTCGGATGTATACGTAAGTTCGTACGTGACGCGTCGCAATCGCAAATTGATGGATGATCCAACAGATGCGGCCCTAATGGAGAACCGTTGTTTTGCTGTGCATCGGCGTTGTGTTTGGAAATGCAAAAATGCACGCGGGCGCATTACTTATTCGGAGATCATAATAAAACCGACGGTTTGCCACCCGACTTGAATCGAAATTTGTATTTTTTCCCCGGTTAAATTTTATGGTCGAATCATGACAGATTTAAAGGGCTTTAATGCACAATGACGTATTCGTCATATTCGTTTATTAAGCATCGCAATTATTTTTTTTTGGTTAGATAATTGATGCTTCTCAGGAGGCATTTACGTGCTCGAAGAGAGATAATCAAGATAATCCAAGCCTAATCAGCACGGTATCGGGCACAATATCGATATAATGGCCATCGAAATTGAGCAAGTCGGATTACAAGGATACTCAAAATATATACGATTATTGCCCTTTACTGGGATTAAGGTTAATATTGATTTAAGATTACTGTCAAGGCTTTAATTGCCTAAAAGAAATAAGTTTATTATTCCAGGCAGTTCAGAGGTCCAAAAACAAATTTGCTGCTTATGGATTCAAGTGCCTTAAAACCAATACTAGAGTCTAGTCCAAAAAACACTTTACACAGTTAAATATGTTAAATTTTGTTACAAAGAATGCCAATTCACATATGTATGAAATGTGTACACCTTAATTATACTAGAAAGATAGAAAATTAATACTATTACATACAGGTAACTGTGTACCCTCTTTATTATACTACTATAATTTTTTCCTTTCTCTTTTCTTGTTTTGCTATATTTTTTATTTTTGAAATTGTTATGTTTTCCTTTCTATAATAATATATTTCTTTTCCAAGTAGTTAGAGCTGGCATGAGATGCTTTCTTTAAGCAACTACCGCGAAAGCTTCTTTTGGGCCTCAATTTCCTGGAAGAAATAAATTTATTCTTCCAAGGAGTTCAGGTCCATAAACAGAGTTAAATAAAACTTCAATTCAGTTCATACTCAAAAGTTTTTTATTTACCCAAAACACAAAAAATACATTACACAGTCCAAAAGATAATACAAAATATACTTAGACAAATGAGGAACATATCGGGATTACGGATAACCGATACACCAAATCATTACAAAGACAAGTTGGTGCGAAATGACCCTTCAATCTAAAAAACTAAGACAAAGTACAAAATAATACTGTAGATTGAGTACATTTCTAGTCCTTTCAATAAACACACCAGGAAAATGAAGTAACAACCATGCATATGACGGGAACAAACCAAAACAATAAACAAGTGGGGCCCTTAATTCATAGTCATGTGTCGATCCTATAAAAATTCCACTTAAAAAAATAATATACTTAACTTTGTATAATTTAAGACGAAACGATTTTTCTTACTCAATGATTATATTATAAAAGTTTGTGACATATTGTTGATACATATAAATTAAAGAAAATAAAATATAACCAAAATTGCATTTATAAACTTGATATTAACCAATAATACCAATCACAGATCTATCCACAAAATTTAATTTAGGATAAAATGTATGGCAAAAAATTAATGTTTACGTATATGAAACAAATAAATATGTTGCATTGACTACACGAGATACACAAAAAATACAAAGCAGTTTACATTCAGCATGAGATGCTTTTTTCAGACAGTTACTGTTAGGACTTCCTTTACGCTTCAAACGCCTGGAAGAAATAACTTGATTCTTTAAGAAAGCTGTGGTTCAGGAACAGAGTTACTAACTGGAAAAACTAAAATATTCCCTTTTCCAGCCTGATTAAATTCTCAATAACATTGAAGCAAGTACATAGAATCGGTAGAAACTCCATAGTGCTGCCTCCATCTCTTTGAACGCGATTGAGCATCTCGGCAATGTCAAATCTGATGAACGAATATTACTCCGAAAAGGTTAGTCTTAAGTGTCTCTAATAGAGAAGACATTTTATAAGTTATAACAGTGAAAATAAGAGGGTGTATATTTGCTGTTTTGCAACGATGCATTTTATGTATTCGGTGAATATGTTGGTTGATTTTATTATTTAAGTCGATAACCATAGAAGAAGTCCTATGAATGAATGAAATTAAGGAAAAGATAAAGGAGAAGTAGGTAAAGACGAAGACGCAGCGTCGGCTTCAGAATAAAAGGAACATATTATTCTAGTCTTGTTTTAGGCTTCAATTTCCTGAAATAAATAAATTGATTCTTCCAGACAGTTGAGGGTTAGAGATAAAGTTACTGCCTGGAAAAACTAAAATTTTCTATTTCCACGCTGTAACAGTTTAGTATAAAATACTTTCTTTAGACAGTTACTATCAAGGGTTTAATTGCTTGGAAGAAATAAATTTATTCTTCCAGGGAGTTGAGGTTCAAAAACAGAGTTACCGTCTGAAAAAACATTACAGTTCTCGTTTTTTCAAGCAGTTTCAGTTCAGCATGAGATGCTTTCTTCAGACAGGTACTATCAAGGTTTCAGTTGCCTGAAAGAAATAAATTTATTCTTCTAGGGAGTTGAGGTCTAAAAATAAATTTGCTGCTTGAGAATTCAACTACCTGGAAGAAATATTATATTTCTTTTACAAGCAGTTAAAAAGCTCAGAATGAGATGCTTTTTTAAAAATTAAAGAAAAACTTAAACTAATAATCCTTACAAATATAAGTTCATCAAATTCCGTATAGAATAAATTGCCTTTTACATCAAATACGGCTTTAATTTTTCCTTAAATCAAGTAAGATTTGTATATTCTTTTATATTTTGTGGCAAGGTGTTTTATGTTTAATGGCCAATCACAGTTGAGATTGTATGAGGGTGTATAATAATTATCTGTCTTCCTGGTGTGTCAAAGAAAATGCTTTATCAATAACAATTTGAAAGTTATTGAGCAATTGCCTATAAATCTTGATATTTCTAAATTTATTGGTTTTTGAGTTACAAGCGTTTTAAGATGAATTTCTCTAAGAAAAATCACTTTTCTTCCAAAGAAATTTTTTTTTTACAACTTTCTGTAAATTTCTCAGAAAATCCTCAAATAGCCGTCTAATCATTTTAATTGGGCAATAATAATATGTCTATGAATTTTTAAAATTTTAAATATGTTGTTTTTTGAGCTATAAGTATTTTAAAATCAATTTTCCCAAAAAAAAATTTTTTTACACTCTTCTGTACATTTTTTAATCATTTTAATCCAAGAGTTTTTGTGCAAATTTTCAAAATCCTAACTCTATTAGTTTTTGAGTTATAAGCATTTTGAAATAAATTTTCCTAAAAAAATAACTTTTTTCCAAGAAAATATTTTTTTTACTACTTCCCGTACATTTTTCAAAAAATGCTAAAAGAGGTGTTCAATAATTTTAATTAAACAATTTTTCTAAAAATTTTCAAAATCTTAGCTTTAGTGGTTTTTGAGTTATGAGCTTCTTGAGATGAATATCACTAAAAAAATCACTTTTCTACAAAGAATGTTTTTTTACAACTGAAATAGGTGTCCAATCATTTTCCGTACATTTAAAAAAAAAAATGAAATAGGTATCCAATCATTTAAATTGAGGAATTTGCCTACAAATTTTCAAAGTCCTAAGTGTATTGGTTTTTGAGTTATAAGCATTTTAAAATAAATTTCCCTAAAAAAATAACTTTTTTGCAGAGAATTTTTTTTTACTATTCCCTGTATTTTGAGTTACGAACATTCTGATACGAAAAATCAACTTACTAAAATACTCTCCCTAAATTCTTGCTGTGAAGTATTAAAAATATACATCCACCTTTAGACCAATGGAAAACAACCCCATATTCTGTACCAGAAAAACACAGACAAAAGAAAAAGACGGTTTTAGAAGGAGATTTTTTCGATAAGTAAAAAACACTATTGAAACAATTCTTTGTCTAAGAAAAAGTAATTTAAATGCTTTTTAAGAATCAGTAGATTGTTAGAAATCAATCTGCAACATCTTCTTGTGCACCTGAAGCTTCAGATTTAAACAGCAATAATAGAAACAAAATGTCGGCATTTTTCTTTTGGATCCAGTAATTTACATTCCACATCTTCGAAACAGACAAGATGTCAAAACTCAGAACAGATTTAAATTCATATCATGAAAACGTAGCAATTATTTTCCGTGGTATCTCAGAGTCGTTCTAAGGCTCTTTCTCCAATTTCCAAAATTCTTTAGCCCCTCCAAACTCAAATTTAATTAAACCGAAAAAATTTTTTAATTAAATTTCGCTTATTTAAATTGCATTTCACCCTACCCCCCAAAACAAGAACAACAGTTTACAAGCATCGAGAGTCAAAACAATAAACGTTTGGCCCCGTTGATTTAAAGCTCTTCTCGTCGCCTACGAAACACAATAGTAATTAACTAAAATGCAGGGAGGTCGCGGGCATTTGTTCTCATTTAAATGTGCGTTTCCACTTCATCCCCCCATATCCCTCTACTCCAGCAAATTGGGAAATTTTATTAAAAACAAAAACATAAATCTCCCGGTTGCTGCGAGAGCATTTTTGGGGAAATTGTGGACGTAAAGCATAAAAGAGGCATCGCAGAAACGAAAGCAATTTGGAGTCACATCGATATCGCGAGTGTCCACTAGAAAATGTTTTAGGAGACAACTGGCATAATGAAAATCCCTTAGTGGAAGAGGTTTTCCCCTTCCTCTGGAGCGTTCTGGACCAGCGCCAAATCCCGAAAGATGGGGAATTAGTATTATTATGTTCCATGTTACTAATGCGAGGGTTATTTTGAATGTCTCGGCCCGAATGATTTGTGCGCTTTTTAGTTTTAAATTATCTTGTTTTTACTTGTATGTATTTTGTCTGAGGAGAATATTGAACTGAGGGATTTTCATTAGGAAAAATAGGCGTTTTTCCTAATAATAAATTAGTTTAAAATTACGTGAAAATCATGTAAATTAATAGTCACATTGTTTAATTTTAAATGTTTGTTTTTATTTCGTTCAGGTCATCTCTTAAATGGAAGTCAAACAGTAAATAGAACATATTTTCAAATATGAATGTAGATATATTTTAATTTTTTCGTTTGTTTATTTTATTGGCTTTTCTTAGGTTTTAGAAAAAATGTTTTGTAATTTTTATATATTTTTTTCTTAAAATGGTCGTAATTCAAAAACCAAAAAAAGTTTGAAAATTTATTTACAAATTATGAAATTAAGATTATTTGGTAAAAAGTGATTTTTTTAAGAAAACTCAGTTCAAAATTCTCATATCTCAAAAACCAATGAACTTAATATTCTGAAAATTTGTAGGGAAATTGCTCAATTTAAATGCTTGGACACCTAAATTAGTTTTTTTTAAAAAATGTACAGAAAGTTGTATAAAAAATTTTTTTGGAAAAAAGTGTTTTTTTAGGAAAGCTCAGTTCGAAATGCTCATATCTCAAAAACTAATAAACTTAGAATTTTGAAAATTTGTAGGCAAATTGCTCAACTTGATTGATTGGACACCTATTTTAGTATTTTTTGAAAAATGTACAGGAAGTTGAAAAAAAATTTTTTTTTTGGAAAAAAGTGTTTTTTCCAGAGAAATTTATCTCAAGATGCGCATATCTCAAAAACCAATAAACTTAGAATTTTGAAAAATTGTGGGCAAATTGCTCAATTAAAATAATTGGACACCTATTTCAGAGTTTTTTGGAAAATGTACAGGAAGTTGAAAAAAAATTTTTTTTTGAAAAAAAGTGTTTTTTCCAGGGAAATTTATTTCAAAATGCGCATATCTCAAAAACCAATAAACTTAGAATTTTGAAAATTTGTGGGCAAATTGCTCAATTAAAATAATTGGACACCTATTTCAGCATTTTTTGAAAAATGTACAGAAAGTTGAAAAAAAAAATTTTTTTTAAAAAAAGTGTTTTTTCCAGGGAAATTTATTTCAAAATTCCCATATCTTAAAAACCAATAAACTTAGAATTTTGAAAATTTGTGGGCAAATTGCTCAATTAAAATAATTGGACACCTATTTCAGCGTTTTTTGGAAAATGTACAGAAATTTAAAAAAAAGTGTTTTTTCCAGGGAAATTTATTTCAAAATTCCCATATCTCAAAAACCAATAAACTTAGAATTTTGAAAATTTGTGGGCAAATTGCTCAATTAAAATAATTGGACACCTATTTCAGCGTTTTTTGGAGAATGTGCAGGAAGTTGAAAAAAATTTTTTTTTTGAAAAAGTGTTTTTTCCAGAGAAATTTATCTCAAAATGCGCATATCTCAAAAACCAATAAACTTAGAATTTTGAAAATTTGTGGGCAAATTGCTCAATTAAAATAATTGGACACCTATTTCAGCATTTTTTGAAAAATGTACAGAAAGTTGAAAAAAAAAATTTTTTTTAAAAAAAGTGTTTTTTCCAGGGAAATTTATTTCAAAATTCCCATATCTTAAAAACCAATAAACTTAGAATTTTGAAAATTTGTGGGCAAATTGCTCAATTAAAATAATTGGACACCTATTTCAGCGTTTTTTGGAAAATGTACAGAAATTTTAAAAAAAGTGTTTTTTCCAGGGAAATTTATTTCAAAATTCCCATATCTCAAAAACCAATAAACTTAGAATTTTGAAAATTTGTGGGCAAATTGCTCAATTAAAATAATTGGACACCTATTTCAGCGTTTTTTGGAAAATGTACAGAAATTTTAAAAAAAGTGTTTTTTCCAGGGAAATTTATTTCAAAATTCCCATATCTCAAAAACCAATAAACTTAGAATTTTGAAAATTTGTGGGCAAATTGCTCAATTAAAATAATTGGACACCTATTTCAGCGTTTTTTGGAGAATGTACAGGAAGTTGAAAAAAAATTTTTTTTTTGAAAAAAAGTGTTTTTTCCAGAGAAATTTATCTCAAAATGCGCATATCTCAAAAACCAATAAACTTAGAATTTTAAAAAATTGTGGGCAAATTGCTCAATTAAAATAATTGGATAACTATTTCAGCGTTTTTTGGAAAATGTAAAGAAATTTTAAAAAAAGTGTTTTTTCCAGGGAAATTTATTTCAAAATTCCCATATCTCAAAAACCAATAAACTTAGAATTTTGAAAATTTGTGGGCAAATTGCTCAATTAAAATAATTGGACACCTATTTCAGCGTTTTTTGGAAAATGTACAGGAAGTTGAAAAAAAAATTTTTTTTTGAAAAAAAGTGTTTTTTCCAGAGAAATTTATCTAAAAATGCGCATATCTCAAAAACCAATAAACTTAAAATTTTGAAAAATTGTGGGCAAATTGCTCAATTAAAATAATTGGACACATATTTCAGCACTTTTTGGAAAATGTACAAAAAGTTGAAAAAAAATTTTTTTTTGAAAAAAAGTGTTTTTTCCAGGGAATTTTATTTCAAAATTCCCATATCTTAAAAACCAATAAACTTAGATTAAAATTATTGGACACCTATTTCAGTATTTCTTAAAGAATGTACAGAAAGTTGTAAAAAAGAATTTTTTTTTGATACAAGATTTTTTTTCAGGGAAATTCATCCCAAAATGCGCATATCTCAAAAATTAATAAACTTAGAATTTTGAAAATTTGTGGGGAAATTGCTCGATTAAAATTATTGGACACCAATTTCAGTATTTCTTAAAGAATGTACAGGAAGTTGTAAAAAAGAATTTCTTTTGATACAAGTATTTTTTTTAGGGAAATTCATCTCAAAATGCGCATATCTCAAAAACCAATAAACTTGGAATTTTGAAAAATTGTAGGCAAATTGCTCAATTAAAATAATTGGTCACCTATTTCAGTATTTCTTTAAAAATGTACAGGAAGCTGTAAAAATTTTTTTTTTTTGATACAAGATTTTTTTTCAGGGAAACTCACATTAAAATGCGCATATCTCAAAAACCAATAAACTTAAAATTTTGAAAATTTGTAGGCAAATTGCTCAACTAAAATAATTGGACACCTATTTCAGCGTTTTTTGGAAAATATACAGAAAGTGGAAAAAAAAATTTTTTTTTTGGAAAAAAGTGTTTTTTTCAGGGAAATTTATTTGAAAGTGCCCATATTTCAAAAATCAATAAACTTAGAATTTTGAAAATTTGTGGACAAATTGCTCGATTAAAATTATTGGACACCTATTTCGGTATTTCTTAAAGAATGTACAGGAAGTTGTAAAAAAAATTTTTTTTTGATGCAAGTTTTTTTTTTTCAGGGAAATTCATCTCAAAATGCCCATATCTCAAAAACCAATAAATTTAGAATTTTAAAAATTTTTAGGCAAATCGCTCAACTAAAATAATTAGACACTTATTTCAGTGTTTTTTGGAAAATGTACAGAAAGTTGAAAAAAAAAATTTTTTTTGAAAAAAGTGTTTTTTTCAGGGAAATTCATCTCAAAATGCGCATATCTCAAAAACCAATAAACTTAGAATTTTGAAAATTTGTAGGCAAATTGCTTAATTAAAATTATTGGACACCTATTACAGTATTTCTTAAAAAATGTACAAGAAGTTGTAAAAAAAATTCTTTTTGAAAAAAGTCAATAAATTTAAGAATAGAAACCTTTTTTGCATTTTTCAAAAATATTTAGGAAGTTCTAAACAAAAATAAATTTGAAAAAAAGTTCTTTTTTTTTAAACTCATTTCAAGAAGCTCATTACTCAAAAACCAACAAAGTTACAGCAAAATTTCTTAGCCAAAAAGATTGGTAATCTAATTGAGCATTTTTTGAAAAATCAACAGGAACCTATAAAAAAATTTACTTGGAAAAAGACTTTATCACTTCCAAATGGGCTTTTGAACTTTTCACAATTTCCATTAACCCCTGAATCATATTTTTTCATAAACCCTTCGGTTCACAACATACGGGCAAAATGTGACACTCGTTTTTTTTATAAACCAATTTAATTGTCACGCTAATTTACCCAAAAAAGAAACTTTACTGCTCAAACAAAGCGATTTTTTTTTACGTTGTTGTTATATGGTTCGGTCGCGGTTCATTGTATCGGGAGTAGACCCAGTCTATTGGCGATTAACAATAATTCACAGCCCAGTTATTCTTTTGTTGGCGACACAAAGGCAATTGATTAAAACCGGCAGTACGAAAATATGTTTCGCCGTATAAACTCCCCGGTTCTATATAACGAGATGACATTGTCAAGCTGAAAAACTCCCTTTAGTAAATAGTGGATATTATTTACATGTCATTAGGGGCACAAGTATCACATGACCTCAATAAAGATTTTCACGACTTTTGCCCTTCAAAAGAAAAATAATAATAATAATAATACAAGTAACCGTAATAACACGATTTATTATGACCGATAGGAAATGTATACCTCCTTCTCCCCCTCAGGCGGATATGACAGAAATAAAAACAAAGTTAAAAAGGGTAGCAGGGCACTTAACTTTATGGCTCCACATTTGTAAGAACACCGATCCCTTGGCATCAGTAATATTCGAGGCAAAAAAAGAAAGAAAAACCGAAAAGACGATATTTCAGCGGTCTGCTCCAATTAGCAGGAGGAAGTGGAAACATGTCGTGAGACAGAGAGAGAGACGTTGTCTCAATAATTTCGGGATTGGAGAGGGAGTCTGATCTGTCCACTTCCTTTTTTTTTCTCACATTTTGCAATGACTGAGGCAATCTGTGAAACAAAGGTTTTTGTTAGGAACGCTGAAATAGGTGTCCAATCAATTTAATTGAGAAATCTGTGTATCAGTTTTTAAAATTGTATTTTAAGTGGTTTTTGAGTTATGATCATTTCGTCGATTTTCATTAAAAAAAAATCATGTTTTTCAAAAAAAAAAATAATTTTTTGCAATTATTTTGAAAAACGCTGACATAGGTGTCCAATAAATTTAATTGAGGAATATATGTATTAATTTTCAAAACTGTATTTTAAGTGGTTTTTGAGTTATGGTCATCTTGTGGATTTTCATTAAAAAATAGTCATGTTCCTCAAATTTATTTTTTTTTCAATTCTTTGTAATATTTTTGAAAAACGCCGAAATAGGTGTCCAATCAATTTAATTGAGGAATATGCGTATTTATTTTAAGAACTGTATTTTAAGTGGTTTTTTAGTTATGGTCTTTTTGAGGTTTTTACTTAAAAAAATATCATGTTCCTTAAAAAACATTTTTTTTAAATTTTTTGCAATATTTTTAAAAACGCTGAAACAGATGTCCAATCAATTCATAAAAAAAAAATCATGTTTTTAAAAAAATATGTTTTTTTAAAATTTTTTATATTTTATTAAAAAATGCTAAAATAAATAGTTAATCAATTAAATTGACGAATATGCACAATTTTTGAAAACAAAATTCAAATGATTTTTGAATTATAACCGTTTTCTGGATTTTTATTAAAAAAAACCATGTTATTGAAAACCCTTTTTTTAGTCATTTCAAATCCAAACTTCACCACACTAACCTCAATTGCAAGTCCCTAAAATACATAACAAATAACCAATTAAACATCCACCATAATTGATGATTATCACCCTCCTGACCCCCATACAACGAACACAAATTCAATCAGCAAAACCAACAAACTGTGGGGAAAATCAATGGATGAATGGATGGCGGTCTATATCCCGCTCCCAACTCCATACCTGTCTCCCGATTATGCCGTCGGTAAATTTCGCGATAAGCACCCGCCTGTCAAAGAAACCCCCCGGTATATATTTACCACGTATTATCGCGAACAATTCGCAAAGGATTATCCGCCTATATGCGAATCAATGCTCGCGCCAATCATCGACAATATACAATATTTTGAGGCAGACAATTGTGTTGACGTGATCGCACAATCTGTCTACTCGACTGTTTTCAATCCTGCTTCCCGCTCGTTATATGCGAGAGATATGCACGGATCCCGGATGATGTTCCCCTTTTACAAATATCTACTATATCTGGATGCCTATGTTGGAAACGAAGGTAATACTGTTAAGGGTGGTTGTCACTGCTTGGGTATGCAAAATCTTGAAATAATGATAATAATAAGGAGTTGGAGATTAAGGAACTTGATATAGAGAGAAATGACCTTCACGTCCTGTTTTAATTTTTCAAGATCTATTCGATGGTAAATATTAATTGGTAATATTTCGATTATTTCTGTCAAGACTAATTAAAACTATATAATTTTTAACGGGACACTCTATAACTTCGGTTTCTTTTGGATTGATTTTCATGAATTTTACTTATTTTTGCCTTTAGGGTCCTTGGACCCTCAATTATTTGGGTAATAAGAGCTTGGAACCTTAAAATAATTAATCCCTTCCCATACCCTTATTTTTTACATTGGTATTTTTTTTATTTATGAATTAATTATGTTCCTTGCTTTACATTAAAAAAAAAATACACTAGTAATAGTATAATTTTAATTAGCACTATTTATATCACTATTGTAGAGCCCTGAGGATGGCCCAATATAGGCAGAAACGTCGGCAATATTAACATTTTTTATTTGACCTGATTTTTATTTACCTTCTACCTGATACTTAATTAACCTGATTTTTATTTGACCCCCAACCATTTTACTTAGTAAGAAGGATAAAGAAATTTTAGGTCACGAAAAATCAAATTTTTTAATACGTCCAGGCAGTTGAATGCCCTAATGTCTTACAGGGAGTTTATTGAAATATATTTTTTAATTTACAGAAGTGAAAGTCATTTTCCAAGCAGTTGAGCTATTGAGAATAATTTTCCAGAACTTCCAGGCACTTAAAAGCATCAATTTCTTGCAGAGAATTGTCTTAAAGAAGTCTGAACATGCTTGGGATCGTCACTTGAGTTTCCAGTAGTTAAATCAACTTTTCCAGGCTGTTGTTACAGTTGAGAAGTAATTGAGAACCTTAATGTCTTACAGAGAGTTTATTGCAATATATTTTTTAATTTTCAAAAGTTACAGTCATTTTTCAGATAGCTCAGTAATTGAGAGTCATTTTCCGATACTTTAAGGCAGTTGGGAGCCTTAATTTCTTTTAAATAATTGCTTCAAAGATGTTTCAGTTGCCTAGAATAGTCACTTGAATTTCTAATAGTTAATGTCTGAAAAGTCACTTAAATTAGCCTGGAGTAAATAACCAATTATCCCAGAAGTACCAAAAAACAAATTATAGCAACAGTCTGGAAAAATTAGTCCCGAAGCTTAAATTATTTCATACTTATAAGTCTCTTTGAGAGTAATGGATGATTATTTTAAAATAGTTAAAGTCATTTTTTGGTACGTCTAGGTAGTTGAATGCCTCAAAGTCTTACAGCAAGCTTATTGGAATATAGTTTTTTATTCTCAGAAGTTAAAGTAATTTTTTAGGCAGTTGAAACTATTGAGAGTCGTTTTTCGGTACTTCCAGGCAGTTGAAAGCATTAATTTTTTCCAGAGAATTACACGAAAGAAGTTTCAAGTTCCTGGAATAATTACTTGAATTTCAAGTAGTTAAAGGCAATATTTTCAGGCACTTGTTGCAATTTTAAAAGAACTATTGTCAGTTTTTGGTATGTCTAGGCAGTTAAGTACATTAATTTCTTCCAGAGAATTGTCTTTTAAGCTGTGTCAACTGCCTGGAATCATCACTTGAGTTTCAAGTACTTAAAGTCAACTTTTTCAGGCAGTTGATGCATTTTTAAATTAATTGAGAACATTTTTTGGTACGTCTAGGCAGTTGAATGCCTTAAAGTCTTTTAGCAAGCTTATTGAAATATTTTTTTTTATTCTCAAAAGTTAAAGTAATTTTTCAGGCAGTTGAAACTATTGGGAGTTATTTTTCGGTTTTTCCAGGCAGTTAAAAGCATCAATTTCTTTCAGAGAATTATCCAAAAGAAGTTTCAAGTGCCTGGAATAACTTGATTTCAAGTAGTTAAAGTCAATATTTCCAGGCACTTGTTGCAATTTTAAAAGAACTAAAGTCAGTTTTTGGTATGTCCAAGTACTTGAATATATTAATTTATAATAAAAAAGTAATTAAGAGCATTTTATGGTGCGTCCAGGCACTTGAATGCTTCAGTGTCTTACAGGGATTTTGTTAATATATTTTTTTAATTCTCTGAGCTTACTGGAATATATTTTTTTTAATCCCCAGAAGTTAAAGTATTTTTTTAGGCAGTTGAAACTATTGAGAGTCGTTTTTCGGTACTTCCAGGCAGTTGAAAGCATTAATTTTTTCCAGAGAATTACACGAAAGAAGTTTTAAGTTCCTGGAATAATTACTTGAATTTCAAGTAGTTAAAGGCAATATTTTCAGGCACTTGTTGCAATTTTAAAAGAATTATTGTCAGTTTTTGGTATGTCTAGGCAGTTAAGTACATTAATTTCTTCCAGAGAATTGTCTTTTAAGCTGTATCAACTGCCTGAAATCATCACTTGAGTTTCAAGTAATTAAAGTCAACTTTTTCAGGCAGTTGATGCATTTTTAAACTAAATGAGAACATTTTTTGGTACGTCTAGGCAGTTGAATGCCTTAAAGTCTTACAGCAAGCTTATTGGAATATATTTTTTTATTCTTAAAAGTTAAAGTAATTTTTTAGGCAGTTGAAACTATTAGGAGTCGTTTTTTGGTACTTCCAGGCAGTTGAAAGTATCAATTTCGTCCATAGAATTACCTAAAAGAAATTTCAAGTGCCTGGAATAACTTGACTTTAACTCTGAAACTAACTGAAATTCAAGTAGTTAAAGTCAATATTTCCAGGTACTTGTTGCAATTTAAAAAAAAAACTAAGGTCAGTTTTTGGTATGTTCAGGCACTTGAATATATTAATTTATAATAAAAAAATAATTGAGAGCATTTTATGGTGCGTCCTGGCACTTGAATGCTTCAATGTCTTACAAGGATTTTGTTAATATATTTTTTTAATTCTCTGAAGTAAATGTTATTTTCTAGACAGTTGGAGTCATTTTTCTAATATTTTTAGAGAGTTGAAACCCTCAATTTCGTTCAAAGAATTGCCTCAAAGAAGTTTTCACTGCCTGGAATAATCACTTGTATTTCAAATATTTAAAGTCTACTTTCTCAGGCAGTTGATGCAACTTTGAACTAATTGAGAAGATTTTTTGGTACGTCTAGGCAGTTGAATACCTTAAAGCCTTATAGCGAGCTTATTGGAATATATTTTTTTTATTCTCAGAAGTTAAAGTAATTTTCCAGGCAGTTGAAATAATTGGGAGTAATTTTTTGGTATTTCCAAGTAGTTAAAAGTCTCAATTTCTTTCAGAAAATTACCTCAAAGAAGTTTCAATTGCCTAGAATAATCACTTAAATTTCAAATAAATAAAGTCAACTTTTCCAGGCAGTTGATGCAATCTTTATGTAACTGGTAGCATTGTTTGTTACCTCCAGGCATTTAAATGACTTAAGGATTTTATTGGAATATATTTCTTAATTTCGAGAATTCGGCTTCCAGGCAGTTAAATCATCAATTTCTTCCAGAGTATTGTGCAGAGAAGTTTCAACTGCCTGGAATAGTCACTTGAATTTCAAGTAGCTAAAATCAACTTTTCAGGCATTTAATGCAATTTTGAAGTAACTGAGGGTATTTTTTGGTAGGTCCTGAGAGTTGAATACGTCCTGACAGTGAATGCCTTAATGTCTTACAGGGATTTTGTTGAAAATTTCCTAAATATAAAAAAATATAATTTAAAAAAATTAAAACATATACACTGCTTAAAAAATGTGAAAAAGGTACCTCAATAAGCTATGGAAGTTTGAAACACTTTAAGAATTATTTGAATTACCTGAAAGTCTTTGAAAAATTATTTTAACTGCCTGGAATATTTGGAAAAATGGTCTGAAAAAGGAATGTTATTCTGGAACCTTGAAAGCCTTGAAGATGTGAATAATTATTTTAAAACTACCAGAAAAACTATTTGACTACCTGGAAAAATGACCTTAACTGACTGGAAAACTCATTCCAAAAACACTTTAAAATGTATTTCAATTCCCTGAAAGACGAGAAAAAAATTACCTCAATTGTCTGGAAAAAGTATACCGGAAGTTTAAATATTTGAGAAATAATCTTAATTGCCTAAAAAAGTCTGAAAAGTGGCCTGAATTGCCTGAAATAAATGAACAATTATTCCAGAAAATAAAGAAAAAAAATTATAGCAAGTCTGGAAAAATTAGTCCCAAAGCTTAAAATGCTTAAAATCATGTCGTTTGCCTGGAAAACGCAGATTTATACAAGTAATGTTCCATGTAGTTGAAACTATTGAGAGTCATTTTTTGGTACTTCTAGGCAGTTGAAAGCATCAATTTCTTCCAGAGAATTACACGAATGAAGTTTCAAGTACCTGGAATAATTACTTGAATTTCAAGTAGTTAAAGTCACTATTTCCAGGCACTTGTTGCAATTTTGAAATAATTAATGTCAGATTCTGGTTTGTCCAGGCAAAAGAAATACATAAATTTATAATAAAGAAGTAATGGAATGTGGAATATGGAAGAATAATGGAGTGTTGGAAATGTTATAAAAATTAAAAATATAATTATTCAAAAACTAAAACATATACGCTGTCTAAAAAACGTGAAAAAGTTACCTTAATAGGCTATAGAAAGTATTCCAAAACTTTGAAACATTTTAGAACCTGAGAAATTATTTAAGTTGCCTGAAAGTGTTTAAAAAATAATTTCAACTGCCTGAAAAATTTGGAAAAATGATCCAAAAAATTAAAAATTATTCTAGAACCTTAAAACCATTCAACACTTCCTTGACTCTCCTAGAAATGCTTAAAAACTAACCCCATCTGCCTGGAAAACTCATTCCAAAAACACTTTCAATTGTATTTTATTTCCCTGAAAAACGAGAAAAAAATTACCTCAATTGTCTGAAAAACCTGGAGTTTAAATATTTAAAAAATAATCTGAATTGCCTCAAAAAGTCTGAAAAAAGGCCTAAATTGCCTAGAATAAATGAACATTTATCCCAGAAAATACCAATAAAAAATTAACGCAACGGTCTGGAAAAAATTAGTTCCAAATCACTTAGACTTTTGAAATTTATAGTCATTTTCCAGGCAGCTGAACCTACTGAGAGTAATTTTTCAGTTCTTTCAAACAGTTGAAAGCATTAATTTCTTTCAGAGAATTACCTGACAGAAAGTCTTAGTTCTAAACCTGCGAACCCCATCTACATTTCTTAATAACCTTAAAACACCACTGAAAGTAGTACCCAAATAGACTCATAAAAATATGATTATCCATTACCATTATCCATCAAAACAAGGAGCGTAGTGGTGCATCCACGGGGATAACCGTTCGTTCCCCCGTATATACGACAAACTAATTATTAGTATCTCTGGCAATTAATTTGTAGACGGTCAAGTGCAAGATAGTGTGGCAATCTCACGGCCTCCAGGTCTCTCTCTACCCCGGTTATCCCATTCGATTATATTACCTGATACGAGGGTTAATTAACTGGCATGTTAAGTAAATCTCCTGACACTCCGTATTAAGGAAGTCGTAATTACTGTGCCGTGTATCCGGCTGCTATCAATTAATATATGATAGTGTAGGAGGTGTCAAAAAAAAAAACAACAACACTGAAACACGTATAAAGTAACAAAGTTGCTTTATGTTGCCGAGGTAATAAAAGAGAATAGCTCAGATAGGGCGGCACCTTTATGGCACAATGCATATCCCATATGCAATACCGGAGTTGAACACTTTACTAGATTGAAAAGGCCCTTTACTCGTTCGGACGACTTTACTTCTTTAAGATCGCTTTTAAAACTTTTCGCAATAACACTTACCTTACAATCGAAACGTTCGATGGTGCTTGTTTTCCACTTTTATATCGAAGTTTAGTTAAAAAAAAAAATTAACAGAAGTTTTACAGTCTCTTAAGGCCTCACATGACGCCAGATCTAAGGTCTGGAGGCGTAAAAGATTAATTGTAATCGGTTTAAAAAAATTACCGCTAATATAAAAATAAATATTATCAAAGATGGAATTTAGTAACTGAAGAAATTAATCTATTGTCAGTATAACTAAAGTTTGTTGGAGTATTTATAAATAAACACACTACATCCAGAGAAATCAGAATATGATTTAGGGACATTATGTCCCTAAAATTCTAGGCATCTTTCTCAAAAGCATACTGTAATAAATTAGCAAGATATTTAGAAAGACTGTATAGCGAAAAGTCTACAATAATATTTATAGGTCAAAGTGCAAGATTTTTTTTTATATTTTCGAAAGAAAATCCATTTTAGAAAAAACATCATTTAGGCATTTTAATTTCTTTATTATTTAAAAATCAGATGTAAGAAATTTGGACATTATTTCAGCAGTAGATATATATTAGATACACAAGTTAATTGTCTGAACGAACCTATTAACGCCCACTACCGAGAAGCGGCCAAAATTGTAAATTTATTTAAGTAGTTTCCACATGCCTGTGAATTTATTATTTTTTAAAATGTTCTGTTAACCGCGTTTAATCCTAGATGTCTCTATTAGTAAAAGTATTAAATATCTCTGTATAATGTAGTACCCATGTAATTTTTTTAAGCCAAAATTCGTTTTTTAGTTTGATGTATTGTCATGTTATGTATGTGCCGTTTTTTAACCTTTTTATAGACATTTTGTATTAATAATATCATGTAAATTTTACTATGTTTTTAATTAATTTATTAGTTTAATAACAACCTTTTATATTCTACTTACATAGTTTTCCCTGACAATGGTTTAACAACCGAAACGCGTCGGGACTCTGAAAGATTGTGAAGTAAACAGGACCCTTTGTCTATTATTTTACTTTGCATTATTTCAGTAATTTTAATAGTAGGATCTTTAGGAATAGGAATATAAGCGTTATTATCTGCAAGAAGGAAATTTGCCTTGTTTGACCCCACATTAACTTATTTTAGCAAGAAGCATAAAAAATGACCCAAAAGAGTTCAAAATTCAAACGAGTGCCTGGAAAAGTCGACTCTAACTATTTGGAATTTAAGTGACTATTCCAGGCAGTTAAAACTTCTTTGAGGCAATTCTCTGAAAGAAATTAAGGCTGTCAATTGCCTGAATATGACTCCCAATAGTTTCAACTGCCTGGAAGAATGACTTTAACTTCTAGGAATTTCTGGAAATGTTTATATATTTTTTAGACCTCCTAGATCAGCTGAAAGTTACCTAAAAATTGCCTTAATCGACTGATACATAATTCGTAATTAAATTGATCAGACACCTATTTCAGCGTTTTTTAAATAAAATTTAAAATAAATTTTAAAAAAAATATTTTTAAGGAACTTTAAATACACTTTTAAAACATTGTATACAATTTCAGCAATTAAATTGACTAATGACTTATTTCGGCGTTTAAAAAAAAAATAATAAAAATTTTATAAAAAAATATTTTTTGAGAAAGATGTTTTTTTTTATTAAAACACCACAAAATAGTCATAATTCAAAAATAATAATAATTTCTTTATCAGCATAATAGCTGCATAAAAAGGCCAAAAAATAAAAATTGTTTTTTTAAATATTTAATTAGAAACAAATAATTATAATAGCTTATACATATTTATTTCCATTACTTAAAAAAAAAAATTAAAGAAAATTCACGTTGAAAAAATTTTGTTTTCGTTTAAAATTTAAATTGTTAAGGAATATCATGAAAACTCAAAAAAATTAAGAAAGAAAAAGAAACTGTAAAAAAGCATCCGGTTTTTTAAAATCTCTAAATTTGTAACATTTCGAGTATCTTAAAGAAAACCAAAATATTAAGAATCTGCCTGGAAGAATAAAAAAATATAAGAAAACCCAAAAAATTTGCAAAAAACTTGGAGTGTTTTATTTATACAAAATTTTTATAATAAAATGCTTTCAAAACTATTTAAAGAACGCTAAAAAAACTAAAAAAAAAATTAAGAAAAACTTTAAACATCCAAATAACGCAGCTACAAATGTTTAGAAATGCCAGGAAAAATTTAGAAAGAAGAAATTAAAAAAAAAACATTCTTTTTGAAAATTTCAAAGCTTGTGACTTTTTGAGTACCTATAATATAATAATGATCTATATTCATTTAACAAAAATGTGCTACATAACATATGTAAAAAAAATATAAAATGATTTAAGTATATACAACACAGTAAATTTTTTTGGCCATTGAGTGCCACTTTATTTGCGAAAATTACTTAAAATAGAGCTTTGCCAATTTCTACACGTATTCCTCGATTAACTTGATCAGACACCTATTTCAGCATTTTCAAAAAAATTAAAAGATTTTGAAAAAAAATCTTAAGAAAGATAATTTTTGAATGGAAAAGTCGACTCTAACTATTTGGAATTTAAGCGACTATTCCAGGCAGTTAAAACTTCTTTGAGGCAATTCTCTGAAAGAAATTAAGGCTTTCAATTGCCTGAATATGACTCCCAATAGTTTCAACTGCCTGGAAGAATGACTTTAACTTCTAGGAATTTCTGGAAATGTTTATATATTTTTTTAGACCTCCTAGATCAGCTGAAAGTTACCTAAAAATTGCCTTAATCGACTGATACATAATTCGTAATTAAATTGATCAGACACCTATTTCAGCGTTTTTTAAATAAAATTTAAAATAAATTTAAAAAAAAATATTTTTAAGGAACTTTAAATAAACTTTTAAAAATTTGTACACACTTTAAGCAATTTAAGTGATAAGATATGTACTTTAGCGTTTTTAAAAAAAAGGGAAAAATATTAATTTTTTTTTTAGAAATATGATTTTTTTTTATTAAACCTCAAAAACAAAAACTATACAAAAATTTATTTCCATTACTTAAAAAGAAATTAAAGAAAATTCGCGTTTAAAAAAACGTTGTTTTCAGTTAAAATAAAAAATGTCACGAAAACTCAAAAAAATTAAGAAAGAAAAAGAAACTCAGTTTTTTAAAATCTCAAAATTTGGAAAACCCAAAAAATTCCAAAAAACTTGCAGTTTTTTTTCATACAAAATTTTTATAATAAAATATTTTCAAAATTGTGAAAAAACAAAATTATTTAAAGAATAATAAAAAAAGTAAAAGAAATTTAGGAAAACATTCAAAAGATCCAAAAAAACGCAGCTACAAATGTTTAGGAATACCAGGAAAATTTAGAAAGAAGAAATTAAATAAAAAACAGTTTTTTTGAAAATTTCAAAGCTTGTAACTTTTTGAGTACATTTATTATAATAATGATCAATATTCATTTCGCAAAAATGTACTACATAAGATATGTAAAAAAATGATTTGAGTATATACAACACAGTAAATTTTTTAGACGTTGAGTGCCACTTTATTTGCGAAAATTACTTAAAATAGAGCTTTGCTAATTTGTACACGTATTCCTCGATTAACTTGATTAGACACCTATTTCAGCATTTTCAAAAAAATTAAAAGATTTTGAAAAAAATTTTAAGAGAGATAATTTTTGACTGGAAAAGTCGACTCTAACTATTTGGAATTTAAGCGACTATTCCAGGCAGTTGAAACTTCTTTGAGGCAATTCTCTGAAAGAAATTAAGGCTTTCAATTGCCTGAAAATGACTCCCAATAGGTTCAACTGCCTGGAAGAATGACTTTAACTTCTAGGAATTTCTGGAAATTTTTATATACTTTTTAGACTTCCTAGATCAGCTGAAAGTTACCTCAAAAATGCTTTAATCGACTGACATAAATGGCTTTAACTTCTTGGCAGTTGACATTTTCTCTCAGGTCATTGTTTGGAATTCTAGATGATATAAGGGGACTTTGACTGCCCGAAATTATCAGAAACCCACTCCGAACTGCTTCAGCTGCCTGGCAAAAATGATTTTAACTACTTAAAATTCAAGAAAATATTCCAGGCAGTTGACACCTCTTCTGAGCAATTCTTTGGAAGAAATAAATGCATTTAACCGCTTTGAAAATTACTTTAACTCCTGGCAATTAAAAAAATATTCCAAGAAACTCCTTGTATGATATTAAGGAACTACTTGAAATTCAAGTAATTATTTCTGAAATTCAAGTAATTATTTCAGGCATATTATTTTATTGCCTATAAATTAGGTGAAAAAGAAATTTTTATTTTTTATAATATTAAAAAAAAAACAATGTATGTCTAGAATTTTGATGTATCAAAATTAATATTCAATTACATGCTTTAAAAAAAAATATTGTTCTGTTTCTTAATTACAGACTTGAAAAAGACGTAAATAAACGTAGAAACGTTTTTGATTTCTTGGTCCTAAACCTGCGAACTTCATCTACGCTACTTACTAAGGACACTACTTTTAGTCAATATGTAATTAAGAAATGACCGTCGAATCCTATTAATTTATGCATGTTTTAATAAGTCTCGGGTTAAAAATTTACAAAAAATTGGACCTCCTTTTTTTATTATTTCTACCTCTTGTCAGTTACACACTAGGGTCTGAATTACCTCAAAATTGCACTTTTATAATGTATTAGACTCTCTACATACAAAAGCAGTATTTCATTACGATTATATGTGACTCTGAAAGTGGCTTAAATCTCTAAAGGGACGTATTGTATATATGATACTTTTCATGCTTTCTACCCCATTTAATTTCTTTATTTTGTCCTGAATTATTTTAAAATTCTTTATATATAACGTAGTTTGACTCTCCACGTACGATAAATTTAAAATAAAAAGTTTAGTGCAGGTGCTTGTGGCATAAAACTGATTTAATTGCTTGATTAATTTAATTCTTGTTTTTGTGTCAGATTTTGCACTAAATAAATATTTTTGTTTTAAATTGATTTTTTTTCCAAAGTGCTTAACCTAAAAGACAATCAAGGTATGATTTTAAAAATGTGTACAAAACTTGAAATAATTAGACAGCTCTTCTTTTTAAATAGGTTTAAAATAAATAAAAAAAAAAGTTTTTGAAAGGAGAGTTTTTTTTTTCAATGCAAATTCGCAATGTGATGATTAAAAAAAGATGTCAAGAAAATGGTCAAAATTCAAAAGCCGCTTAAAATCAGGAGTTAAAAAATATTTGTGATCTCTTTTAGGCTGGAATAGGGCATTTTTTGGTTCTTACAGGCAATTGAAGGTTATTTCTAGTTTATTATTTCAAGCGATTGATGGTAACTTTTGATTTATTCCTAGCACTTGAAGGTCTTCCAGGCACTTAAAAGTAATTTCTGGTTTCTTCCAGGCATTTTAAAGTGATGTCTGATTTTCACCGGACAATTGAAAGTCATTTCTAGTTTCTTTTAGGCACCTGTAAGTCATTCCTAAGTAATTTTAGTAAAAAACTATTCTTATCCCTTTTTTTTAGAAAACTATAAAGGTGATTTTTAGTTTCTTCTAGGTTCTTGAAAGTCATTTCTGGCTTATTTTATATCTTTTTTGCGTTATAACAGAAAATTTCCTGGTACTTTCAGACTTCTTCCAAGAAACTGAATTTGAAAGTCATTTCTGAATATCTCCAGGCAATTAAAGATCATTTCTAGTTTATTTCGGGCCTTTGCAAGACATTTCTGGATTATTCCTAGCAGTAAAATTAGGAGTGTTTTTTCATTTCTAACTGTTTATAATTTTTAATTGATTTCCATCCTTATCCAGTTGCACTGTGAAGAAACAAGCATATATATTTCCCATATACATCAAAATTCACATATTTCCAGACCACTTTCTGGTATATTTTTTTAAGGAAATTATATATACAAATGTGTTGCTGCATCACAAAACTTTAGTTATATAGGAAGCTGGAACGCTTTACTGATAGGGAGGTGTGGAGCTGTTGGTTTATTGATTTACGCACTCAAGATATGAGTTGATCAGACGTGTATAGTTAAAATTTAAATTAAATTGATCAGACGCCTATTTCAGCGTTTTTTAAATAAGTAAAAAAAATGTTTTTTAAGGAACTTTAAATACACTTTTAAAAATTTGTATACATTTTTAGCAATTTAAGTGATTGGATATGTACTTTAGCGTTTTTAAAAAAAAGGGAAACATATTTTTTTTTCAGAAATATAAATTTTTTTTATTAAAACTCAAAATACACTTTTGAATTTTTGTACACATTTTCATCAATTAAATTGATTAAACACTTATTTCGGCGTTTTAAAAAAATATAAAAACTTGTGAAAAAATATATTTTTTTTCCTTAAAAGTCCACAAACTAGTCATAATTCAAATCTAATAATAATTTTTTTATCAGGATGATAGCTGCATAAAAAGGCCAAAAAATAAAAATAGTAATTTCAAATATTTAATTAAAAACAATTAATTAAAAACCAATACCCTATACAAACATTTATTTCCATTACTTAAAAAGAAATTAAAGAAAATTCGCGTTCAAAAAAACGTTGTTTTCAGTTAAAATAAAAAATGCCACGAAAACTCAAAAAAATTAAGAAAGAAAAAGAAACTCAGTTTTTTGAAATCTCAAAATTGGATCATTTTGAGTATCTTAAACAAAACCAAAATAGTAACAATCTACCTGGAAGAATAAAAAAATTTAAGAAAACCCAAAAAATTCCAAAAAACTTGCAGTTTTTTTTCATACAAAATTTTTATAATAAAATATTTTCAAAATTGTGAAAAACAAAATTATTTAAAGAATAATAAAAAAAGTAAAAGAAATTTAAGAAAAACTTTAAAAGATCCAAAAAACGCTGCCAGGAAAAATTTAAAAAGAACATATTTTTTTTTAAATTTCAAAGCTCGTCACTTTTTGAGTACATATAATATAATAATAATCTATATTAATTTAGCAAAAATGTGCTACATAATATATGTAAAAAAATATAAAATTATTTAAGTACATACAACACAGTAAATTTTTTAGACGTTAAGTGCCACTTTATTTGCGCACTTACTTAAAATAGAGCTTTGCTAATTTGTACACGTATTCCTTGAATAAATTGACCAGACATTTCAAAAAAATTAAAAGATTTTACAAAAAATTCTTAAGAAATATAATATGTGACTGAAAAACAAAATACCATAAAAAACCAAAAAAAAAAATACTTATTTGGCCTTAAGAAGATCACAAACGTCAATAATAGTTCCAGAGCACCCATTGTCCTGAAAACATCATAGATTTTAATATGCTCATACTTCGCATTAAATCAGCAATAAAGTTTCAATTAAATTAAATGCAAGCTTCAATACCTAACGAACCCCCATTGTTTTAAATAAATAAAACGCAATTAAAGCTCGGTCCTCTTCTTCTAAAAAACAATAGCAACAACATAATGATAAAAATAAAATCCATATAATAAAAGCTTCGGCATCCAGAAATAATGTCCGTTACCTCCTTTGTTTTATGGTTGTAATATTTTAATTAATGTACGTTGGAATAATAAATTTTATTTTTTTTTGCTTTTATTAAATTAATAAATCCTGTATTTGATTATTGATTTGTACCGTTTATATATGGATTAGTGGTATTTGAAGGGGCTTGCCTCAAAGAAAAAAATTGCCCAGGAATTTCCTTATATAAAAATTTTATTTCGAAAATAAGGCGCTAGGAAGGCAGTAGTGCACTAAATAAAAGCGTATTATGCTCGCCAGCCGCAACGGACATGAATTTAATAAAAGAATATGTTAGATTTATAACGCCCGTTTCTGGCCTCTGGCGCGGATCGCCTTTTTTATTTTATCATATTTTTCTGGATTTTATAACCTTTTGAATTTTTATTAAAATGCCTTTTTATATGATCTGTCCGTGTATGTGTGTGGTTTATTATTGAGGGTCAATCGTTTCACTTTTATGGGATTAAGCTATTTTTAAACCGACCTAGACTGAGGTCGAAAATGTTTGAGAAACCCTTTGGAACACAAAAAATCATTGAAATTTTTAAAAGAGTTTTTAGCTACATTTTATGTCCCAAACACTTTTTTTAATTAAAATTTTTATTTCTTTGCCCCATTTAAAATTTTTCAACCGTATATTCTTCCTTCAAAATATCTACTGTTTTAAAAAATTAGTGGGCTTTTTATTTGTTGATATCTTCATTTTCTACGAAAAAAAAAAATTTGCTATGGCAAATAAAAAAAAAAATATACAAGGCAGTTAATAATATTAATAAGCCTTTATAAGCCTTTATTTCCAACAGGCAAGTTGCCCAATAACAGGAAACAGTTGCAAAACAATAAAAAATATAGTTAAAAAAAATCAAAACAAACTTAAAAGAATGAAAATAAAAAAGTAAAGTCACAATCTCAAAAGTTATTCAAAAAATTAGAACAAATAACTATTAATATGATATAAAAACCCAATTATAAAAGTTTAACAAGATACACACATATTCAACAAAATTAAATTAAATTAACTGCAATATACCTAATAACAATAACTCAAACACATAGGTCTTAATCCCAAGAGTAATGATCCACCAAGATATCGACAATCACATGAACCGGAGAGAAATTTATATCGCACATGTGACAGATCCGATTAAATATAGCGCATATTGTATATAGTGGCGATTTGGCAGAAAAATGTTAGGGAATGTCTAGCACTAAGCCTAGGCACCATGAAACGTACACCAGAAAGAAGTACAGGACTATCAATGAATCCATTCAGTAACCCATGCAGGAATTTTACAGAGAAGATCTTTCTTCTGAGATGTAATGGATGTAGGTTGAAGCGTTCCAATAGTTGCCGATTATCAAACCCTCTAACTGGATATATGCCATCCTGCCTGAAGGCCAAAAACTTAGCAAATCTACACCGAACACATTTAAGGAGACCAACATGATTCTGATAGAGCGGGTTCCATATAATGCAGCCAAACTCCAGTTTTGAACTCACAAAGCAACAGAAAAGTAAAACTCCAAAGTAAAATTCTGAGAACTTTTAATTATGAACCCAAGCCTTCTCAAGGCTGACTTGACTATGTTGTTGAAGCGTGGAACGAATGTAAATTCAGAGTCAATGATACCAAAATCATTAATTTGCTCTATTCAAAATAGTATCATTAATAAAGTAATCAAAATTTAAGGGTGTTTTTGATTTAGATTAACTGACCACACTACATTTAGCCGCAATCAAGCCTAACCTGTGAACAGCGCACCATACCACCAATGTTTTTCAACAGTTCTGAAGAAAAACACAATCCTCCAAACTATATACATTTAAAAGCCAGCGTATGACAAGTGAGTGACTCAATCAAGTCATTTATAAAAAAAAACTAAACAGGAGCAGACCCAGGTTCGAGCCCTGTGGCACACTCGACGTTACGTTAAAAAGTTTTAATTTAAAGCCCTCATATTTAACATATTGAGATCTACCAATCAAGTAGGAATGAAATAAATTAAATAATCTCGCTGAAAAACCATACTGAGTTAATTTATGCAGCAAAATATAGTGATCTATCCGATCAAAGGCCCTTTGAAAAGCGGTATAAATAACATCGACTTGAGTATTAACATCAAGTGATTTACAGATGTGGCTAGACAGACAGGATAAGTTAGTAACACAAGATCGCCCGATAAAAAATCCATGCTGGTCTACAGAGATGAATTCTTTTGCGTGACTAAATAGCGACCGAATCAGGATAATTTCGAACATTTTTGAGAAGTTACAGACTAATGAGATTGGCCTGTAGTTCACGATTTGATCAGAATCCCCAGCTATATTATTTTATCAGTCTTCCAAATTTCAGGAATCTGTTCTGTTGACAGTATTAAGTTAAAAATGCGGGTCAGCGGATCAGCCAGGACACCAATGCAATCTTTAACCAAGAAGCTAGGCACACCGTCTACACCAGATGTTAACTTATTTTTCAGTTTTTTCCTAGCCAAAATAATCTGGGAAGCATCAACGTTGGAAATGTCAAAGTGGGGCACATTATCAGACGTCGGCGAATGGTTAATGAAATTTGATCGTATAAATGCCTCACCAAAGAACAGTGCAAAAGCATCAACTATGTCTTGTGGGTCTTTAATTACCACGTCATCGGGTAGCCTCATCATACCAGGAATCCTGATGCTAGCCTTCTTAGAACCAATAAAATTCCAAAAGTTAGATGGGTCCAAAGAAATATTCCTTTCGATGCAGTTTGATATACAGGGTGTCATTGAAATGGTGTAAAAAAATTCGGGGGGGTGATAGTACTCCTAAAAATTTTAAAAAAAAGTTCCTATAACTATAGGGCGGAAAATGCATATTAAGGGAGTTAGGGGCACTGAAAGGGTAAATTTAAAAAACGGTTTTTTGAAATTGTAGGCTTAAAAAACGAGATAAAATTTCGAAAAAAAATCCTCTGCCATAAATTTTGACCCAAAATCAAATGGTGATACTGAAAAATAATTTGGAAAATCGGAAAGGGTAGTTTTTGCAAGGGTAGGGGGTTAATTCGTGAATAACTTTTTTTTAGGTTATTTTCTTCGCAACGTGGGTTCATTTTTTAAAAACTACATACTTTTTCCTACAAAAAAGGTACTCTTGTTGCACATCGCCCAGAACGATGGTTTTCGAGAAAATTGAAGGCAAAAAGTTTGCTCTGATGGGCTGCTAACTGGTTAAACAACATAAACTTATGAAAGTTATGGGGTTTCAAAAGTAAACAAGTAGTTATTAAATAATTAATTGAAAAATCTAAATTTCATGATTTTTAAAACTATTTCTACTTCTGGGGCCACTTGAAAACTTTGGTTTACTCAGTGCCGATTAATACTGAAGAGCAACTACGTCAACGCATTATCGACTGTTCCAATCAAATTCGTACAACCCCAGGGATATTCCACAGGGTACGCAGATCATGGAGAAGAAGAGCAGATGTCTGCATTGAAATGAATGGTGGTCACTTTGAACATTTACTATGAATGAATTAAGAAATGCATTATTTTAATAAGGAATTTTGGTAATTGGTTTATTTCGTTTTTTAAAGCAATAAGATGTTTTAAAAATCATAAAATTTAGATTTTTCAATTAATTATTTAATAACTACGTGTTTACTTTTGAAACCCCATAACTTTCATAGGTTTTGTTGTTTAAACCAGTTAGCAACCCATCAGAGCAAACATTTTGCCTTCAATTTTCTCGAAAACCATCGTTCTGGGCGATGTGCAACAAGAGTACCTTTTTTGTAGGAAAAAGTATGTAGTTTTTAAAAAATGAACCCACGTTGCGAAAAAAATAACCTAAAAAAAGTTATTCACGAATTAACCCCCTACCCTTGCAAAAACTACCCTTTCCGATTTTCCAAATTATTTTTCAGTATCACCATTTGATTTTGGGTCAAAATTTATGGCAGAGGATTTTTTTTCGAAATTTTATCTCGTTTTTTAAGCCTACAATTTCAAAAAAACCGTTTTTTAAATTTACCCTTTCAGTGCCCCTAACTCCCTTAATATGCATTTTCCGCCCTATAGTTATAGGAACTTTTTTTAAAATTTTTAGGAGTACTATCACCCCCCCGAATTTTTTTACACCATTTCAATGACACCCTGTATACAACTTATATTCATTGCGTATTTGTAGTTTGATAATGCGTCTAAGAGAATGGAATTTATTTTGAAAAAATGGAGAATTGTACATTTTAAAGCTCTTGAAAACCTTTTCTTTACTCTCACGAGATGTGTCTAAGGCTTTATTGCAATAAAAAATTATTACAAAAGCCTTGTAAAGTTAGAGTTAGCTTTCTTAACCTGAACTAACATGACAACTTATTTGATTGAACTATAAACTAAATTTTGTATCTAAAAATTATTTAATTCTTAATTAATCTCTGAGTGGATTTCGAGAGAATTTTAGGAATGTCTTTTTTAAAGTCCTTTTAAGTTACCTGAAACCTTGCTATAATAGCTGTAGATCTAGTAACTAAATGATTCTTTATGCAGAAGTGACTCAATGATTTAGCTAAAATGTGGATAAACATTATTTAAAATAATATTAGAGGTGAAGAAGATGCGACAAAGAAATGCCCTCAGAGAGACAATCACTTATGGATAAGTGATTAGAATTTAAGATTAATGTATTTAAAATTGTTATTATAATGAACTACGTAATATAAATGTCTAAATTCTATACTGGAAATTCACCTATTTCAGGTTTTAAGAAAATATTAGATTTTCAGGCATTTTTTTCTTTTAATGAAAATATCATAAGACGCTCATAACTCAAAAACTACGCCACTGATTTATAAGAAAACTTGTATACATACTCTTTAATTAAATTAATTGGATACTGTAAAAGCTGGGTTCTTATTTATATATCCTTATCTCAGTTTAATAATTACAAGAGTTCTTGAACAAAGTGATGTTTTTCTGGTATAATTTGACAAACTATGCCAAAAAAACACAAATTCCAGACAATCCAAACACTATTAAATAAATGCAACGATGATATAGGAAATGAATGGAAAAGCTGGGTCCTCATTCATATATCCTTATCTCAGTTTAATAATTACAAAAGTTCTGGAACAAAGTGATGTTTTTCTGGTATAACTTGACAAACCATGCCAGAAAAACAATAATTCCAGGCAATCCAAACACTATTAAATTAATGAATCGATGATATAGGAAATATATGAAAAAACTATTTAACCTTTTTTTAAAAATCACTCACAATGTGGAAGATAAAAAAATTAAGGAACATATAATAATTTTTCCAAGTGAAAAAAAATCATAAAACGCTCATAACTCAAAAACTACGCTACTTATTTATTTAAAAACTCGTATACAATTAATTGTACGTAGACCGCTCAATTAATTTTGTTAGACACTTGCTTGCTTCGAGTTTTTTGAAAAATCCCTTAGTATCTTGCAAACAAAAATTGGAAAATATTTTATTTCGTGAAAAAAATCATAAAACGCTCATAACTCAAAAAAACCGCTACTGATTGAGTTAAAAATGTGTGCCTAGACTGTTCGATTAAATTAATTAGGAACCTATTCCAGCTTTTTTGAAAAATCATTTTAAATTTTGCAAAAAAAAAATTTTTTTGAATAAAAAATTCACAAAATCATCATAAGTCGAAAACTACGACATAATTTTTTTTGAGAATTTCTATGCGGACTCTTTCATTAAACACCTGTTATACAATTTTTAAAAAATTGTTCAAAATTATGAAAAAAAAAAATTTAGAGACTAAACCCTCATAGTTCAAAAACTACGCCACTGATTTACGTGAAAATTCATATACAGATTCTTCAATTAAATTATTTAGATACCCATGTAGGGTTTTTTTTAAATAATAATAAAATAAGTAATATTTTTTTTATGTAAAACAATCATAAAATCCCTAACTCAAAAACTACGCCACTGAATTATGTGAAAATTCATATTCAGGCTTCTTTATTAAATCGATTTTTTTTTCAAATGAAAAAAATCACAAAATGCTCATATCTCAAAAACTACGCTACTGATATTGTTAGAAATTCGTGTACACACTTTTCGATTAAATCGATTTAATTTTTTTTTGAAAAATCATTTAAAATTTTGAGGATTTTTTTTTTCAAGTAAGAAAGTCACAAAATGCTCATAATTCAAAAACTACGTCACTTTTTATTTCAAAATTTTTATACGGACTCCTTGATTAATTTTATTAGACACCTGCTTTACCATTTTTTAAAATTATTCAAAATTTAACAAAAAATAAAATTTAGAGACTTATTTTTTAAGTGAAAAAATCATAAAATCCTCATAAATTAAAAACTACGCCACTGAATTAATATAATAATAATAATAATAATAATAATAATAATAATAATAATAATAATAATAATAATAATAATAATAATAATAATAATAATAATAATAATAATAATAATAATAATAATAATAATAATGACAAATGTCGATATGGATGCCAAGTGACAGAATCCATCCAACACATAACGGGAGGATGTCAAACGTTTGCCCAAACTGAGTATAAGGCACGTCATGACTGCGTGGGAAAAATACTGCACCAAGAACAGTCAACAGATAAACCCAAAAATCACCTAAAACATTCTTTCTTTAGTTTGTATTATATTTTCTTCCTTTTTCAATCAAATCCACCCTACCGGATTTTTGTTCCAAAAATTATCGACTGTAGTCTAATTACTCTAAAAAAGTCAGATAGAAAAAAAACATATATTCAGATTTAAGTATGAGCAATCATCAGGAGTGATAATAAGAAAAAATTATTTTCTTTTTATTTAATTGTGTAAACGATGCTAGAAAACCACCATTTCTATGGATCCAGACAGTCAGAAACAAACGTTCAATGACTCACAATGCACCTGTCATCTGCAAACAAACAAAACATTTCACATATTTTTGGGTATTTAATGTTGGTCGAATGAATTTAAAAATTCACTTAACTGAAAAAAAAGTCACCCCCTGCCTCCCTTCACTTTTTGATCTCGTTAGAGCTCGTGCGGAAAATAATGTACAACTCCCATACTCGGTCATAATTAAAACCGTGGCCATCTTTTTAATGTGTCGGTGCTTGGTATGCTAATGGGCCTCCCAGGGCCGCACAGTAATTGATGCATTAGTATGCATTTTGCAAAGCCGCAGGCCAGTTATGTTAGATTTTCCATTTTACGAGGACTTTTTGGGTTTCGATGGCCGGGGGATAAGTGAATTATCAAAGTTACATGGCGTAGTACGTACGGGATTATCGGTTATGCAAATACTACCCCCGCTCGGTGCATTTAACACGTCATCGTCACGTATACACGTATTTCTTACTGGTCCGATAATTTGATAATAATGGTGGTGGGTGCTGCTTATATCCATTATTCGGATACGCGGCATACAAATATATCTTGGCCGTTGAACATGAGAAGGGCAAGATAAGCCGCGTGCCTGCAAAGGCGAATTCATGCGGAAGTAACGTTCCAAAAATGGAGGCGAATGTGCATTCAGTTCGGTTTGCCTCACATTTGTAACGGCTTATCGTACCGACTATCATCCCTTAAAATTTTGACTTATTACCTAAGCGTTGTATCATCAATTAATATTTTTAAAATCACCTCTGTCATGTATAATACCCAATAAGTTCCCGCGTCGAACATTTATAAATAATAAACTCTCCACCTTGGAGTAGGGTTATACGACTCGTGTCAGGTGTCTAAAACTTCGCTACAGATAGGGATTTGAATGGCGTGCACTTTCCGGAATTGAAATCGGACAGATTTTAGTTTATTATGGGAACATAATGTTATTTCTGGACTGTCAGTTGATATAGGTGACGTTTTGGCGTTTCACGTTCTTTTCGGGTAATTGGGAATTTATCAGAGGTATACAGGATGGCAGGTCGATTGAATATTTAGTTTGGAGAACTACTTGAAAATAACAGGATAAAATAAACAGAGATTTTCGATTCTCAAGTAAATAATGGTTTTCTTCCAGGAAGTTGAAGCAAGGGGTAAAACAGGAAATTAGGGTATACCCATTGTTACGGTATTCTTTTTTTAACTAATTATTTTCAAGCATCTTTGAAGAGTCTATTTTGAATTATGGAATTCTTATTCCAGGAGTGCCTGTAAGAAACAAAATAATTTCTCACTTATTTCGTTTTTTACCTTCTATAGTCATGCAGTCATTTCTTGAGTGCTCTTTTTCCCCTTTTCTGGATCATATATCTCTCTTAAAATTATATTTAAATGTTTAAAGGTGCTTACAAAAATTATAGAAAAATTAATTTATTTTCAATTATTTTTTATTTCATGCATGTAGCATCAGTGGATCAAGAGATGTGAGCTATAGACTTCCAGTTCCGTTGATTTTAGATGTGGTGGTCTTAGATAGATAATCAGATTTTCTACAACTTTACTGTCTTTTATTGATGGTCTTCATAAAGTACACTCCAAGAGAGATACGTATAGAATTTTTTCGTGAAATATCTGTCTCTTGGGAAATGTACAAGTTCTAGTCTCGATATCTCGGTTGGTACTATATTTAGAGTTTCAAGGGCTAATACATGAATTGTAGACTAAGTTATTGTGATTCCAACAAAGATTATTTCATGATGGTGGCTTCAGTAGATCAAGAGATATCAGCTGTAGCCTCCCAGGCTAACGCTCCAAGGCTCAAGTGAGATCAACCAAAGTTTAACTACTGATAACTCCCAAACGGTTGACTCTTAAAAAATTTCAATAGTAGTTTTGGATAGAAGCTTATATGGACTATTACTTTTGCTTATTAATCTTTTTAATAAAACAACTAATAAGAAAGTTACATGAAGTTTTCGTCTAAGATCCAGTCACTTGGCACATCTACAACTTCCAGTACTTATAACTCTATTAATAATAAGTTTTAAGATTTGATGCGTTTTACATGAAATGTAGCAGTAACTATTTTCTTCTAAATAAAGTTTATTTCATCATGATAGCTTTAGTAGATCAAGAGATATCAGCTGTAGACGCCCAGGCCGACGCTCCAAGGTCCAAGTGACTTCAACCAAACTTCAACTGGTGATAGCTCTTAAACGGTTTACTCTTTAAAAATTTCAATAGTAGATTTAGATAGATGCTCTTATAAATTACAACTCTTGTTTATTAATTATTCTCATAAAACAACTAATAAGAAAGTTACATGAAGTTTTCGTCTAAGATCCAGTCACTTGGCACATCTACAACTTCTAGTACTCATAACTCTATTAATATTAGGTTTAGAGATTTGAAGCATTTTACATGAAATGTTGTACCAATTATTTTCTTCTAAATAGAGTTTATTGCATCATGATAACTTTAGTAGATCAAGAGATATCAGATGTAGACTCCCAGGCCGACGCTCCAAGGTCCAAGTGACTTCAACCAAACTTCAACTAGTGCTAGCTCTTAAACGGTTTACTCTTTAAAAATTTCAATAGTAGATTTAGATAGATGCTCTTATAAATTACAACTCTTGTTCATTAATTATTCTCATAAAACAACTAATAAGAAAGTTACATGAAGTTTTCGTCTAAGATCCAGTCACTTGGCACATCTACAACTTCTAGTACTCATAACTCTATTAATATTAGGTTTAGAGATTTGAAGCATTTTACATGAAATGTTGTACCAATTATTTTCTTCTAAATAGAGTTTATTGCATCATGATAACTTTAGTAGATCAAGAGATATCAGATGTAGACTCCCAGGCCGACGCTCCAAGGTCCAAGTGACTTCAACCAAACTTCAACTGGTGATAGCTCTTAAACGGTTTACTCTTTAAAAACGTCAATAGTAGATTTGGATAGATGCTCATATAGATTACCACTCTTGTTAATTAATTATTCTCATAAAACAACTAATAAAAAAGTTACACGAAGTTTTCGTCTAAGATCCAGTCACTTGGCACATCTACAACTTCTAGTACTCATAACTCTATTAATATTAGGTTTGGAGATTTGAAGTATTTTACATGAAATGTAGTACCAATTATTTTCTTCTAAATAAAGTTTATTTCATCATGATAGCTTTAGTAGATGAAAAAATATCAGCTGTAGACTCCCAGGACGACGCTCCAAGGTTTAAGTGACTTCAACCAAACTTCAACTGGTGATAGCTCTTAAACGGTTTACTCTTTAAAAATTTCAATAGTAGATTTAGATAAATGCTCTTATAAATTACAACTCTTGTTTATTAATTATTTTCATAAAACAACTAATAAGAAAGTTACATGAAGTTTTTGTCTAAGATCCAGTCACTTGGCACATCTACAACTTCCAGTACTCATAACTCTATTAATAATAAGTTTAAAGATTTGATGCGCTTTACATAAAATGTAGCACTAACTATTTTCTTCTAAATAAAGTTTATCTTATTATGATAGCTTTAGTAGATCAAGAGATATCAGCTGTAGACTCCCAGGCCGACGCTCCAAGGTCCAAGTGACTTCAACCAAACTTCAACTGGTGATAGCTCTTAAACGGTTTACTCTTTAAAAATTTCAATAGTAGATTTAGATAGATGCTCTTATAAATTACAACTCTTGTTTATTAATTATTCTCATAAAACAACTAATAAGAAAGTTACATGAAGTTTTCGTCTAAGATCCAGTCACTTGGCACATCTACAACTTCTAGTACTCATAACTCTATTAATATTAGGTTTGGAGATTTGAAGTATTTTACATGAAATGTAGTACCAATTATTTTCTTCTAAATAAAGTTTATTGCATCATGATAGCTTTAGTAGATCAAGAGATATCAGCTGTAGACTCCCAGGCCGACGCTCCAAGGTCCAAGTGACTTCAACCAAACTTCAACTGGTGATAGCTCTTAAACGGTTTACTCTTTAAAAATTTCAATATTCGATTTAGATAGACGCTCTTATAAATTACAACTCTTGTTTATTAATTATTCTCATAAAACAACTAGTAAGAAAGTTACATGAAGTTTTCGTCTAAGATCCAGTCACTTGGCACATCTACAACTTCTAGTACTCATAACTCTATTAATATTAGGTTTAGAGATTTGAAGCATTTTACATGAAATGTAGTACCAATTATTTTCTTCTAAACAGAATTTATTTTATCATGATAGCTTTAGTAGATCAAGAGATATCAGCTGTGGACTCCCAGGCCGACGCTCCAAGGTCCAAGTGACTTCAACCAAACTTCAACTGGTGATAGCTCTTAAACGGTTTACTCTTTAAAAATTTCAATAGTAGATTTAGATAGATGCTCTTATAGATTACAACTCTTGTTTATTAATTATTCTCATAAAACAACTAGTAAGAAAGTTACACGAAGTTTTCGTCTTAGATCTAGTCACTTGGCACGTCTACAACTTCTAGTACTCATAACTCTATTAATATTAAGTTTAGAGATTTGAAGTATTTTACATGAAATGTAGTACCAATTATTTTCTTCTACACAGAATTCATTTTATCATGATAGCTTTAGTAGATCAAGAGATATCAGCTGTGGACTCCCAGGACGACGCTCCAAGGCCCAAGGGACGTCAACTAAATTTCAACTGCTGATAATTCCCAAACTATTTACTCTTTAAAAATTACAATAGTAAATTTGGATAGCTGTTGACATAGATTACAACTCTTGTTTAATAATTAATCTCATAAAGTAGTTAATAAGAAAGTTACACGAAGTTTTCGTCTACGATCCAGTCACTTGGCACATCTACAACTTCTAGTACTCATAACTCTATTAATATTAGGTTAAGAGATCTGAAGCGTTTTACATGAAATGTAGTACCAATTATTTTCTTCTAAATAAAGTTTATTTCATCATGATAGCTTTAGTAGATCAAAAGATATCCGATGTAGACTCCCAGGCCAACGCTCCAAGGTCCAAGTGTACTCAACAAAACTTGAACTGATAATAACTCCTAAACGGTTTACACTTTAAAAATTTCAATAGCAGATTTGGATAGGTGCTCATATAAATTAAAAGTCTTGTTTAATAATTATACTCATTAAACAACTAGTAAAAAAATTACACGAAGTTTTCGTCTAAGATCCAGTCACTTGGCACGTCTACAAGTTCTAGTACTCATAACTCTATTAATATTAAGTTTGAGACTTAAAGCATTCTACATGAAATATAGTACCAAATATTTGCTTCTATATAAAGTTTATTTCATTATGATAGCTTTAGTAGGTCAAGAGATATCAGCTGTAGACTCCCAGGCCCACGCTCCAAGGTCCAAGTGTACTCAACAAAACTTGAACTGATAATAACTCCTAAACGGTTTACTCTTTAAAAATTTCAATAGTAGATTTGGATAGGTGCTCATATGAGTTATAACTCTTGTTTATTAATTATTTTAATAAAACAACTAATAGGAAAGTTACATGAAGCTTTCGTCTAAGATCCAGTCACTTGGCACATCTACAACTTCCAGTACTCATAACTCTATTAATATTAAGTTTAGAGATTTAAAGCATTTTACATGAAATGTAGCACAAATCATTTACTTTTTAATAAAGTTTATTTCATTCTGATAGCTTTAGTAGATCAAGAGATATCAGCTGTAGACTTCCAGGACGATGCTCCAAGGCCCAAGGGACGTCAACTAAATTTCAACTGCCGATAATTCCCAAACTATTTACTCTATAAAAATTCCAATAGTAAATTTGGATAGCTGCTGACATAAATTACAACTTTTGTTTATTAATTATTTTTATAAAAGAACTAATAAAAAAGTTACATGAAGTTTTCGTCTAAGATCCAGTCACTTGGCACGTCTACGACTTCTAGTACTCATAACTCTATTAATATTACGTTTAGAGATTTGAAGCATTTTACATAAAATGTAGTGCCAATTATTTACTTCTAAATAAAGTATAGTTTAGTACGGTAGCTTTAGTAGATTAAGAGATATCAGCTGTAGACTTCCAGACCGACGATCCAAGGTCCAAGTGATGTCAACTGCTGATAACTCTCAAACAATTTAATCTTTAACATTTTTAATAGTAGATTTGTATAGCTTCTCACATAAATTACATTTCTCCTTTACTAATTTATCTCATAAAATAACTAATAAGAAAGTTACACGAAGTTTTCATCTAAGATCCACTACAAGTTCTAGTACTCATAACTCTATTAATATCAAGTATAGAGATTTGAACCATTTCACATAAAATGCAGTACTAATTATTTACTTTTTAACAAAGTTTATTTCATCATTATAGCTTTAGTAGATCAAAAGATATCAGCTGTAGACTCCCAGGCCGACGCTCCAAGGTCCAAGTGACTTCAATCAAACTTTAACTGGTGATAACTCCTAAACAATTTACTCTTTAAAAATTCTGGTAGTAGATTTCGATAGGTGCTCACATGGACTACAGATATTGCTTATTAACCTTTTTGTTAAAGCAGCTAATAAGAAAGTTACACGATGTTTTCTTCTAAGATCCAGATCCAGTAATAATCAAAAAAATAACAAGTTTTAAGTATGTTGAAGACTTTCAACTTATAGAGCATCAAAGCACTTTCCAGAGATCACCACATTAACCTTTCCAAGCAAATAATAACAGTTTAAAATAACCGTCAATATTATATAAAGTTTAGTCCGGCCCCATTGTTCCTAAACAGTCGAGAACTCGTTCGCAACATCGGCATTTCCATTCCTCCCTTCGCACATCTAATGCAATAATCTGGAAGTTTCCAGTTTACGCCTAAAAGGACTCTTCCAGTATCCCCATCGTCCGGGACTAAGGAGTAATTACTCTTATGGCCTGGCTCGGTCACAATTAATTTCGCAAAGCTACGGAATTCGGCAAAGGGTTCGTTTCTTGATATATGACGGATCCTAGTGTTTCCTACGGGATACGCAAATATTTGCCCCCGGAACCAATAAGCCTAAATTAGAGAACGGAATGCCGGGAATACTGTATATATATGTGTGTGTGTGTGTGTGTGTGTGTGTGGAATGCTACATATATTATAATCGCTCCATAATTTGAGTCAATAGTAATAAACCATTATTAAATTTATTACATGTGGATAAACGGGGAGGGCGAGGGGGGTATTTGCTTAATATTACATTGTGTTGTGCGTGTTTACATATTGTTAATAATTGGATCGGTTACTAAAGTAACTTGTTATGCTAGATTTGATCATGTTTTAGTAATATTAATCATATTTAGTCAGTGGTTTTGATTTGGAGCCAGTAGCGAACGAATTGATGAGTGAGTGGTGAAGCTTGGAAGTTCTGCTAGTTCAAATCCTATTTTTTTATAATTTTTACAATTTTATATTTTAGTCTCAGTATTAATTTCCTGGACTAAAATTATTATTTTATTTATTCCAGGTAGTTCTCTTACTTAAATGAAAATTATTGGCTGTGTAATTTGTATAGAAATATCTAAGACTATAGAGCAAGATATCAAATGTAGTATGTATAGAGCTGTTTTGTGATAAGGTCCTTTATGAATATCTGTTTTAAAATATATATCTTAAAAAATCAACTTGGAAGTCTCCGGTTGATATATTTTGATCTACCAAGGCTTGAGTCATGAAATAAATATTATTTAAATAGAAATAATATGAACTATAATTTCTTTACAGACATTTTAAGCTGTAAAATCATTACATAGCAAGATCTTACTGACGAAAATAATTATTTTATTTATTCCAGGCATTTGAAGAGCAAAACAGGTCAGTTTATTTTAAACAGTGAAACTACTAAATTTTCATGCTTTTTCAGGTCTCCCCGCCCCCTTTTCCCAATAATAAAAAACCCCAAGCCTGGCTATTAAAAAATAAAAACAACACAATTTCGCCCTAAAAATTACATTCCGGTCAAGTGTGTATTGTATTTAGTATACGAACAATTCGGCGACAAACACGCCGTTGGCATTTCGAAACTGGCTTAAACAAACATAAATAAATAATAAACTAATTTTTAGCCGGGGATGATTTATTCAAAATCCGTATATTCATCCCCCCCCCCATCCCCCTTTTCACATATAAAACAAACATAACGCTATATGTAAATCGGCCTCGGTATATACGTATTTCCTGAAAATTTATTATTATTCATACGGTATACACGCGCCTACACATATATTTTCATAAATTTAAAAGGCCTCAATCAAAACTGTATTGTTTTTGAATTATATTTTATCCAGTCGCAAACTGCTTTTTGACGTTTTGCATTTATTTTGCATAAGTTGAATTCGGTTAAATTTTTTTGAAAAAATTGGTATTTAAAGCCTGGAATATTTTAAAAACAATATGCTACGAAATTAAATTAATGCTTGAGTATTTTAGTTATTTAAAAGAACTTGGATTTCAGGCAGTTCAAGTCATTCGTTTTATTGATTTTAGGCACTAAACGTTTTTATTCAAGTCAAATTGAAAATTGAATTCAATTTTGCATTTTTGTTTTTTGATAAATTAATTCATGACAATTTTAATTACTCTAATTGCATTAATTAGCTGGAAAAATTGACGTCAAAGGTCTGAAATTAATAAAAATTCACTTAAGTCAGTTAAAAATGTACTTTAAGTTCCTAAAAGAGAACTAGATATTTTGTATTAAATATTTCTTGTTGGGCGAATTAACTAGATAGACTAGAACTGCCTGGAATAATAAAAAAAAATATTTAAATTGCCTGAAATATACTGGATTCTAGGCAATTAAAGTCAATCTTTTTTATTTGGAAAAATTACAAAAAATCTGACTTAAACTGTCTGGAATATATTCTATTATAAGTAGTTCGTTTAAAGTTTCTTTATTGAAAAATATGACTGGAAAGATTTTAACTGCCGGGAATAATTAAAAAATTCAGTTCAATTGCCTGAAATAGACTGTAATCTGGGCAGTTGAAGTCAATATTTTTTATTGAAAAAATCGGACTACAACTGCCTAGAATACATTTTTTTACAAATTTTCAATTTTTTTAGTGGAAAATATTAGTCAAAAACCGACTTGAATGAAATAATTAGAAAATGTACTTAGATTGTCTAAAATAAACTATAGTCTAGGCAATTGAGGTCAGTATTGTTTGATTCTAAGAAATAAATTAAAATCTTACTAAAACTGCCTAAAGCAATTAAATAAGAAACTGCCTCGAATCAATTTTTCCAGTGTATTCAAGTGATTTATTAATATTTAAAAAAATATGACTGAAAAACTAGCTTTAACTGCCTGAAATAATTTAAAAAATGCCTTAAATTGCCTAAAATAAACTCTAGTCATGGCAGTTGAGGTCATCATTGGAATAGGAGAAATAAGTTAAAATCTAATTGAAACTACTCAATATAATTAAAAAAAAAACTGCTTCGAACAAATTCTGTTTCAGGTAGTTTGAGTAATTTTTTTATTTAAAAAAATATTACAGGAAAACGGACTTTAACTACCTGGAATAATTTAAAAATTTACTTAAATTGCCCAAAATAAACTATAGTCCAATATTTTTTTACTGGAAGAAATAAGTTCAAACCTGACTAAGACTGCCTGGAATAGATTCAATTTTTTATCTGAAAAATATTACTGAAAAACTGACTTTAACTTTTAGAAATAATTAGTAAATTTACTTAAATTGCGTGAAATAAATCGTAATTTGAGCGGTTGATGTTAATATATTTTGTTGGAAAACTAAAATCTGACTACCACTGCCTTGAATAAGTTAAGAAAAAACTGCCTAGAATATATTTTTTTTACAGGTAGTCTGCAGGAGTCAATTTTTTTATTGGAAAATATTGTTATTGCGAAAACCGGATTTTATTTTATTATAGATAATTAAAAAATTTACTTAAATTGCCTGAAATAAACTATAGTCTAGGCAATTGAGGGCAGTATTTTTTAATTGTAAGAAATAAATTAAAATGCTAATAAAACTGCCTAAAGCAATTAAATAAGAAACTGCCTGGAATCAATTTTTTCCCGTTTATTTAAGTAATTTATTTAAAAAATATGACTGCAAAACTGACTTCTACTGCCTGAAATAATAAAAAAATGTCTTAAATTGCCTAAAATAAACTCTAATTTAAGCAGTTGAGGTCAATATTAGAATGGAAGAAATAAGTTAAAGTCTAACTAAAACTACTCAAAATAATTTTAAAAGAAACTGCTTTAAATTAATTATTTTTCCGGTAGTTTAAATCATTTTTTTATTTAAAAAACATGACTGCAAACCGGACTTTAACTGCCTCGAATAATTAGAACATTTACTTAAATTGCCTGAAATAAACTCTAGTTTAGGCAGTTGAGGTCAATATTGGAATGGGAGAAATAATTAAAAACTAACTAAAGCTACCCAAAATAATTTAAGAAAAACTGCTTCGAATAAATTCTTTTTCAGGTAGTTTAGGTCAAATTTTTATTTAAAAAATTTGACTGGAAAACGGACTTTAATTGCCTGAAATAATTAAATAATGACCTTAAATTTCTTGAAATAAACTGTAATCTAGGCAGTTGAAGTTAATATTTTTTATTAGAGAAAGAGACTGAAAATCTGACTACAACTGCCTGGAATAATTTAAAAAAAACTGCTTGAGATACATTTTCCTGCAGGTAGTCTTTTTTCAATTTGTTAATGGAAAATATTAGCAAAAAACCAACTTAAAAAAAAATTAAAAAAGAAACTTAAATTGCCTAAAACAAAATATAGTCTAGGCAATTGATGTCAATCTTATTGAATTGTAAGGAATGATTTAACATGTAACTAAATTTACATAAAACAATTAAAAAAACTGCATCGAATGATTTTTTTCCAGTTTATTTAAGTAATTTATTATTATTTAAAAAATACAACTGTAAAAATGACTTTAACTGCCTGAAATATTTAAAAAGTTCTCTTAAATTGCCTGAAATAAAGCCAATATTTTTTTATTGGAAGAAATAAGTTAATATCAAACCTAAACTGCTTGGATTAGATTCAATTTTTTATCTAGAAAATATGACTGAAAAACTTCAAGTGCCTAAAATAAACTCTAGTCTAGGCAGTTGAAATCAATATTTTTTAATTCGAAAAAATATTAAAACAAAAACCTGACTATAACTGCTTAGAATAATAAAAAATACTGCCTGGAATAATTTTTTTTCCGGGTAGTTTATGTCAATTTTATATTTAGAAAATATGACTGATTCACCTGCCTGTAATAATTAAAAAAATTACTTAAATTGCCTGAAAACAGCTCTATGTAATCGACCCTAATTTTTTTATTGCAACACATGTAAGAAAAACTACTCTATTTACCTGAAATAAGTAAAAAAATTGACCTGAACTGACTGAAATTTTGCGAGAAAATCGATTTAAAAAAATATTTTTAATCACTCCAAAATTACTCCAAAACTACTGCACTAATAAAGAAAAAATGTAGTAGCTAAAGTTATAGATCCTAAGTTTTTCTATCAAAGATATAATTATAATTTTTTTTCTAGAAGTGATATTTTTCGTGCAAATCAAATTTGAAATATATTTTGGTTCATAACTTTAAAAGCCACTGGACTAATGCGAAAAAATATAATTAAAGTTGTAGATCAGGCGTTTTTCTATTAAGAACAATATTATAATTTTTGCCTGGAAGTAAATTTTTTTAAGAAAATTGATTCTAAAAAATATTTTCTATTATAATTCTCAGACTACTGGACTTTTAAAAAAATGTAAAAACTATAGTTATTTTTCTTTTAAAAATATGATTTGCATTTTTTTCTAAGAGTAATATTTTTCGAGAAAATCTATTTTGAAAAATATTTTTAATCATAACTCCAAAACTACTGGATTAATAAGAAAAGACAATATAACAATAGTTGTAAATTAGACGTTTTTCTATCAAAAATATAAATAAAATTTTTGTCGAAAAGTGGTAGTTTTTGAGAAAATTGATTTTGAAAAATATTTTCAGTTATAACTCCAAAACTACTGGACTAATAAAAAAAAGTATAATTACAGAAATTGTAGATCAGACGTTTTTGCACCAAAAATAATACTGACATTTTTTCCTGTAGTCGATATTGATAAAGAAAATCAAATTAGAAAAATATTTCGACTCATAAACGTGGCTGGTTTTAGGCCATTAAAGATGCTTTGGAAAAATTAAATGCTTGCTTAAATACGTGAAAATTCATGTTGTAAAGTGAGCAAGGAATATTTTGCTTTAATTCTAGAAAAAGCAGTAATTATTTTTTAAAACAGTAAATGTATTTTACTATTTTTTCTGATATATCAATTAAAAAAATCAATTTTTTTTCTAAAAAAGTATTTCCAATACAATTTTAAAAAAAATAGCTACATTGAGCACAAAATTGAAGTATTATAGAACTAAATGCGAACAGAATAAAAATTCAAGCAAATTTGTTATTTTCAGTCATCCTGTTGGATTAAAAGGGAATTTCTGTAGCTAGTTACGTATAAAAAGGGATTTGTATCCCTGTTGGTATTTTTCAGACACTCTCTGATAATGAAATCAAATTTTAATAAAAATATTCAGCTCTAGCTAAATTAATTAACAATTTATTTGTTTTATTTCAGGGATCGAATATATCGACTTAACTTGAGCAACATCAACCAATCGAGCTGCGAGGTAAGTAAGCCAAAAACAACCAAACACTCTTTTCACCCTTGAAGGTTCCCTCCTATTGTCTCTCTCACTTCAAACGCTCCATATTTTATTTCAATACGATATATTATTTGGTTCGTGCGCTAAATACCCTTTAACCTTTCACCTTATTCCCATCCTTAACGTGCAATATCAAAAATACCGGAGCTTCCCGTCCTGCTTTGTCTTATTTCCAATAAACGGTAAAATATTCCTCTTTAAAAATACCTTTTACGCGAGATACCGAGGTAGAGAGGCCTCTTTAGCGCCTCCCTCACTTTTAATATCAGGAGGATTTTGAGAGAGGGAAAGCGTCAATTGTTTCCACAGTTTTTTAAATCCATATTTGTGCCACACACACAAAAAAAAAAACGCAAAAATTTATTATAAGACAGCGAATCGGGATTTTCATAATAATTCCCGATGATGCCATCCCTTCTCGCTAAAAGCGTTCTCGTATTCGACGTGCTCTCTGGCAAATATTGACACTTTATCTATCCCGACAAAAAGGAGGGACCCCACTCAACGTCTTCCCGGTTCCTCCCTCCTTCCCCCTCTCACCACCCCATCGTCTTACCGGGATAAAATATTTTTCCCTCACTGATAAATTACTTTTGCAGTTTTACGAAATTGTGTCGTAAAACTTCCGGGAGCAACCCGCGGAGTAAAAGTTATTTTTCTTATATGTGTACGCGAGTTACTTTAGAAGGAGTAGAGAGCGGAAAGTCGTATATACCGTATAAAAACGAAAAGCAAGAAGAAACGGGATTTTATTTAAGGTGCTTGCAACAATTTCGTCAGCATTCGTATTATAAAGAAATCGACGTTAAATGTTTCTTTAATTATAATAACAGTTCTGTTCAGAAAAATAGCTTTCTAATTCTATACGTAACTGAACACATTAGTTTCTCAATAGAAAAATGAAACAGACAAATAAAAACTCAAAATAACCAATAGGTTTTTTATGCATAACTTAATAGGGCACGACTACCTATAAACTACTCGCAATAAAAAGAAGGAAAAAAACCTGAAAAAAAAATAAATTGACGTCAAATGTTTTTTTAATTATATTGATAGTTCTGTTCAGAAAAATAACTTTCTAATTCTATACGTAACTGAACACATTAGTTTCTCAATAGAAAAATTGAAACAGACGAATAAAAAACCCAAAATATCCAAAAGGTTTTTTATGCATAACTTATTAGGGTGCGACTACCTATAAAGTAAAAATCGCAATAAAATGAAGAAAAAAAAAACGTGGTCAAAATGTAAATTTAAACGCGTAGTGGCCGGCATTAGAAAAATCTACGACGCTTAACGATGCTATTAGTGAAAAATAATGAGGGAGGTGACTGGCCCTTAGAATCCAGTTTTAAATTACATCATTAGGATTTTTGCGAAGATTTAAAATAGCACGTTCGCACACACGTACGCTCATTAGTTACCGCGGCGGCCTGTTTGCACTTTACGTTAAGGCTATAATTAAATGATTGCGAGTTTCCATATGGTAAATTGAAGTAAGATGAGGGAATTTTTCAATTTTTTATTTTGAGTTCGTTAAACTCTTGCAAGGAGAAAGGGAAAAGGGGTGGAAATAAATTTTTCATGAATTTAATTAAAAATATTTGGTCTATTTTAAATAGAGTTAGATCTATTAGAGGCTTTATATACGTAATGTAGATATTCTTATATAGTTTTTATTTCCTGATTAAATGTTTTTATTGGATCAAATTTTGTTGAATGAGTATTTTCATGAATGTTGTAAACATTTCTGGAAATATGATGTTTTTTTTTATAAATTGAAATAAAATTCAAAATTAAATAATTTTTCTTTTCTTATTTAATTAATCTCTTCTGTAAATAATATAAAATGATACGATATTGTATATATTCAAAAAAAGTAAAAATTAATAAAGTGTTGGGTATAAGTAACCACCTGAAGTATCAGTTTTAATAATTCATAAATAAATAACTGCAATTGTATTCTAAATAAAACACAAGCTTATTAAAAAATATAATTGATTATACTCAACTGTTTTAAAAATTATTATTTTTTTGACTTGATTCTTTTTTTTGATTTATTGCAAAAATTAGCATAAGAAAAAAAGCACGACAGTAGAATTATTAAAGCAGCATTACAGCATTTGTCATTCTTATAACTGTTTTAATAATTGAACGTTGCCTTAGATATGTGAGGTAAATAAAAAGAAGAACTTCCAACCAAAAGTAATGAAACCGAATCTTATATTATGCTTAAAATTGAGGAAACTCTCCATACTTATGGTCGAAGAATAGCCCTAATGTTCGATGTTAGTCATTTATTAATTATTTAAATATTATCATTAATTTTTTAGGTTTTTATTGTTTAAAAAATATTTTTTATGTGTTTTTTTTTAATTTTATTTAAAGATATTGGATTATGGGTTCTAGTATTTTAAGTAATCCCCTTTAAAAATAAATAAAATTAAAAAAACGGATAATAAAATGCTTTTGTGTTCAGAAAATCTCAAATTTATCCCCTAATTCCATGCATAACTTAATAGCATATCATAAGCCTTTTAATATTTATTAATTTTTTAATTTTGCATAAATAAATAACTGGAATTATAATTTGATAAAACACAAGCTTATTAAAATAAAAATATCTTATTATTATATCTTCTTATATATATTAACTGTTTTAAAAATTATAACTTTGTGTTAGATGTATTGCAGAAATTTACATAAGAGAAAAAACACGACAGTAGAATTATTAAAGCAGCATTACAGCATTTGTCATTCTTATAACTGTTTTAATAAAATATAAACGTTTTATATTTTATTTAAAATTTATTAAGCCGAATCTAACATTATGCTTAAAATTGAGGAAACTCCCCATACTTATAGTCGAAGAATAGCCCTAATGTTCGAAGTTAGTCATTTATGAATTATTTAAATATTACCACTAATTTTTTAAGTTTTTATTGTTTAAAAAAGATTTTATATGTGTTTTTTTTTTATTTTCTTTGAAGGTATTTGATTTTGAACTCTACTGGTTTAAGTAATCTTCTTTAAAAACGAATAAAACTAAAAAAATTATGTATTTAGAAAATCTCAAATTTATCCCCTAATTCCATGCATAACTTAATAGCATATGATAAACCTTTTAATGTTTGTTTTTTTTTTAATTTGCATTAAAAACGTTATAAAAACTACACATTTAAAATAATTTCATCAATTATTTCCTTTAGAACATTTCATATTCTTTTCAATTTAGAAAAGCTCAGAATTAATTCGATGCATAACCTAATTGTACATTTCATTGCTTTTCAAATAATTTTTTTAGTTAATTTAATTAACGTTTCTTTTTGTAAATAATGTAATTTTTTATGGCTTTTAAGTAAAAAAAAGTTATTTTTTTGCAAAAGAAATAACCATTCAAAATATTCAAAAAATATTTGTTTATAAATATATGATTTTGGGTTCTACTAGTTTAAGTAATCCCCTTTTAAACGCATAAAAATAAAAAAAGGATAAGAAAATGCCTTTGTATTCAGAAAATCTCAAATTTATCCCCTGATTCCATGCATAACTTAATAGCATATGATAAACCTTTTAATATTGTTTTTTTTTATTATTTTGCATAACGAAAATTACACGTTTAAAATAAAAGTAAATAATTTCATCAATTATTTCCTTTGAAACATTTTATGTTCTTTTCAATTTAGACAAGCTCAGAATTAATCCGATGCATAACTTAAATGTACATGACGGTCTTTTTATCTTTATTTTAATGCTTTTCAAACAATTTCTTTTTAAAACCTAGTTTTGGTGCCGGGGCGCTTAGGTCGCCGACATAACATCAATGTTTAGACGGACCGGAATAATGCGGTACCCTTTGGATAACCGGGATGCTGCTGTTCCTGGTAAAACCGGGGCGTTGCAAATGTCGGGGATCGGGATACCCAGCATTTGATATTTATTGCTTACTTATATGGTACTTTTGCTGACTAAATATGTTGTTGAATTAGGTTTATGAACATTAATATTAATATTAGAAGTATTTTTATTTTTATAAATTTTTTGGAAATTTTTTGTTTTTGTATGTAGCTATTTATGCTAAATAAAGATTATTATTATTATTATTATTTAATTAATTTAATTAACGTTTCTTTTTGTAACCAATGTAATTTTTTTATGGCCTTAAAGTAAAAAAAGTTATTTTTTTTGCAAAAGGAATGACCATTTAAAATATTCAAAGAGTATTTGTTTATAAATATATGATTTTGGGTTCTACTAGTTTAAGTAGTCCCCTTTTAAACGAATAAAAATAAAAAAAGGATAATAAAATGCCTTCGTATTCAGAAAATCTCAAATTTATCTCCTAATTTTATGCATAACTTAATAGCATATGATAAACCTTTTAAGATATATTTTTTTTTATTATTTTGCATAACGAAAATTATGAAAACCACACGTTTAAAATAAAAGTAAATAATTTCATCAATTATTTCCTTTGAAATATTTCATGTTCTTTTTAATTTAGACAAGCTCAGAATTAATTCGATGCATAACTTAAATGTACATGATGGTATTTTTATCTTTATTGCAATGCTTTTCAAACAATTTTTTTTTATTAATTTAATTAACGTTTCTTTTTGTAAATAATGAAAATTTTGTATGGCTTTTAAGTAAAAAAAAAATATTTTTTTATGCAAAAAAGGGTTGTTTAGAAATGACCATTTAAAATATTTTTTTATTTTTTTAGAGATGTTTTAAATAATGATGGTGTGTTTATTAATAAGAATGTGCTTTTGTATCTAGTAAATCTCGATTTTATCTTATAATTCCATGCATAACTTAATAGCACATAATAAACGTTTTGATATTTAATTATTTTTCCAATGTAAACGTTTAAAAAAAATTAAAGATTTCAATTTAGAAAAGCTTGGAATAAGTTCCATGCATAACTTAAATGTATATGATGCTGCTGTTTTTTTAAATTTTCCCAAAAAAAAAAATTATAATTAAATTCAAATAAAATAAAAAACTAGGATAAATTAAATAGAAATAAAATTAACTATGTTTTCCTAAACATAGTCTTTGTTTGCATAAAGTGTAATTTAAAAATTGTCATTGGCATGTTATATTTTTTGGGCACTAATACTTAAAATTTTTCCTAGAGATATTTGACTTTAGGTTTTGTTCAGACCAGTATTACGTTTTTTTTTGCACAAATGTTTTAGAATCAGGCAAGTCTGTTTTTGAGATCTACAAGAAAAATATAGAATGTACCTTCTAATTTCGTGCATAACCTAATTGAACATGATGAACCCTTCATTATTTTTTTTTTATTTTCCCATAAAGAAATTAATTATTTTTAATTAGAAAAGCTCAAGATAAATTATTTGCATACCTTACTTTTCTTTTAATTCTCCCCAAACAAAAAAATTTCATTAAATTTTAATACAATAAAATATTAAAATTAATTAAGTAGGAAAAAAAATTAAAAACGCTAATATTCCAGAATTAACACAAGTCGACCTTTAAATTAAAAAAAATTAAAATCTCGTGCATAACTTAATGGAACATGATGAATCCTTTGATTTCTATTTTTTTGAGAAAACTTTAAAAACATAAATTATTTTCATTTAAAAGAGCTCGGACTATATTTCATCGATAACTTAAATGTACATGTTGTTCCTTTTATTTTTTTTTAATTTGATCCAAAAGGCTTTTTAGGGTATTAATTTACTAATTAAAATTTAATAGTTTTTTTTAATTTGTTTGTAACATATAACGAATGGACATGTATATTGAAATGCTATTAACTTAAATAAACGTTAGTGCATAACTTCATAACATATGGTGAACACTTTGTTTTTTTTTAAACCTCATTCAAATTTCATAGAATGTTAAACAATTGATCAACGCCACTGAGCATTCATTTTAATAATGAAACTAATAAATTTAGAAAAACGACTAAAACTAGATAAATAAATATTGTTTTGTATCGTTAAAAAAATATATATAACATAAAAAGGCAGTGGCGCACGTTTATAAAAATTATTTTCCGATTATTTTTTAATATTATAGTACAATTCGGACGTCGCTAATTTTTCCTCTTTTTTTATTAATGACAAATATTTGCATTGAGAATAAAATTCAAATCTACGCCACTGTTTTTTGATATTTTTTTTATATTACTGTTAAAATAATTATTTTTTTTTACTTAGGCTGTACTAAAGACAAATATAAATAATTAAAGAAAAAACTATACTATTGATTTTTTCCGATCTAATTTATATTTACTTGAAAAAAATCATGCACGCTATTATATTTTTATTCTCTTTATATACGAAAGTACATTCTTTAAAAAATTAAGCGTAATTAATATTTTTAAAAGGGTTTGAATGAATACCACTGACTTATTTTCACAATATGTATTTTTTTTCAATCTCAAAAGAAATAATTATCAAACAAATAAAATCACAAATTAATTACTAATCTAAATCACTAATTAGAAACTAATTTTTTTTAATTACTTTTAACTAAAAAACCATTACAGTTTTTTTTTAAGTGTAGTCTTAATAAGTCTTTATAATATTTTTTTTTCATAATATTTTATGCATAACTTTATGAGCCCTTTATATTCATTAAATTTTTATGAATAAAAAAATAATTAAACAAAAGCTCGAAATAAATTACGTGCATAACTTAAAAGTATATGATAACACTTTTGTATTGTTTTTCTAAATTTAGGTACGATAGAATTATTAAAAACCACAACTTCTCAAGAACAGAAAACACTTTTTTATTCATCATTTAATTTTTAAATAACCTTCTAATTTCGTGCATAACCTAATAGCACATTATAAATCCTTTAATATGTTTTCCATGTAGATGCTGGAAATATTGTTCTTTTTCCAGGTAGTTGAACATTCTTGGCAAATCCAACTGCCTGGAAGATATTTTCCATTTCTTTAGAAAAAGTAAGAAAGGTCCTAAATGCATTTAATTTAACTCAACTGTGCTGGGCCATTTAAAAACCTAAAACGATTTAAAAATCAGAACTTAAAATTACTTGACAGTACTTTAATATTTATTAAAAAAAAATGTGTGCTTCTCCTTAAGGAGTCCTCATTATCCAAATAAAGCCGGGAGACCGATGAAGCAAACAATTTAAGGACGTTCCTTGCTAATAGATCATTTACCCACAAACTCAACTTTAATTTTCCTATACTTTATATTCAAATTTTACCGTCGTTTTCGGTACATAATTCCGGTCATTACGACAATTACCACTACTTTACCCTCAAGTATTCGCTAACTGCAACAAACTACTTCAGCATCGTTTAAAATTCCCGCATTTTTCAGAGTGCACTTTTCTTTTTTAGTTAGTAATCAAACCAGTCGGAAAAATATTTGAAAGTGGTGCGGTCGCATACGTAAAAAAACCGCAAAGATCCCCGGGGAACGTCTCGGTCTAAAGCGGGAAGAACAGGGAATGAACGACGCTATTTGTTCCAGTTAGGTGGCGAAATTAACTACTTTAATTACTTCGAGACACGTTGGATTTACGTATATGTCTCCCGTCATCCTCTTTTGTTCCGATTGCCACCGGTTCCGGGCACTTGCTTGAAAATTATGGGGTTTTAGGCCCAAAATAACCGGGACGTAACATTTTTAACGGTGGTTAAACATGGTGTTCGGGGAGTTCAAAACTGCTGCTTTAGGACGTAATTGGGATTTTGGGTTTGACCACATTTTAACCTCGTTTACTATCTTTCCTAAGGCTATTTAGTTTTACGAAGAGTAACAACCTATTTCTAAAAAAATTCATCGTCAGTTTTATTATTTCATGCTGGTAAAAAAGCAATTAAGTTTTTCGACGTCTTGTAAGTGCAAAGGGAGGTGAGCATTCGATTTTTTAGGAAGATCAATATTTTTTAATTCACACCAATGCTCTTTATTATTACAATTTGCAAATTTGAAATTTAAATATGCCTCTTTTTCAGCTCTCATTGCACTCGTACTAACACGAGATTTGCTTTGTCTACATTTGTTTAATGCTGTTACGAAGTTTCTGCATTAATCTTATATTTGGAGTTATCCATGGGCAGAAAAGTTTGGTTTTATGATTTACTTTAATTAGAGCATGTAAATTGATATTTATAAGTATAGATTGATTAAAAAATCAATTTTTTTGTCTATATCTACCATGTTGTTAATACCGATGGGGTTTTGTCTCGTAACTCACACTTTAGCTGCGATTAGGAAAAATTCATAGCTAGATGGCGGATTTTTTAGGTTTTTTTTATTATGAAATCATATAAAAAAAATTTATGCATTATGTTACATAACATAATTAAAAAAAAAAAGATACGCCACTGACCATATGCGCCTCTTTCTATGCAACTTTACCCAGCCCAAACGTCGCCGGGCCAATCAGGTTGAAGCGAGGGCGGGGCCGCCATAGGCGTCTCCAAACTTTTTAATTATTTATTAGATTTATTTAATTTTCAATGCTATAAAATAATGAAATGTGAAGCAAAACGTTAGTGTGCCATCGCATTAGGTCTATGTCAGATATAAATTTAGCCCGGTCCACATTATGTTGTTTGTTTACGTTGTTGTCATTATGTTTTGAGAATTTTTGCACATATTCTCTGTACAATTTGGTTGGATATCTATTTCAGTGTTTTTCAAAATTGTTGCAAGATTTTGAAAAAAAAAATATTTTTGGAAAAAAAAAACATTTTTTTCATATAATTAAATAAAATATTTATAAATCAAAAAATTGATCGAATACAATTTTGAAAATTTGTACACATCATCTCTTACCAATTTGGTTGGACACTTATTTTAGCGTTTTTCAAAATTTGCACAAGATTTTGAGAAAAAAAATATTTTTGGAAAAAACCACCTTTTTTTCGTAAAATTTAAGAAAATATTTATAACTCAAAAAATAAATCGAATACAATTTTGAAAATTTGTACACATCATCTCTTAATAATTTGGTTGGACACCTATGTCAGTGTTTTTCAAAATTTGCACAAGATTTTAAGAAAAAAAATATTTTTGGAAAAAAATACCTTTTTTTCATAAAATGTAAGAAAATATTGATAACTCAAAAAATTTATCGAATACAACTTTGAAAATTTGTACACATCATCTCTTAGTAATTTGATTGGACACCTATTTTAGCGTTTTTCAAAATTTGCTCCAGATTTTAAGAAAAAAATATTTTTGGAAAAAACCACCTTTTTTTCGTAAAATTTAAGAAAATATTTATAACTCAAAAAATAAATCGAATACAATTTTGAAAGTTTGTACACATATTCTCTAGACAATATAATTGGATACCTATTTCAACGTTTTTCAAAATTTGCACAAGATTTTGAGAAAAAAAAATATTTTTGGAAAAAACCACCTTTTTTTCGTAAAATTAAGGAAAATATTTATAACTCAAAAAATAAATTGAATACAATTTTGAAAATTTGTACACATATTCTCTAGACAATATAATTGGATACCTATTTCAGCGTTTTTCAAAATTTGCACAAGATTTTAAGAAAAAAAAATATTTTTGGATAAAAACATTTTTTTTCATAAAATTTGAAAAAATGTTCATAACTCAAAAAATTGATCGAATACAATTTTGAAAATTTGTACACATCATCTCTTAATAATTTGATTGGACACCTATTTTAGCGTTTTTTAAAATTTGCTCCAGATTTTGAGAAAAAAAATATTTTTGGAAAAAACCACCTTTTTTCGTAAAATTTAAGAAAATATTTATAACTCAAAAAATAAATCGAATACAATTTTGAAAATTTGTACACATATTCTCTAGACAATATATTTGGATACCTATTTCAGCGTTTTTCAAAATTTGCACAAGATTTTGAGAAAAAAAATATTTTTGGAAAAAACATTTTTTTTTCATAAAATTTGAAGAAATGTTCATAACTCAAGAAATTGATCGAATACAATTTTGAAAATGTTTACACATCATCGCTTAAGAATTTGGTTGGACACCTATTTTAGCGTTTTTCAAAATTTGCTCCAGATTTTGAGAAAAAAAATATTTTTTGAAAAAACCACCTTTTTTTCGTAAAATTTAAGAAAATATTTATAACTCAAAAAATAAATCGAATACAAATTTGAAAATTTGTACACATATTCTCTAGACAATATAATTGGATACCTATTTCAGCGTTTTTCAAAATTTGCTCCAGATTTTGAGAAAAAAAATATTTTTGGAAAAAAACACCTTTTTTTCGTAAAATTTAAGAAAATATTTATAACTCAAAAAATAAATCGAATACAATTTTGAAAATTTGTACACATTTTCTCTAGACAATATAATTGGATACCTATTTCAGCGTTTTTCAAAATTTGCACAAGATTTTGAAAAAAAAAAAAAAATTTTGGAAAAAAACATTTTTTTTTCATAAAATTTGAAAAAATTTTCATAACTCAAAAAATTGATCGAATACAATTTTGAAAATTTGTACACATTATCTCTTAATAATTTGGTTGGATACCTATTTTACCGTTTTTCAAAATTTGCTTTAGATTTTAAGAAAAAAAATATTTTTGGAAAAAACCCACCTTTTTTTCGTAAAATTTAAGAAAATATTCATAACTCAAAAAATAAATCGTATACAATTTTGAAAATTTATACACATATTCTCTAGACAATATAATTGGATACCTATTTCAGCGTTTTTCAAAATTTGCTCCAGATTTTGAGAAAAAAAATATTTTTGGAAAAAATCACCTTTTTTTCTTAAAATTTAAGAAAATATTTATAACTCAAAAAATAAATCGAATACAATTTTGAAAATTTGTACACATCATCTCTTAACAATTTGATTGAATACTGTATTAGCGTTTTTTAACATTTACACAAGATTTTGAGAAAAAAAAATATTTCTGGAAAAAAAAATTTTTTTTTCATAAAATTCAAGAAAATGTCCATAACTCAAAAAATTTATCGAATACAATTTTGAAAATTTTTACACATCATCTCTTAACAATTTGATTGAATACCTATGTCAGCGTTTTTCAAAATTTGTACAAGGTTTTGAGAAAAAAAAAAATTTCTGGAAAAAAACATTTTTTTTTCATAAAATTCAAAAAAATATTCATAACTCAAAAAATGAATCGAATACAATTTTGAAAATTTGTACACATATTATCTGGATAATTTGGTTAAACACCTATTTAAGCGTTTTTCAAAATTTGCACAAGATTTTGAGATAAAAAAATATTTTTGGAAAAAACACCTTTTTTTCATAAAATTGAATAAAATATTTATAACTCAAAAAATAAATCGAATACAATTTTTAAAATTTGTACACATCATCTCTTAACAATTTGATTAAATACCTGTATCAGCGTTTTTCAAAATTTGCACAAGATTTTGAGAAAAAAAAATATTTCTGGAAAAAAAAACATTTTTTTTTCATAAAATTCAAGAAAATATCCATAACTCAAAAAATTAATCGAATACAATTTTAAAAATTTGTACACGTCATCTCCTAACAATTTGGTTGGACCCCTATTTCAGCGTTTTTCAAAGTTTGCACAAAATTTTGAGAAAAAAAAAATTTTTGGAAAAAACACTTTTTCTTTTATAAAATTTGAGAAAATGTTCATAACTCAAAAAATAAATCGAATACAATTTTTAAAATTTGTACACATCATCTCTTAACAATTTGGTTGGACACCTGTTTCAGCGTTTTTCAAAACTTGCACAAGATTTTGAAAAAAATAATATTTTTTGGGAAAAACTTTTTTTTATAAAAATTTGGTTTTATGTCTATATATGCGAAAAATCTTTAATTAATCAAGTTCTTTTTTTCCATGAAATACTGTACAGAAAACGACGTTTTTTTTTCTTTTACTTAGTAGTTTCCCATGGATACTGTGTTTTTTGATTGTGGTTTATCCAAACACTAAAAAAAATACTTGTTTTAAAAAACTGCGTTACTAGTTTTTACTACTAGTAAAAACTCATTAAAAAACTGCGCTCATCATATAGGTTCTACTAACTATATTTAAAAAATAATAATTATTTAATATTTTTTTTTACACATTTTCGCTTCCTCTAATATAAAACGTATACTAAATTTTAAAGTACAAGTTTCCAAATACCCTCTGATCCCCGGATAATCATTTTTAATTAAAATCGTGGAATCCGTAAAATTTATTAAAAAAAGTGCGAACCTTTTGTGTTCAAATCCCGCGGGTCCGTCTAGACGGGAAGAGGAATCAGTGTCGGCGCTAACTGTCCCTCTCCTGCCCCGAGATAATTGGATCAGGTTTAGTTTTTAATTTATTCCATAATACTCTTCGCACCGGGAGACTATAATTGAAACTCACTCACTTATAGCGGATTTAACTGACTGAAACTTATTTACAGAAATAACCCTGGGGTGCATGTTACGACCAATTTTACACCCTAAAAATAAAAAATAAACACTCGGGTGTTTTCCCAAAAATCAAACTTATAAATACCCAATTCAATTTCACCCTCCCCAGGTGGGTTGTTCTACTGCAGCACTTTTCCGATTTCGTGACGTTTGGCAGTGAAAAAGTTTCTATGTGACGCCCTCGCGTGCTACCACTTACTGATATCTCTTTAAAAACAGAAGGCAAAGGGGCCCCGGGATAATAGCCATAGACACCCTAATTATTATAATACTATACATAAGTTCGAACATGCCATAATGCAATATCGCCCTGCTTGTTTGTGATTTTCTCCCTTCTCGAAATTATACTGCAGCGGAATGTTTTTCACAAAACGCAACCGAATAAGTCACGATTAGCTTCAACTTCTATTACGTATTCTATGGGTGTAAATTGTATGTGCGGCATTGTCTCCCGTTTTGATTCGACGTTATAATCGAGCCTTCGTTATGGATTATCGAACGTTTTGATTTAAATTGTTGTATTAGCGGTGAGGCGTGCAATACGCAAGATTGGTTCAGTGGGTTTAATTCGGGCATAATTTTGAATAGGAATCCTTAGATTTATATGGAAAAATAGGGTAGAAGTGGATAAAGTGAATATTTCTTTGGGTGTTTAATTCAGGGGAAAATATGATTTTTATTACGTAATTATGCCCCATTTAGGCAATTAAAGTCATTTTATAAGGATCGTTCATGATTCATAATTTTTGTCAATCATTTAAGGTTTGCCTAAAGAAGGAAGTCAAAAAGTAAATGGTAAAATGTATTTTTCTTACAATAATAAATGACGTTATTTGTACTGAACAAGGCTACATAAGCTACTCAACTTTCTTGGGCCTCTACCGCATTTCACTTTTAGTCACGTCCAAAATCGTCTCGAATTTTTTTTTCTGACGTAATTATGTCCGCTATAGACAAAGAACGTAACTTCATAGCTATCGTCCATGACTCGTGAGATTGAGATGGAGAATAAGCAAAAAAGTGGGTAAAATGCCAATTTTTTAAAATTTTACCTCGTTTAATTTGTCAGTTACCTCCTAAATCGTCTCGAAATATTTGTTTCATTATAAGCATTTTTTTTATTTTAAGTCCAATTATTTTTGAGCAATTTGATATATAAACGTTTTTTGTGGCTCAAAAACTTTTTGAATTAAACGCGATTTTATCATTCAAGGTCCAGAAAGCACAATTTTGAAAATTTTATAACCAAATTGTAATTTTATGATTTTTTTTTATTGATGAACATTTTTATTGATAACTTGAGAACCACTGGAAACATTTTCATAATTTTTTCACCACAAAATAGTAACATTCCTGAGGATAAACTCACAAATACTATAGACATCATTTCGTAGCAATTTACTATGGCTCGTAAAACTGAGATGGAGAATAAGCGAAAAAATGAGTAAAATATAAATTTTTTGAGTTTCTACCGATTTTCATTTTTCAGTTACGTCCTAAATCGCGTCAAAATATTTTTTTTCTCACGTAATTATGCCCACTATAGACAAAGAACGTCATTCCATAGTGATCGTTCATGATTCATAAGAGTGAGATGGAGAATGAGCGAAAAAGTACCAATTTTTTGGGATTCTACCGCATTTAATTTTTGGTCACGTCCTAAATGATCTCGAAATATTTTAGATGATAGCACATTGAATTTTTCAGGAAATGAACTCCTTTGAAGACTTAACTGCCTGGAATAAATGAAAAAATATTTCCAGGCAGTTGAAATTTAAAGTAAAATTAGCCTAATTGCCTGCAAAATATAAAACTAGGTACTTTTACTGGAAAAAATCAGGATCAACTTTAACTGTCTGGAAAAAGGCGAAAAAATTTTCTTCAATTTAAAAAAAAAACTTTTATTTCTTCCAGGCAGTTGAGGTTTTTTTTTCATTCTCAAATGCCTGGAAGAATCCAGTCAGTATTTCTTTATTGAAAATTTCCAATTTTTCCATTTAGTTGAGGAGATTTTGACATTTTTCAGGCAATTGAAGTTCTTTACTTGGTGACATTTTTGTATGGTCTCAACTGCCTGGAAGAAATTTAAAAAAAATGTTCATCGTTTTCTAAGCAGTTGGCATAATCTAATTGGATACGATAGCAGGCCTGGACCTGCTGCACATATGGGTTTAATTTTTTGAAAAAAAAAGGGTACGCCACTGTTTTTTGGGAAAAGTATTTTTTTATTAAAATATTTTATTAATTTTCAACAAAAAATAACCCTTAAAATTTTTGCGTTTTGTCGCATCGTTTTCGTGTAAAAAAATTAAATCTATACAAGGGTCCTATAATTGAAAAAAAAAAATTTTCAAAAAAATTACACGTAAACAAGTGCAATTATTTTCGAGCAAATTGATATATGAACGTTTTTTGTGACTCAGAAACTTGTTGAATTAAAGGCGATTTTATCATTCAAGGTCCAGAAAGCACAAATTTGAAAATTTTACAACCAAATTGTAATTTTATGATTTTTTTTAATTGATGAATATTTTTGGTCATAACTTGAGAACTACTGGAAATATTTTCATAATTTTCTCACAAAAAAATTGCAAGATTCTTGAGGATAAAATCACAAATAGTATAGACATCATTTCGTAGCAATCGTCTATGACTCGTGAAACTGAGATAGAGAATAAGCGAAAAAATGAGTAAAATGTTAATTTTTGGCATTCTACTGCTTTTTATTTTTCATTCACGTCCTAAATCGTCTCGAAATATTTTTTTTATATATTTTTTCCACTATAGTGGACATTGTTCATAGACAATGAACATTATTTCATAGCGATTGTACATGACTCATAAGACGAAGATGGAAAATAAGCGAAAAAGTGGGTAAAATGTAATTTTTTTGGGGTTCTACTACTTTTCATTTTACAGTCAAGTCCAAAATCGTCTCGAAATATTTTTTTTCTTACGTAATTATGCCCACTATAGCCAAAGAACGTCATTTCATAGTGATCGTTCATGATTCGTGAGAGTGAGCGAAAAAGTGAGTAAAATGCCAATTTTTTGGGATTCTACCCCATTTAATTTTCTTGGTTACGTCCTAAATTGTCCCCGACTGCCTGGAATAAATTAAAAAATATTTCTAGGCAGTTGAAATTTTAAAAAAATATTTATATACATATATATTAACCTGGCATGATTAAAAAATTAGCCTTATTGCCTGAAAAATATAAAACTAGGTACGTTTACTGTCTAGAAAAAATCAGGATCGACTTTACTTGCCTGAAAAAAAAGCGAAAAAATTATTTTTAATTTTGATGAAATCTTTTATTTTGTTCCAGGCGGTTTTTTTTCGATCTTAACTGTCTGGAAGAATCGAGTTGATATTTCTTTATTGGAAATTTATACTTTTTCCATTTAGTTGAGGACATTTTGACATTTTTCAGGCCAATCAAGGCTGAAAAAGTGGGTAAAATGTCAATTTTTTGCGATTCTACTGCATTTAATTTTTTGGTCACGTCCTAAATCGTCTCGAAATATTTTAGTTGATAGCATTTTGAATTTTTTAGGAAATTCAAAGTCCTTTAAAGACCCAACTGCCTGGAATAAATGAAAAAATATTTCCAGGCAGTGGAAATTTTAAGTAAAATTAGGCTAATTTTACTGCCTGGAAAAAATCAGGATCAACTTTACCTGTCTGGAAAAAGACGAAAAAATTTTCTTCAATTTTTGAAAAATCTTTTATTTCTTCCAGGCAGTTGAAGTCTTTTTTCATTCTCAAATGCCTGGAAGAATCCAGTTAGTATTTCTTTATTGGAAATTTTTTCACTTAGTTGAGGAGATTTTGACATTTTTCAGGCAATTGAAGTTCTTTACTTGGTGAAATTTTTGTATGGTCTCAACTGCCTGGAAGAAATTAAAAAAAAATGTTCATCATTTTTTAAGCAGTTGGCATAATCTAATTGGATACGATAGCAAGCCTGGACCTGCTGCACATATGGGTTTAATTTTTTGGAAAAAAAGGGCACGCCACTATTTTTTGGAAAAAGAAAATTTTATTAAAATATTCTATTAATTGTCAACAAAAAATAACCATTCAATTCTTGCGTTTTGACATCGTTATCGTGTAAAAAAATAAAATCCATTCAAGGGTCCTTTACTTGAAAAAAGAATTTTTTTCAAAAAAATTACACATAAAAAAGTGCAATTATTTTCGAGCAATTTGATATATAAATGTTTTTTATGCCTCTAAAAACTTGTTGAATTAAATGCGATTTTATCATTCAAGGTCCAGAAGACACAATTTTGAAGATTTCAAGACCAAATTGTTATTTTATGATTTTTTTTTTACTTGATGAACCTTTTTAGTCATAACTTAAGAAAACTTTGTAAAATGTCAATTGTTTGGGATTCTACTGCTTTTCATTTCTCAGACACGTCCTAAGTCGACTCGAATAATTTTTTCCTTACGTAATTATGTCCACTTTAAACAAAAAAATAATTTCATATCATGACTCGTGAGACAAAAAAGTGGGTAAAATATAATTTTTTAGGATTCATTTGCATTTCATTTTTCAGACACGTCCTTATTTGTCTCGAAAATTTTTTTCACGTTATTATGTCCAATATAGACAAAGAACATCATTTTATAGCGATCGTCCATGACTCGTGAGACTGAGATAGAGAATAAGCGAAAAAGTGGGTAAAATGTGAATTTTTTGAAATTAGAATTAAGGAATTAAATTTCGATATTTTCAGTCCAGAATAGGATTCCTTTAATTATTAAAAAAATTAAATTAAAAAAGGTACTTCTTTCAAACAAGACATTTTAAATTTTACTCATAGGAACAATTCTTAGTTTTGCTTCTAATGCTAATTTTATTAATTTATAAAATTTAAATTTAATTTATTTTAAATTTATAAAATATTAATTTTAATGGTATTTTTTGGCGCCCAACAGTAAAAATTAATTAGGAGCAGCTTTTTTAGTAAAGCGTATGAAAATAGTAAATTTATGAAAATTATAAAATTATGAAACTAATACTTTTAGGCGCCCAACATTAGTTTCTTTCAAAACTTTTGTACTTTTGCAGAATTTTGGAATTATTTGTTTCGAATTATATGTGATCCAGATGGATAAACCTCAACTGCCTGGAAAAAATACAAATTTACTTATTTCAGGTACTTGTATTACAGGAATTGTGAGCAACTGTTTGAATGAGCTTAAACTGTCTGGAAAAAATACTTTGACTTATTCCAAGCAATCTTTAGGCTTTGTTTCGGATTTTATCAGTTCATTTTGAGGTATTTACGTAATTTTATTACAGGCAAAGAATATTTCTTAAATTAGATTTCATACGATTTCTTGGCATCAAATGGATATTCACGTGGAACAATGCACAAAAACAAAATAAACAAATATATATTTTTTTTAAAATCAGCCGCCCTTTCATTATACGGCCCAAATAATTAAATTTAACGTATAGTAGACCAAATCCAAGCGGAAATCGCACAAATTAATTAGATTAAAACTAAAACAGGGCCAATATCGGTCCGAATCAAAACGTACATAATTAACTAATTAGTTATTTAATGGCTAAAGCAAAATTTTATATGGTCCGATGATACGTAATTTAATTATTCGTTAAATTCGGTTTTTCTCGAGGAAAAACCACCGCCGCCAACACGCCCTAATCAACGCACATTCGGTAAATTAAAAAAAAAATTAAAATGATTTATTAAAAAAAAAAAATGGTCAATAACAATAAGAACCGAATTATTCCCCCTCTGATAAAATTCATTGTTTAATATTCAATATCTGACCGATGCTATGGTCGGCTTTTTTAAAAATTTTATTTGTTTTTTTAAATTAGTGCGCAATATTCCAATAAATTGTGGATGTAGCAAGGGCCCCCGCGAGCGAACTGCTAATATTTGTGAATTCGCTTTTGTTACATTTACGTTTTCATTTTATTCCAATTTAATGTTATTTTAGGATTTTTTTATTAGTTTGGTTTACGTTCAATTATTTTATTGTATTGATAATTTAGTAAATTCAATTAATAAGTTTCGAGACGCCTCTGGCGGCCCCGCCTTCGCTTTAACCTGATTGGCCCGGAGATGTTTGGTCTCATAGAGAAAAACGTGTATGGTCAGTGGCGTATCAGTTTTTTATCTAACAAAATAAATATGTTTTTTTATACCTCCGCAAAAATCCGCAATCTGGCTATGAATATTTCCTCAAAAAAAAAAAAAAAGAACGGCATAAATCGCGGCTAAAGTGTGAATTACGAGACAAAACCCCATCGGTATTAACAAAAAATTTACGGCACGATGAAGCCAGATTACAACACGACCGGGCGGAATTAAAAAATATGCCGGCAACGGTCGGTTTGGGGAGTTTTTTGGAATTTTCGGATTTAAAAAAAAAAAAAGGGAAAAAAATCGACGTGCACCATCGTATCTATTATTGAACTTTTTAATCAGGTTTAATGGAGTAAAGCCGTCGATTGTTCCCAGGCTTAATAGAGGGTGAAAAAAGAATTGCAAACAACACAGGATTGGATCAAGACACCTTTTGATGTGAACTGGAAATTATTTTTAAGCTTAAGATGGCATTGCTACAGTAATTCTATTTTTTAAACAGTATTTGGAAATCCTATACAATCATTTTTTTTTAAGTTTCAGGTTCCCATTAATAAACTTTTTAAATTGTTTTTTCTGGAAAAAAAACCCTATACTATTTTCTAGAAACAGACTATTTAAATGTGAAGACTCTGTTTTACTTAATATGAAAAAGTATTTTCAATTTATAGGAAGCTTGAAAAACGTCATCAAATGCCTGGAATAAAATGAATTCGAACTAAGTATACCAGCGGATTGTTCTCATCCAGTAGATCACGAAAATACCGGGTTATAATAGGATTCGATCAGAAATAAGGGAATGAGAGCCCTCTGAAAATTCGGAAATTGTCACTTTTTGACCTCATTTTTGAGGCCAAAAATGGGCATCAAAAATGCCATATCTCGGCTATCGTAAAAGATACGACCTTGCGGATGGTCTTGTTGGATTCAGAATGACAAAACTAAGACAAAACCGTTGGAATTTTCCCGATAGCCCCCATAGAAGCTTAGATATCGGCCTTCAAAGTTTGGGTTTTTTCATTTTTCGGGTATACCCCCCCGTTTAGATTTTTTTCTGAAAAAAATTTTTTTTTCGAATTCGAACTAACTATACCAGCGGATTCTTCTCATCAAGTAGATCACGAAAATATCGGGTTATAACATGATTCGATCAGAAATAAGGGAATGAGAGCACTTTGAAAACTCGGAAATTGTCACTTTTTGACCTCGTTTTTGAGGCAAAAAATGGGCATCAAAAATGCCATATCTCGGCTATCCTAAAAGCTACGACCTTGCGGATGGTCTCATTGGATTCAGAACGACGAAACTAAGACAAAACCGTTGGAATATTCCCGATAGCTCTCACAGAAGCTGAGATATCGGCCTTTAAAGTTTGGGTTTTTCCATTTTTCGGGTATACCCCCCCGTTTGGAATTTTTTCAGAATTTTTTTTTTTTTCGAATTCGAACTAACTATACCAGCGGTTTGTTCTCAATTCTTTAATATTTTTCAAGTTCACCACCATACTCCACACTTCCATCTAAATATTCGACAGTCATGTAAAGAAAATATTTAAAAAATATTACTATAATTGAGAGTATATATATAGGGTAAGTCATTAATATTGCACAAAAATTTAAGGTCGTATTCCTTGGGTCAAAATATTGAAAAAACTTCTTATAAACCCCGTGGTTATACTGGGCGTTGAAAATTTAATTCACATTTTAAATTTTTCTAAATAATTTGATAGTAACCATATAGGGAAATTTTCTAATGTGCTCAATTTAAATTTTTTAATAGTTTTGATGTCTAATAGAGTATGTCAAATTTTATCTATTAAATTTGATTTTTATAAAAACAAAGGGTTTTACAAAAGGGAAAGGTGATTAACATGACTAAAAACGCAAACTAGGAGTAGAAGTTTTAAAAGTTGTTCAAAGTGTTGTTCTCCAACTTCAATGCAAGCACCTACTCTACGGACAACAATTTCAAAAATATTTTTAAACTCTTCAACATTTTCATGTTTTGGGTAACTAGAAAAAAAGTCTAATCAGTTTAAATCGGGAAATCGCGAAGGCTGTCAGCTCTGAACCTGCTCTTCTCCTAGTTTGTATTTTAGATCATGTTAATCATTTCTTCCTTGTGAACCTTTGATTTTATAGGAATTAAATTGAATAAATAAATTGATTGTTCTATTTGAGAAATCAAAATGGCGATGGAACTCAAAAAAATACCCACTTTTACCTAAATATTCGACAACCATTAATAGAAAATTAAAATCAAATGTTACTAGTTGCCTAAAATTACTCATATCAAACAATTCTAATTTTTGCTTTATTAAATGATACTTTTTGGCGCCCAACATGAGTTTTTTTTGACTTAAAGAATTAAGTAAAACCGCTTAAATAAATGTATCGTGAATATTACATTTTTTGTCTGTGCATTACGGTATAGGAAAAATTCAGAGATGTTTAAACTAAGTAATTTAAAAATTTAAATCAATGAAGCAGACTTTTTCTTGAAGTATATGAACATAATAATGTTTAATGTAGGTTAATGGTTTAATTAGAATTTTTTAATTCAAATAATACTTTTTGGCGCCCAACATTAATTAGTTTTTTTTAAAACTTTATACTTTTTTCACGCTTTAGGTGCTCTCGAATTATATGTGATTTAGAGTCATAAAATTCAACTGCCTGAAAAATGTTTTTGGCTTATTCCAAGCCAAATAAGTATTTGTTAATGATTTTTAACTTTTCAGGGGTTTCATTGTCTTCAAATTGCATCTTTCTTATATGATATTCTATATTATATTCGAATTTCTATGATTTCTAAATATCCTGAAATAAAATCGAGTTTTACTCATTTTTTGGGATTCTACACTCACATATTAATTACTACCTAAATATTATGCAAACATGCACACCTATGCACACATCCACCTTAATATTCGTTAGCCATTAATAGAAAACTTAAATAAAACATTACTCTTTGCCTAAAATTACCCTTATAATGCGAGCGGGTAGAATCCCAAATAATGGGAAAAAATTCACCCAGAAATCAGGGAAAATCCCATAAAATGACGTTCCTCGCCTTAAATAAGCACGAAAACTGTGATTTTAAGGCAGTAATTGAGTCAATAAAGTTGGCAGAAACCCAAAAATCCCTTTATTTCTCCTTCTCAATTACAATTTTTACGGTGCAAAATGAATTTTTATGTAAGAAAATAACACCACCATCCCTGTGTTCGGGCACAATAGAACTCCAATTTATTTAATTTCGAAATTTCCATAACTCCCGAAACCAGATTAGTTTTGGTTAAAATAATTCAATTCCCCGGGCAGAAAGTTTCGGGCCGCACCGAAGGAAATGGCATGATGTGATGATGCACCCCGAGAAAGGCGCACGTCCTTTGTTATAACTACTACACATATAAATTAAGTTTATGTTTAAGCGATCGTACCGATTCAAAGGGGAAAATAAGCGAAACTTTCGAGCAAGCAAAAAGGCCTTTTGTTGTGTTTAGACGGCATTACCTCGAGCACAGAGACGGCTGCCTGCTTGTGCCCTACTTACTAAATGAAATATTATTACGGATAGTTTACAAATGAGTTCGGCCCGGGGTTAAATTAATATTTCTCGGGGACGTGTAACGTAACTGGATTTCGGCGGGTTTAATAAATTGCCGGGGATTAGGTAATTGTGTGCGGTGGTTTTGTTTAACTTAAGCGGACATGTAATTATTAGCATGCGAAATAACCGGCATTGCGGCATATGCTTTCATAGAATGCAAACGATTTTTTTGGGCATTAACTTAAAAAACTAATAAAAAATATATTCTTTTTTTTTAAATTTGACCTTTCAACCTTTTTGATAATTTTATTTTAGTCTGCACTACACTACCATCTACGCTATCCCTCAAATGTAAAGGAACTGTTTAAAAACAATAAATAAACATATTTATAAAATAAATTAGGTCTAGGATATATATTACACATAAAATTACAATATTATTATAACTACTTTTAAAAAGGCAAATAAAACATACAGAAAATATTTAACTAACTTAATATACAAAAAAAAACAGACAAAAACTTAAACTTAAAAAAACTTGACTTTACAATACTTTAAAAAAATTAATAATATTCTACAACAATTGCAATATAAACAAAACAAAAGGAGAACTATCCAAAAACAAATAAATTGATGAAATAAAATTAAAATTGTTCCTAAGTTGAACACAGTCATTAAGTACTCTATTTTATTATTGACTTTCAACCAATATTGTTTTTAATCAATTTTTGAAGCTTTGAAAAGACTTATTAACATAGTCACTAATATTATAATATGTATTTATTAGCTTTCATGCACAAAAACAAAATTACTTTATAAAAATTACAGTACTGTAACGGGGTATATCAAATTTTAAAACCGTGCGTGTCGTTCGGTTATGTCTAGTGATTCCTGTTACAAGTTTATTACGTAAGTAGGCTGAATAATTGTCTTTTAAAAGTTTAAACAAGAAACAACAATAATAAAGTTTTTCTCTATTTTCCACATTGAGCCGGTTTAATTCATTCAGCCCACAAGTTACGTGATCCCGTATTCTTAACCCATAAACAAAGCGAATGCAAGAATTTTGTATTTTTTGCAGTTTGTACCTATTGGAAACATCAAGACATGCTCCATAAACAAAATTAAAATAAATTACAAATCGATAAGACTAGAGCTTCACAAAGTTGCTTCTTTAGAGTAACACTTAAAAGTGCCTTACTTTTGTACAAGTTACTCAGAGATATAAGTTTTTATGTTCTTTTAAATTCGAAATATTTTCACCATCTATCATGACATCACAGTTCATACGACACCATGATGCCAAGGGGACAATATAGACAGCCGATTTTTTAGGGTTTAATTTTAAACCATTGTGTTTTCAATTATTATGTACTGCATCCAAGCACCGACCCAATGATTCCATGGATTCAAAAACATTATCCTTGGTAAACTGTATATAAATTTGTGTATCGTCACAGTATTGAGCTATAAGACAATTTCAAATTTTATTTTTTAGGTCATTTATATAAAGTATAAAAAGTAATGGGCCTAGAATGGATCATTGGGGAACACCTCTTGTTATATAGTCGTGTTTTTTTGGAAATAAAAATTCATATCTTTGGCTGTATGGCTAGCGAAACGATGAAATTTGGCATAGGGTCTCTCAATACATTGGGAATGATGGATCCGTAAACGAATTTTTTTTCGGGTACCATCAAACGGAGCGGTACTGTCTCAAAGTCAAAAATTCGTAAAAAAATTGGTAAAAATCGAGTTGCTCACGAGATCTCAATTTTAAAGCGTTTAATCGAGCTGAAATTTTCAGGATATATGGGCTCTTGGGGCTTACGTGTCTGTATACTTTTTGGGCCAGATTGGTATACAGAGTGAGTTATTATAAGCGAACAAAAGTGACTAAAAAAAAAATTCAAACTTCTCCAGAGGCTAAAAAAAAATTTTTATAAAAAAAGTGTTTCGGCGAAAAGACTTCATTTTATAAGAGATTTAACATACTTGGAGCTTTTTTTTGTAAAAAAATTATTTTACGAGTTCTAGCATTTTCAGTTTTTTGAGATTTCCCGCCAAACGATACTTATTTTGGGAAATTTTTTTTTTTCAAAAAATAACTTCATCCTTTACCTTTTATATGCCATATAACCAAAATTTTTGGGAACCATACAGGGCGAGCAATAATGAACTTTACCCATGAAGGTCCGACCTGAAAATCACATTTTATTTAATAACTTTTTAGTGGTGGCACCTGGACCATTTATGTTCTTAGGGATTAAATACTTTAATAACCCCATTATTTGTGTAAAATTACAATCTTCCAACATTAATAGGTTCTGAGCAATTCGAATTTTCGCGTTTAATTCATTTGCCACGTCCCTGTACATGGTGAAAAGATCAAACAACATCTAAAGGATCCGAAATTTTGTTTTACAACACATACTAAAATTTCAGGGTTCCAGCGATAGTACAAGTACCCGAAAAATGCGATTTTATGAAAAAAGTCCATTTTTTTGCGTTTTTGCAGGTAATTGGAGGTGTCAACCTAAACTCTGATGAAATGGCTAGTGGGAACAATACTTTGACGCATGGTGGGTAAAAATTTTTTGCTCGTGACAGGTGGCCGGGACTTGGTTGGGTTTTTTGTAAAATTATGAATGAAAATGAACCGGAAACGATCAGGGAAAGGAAGCACCGAATCAGAAAATGAATGGGCTTTCCGAATCTGTGCATATCAATTGGGGAAATTGTGTATTGCGGCCAGGAAAATTCGGCAAACATTTTGACGTCTTCGAAAAATGCCGTTTTTTTGTCAGTGGTTTTATACCGGGGTGAGACGAAATGAAATTTGCCCGATTATTTTATTAAAATTATTCGAATATATACACGGGTCAGTCGTAATGATCTATTTAATTTAAAATAAAAATTTCGATATTAGGTGAGTTTTTACTATTTAGTTTATTATTAATATATGTTAATAATTCTTAAACATTGCTTTTGGGATATAAATAAAAAAATTTTGAAATTATTGATTTTTAAGGTTAGTCGAGTATCATAACTTTTTTGGTATTGGTGCGATTTGCTTGAAATTTGGTACCTAGTACCTATTTCGGATAAGATTAATAAATTTTTACAGATATTTGACATGACTATGTTTTAAGGTCACGTGACTACCTTAACTTTCTTCCTATTTGTCCGATTTGATTGAAATTTGGTATTTGGGGTTTATTTAGGATGCAATTATTAATTTTTGACAGATATTTGAGATTTCACTTCCGGGTCACGTGACTATTGTAACTTTTTTGCTATGAGTCCGATTGGATTCAAATTTGGTATTTATGCTTTATTTAGGATACAATTAATAAATTTTGACAGATAATTGACAAATTATAGTTTAAAGTCACGTGACTTTCATAATTCTTTTGCTATTGATCCGATTGTGTTGAAATTTAGTATTTGGGCTTTATTTAGGATGCAAGTAATAAATTTTGCCAGAAATTTGACATATTGAATTTTAAAGTCACGTGACTTCCATAACTTTTTTGCTATTGATCCGATTGTGTTCAAATTTGGAATTTGGGGTTTATTTAGGATGCAATTGTTGATTTTTTACAAATATTTAAAATATTGAGTTCTAGGGTCACGTGACTATCAAAATTTCCTATTTGATTGAAATTTGCTATTAGATGATATGTATATATTTGTAGATAATACTTTGTATTACCCTATTCCTTTTATCTTAATTAGTTAAATTATTTCTTAAATTTGCCTTTAAAAAAAAATTAAAAAATCATCGGTTCAAATACATAGGCTTTAAAGGGAACTTATCTTCTTTCGTAATATTGTAGCATTATTATAGATTTTGAAAAATTTTGTCATAAAGCTTTTTCATTACTTTTTGAATGATCTTTAGCCAGAAAAAAGAAATTTTGTATTTGGAGCAATTTTTGAAAAATTTTCATTTTGGGCCGGATTTTGTTTGAAAATCGATAAATGCAAATAAATAGGTTTTCTGTTCATTTTAAAGTCAAATCGATAATAACCTTTTTGAAAGGTATCCTGAAGTAGTACAAGATAGAAAAATAAAAAGTTGAAATTTTTTCATAGGGCTCTTGATAATTCGATATTTATGATTAATAGTTTTTTACAATTTTCTCCGAATCTGTGATAGCTATAATCAATTAGTTTTAACATTCGAATACCTCGTAACATTCCCTAGAACTTTTGTTTAAGACAAAAAGTTGTCAGAGTTATAGTTTATTTAGAAAAAAAAATTTTTTTTTTCTTGGGTTTTTTTTACTTGAAATTGCCATCATAGGGCTTACATTATGATTTGTCGATTATAATTTTAAGAAAAAAAAATGGTACCGTGGGAAAAAAACGAGTTTTCTTTTATTTTTTTTCACATTTTTACTAATATCTCGATTTCTATAGCTTGGATTCAATTCGTTGATGGTTTCTATTATTCCTTATTCTTCTCCTGTTAGTTTTTTTTATATTTTATTACAATTGCCTTTCGAAATAAAACTGAAAAATTAAAAAAATCGACGTAAAAACCCGGTTGTGTTATCCCTATACATAGGCTCTTATGGGACCTTATTTTTTCCTTTATATTATGGCACTCGTATAAATCGTGGAAAATTTTGTCATAAAGCTTTTTCGTTAGTTTTTGAATGGTTTTTAACCAGAAAAAAGAAATTTTTAATTCGGAGCATATTTTGAAAAAATGCTTATTTTAAGCCCGGATTTTGCTTCAAAATCGAAAAATGCAAAGAATTAGGTTTTCCGTTTATTTTAGAGTCAAATCGATAATAACCTTTTTGAAAGGTACTTAAAATTAGTACATGATAGAAGGATAAAAAACTTTAATTTTTCCATAGGACCCTTGATAATTCGATATTTATGTTTCATGGTTTTCCTTTATTTTCTCCGATTTTATGATAGCTAGAACCGATTCGTTTTAACGTACGGATACCTCGTAATATTCCTCATAACTTTTATAAAAAAAAATGTTGTTAGTCTTATAGTTTATTTAAAAAAATAATAAAAACCGTTTTTTCGAATTTTTTTTAGGCCGTACCCCTTTCGAATTTGGGGCAAAAAAAAATTTTTTTTTTCTTGGGTTTTTTTTACTTGAAATTGCCAACTTAGGGCTTACATTATAATTTGTCAATAATTATTTTAAGAAAAAAAAAATGATATCGTGGGAAAAAACCAGTTTTCTTTTGTTTTTTCCCACATTTTTACTAATATCTCGGCTTCTATAGATTCGATTCAATTCATTGATGGTTTCTTTTATTTCTTATTCTCCTCCTCTCAATTCTTTTGATATTTTATTACTATTACATTTCAAAATAAAAAGAAAAATTAAAACAAATCGACGTAAAATCCCTGTTTGTTTTATTTCAAGAAATAGACCCTTATGGGAACTTCTCTCTGAATTTGGTATTTATGGTTTATTTAGGATACAACTAATAAATTATGACAGATAACTGACATTTAAGTTTCAGCCTAGGTCACGTGACTACCGTAACTTTTTTGCTATTGGACCGATTCTGTTGTAATTTGGTATTCAGGCTTTATTTAGAATACAATTAATATACTTTGACAGATATTTGAAATATAAGACAGTATATTGACACACAACGCGACTATATAACAAATTATGGTTCTTTGAAGCATGATACCCCAACCACTGGTCATCTCTTTCCTTGGCATATAATCGTCGGTACAACTGATAATTTTTGTTTTTTTTTAAGAATTCCTTTATAGCCATTCACAGACAAGACCTAAAGGTTCCAAACTGGTCCCCACGGACCAAAAGTATAGGAGCGAAGCGACTATACTTGTTAAATCGGCTGGCGCAGAGAATGAGTTACGCACCCTTGTTATCTGTGATCTATTTGCCAGGTAAATACTGAAAAAACGCACAGCTTTCGGTAAGAAACCATAAGAAAAGAGCTTCACCAAAAGCAAATTATGGTAAAGAGTGTCGAAGGCCTGGCTGAAATCTAACAAAACTAAAGCTGTTGTCTCGCCCTTATCATAAGCATTAAAAATATCGTTCAAGACTCCAAGAAGAGCTGAGGCAATACTAAAACCACGACGCAATCCTGACTGCGATTCCGAAAGCAAATTATTTTTATCAATGTATTTAATTACCTGCTTGTATATAATCCTCTCAAAAATATTAACTGCCAAAATTTTTCCGAATTCAGACATAAATAAGATTTAGCATTTAACAAATACAACAGTGATCGGAATGTTTTTGTTTAACTTGTGAGGCCATAGGCTTTGATGATAATTTTGTTGGTTTTTAGGCCGTCCATATACAGTGACCGCCTAAAGTTCCGCATAAATTCGATAAAGATTAGAGACATGATTTTTTGAGAAAACGCTCGGACCCGTCGATTTTTATTTTAAGTTTCGCATTATTTCACATAAGTTTTTGTATACAGGGTGGAACGAAAAAAAAAGATATGACGTTATCGGTAATTTTTTTAAATAGAATGCTATATTTTTTATTGCATTTATGAAATATAGGCGAAATTCCAAGCAAGTTTCGTATAAGACACCTTATCTCAAAACTCAACTGTTTCCGAAATATTTACATTTAAATAACAAGAAAACAAATAAGTACGTCTATTTACAAATTAAGGTAAAATCGAGGATAAAAGTAATGTTATACACACTGCCAATTGTTTCTATTTCCATGGTTGCACTTGTAAAGAATCTCCATTTTCGAATGTCACTGTCAGTTCGAAAATTAATAGTTTTTATCAGAATAACTTATGACTAATTTAACGGAAACCCAACGAATTGAAATTTTGATGATGCTAGGGTACGGGGATCGAGTGCGCACGCAAAAAGAAGTAAGTGAACTGTTTAATGCCAAATACCCAAACCATCCTATTTTTCAGTCAACAGTTAGTAGAATAGAGCACAAATTCATAACTTCAGGTCATGTTAGGGATTTGCCAAGATCAGGTCGTTCAAAAATTTCTGAAGAAACAAAATTAAACGTTCTGCTCTCCGTCGAAGAAAATCTAAAAATAGCCGGTAAATAATATAGCCAGAACGTCAGTAAGACGCATCTTAAAAGCAAATGAATACCACCCTTATAAAATTAGACTAATACACTAATTAAATGAGGACAATCCTGATCGAAGAAACCAATTTTGCGAGCAAATGATGAACATTTGCAATAATAACCGTCAGTTTGTGTTACGAGTTTTGTTTTCGGATGAAGCATAAATAAGTGTTTAAACGGTATCGTAAATCGGCAAAATTGACGGTACTGGTCAGTGTCAAATCCATACTGGGCAACTGAGACTCATACATAGTACCGTAAATCTATTAATGTTTGGGCTAATATCGTGGATAATAGAGTAATAAGGCCATACTTTTTCGAAGAAAACTTAACAGGACGCTATTTGAATTTTCTTCCAGAAGATTTTATCCCTGCATTGGCTGGCCTATACCCAGACGAACAAGACCAGATAGTGTTCCCAGGAAGATGGATAGGACGAAGAGGGCCAATAGAGTGCCCGGCCAGGTCACCAGACCTAAATCCCTGCGACTATTTTCTATGGGGGTACCTGAAAAGTAAAGTTTATATTGAGAAGTCAACAACGTAGAAGATTTAAAAAATAGAATTAGATATGAAATTAGACGTATATCACCCGAAATAATTGATAGTGTTTAATAATAAACTCATGTAGTTTATAAACCGTCTTGCTTTCTGCCAAGAAGTAAATGAGGATCAGTTTGAATACTTGATACATTAATAAGAGTTTTCACAGTTTATAACATTTTATCTTACTCCATGTTATCTTAATTTGTAAATAGACGTACTTACTTGCTTTCTTGTTGGTTAAATGTAAATATTTCTGAAACAGTTGAGTTTTGAGATAAGGTATGTTATACGAAACTTGCTTGGAATTTCGCTTATATTTCATAAATGCAATAAAAAATATACCATTCCGTTTAAAAAAATGACTGATGACGTCATATCTTTTTTTTGTTCCACCAAATGTATACAAAAATTTATGTGAAATAATGCGCAACTTAAAATAAAAATCGACGCGCGACGGGTCCGAGCGTTTTCTCAAAAAATCATGTCTCTAATTTTTATCGAATTTATGCGGAACTTTAGGCGGTCACTGTATAGAGCAACTAAATTTTATTTGAAATGATGTTCAGTCGCGTTTGTACTTTTCAGATCATCAGTGGTGAATGTAGTGATATAAAAACTTAAAATGCCAAGGGGTGTACATTTGTCACTGCAAATAAAGGAAAAGATTATGGAAAAAATAAGAAATGGAGAAAAGTAGTCTAAAATAACAAACGACTTAAATTTAAATAAATCCATAATATCCGGAACTGTTTTTTTTTTATTTTAATAGAATGGGTACTTTGGAAGGAGTTCCAAAAAGTGACAGGAAAAGAAAAACTGATGGTGGTGTGGTGGATAGAAATATAAAGAGATTGGTTATGCAAGATCCCTTTATTAGTGCTTGTAATGAAAGATTTAACCCTAAGTATACGCGACCCACCGTAAAACACGGTGGTGGTGGCATTATGGTTTGGGGTTGCTTTGGCGGGTTAGGTTCAATTTTCACCAATGGATATTATGATTTTTAGAGCAGTGATGGGATTTTAGGTAGGTCAAAAAATGAGTAAAAAGTTGATTTTTGATGTTTTTTTTCTGGTTTTTCCTGACCCTGAATAAGCCAATAAACAGAAACACGACTCCCTAAATACCAACTTAAAAAATTCGTTTAAAAGAGTAGTCTGTTGTAAATGTAAAATTGGTCATTCTTTCCCTGGATGCATATATTTTATATTAATATAAATAAGAGTGCCTTAGACGCCTCAAAATCAAAATACACCCTCCTCTCATACCACCAATAAAACATATTTCTTAATAACGACATACGCGACATAAACATAAAAAATTCAAGCCCGAATGTCACACGAAACTCCTTAGCGATTTGTCTTCATAATTCGATTTAGTTCGTACGTTCAAGGGAGGAGATTTTGCAAAATTGTTTTCATTAACTCGGAGACACAATAGAAAATCTGAAAAGCAAGACAAAGGGAGCGGGGCAGGCGACTTCTCTTCCTAATTTAAAATGCATAAGTTGCCAATATTTCTTATATTATTCGTTATAGGATCATTTCCTTTATAAGAGAAAGGCTCCCTTCCTCCGTCCCCTAGGGGGGAGGTTACGTAATAACTTTTGTAACTTTATTGACGGCCAAGAAACATGCCCTTAAGCCAACCAACTAACAGAGATATAAAAGTTTATCTAATTTCCTTTCTCATTTCTTTTATAGATTGAGACAATAAAAATTGAGAAAACGAGTCTTTTTATTTGCTGACTCTCTCTCTCTCTCTCTTTCTGTGATATTTTTACGGAAGTTTTTTTTTTATCTTCTCTGTGTACCCTTATCGCAGTGTTTCCACACACGTATCCTATGACTACTAACGAATAACTCTAGGAAGGAGGGAATCGATGCGTTAAAAATACTCCAAAAAGTCACTCCCCCCCGAACATATTAGAGCTTTATTCTGATCCGCACATTTCAAAGTTTGCAAGTTGTCTGGGGGTACGGTGATAACCAAGGAAACTTCTTTAGGGAGTTTTTCTTTGATGGAAATGCGAACATATTTGGCACGTGAGTGAAAATGGGTTGCTTTGCTTTTTTTTGTAGTTTTCTGTTTGTGAATGAAAACTGTTGATTTATTTTAGAGTCATATAAAAGGGTAATAATAGCCAGAAGTTGTATAAAAAAGGATGATGAACACCTTATACCTATTTAAATGGAAAAAAATTGTTTAACAATCTGAACAATTGAAACGTTACATTCTTTAGGGTGTATTAATAATCACGAGTGTACAAAAAAAATTAATTGACACAAAAACTTATTTAAATGTACAAAAAAAAGGAAGTCAAGGTTTGTATGCATACGAATCTAATCAACTTTAAATTTCCTATTACATTTAGTACATTACTTTTTGAGTAAAAAATTTATTAAGTAGCGGCTTTTAATACTGTAAAATTATATATATAAACCTAAACGAATTAAATTTTGCTAAGAGTCGTAGTATATTTAATGTACTAATTTTAATTTCAAAAATGTGTCGAATTTTAGTGCTATTTATGTGCCTTATATCTAAATTTAAAAAAAGTATTTACGAGTTTTAGTATAATTAAGCCCTTGTCTTTTTAGTGTATATTATCATGTTATTAAAGTAACAATTCCCTATAAATTATACAAAAAAGGGCGACCAAAGCTCTTACACATACGAACTAAAAAAGATAAATATTTTTATAAATTTAGTACGTACATACATACATACAAATCTAATAAAATTAAATTTATTTAAGAATCTTAGTATAATGTACTTACTTTAATTAAATGAATTTACTAAATCTTAATGGTTGTAGTCCGAGCTCTTACTTTTTTTAGGATGTATTAAAGTAGCAATACTCATCAAATTGTACAAAAAAAAAAGTTGAATGTAAGAAATATTTAATTTAGTACATTACTTCTTTTCACAAAACTATACATAGAAATCTGAAAAAAATAAATTTATTTAATCATCTTAGTATATTTAATGTACTTTAATTAATTAAATTTATTACATTTTAAAATAGTACGATTCATTACGTGCCTCATATATGCTTTTAAAAAAATATTTACAAGTACATTCACAAAAAAGGGGGAATGATAATGAAAAAATTGTATAATTGGTTTAAGGATTTTAGTACAATTAAGACCTACCTTTTTTTGGATGTAATATCTTACTATTAGAGTACAATTACACGCATACGAAATTAAAAAAAAAGTCATGTTCTTATGTTAATAAAAAAAATTATTAAAAATTATGAAATTAATTTATTAAATTTTAATACAAATAATGTTCTCGGTATATTTTTTTAGAATTATTTACGAGTTCGTACGATAACAAAAGAGTCCAAAAAAGGCTGTTGTAAAAAAAAACTGTGCAAAAAAATATAAGAAAATATTTATATCAATATAAGAATAAAAATTTATTTAAGAAAAGGAAATATTTATGAATTTAGTACAATTTTATAAAATTAATTTTATTGTAGTTAAAAAAAACTAACTTATTTAAAACTATTAGTATATTTAATGTCCTAGTTCCAAGCCAAGATTAAACGCACACAAATCTAAAAAAAAAATATTTAGAAATTTAGTACATATTTTTGTAAAAATTAAATTTGTAACAACCTCTAGTGCAATTTTACAAGACAATATATATATAAAAATCTAAAAAAATATATGTTTTAAAATCTTAGTATAATAAATGCACTTACTTTTATTAAATAAATTTATTGAATTTAAAAATTGTAGGACAATTTAAGCGCCTTTTATTCATTAGAAAGAAATATGTACGAATTTTAGTATAATTACTAAAGGGTATAAAAAGAGCAAACGATAATGCAAAAATTGTATAATTTGCTTAAGAATTTTAAGACAATTAACTATTACCTTTTAAAGGGTTTATTGCAGAAAAAATTCCCTATAAATCGTACATAAAGGACGGCTTTTATACAATTTTATAAGATAGAAGCATCTTAGTCTATTTCATTAAATGTCATTAGTACATTTACTAATTTCAAATAAATAAATATATTAAAATTTGAAATTTTAGAACGACTTTTATACCCATTTAAAAAAAAATTACGTTTTAGTACAACGGCGGTCAATACTTTGACTAACTTAATTTAAATCACTGTACTTATAATATATTTAATGAATTTAGTACAATTAAACCATTATCTATTTTAATGCGTAATATCTTACTATCAGAAAAACAACCAACATATTGTACAAAAAAGAGTGGCCAAAAAAGTTATTTATTTATCAATTAAGTACATTAATATGGTCGCGTTGTCAGGGAATATTTGAACCAAAGATATCCTAGACGTTGGATTGGGAGGGGAAGCCCAGTGGCTTGGCCAGCGCGCTCCCCTGATTTAAATCCCTGTGATTTTTATTTGTGGGGTCATTTGGATCAACTTATTTATTCTACACCTGTGCCAGATGTACATGATTTTTTGGCTTGCATTGCAGTAGCTACAGGCGAAATTAAAGATAGAGGTGAAGTTATTCAGAAAATTCACGACAATTTAATATTACGCTGCAGGCTCTGTATCTAACAAAATGGCGGCCACTTTGAGCACCTTTTAAATTAATTATTATTTAGTATTTTTCAACGTTATCCAATAAATTTTTTTCTTTAGTTTTTATTAAAGTTATTTATTTTTAAATTCTGATAAAATGGTGGCGTACTATTTTTTTTTATTAAAAAATTACTCTAATGCCAATCTGATCTACGCCACTAGTTGAAACTAAAACAATTACTTTTTACATTTAAAGCATCTTTATTAGGTAGCTTTATTGAGAAAATTTGACACCAATATCTTAAACAGTCAAAAAACTAAAATTTAATTTCTTAATTTTTTTAAAAACTTGAACCCCCTGTATTTTGCTTCTGAGGCATTTCCGACCCATAGTGTCTTATATTAAAAGTTATATTTGAACGTCCCCTATCATCCCCCAAAAGCATGACCTTTTTATAAAAATCACCCTGTTTATGTAAAGAAAATATACGAGTTTTAGTATAATTACAAAGAAGTGCAAAAAAAAAGCGGTCGAAACTAAATACCAATTTAAATAATTTAAACTTAGTAAATTACGTACTTTCTTGGTTATTAATTTTAATATTAACGGGTTTTAGTACAATTACAAAAGAATAAAAAAAGGACGGTAAATAGCAACTTAAATGCACAAAAAATATATGATTTGTTTAAGGATTTTAATACAATTAAGGTTTTACCAGTTTAATAATTTTAATACTCGAGAAATTGTACAAAAAAGGGCAGCTAAAGCCCATACACATACGAAGTAAAAACAATTATTATTTTTAATTTAGTACGTACATACATACATACATACATACAAATTTAATTAAATTACATTTATTTAAGAATGTTAGTATAATTAATGTACTTACTTCAATATAATAAATTTATTTAACTAAATTTAAAAAAAATGGTACAACTTATGAGTCTTTTAAATTAAAAAAAAATTATTTATGGGTTTTAATACGATTACAAAAAAATGAAAAAAGAGCAGTGAAAATCAACTTTAATCCACAAAAAAATATATAATTTATTTAAGGATTTTAGTACAATTAAGGTCTTACCTGTTTAATAATTATAATACCCAAGAAATTGTACAAAAAAGGGAGACTAAGACTTATACTCGTACGAATAAAAGAATATATTCATAAATTTGGTATAGGACTATACATACAAATCTAAAAAAAATATATTTATTTAACAATTTTAATGTAATGTACTAACTTTACTAAATTTCAAAATGTTTAGTAGTACAATGGGTGTGCCTCATATATTTAAAGGAAAAAAATATTTACGAGTTATAGTACAATTAAAAAGGAGTGCAAAAAAACGTGGTCAAAACACGCATACAGATATAAAAATATAAATTTATTTGAGAACTTTATTACAATGTTTAATAAAATAAATGTATTAAATTTTAAAATTTCGGTACTTTATATGTAGCTTTATATATGTGCATAAAAAAAAAACAATTTATTTACGAGTCCTAGTACAATTACAAAAAATTACAAAAAAGGGTTGCCTAGACTTAATAAGTAAAAAATGATTTTTTTCCCCGATATTTTTCTGATTTGTAAGTGTAAATCAATATATAAATAAAAAAAAATATTTTTCTTACTGAAAACTAAAAGTGTTTCTCTCGTATAATTTACATAACTAAAACAAAACAACCTTCCTATGCATTTAAATTTTTAATTCCATGCCCAATTAAAGAAAACTCCATTTTCCACTTCTAAATTTATTAACTTTTTAAAAAGCACTTGAGAGCGAAAATAAAAATATAATTCAACGTTGCGACGAGGTGCCAGAACTACGGAAGAGTTTTTCTTAAATCCTCGCCACGTCATCCAGACAACATCATCGATATCAATTAATTTTTCTAGGTCAGACGAAGACAATATCCCCTTCCCTTCTTATCCTTCACTTTTTCTTTTTAAAAACGGTTTTAAGGCCAAATCTAAAACGGAAACAGTTTTCCGTCATGTAACCTAATATCGTCGGGGAAATTAATTAAACGAAAACGGAAATTACTTTTTAAAACTCGCGGACCGACTCGTTTATTTGATAATCTTATATTTCGCGGCCTTCGGGTTTTCTTGGAAATCCTCGCCTTTTCCAATAAAAAATAACTAATTTACTGTGTCTTAATACTTTTAAAAAAACAATCATTTTTGTCTTCTTCCTCCTCGTTCTCTTCTGCTCTTTCTTTGAATACGTTTCTATCTACTTATTATTTTCTATGATCCTTCTACTTCTCTTGCTTCTTCAATCAGGCAATTCACGTACTATTTCTAATGTTTAACAAATAATTTATTTACTTTCAGAGAGACGCCCTTGCCCTGGAACCAACCAACGTGGTCAACTGCGTATCCAAAGGAAAATCCGAGGTACGTATCCGATAAATTACTAATTACGAAACCCCTTTTTAAAATTAATTATTAAGAACCAAATAAACGAAATGACCGCTCCGAATGTATTATTCAGAAGAAAATGGGGGGCGGTGTACAGGGGCGGGCCACGACCCCCTTTTTCTTCAATATATATCCGAATAAAAGTAGTTACTTTGTTTTGAAAGCCCGTAATTATTGGCACGATACCGTGCCACGGTTGGTAATCAAGCTATTAAGAAATAATTAGAAAAAAAAACCCCTTTAAGAAAGGGTTCGGGATTCTCGCTATAGGGGGTTAATAATAGCCGCGAGTTGTACTGAAAAAAAGGGCGGTCGATACTTGTACTCGTGTAGCTGCAAAAAGTCTTTAACTTTTCAAAGGCGTCTAGTACAAATAAAATGTTCTTGAACCTTTTTTTTGAGACTGTCATGTCATTTGTCAAAAATTCTACAAAAAATTTGGTTGCTCTATATATGTAGCTGCAAAAACTGTATGAATTATTAAAGGCGTTTAGTACAAACAAAATGTTTTTTACGGTTGTAACATCTTGTTATTAGGGTAATAATACTTAAGAAATTGTACAAAAAATGGCGCCCAATTTCTGTTTGGCCTTAACTATCTTTTATTGCGTGATGTCTTGCGATTGGAATAATAATAGACGCGAGTTGTACAAAAAAGGGCGGTCGATACTTAGACCTATTTAATAGCAAGCATTATATAACTTATTTAAGGGTTTTAGTACATTTAAATCCTTAGATTTTTGAGGTGTAATTTCCATGAATTGTACAATAAGGTGGACATATACGCACACAAATCTGAAAAAAAATAAAATTATTTATAAATTTAATACACTACTTAATGTATCGTTTGCTTTCTTTATTTTTTTAAAAGATAAATTTATATATAATTATTAATAATTTCCAGTTTTAGTACAATTCATTATTATTGCAGTATTTAGTTTAATTATTTTCTACTGGGGAAATAGTGGCTCGCAATTAATTGTACGAGAAAGACGGCCAGGTTTTATATACATACAAATCTAAAATTATTTAGGAATTTTAGTACAATTTCTGCATTTATCACCCAATTTTAGTTAAATTTAAATGCCTTGTTATTTGTTAAAATATATATTTATTTACAAGTTTTAGTACAATTAATTGTAGTTGTTCAGATTTGTATTAAGGGCGTATTGTCTTATTACTGGGATAATAGTGCCAGACCATTGTACAAACAAGGATGGCCAAGTATGTACATCCAAAATCTTTAAAAAAATTATTTAATATTATTAGTACAATTAATGTTGCTGTTTTTTTAGTATATTTAAGTTTGATGAGGAATTAAATTGAAGTGGAATTATTCAATATTGTATATTTCTTTATTATTTAGTATGTAACTTTCTATGATTGGTTTTATAGTGTCAGAAAATTGTACAAAGAAGCCGAAAAAAGCTTATACAGATACAAATCTTAAAAATTTAAATTTATTTAATAAATCTTAGCACAATTAACGTATTTTATTCCTTTAATATATTTATTAAAAAAATAACTAGTAATTTAAGTAAAATTTATATACCTTATTACTTAGCTATTAGTGACAGTACAAAAAGAATTAAAAAAAAATTATAAGCTATTTTCTTTTAACTATCTTGCTACAATAAATTAATTTTTTCATTTTTTAGTACAATTACTCTATATTTTTGTTACTAGAAAATATAATAAATTACTTCCAGTATAGTTTTATCAGAACGTATTTACTACCCTAATATTTAACTATGAGTTGTACAATAAGAAAGGGCTATGTTAAAAAATAAATTTTAGTACAACTAATCCGTGTTTAGTTAATAGCATTTTTTACTATTGCGATAATACTAAAAGCAAATTGTACTAAAAAGGATGATTTAAAAAAAAATAAGTTTTATTTAATAATCTCAGTACATTTTTGCGAAAAATATATTTATTATTGTACAGTTAATTTTTTGTATTGATTTTTGTAAAATTAATAACTATTATTGGTGTAATAATTATTACATATTGCTTTAAAGAAAATAATAGAAGCAAGCAACTGTACAAAAAGAATTAACAAAATATTTAAGAATCCCAGTACAATTAATACATTTTTTGCCTTGATTATTTTTTGGTAAAAATATTTATTTATTTAGGAATTTCAGTACAATTAATCGGTATTGTGACAAACAATTGTACAAAAATAGAGGGTCAAAAAATATTTAAGAATTTGAGAAAATGTATTTTTTTTAACAATCTTAGTACAATTAATATAGTTTTTGACTTAAAAATGTTTGTTAAAAAAATTAATATGAACGTCTTCCAGTATAATTTTATCAAAACATATATTTTATCTTCAACGCATTTTTAAACAAATTTAAGTACAATTAATCGGTGTAAATTTTTCGTGTTTAATTTATGGTATTTTTTAATATTGAGGTAATACTAGAAGTAAATTGTACTAAAAAGAATGATTTAAAAAAAATACGTTTTAATAAATAATCTTAGTACAATTATACATATTTGCAAAAAATATATTTATTCTTGTACAACTAATTTTTCCGTTTACTTATATTTATTTATTATTTTGGTGTATTCATTACATCTTGCTTTTAAGGAAATAACAGAAGCAAATTGTACAAAAAGTATTAACAAAATCAGAATCCCAGTACAATTAATAATTGTTTTGCCTTGCATATTTTTTGTTAAAAACCATAGTTTACTTAGGAATTTCAGTACAAATAATCGGTATTGTGACAAACAATTGTACAAAAATTGAAGGTCAAAAAATATTTAAGAATTTGAGAAAATGTAATTATTTTAACCATCTTAGTACAAATAATATATTTTTTGACTTAAAAATTTTTGTTAAAAAAATTATTATGAACGGCTTCCAGTACAAATAATACTGATATTAAGGGTGCAAGTAAAAGCGGCAAAGACCTACTATAATACACAAAAATTTCAAAAAATTAAGTTTATTTAAAGAATCTTACATGGCTAATTTATAAGCTATTTTTTTAAAATCATTTTAGTACAATAAATGTATAAGGGATTAAGAATCCCAGTACAATTAATAATTATTTTGCCTTGCACATTTTTTGTTAAAAACCATAATTTATTTAAGAATTTCAGTACAAATAATCGGTATTGTGACAAACAATTGTACAAAAATGGAAGGTCAGAAAATAAATAAAAGAATAAAAGAAAATATAATTATTTTAACAATCTTAGTATAATTAATATATTTTTTGACTTAAAAATTTTTGTTAAAAAAATTATTGTGAACGGCTTCCAGTACAAATAATACTGATATAAAGGGTGCAAATAAAAGCGGCAAAGACGTACTATAATACACAAAAATCTCAAAAAATTAGGTTCATTTAATAAATCTTAAATGTATTTTTAACTTAATAAATTACATATTTTTTTAAATTATTTACGACTTTTAGTACAATTATTGTGTATTTTGCCTTCTATATATTCATAAAAAAAATTTCTAGCCATTTACAGTGACAAATTGTACAAAAAAGATTGACCGAGACTTTCACATAACAATGTACAATAAAACAAATCTATTTAATAATTTTAGTATAATTATAGTGTATTTTGCTTTTTATAAATGCATTAAAAAATAGTTTGTCGTACAAAAAAGAGCGATCAAGACTTACACATAAAACAAATTTAATTAACAATCTTAAGACAATTAATGTCAATTTTACATAATAATATAAATTAAAATTTATACATAAAAATATAAATTAAAAAAAATCTATTTTACAATTTCAGTACAATTAAAGTGTGTGTTGCTTTTTATAAATGCATTAAATAAATTTTTTTGTAGAAAAAAGGGCCACACAAAGACTTTAGAAAAATATATTTAACAGTTTTAGTACAATTAGTATGTATTTTACCTTGTATTTATTAATTAAAAAAATATAATTTTTTACTGCCATTGTTGTACAAAAAAAGGCTACAAATATAAAAAAAACTATTTAACAATCTTAGTACAATTAATGTGTATTTTGTTTTGTATATATTCTTTAAAAAATAAATATTTTTAAAGTAATAATTAAGAAGGGTAACAAATATTTATAAATATTAATATATTATTTTAAAAAAACATCTATTTAACAATTTCAGTACAATTATTGTGTAATTCCTCATATTACATATTATTAAGAGCTTTTAATACAAATAATCCGTAATTTTCTTTACACACATCATTAACTGTCTTTTAATGTGAGATCTTTGCTATTGAGGTACATTAGCAATGAGTAGTTAAAAAAAAGGTGGTCTTATACACATACAATTAAAAAATTATTTATTTACCAATTTTAGTACAATTAATGTATATTTTGCCTTGTTTCAAAATATTTCTTATTTTCATAAGTTGTACAAAACAGAACGTTCAAAACTTAAAATGCATTAAAAAAACCACTTAACAAATCTTGTACAATTAATATGTAGTTTGTTCTTCTTATATAACTGTAAGGACTTCTGGTACAATTAACATTAATTTTTTTTGACACACATATACTTTTAGCTGCCTTTTATTATAATATAATTTTTATTTACGGGCTAATAATACTCATGATTAATATAAAAATTGGCAGCTTTAACAGCTAAATAAAAAAAATATATATTTAACAATTTTTGTACAACTTATTTAAATATTTACGAGTTTTTGGACAATTAGCTTAAATATCAAAGAAATATTCCAAACTTAGAACGACGATTCCATGATAACCAAGTGCTTTATCATCATAATTGAAGCGATTCTATCACAAAAATCGAATAAACTACGGGAAACTTTAATAATTTGCCCACTTAACACTAATAAACCGAACTATAAACGAACCAATTTAAATCGTGCCTCGGGACTAACAGCTTTTAATACCGCATTTCGTCTATAGAAAAGATAATATTAGGAACTTTTGCCGTCTAATCCTCTCGCTGCGGCAATATCAGATCATTAGCGGGGGTTCGACAACTTAAGGGGATAACTCACGACTAATTTCATAAAGTAATATTCTCCGGCTTAATCCGGTCCCTCGCCATAAAGGATTTTCGTTCATAACTGCTCTATATATATCTCCTTCTCACTCTCTCTCTCTTTCGACGAAATCCTTTTAGATCTGACAAATTATACTTGTCGCCAAGTGCTAATCTAATACCGCTCACAATCCTCCGGATGACAAATATTAAAGGATAAAGTTCAGGGCGACTTTTGGATACTTGATGTTTTACTAAGAAGAAAATGAGAGGAAAAAAGAGTAGAAAGAGTATGAATTATGATAGTAACAAAATGATGAAGAAGAAACATGACAACAAAAAGAAGAACAAGAAAAAGTAATCCGACCCAAAAGTAAACGCGACTAATACATAAAAGCTACTGCAAATAAATACATTTTAAGGCCCCATTACTTTCTCCCTCTGCACCATATAAACACATAAAATTCACAAAAAAATGACAACAACAAAAAAAAATTTACAACCGTCGTTTCGCGCGTAGGTTATTCCCGCCGCTCCTGCAATATGTATCTTATATATGGGGGAATGAGGCGCAAATAGGAGAATTTAGAGACACGTGGGACAATATTTAGGTTCGGGAGACACCATTAAATTCAAGGACCCTAAAGCAGGGTATATTTGAATATTCTATAGGATTGGGTTGGAAAAGTTGTACAATATTGTTTTTACCGTTCGTTGTGACTTAAGACACTCGATGTACAAAAATTGGAGACGCTGTTAAGGAAATGAATCGATGATATAGGAAATATGTGGAAAAGCTCGATTCTCATTTATACATCCGCATCTAAGTTTAAGAGGTGAACAAAGTGATATTTTTCTGGTGTAATTAATTAAAATACGTCAGAAAGACACTAATACCAGAAGATCCAAGCCCTATTATTGAAATTGAACCATGATATAGAAAATAGGTGGAAAAGTCGGATTCTCATTTATACATCCTCATCTCAGTTTAAGGAATAGAAGAGTATAGGAATAAAATGATATTTTTCTGGTGTAATTAATTAAAAAACGTCAGAAAAACACTAATTCTAGATGATCCAAACACTATTATTGAAATGAAACCATGATATAGAAAATAGGTGGAAAAGTCGGATTCTCATTTATACATCCTCATCTCAGTTTAAGAAATAAAAGAGTATAGGAACAAAGTGATATTTTTCTGGTGTAATTAATTAAAATACGTCAGAAAAACACTAATTCCGGACGATCCAAATACTATTATTGAAATTGAACCATGATATAGAAAATAGGTGGAAAAGTCGAATTCTGATTTATACATCCTCATCTCAGTTTAAGAAATAGAAGAGTATAGGAACAAAATGATATTTTTCTGGTGTAACTAATTAAAGTACGTCAGAAAAACACTAATTCCAGTCGATCCAAGCACTATTATTGAAATTGAACCATGATATAGAAAATAGGTGGAAAAGTCGAATTCTGATTTATACATCCTTATCTCAGCTTAAGAAATAAAAGAATATAGGTGCAAAGTGTTATTTTTCTGGTGTAATTAATTAAAATACGTCAGAAAAACACTAATTTCAGACGATCCAAATACTATTATTGAAATTGAACCATGATATAGAAAATAGGTGGAAAAGTCGAATTCTGATTTATACATCCTCATCTCAGTTTAAGAAATAGAAGAGTATAGGAACAAAATGATATTTTTCTGGTGTAATTAATTAAAGTACGTCAGAAAAACACTAATTTCAGACGATCCAAACACTATTATTGAAATTAAACCATGATATAGAAGGTAGGTGGAAAAGTCGGATTCTCATTTATACATCCTTATCTCAGTTTAAGAAGTAGTAGAGTATAGGAACAAAATTATATTTTTTTGGTGTAACTAATTAAAATACGTCAGAAAAACACTAATCTCAGACGATCCAAACACTATTATTGAAATGAAACCATGATATAGAAAATAGGTGGAAAAGTCGGATTCTCATTTATACATCATCATCTCAGTTTAAGAAATAGAAGTGTATAGGAACAAAGTGATATTCTTCTGGTGTAATTAATTAAAATACGTCAGAAAAACACTAATCTCAGACGATCCAAACACTATTATTGAAATTGAACCATGATATAGAAAATAGGTAGGAAATTCGGATTCTCATTTATATATCCTTATCTCAGTTTAAGAAATTGGAAAATATAGGAACAAAATGTTATTTTTCTGATGCAATTAATTAAAATACGTCAGAAAAACACTAATTCCAGACGATCCAAACACTATTATTAAAATGAAACCATGATATAGAAAATAGGTGGAAAAGTCGAATTCTGATTTATACATCCTCATCTCAGTTTAAGAAATAGAAGAGTATAGGAACAAAGTGATATTTTTCTGGTGTAAATAATTAAAGTATGTCAGAAAAACACTAATTCCAGACGATCCAAACACTATTATTGAAATGAACCATGATATAGAAAATAGGTGGAAAAGTCGAATTCTGATTTATACATCCTCATCTTAGTTTAAGAAATAGAAGAGTATAGGAACAAAGTGATATTTTTCTGGTGTAATTAATTAAAATACGTCAGAAAAACACTAATTTCAGACGATCCAAACACTATTATTGAAATGAAACCATGATATAAAAAATAGGTTGAAAATTCGAATTCTGATTTATACATCCTCATCTCAGTTTAAGAAATAGAAGAGTATAGAAACAAAGTGATATTTTTCTGGTGTAATTAATTAAAATACGTCAGAAAAACACTAATTCCAGACGATCTAAACACTATTATTGAAATGAAACCATGATATAGAAAATAGGTGGAAAAATCGGATTCTCATTTATACATCCTCATCTCAGTTTAAGAAATAGAAGAGTATAGGAACAAAATGATATTTTTCTGGTGCAACTAATTAAAATACGTCAGAAAAACACTAATTCCAGACGATCCAAACACTATTATTGAAATGAAACCATGATATAGAAAATAGGTGGAAAAATCGGATTCTCATTTATACATCCTCATCTCAGTTTAAGAAATAGAAGAGTATAGGAACAAAATGATATTTTTCTGGTGTATTTAATTAAATTACGTCAGAAAAACACTAATTCCAGACGATCCAAACACTATTATTGAAATGAAACCATGATATAGAAAATAGGTGGAAAAATCGGATTCTCATTTATACATCCTTATCTCAGTTTAAGAAATAGAAGAGTATAGGAACAAAATGATATTTTTCTGGTGTATTTAATTAAAATACGTCAGAAAAACACTAATTCCAGACGATCCAAACACTATTATTGAAATGAAACCATGATATAGAAAATAGGTGGAAAAATCGGATTCTCATTTATACATCCTCATCTCAGTTTAAGAAATAGAAGAGTATAGGAACAAAATGATATTTTTCTGGTGCAACTAATTAAAATACGTCAGAAAAACACTAATTCCAGACGATCCAAACACTATTATTGAAATGAAACCATGATATAGAAAATAGGTGGAAAAATCGGATTCTCATTTATACATCCTTATCTCAGTTTAAGAAATAGAAGAGTATAGGAACAAAATGATATTTTTCTGGTGTAATTAATTAAAATACGTCAGAAAAATACTAATCCCAGACGATTCAAACACTATTATTGAAATGAAACCATGATATAGAAAATAGGTGGAAAAATCGGATTCTCATTTATACATCCTCATCTCAGTTTAAGAAATAGAAGAGTATAGGAACAAAATGATATTTTTCTGGTGTATTTAATTAAATTACGTCAGAAAAACACTAATTCCAGACGATCCAAACACTATTATTGAAATGAAACCATGATATAGAAAATAGGTGGAAAAATCGGATTCTCATTTATACATCCTTATCTCAGTTTAAGAAATAGAAGAGTATAGGAACAAAATGATATTTTTCTGGTGTATTTAATTAAAATACGTCAGAAAAACACTAATTCCAGACGATCCAAACACTATTATTGAAATGAAACCATGATATAGAAAATAGGTGGAAAAATCGGATTCTCATTTATACATCCTCATCTCAGTTTAAGAAATAGAAGAGTATAGGAACAAAATGATATTTTTCTGGTGCAACTAATTAAAATACGTCAGAAAAACACTAATTCCAGACGATCCAAACACTATTATTGAAATGAAACCATGATATAGAAAATAGGTGGAAAAATCGGATTCTCATTTATACATCCTCATCTCAGTTTAAGAAATAGAAGAGTATAGGAACAAAATGATATTTTTCTGGTGCAACTAATTAAAATACGTCAGAAAAACACTAATTCCAGACGATCCAAACACTATTATTGAAATGAAACCATGATATAGAAAATAGGTGGAAAAATCGGATTCTCATTTATACATCCTCATCTCAGTTTAAGAAATAGAAGAGTATAGGAACAAAATGATATTTTTCTGGTGCAACTAATTAAAATACGTCAGAAAAACACTAATTCCAGACGATCCAAACACTATTATTGAAATGAAACCATGATATAGAAGATAGGTGGAAAAATCGGATTCTCATTTATACATCCTCATCTCAGTTTAAGAAATAGAAGAGTATAGGAACAAAAAGATATTTTTCTGGTGCAACTAATTAAAATACGTCAGAAAAACACTAATTCCAGACGATCCAAACACTATTATTGAAATGAAACCATGATATAGAAAATAAATGGAAAAGTCGAATTCTGATTTATACATCCTCATCTCAGTTTAAGAAATAGAAGAGTATAGGAACAAAATGATATTTTTCTGGTGCAACTAATTAAAATACGTCAGAAAAACACTAATTCCAGACGATCCAAACACTATTATTGAAATGAAACCATGATATAGAAAATAGGTGGAAAAATCGGATTCTCATTTATACATCCTCATCTCAGTTTAAGAAATAGAAGAGTATAGGAACAAAATGATATTTTTCTGGTGCAACTAATTAAAATACGTCAGAAAAACACTAATTCCAGACGATCCAAACACTATTATTGATATGAAACCATGATATAGAAAATAGGTGGAAAAATCGGATTCTCATTTATACATCCTCATCTCAGTTTAAGAAATAGAAGAGTATAGGAACAAAGTGTGATTTTTCTGGTGTAATTAATTAAAATACGTCAGAAAAATACTAATCCCAGACGATTCAAACACTATTATTGAAATGAAACCATGATATAGAAAATAGGTGGAAAAATCGGATTCTCATTTATACATCCTCATCTCAGTTTAAGAAATAGAAGAGTATAGGAACAAAATGATATTTTTCTGGTGCAACTAATTAAAATACGTCAGAAAAACACTAATTCCAGACGATCCAAACACTATTATTGAAATGAAACCATGATATAGAAAATAAATGGAAAAGTCGAATTCTGATTTATACATCCTCATCTCAGTTTAAGAAATAGAAGAGTATAGGAACAAAATGATATTTTTCTGGTGCAACTAATTAAAATACGTCAGAAAAACACTAATTCCAGACGATCCAAACACTATTATTGAAATGAAACCATGATATAGAAGATAGGTGGAAAAATCGGATTCTCATTTATACATCCTCATCTCAGTTTAAGAAATAGAAGAGTATAGGAACAAAATGATATTTTTCTGGTGTATTTAATTAAATTACGTCAGAAAAACACTAATTCCAGACGATCCAAACACTATTATTGAAATGAAACCATGATATAGAAAATAGGTGGAAAAATCGGATTCTCATTTATACATCCTCATCTCAGTTTAAGAAATAGAAGAGTATAGGAACAAAATGATATTTTTCTGGTGCAACTAATTAAAATACGTCAGAAAAACACTAATTCCAGACGATCCAAACACTATTATTGAAATGAAACCATGATATAGAAAATAGGTGGAAAAATCGGATTCTCATTTATACATCCTCATCTCAGTTTAAGAAATAGAAGAGTATAGGAACAAAATGATATTTTTCTGGTGTATTTAATTAAATTACGTTAGAAAAACACTAATTCCAGACGATCCAAACACTATTATTGAAATGAAACCATGATATAGAAAATAGGTGGAAAAATCGGATTCTCATTTATACATCCTTATCTCAGTTTAAGAAATAGAAGAGTATAGGAACAAAATGATATTTTTCTGGTGTATTTAATTAAAATACGTCAGAAAAACACTAATTCCAGACGATCCAAACACTATTATTGAAATGAAACCATGATATAGAAAATAGGTGGAAAAATCGGATTCTCATTTATACATCCTCATCTCAGTTTAAGAAATAGAAGAGTATAGGAACAAAATGATATTTTTCTGGTGCAACTAATTAAAATACGTCAGAAAAACACTAATTCCAGACGATCCAAACACTATTATTGAAATGAAACCATGATATAGAAAATAGGTGGAAAAATCGGATTCTCATTTATACATCCTCATCTCAGTTTAAGAAATAGAAGAGTATAGGAACAAAATGATATTTTTCTGGTGCAACTAATTAAAATACGTCAGAAAAACACTAATTCCAGACGATCCAAACACTATTATTGAAATGAAACCATGATATAGAAAATAGGTGGAAAAATCGGATTCTCATTTATACATCCTCATCTCAGTTTAAGAAATAGAAGAGTATAGGAACAAAATGATATTTTTCTGGTGCAACTAATTAAAATACGTCAGAAAAACACTAATTCCAGACGATCCAAACACTATTATTGAAATGAAACCATGATATAGAAGATAGGTGGAAAAATCGGATTCTCATTTATACATCCTCATCTCAGTTTAAGAAATAGAAGAGTATAGGAACAAAATGATATTTTTCTGGTGCAACTAATTAAAATACGTCAGAAAAACACTAATTCCAGACGATCCAAACACTATTATTGAAATGAAACCATGATATAGAAAATAAATGGAAAAGTCGAATTCTGATTTATACATCCTCATCTCAGTTTAAGAAATAGAAGAGTATAGGTACAAGGTGGTATTTTTCTGGTGTAATTAATTAAAATACGTCTGAAAAACACTAATCCCAGACGATCCAAACACTATTATTTAAATGAAACCATGATATAGAAAATAAATGGAAAAGTCGAATTCTGATTTATACATCCTCATCTCAGTTTAAGAAATAGAAGAGTATAGAAACAAAGTGTTTTTTTTCTGGTGTAATTAATTAAAGTACGTCAAAAAAACACTAATTCCAGAGGATCCAAACACTATTATTGAAATGAAACCATGATATAGAAAATAGGTGGAAAAGTCGGATTCTCATTCATACATCCTCATCTCAGTTTAAGAAATAAAAGAGTATAGGAACAAAGTGATATTTTTCTGGTGTATTTAATTAAAATACGTCAGAAAAACACTAATTCCAGACGATCCAAACACTATTATTGAAATGAAACCATGATATAGAAAATAAATGGAAAAGTCGAATTCTGATTTATACATCCTCATCTCAGTTTAAGAAATAGAAGAGTATAGGAACAAAATGATATTTTTCTGGTGTAATTAATTAAATTACGTCAGAAAAACACTAATTCCAGACGATCCAAACACTATTATTGAAATGAAACCATGATATAGAAAATAGGTGGAAAAATCGGATTCTCATTTATACATCCTCATCTCAGTTTAAGAAATAGAAGAGTATAGGAACAAAGTGTTATTTTTCTGGTGTAATTAATTAAAATACGTCAGAAAAATACTAATTCCAGACGATCCAAACACTATTATTGAAATGAAACCATGATATAGAAAATAGGTGGAAAAGTCGAATTCTGATTTATACATCCTCGTCTCAGTTTAAGAAATAGAAGAGTATAGGAACAAAGTGTTATTTTTCTGGTGTAATTAAATAAAATACGTCAGAAAAATACTAATTCCATACGATCCAAACACTATTATTGAAATGAAACCATGATATAGAAAATAGGTGGAAAAGTCGAATTCTGATTTATACATCCTTATCTCAGTTTAAGAAATAGAAGAGTATAGGAACAAAATGATATTTTTCTGGTGTATTTAATTAAAATACGTCAGAAAAACACTAATTCCAGACGATCCAAACACTATTATTGAAATGAAACCATGATATAGAAAATAGGTGGAAAAATCGGATTCTCATTTATACATCCTCATCTCAGTTTAAGAAATAGAAGAGTATAGGAACAAAATGATATTTTTCTGGTGCAACTAATTAAAATACGTCAGAAAAACACTAATTCCAGACGATCCAAACACTATTATTGAAATGAAACCATGATATAGAAAATAGGTGGAAAAATCGGATTCTCATTTATACATCCTCATCTCAGTTTAAGAAATAGAAGAGTATAGGAACAAAATGATATTTTTCTGGTGCAACTAATTAAAATACGTCAGAAAAACACTAATTCCAGACGATCCAAACACTATTATTGAAATGAAACCATGATATAGAAAATAGGTGGAAAAATCGGATTCTCATTTATACATCCTCATCTCAGTTTAAGAAATAGAAGAGTATAGGAACAAAATGATATTTTTCTGGTGCAACTAATTAAAATACGTCAGAAAAACACTAATTCCAGACGATCCAAACACTATTATTGAAATGAAACCATGATATAGAAGATAGGTGGAAAAATCGGATTCTCATTTATACATCCTCATCTCAGTTTAAGAAATAGAAGAGTATAGGAACAAAAAGATATTTTTCTGGTGCAACTAATTAAAATACGTCAGAAAAACACTAATTCCAGACGATCCAAACACTATTATTGAAATGAAACCATGATATAGAAAATAAATGGAAAAGTCGAATTCTGATTTATACATCCTCATCTCAGTTTAAGAAATAGAAGAGTATAGGAACAAAATGATATTTTTCTGGTGCAACTAATTAAAATACGTCAGAAAAACACTAATTCCAGACGATCCAAACACTATTATTGAAATGAAACCATGATATAGAAAATAGGTGGAAAAATCGGATTCTCATTTATACATCCTCATCTCAGTTTAAGAAATAGAAGAGTATAGGAACAAAATGATATTTTTCTGGTGCAACTAATTAAAATACGTCAGAAAAACACTAATTCCAGACGATCCAAACACTATTATTGATATGAAACCATGATATAGAAAATAGGTGGAAAAATCGGATTCTCATTTATACATCCTCATCTCAGTTTAAGAAATAGAAGAGTATAGGAACAAAGTGTGATTTTTCTGGTGTAATTAATTAAAATACGTCAGAAAAATACTAATCCCAGACGATTCAAACACTATTATTGAAATGAAACCATGATATAGAAAATAGGTGGAAAAATCGGATTCTCATTTATACATCCTCATCTCAGTTTAAGAAATAGAAGAGTATAGGAACAAAATGATATTTTTCTGGTGCAACTAATTAAAATACGTCAGAAAAACACTAATTCCAGACGATCCAAACACTATTATTGAAATGAAACCATGATATAGAAAATAAATGGAAAAGTCGAATTCTGATTTATACATCCTCATCTCAGTTTAAGAAATAGAAGAGTATAGGAACAAAATGATATTTTTCTGGTGCAACTAATTAAAATACGTCAGAAAAACACTAATTCCAGACGATCCAAACACTATTATTGAAATGAAACCATGATATAGAAGATAGGTGGAAAAATCGGATTCTCATTTATACATCCTCATCTCAGTTTAAGAAATAGAAGAGTATAGGAACAAAATGATATTTTTCTGGTGTATTTAATTAAATTACGTCAGAAAAACACTAATTCCAGACGATCCAAACACTATTATTGAAATGAAACCATGATATAGAAAATAGGTGGAAAAATCGGATTCTCATTTATACATCCTCATCTCAGTTTAAGAAATAGAAGAGTATAGGAACAAAATGATATTTTTCTGGTGCAACTAATTAAAATACGTCAGAAAAACACTAATTCCAGACGATCCAAACACTATTATTGAAATGAAACCATGATATAGAAAATAGGTGGAAAAATCGGATTCTCATTTATACATCCTCATCTCAGTTTAAGAAATAGAAGAGTATAGGAACAAAATGATATTTTTCTGGTGTATTTAATTAAATTACGTTAGAAAAACACTAATTCCAGACGATCCAAACACTATTATTGAAATGAAACCATGATATAGAAAATAGGTGGAAAAATCGGATTCTCATTTATACATCCTTATCTCAGTTTAAGAAATAGAAGAGTATAGGAACAAAATGATATTTTTCTGGTGTATTTAATTAAAATACGTCAGAAAAACACTAATTCCAGACGATCCAAACACTATTATTGAAATGAAACCATGATATAGAAAATAGGTGGAAAAATCGGATTCTCATTTATACATCCTCATCTCAGTTTAAGAAATAGAAGAGTATAGGAACAAAATGATATTTTTCTGGTGCAACTAATTAAAATACGTCAGAAAAACACTAATTCCAGACGATCCAAACACTATTATTGAAATGAAACCATGATATAGAAAATAGGTGGAAAAATCGGATTCTCATTTATACATCCTCATCTCAGTTTAAGAAATAGAAGAGTATAGGAACAAAATGATATTTTTCTGGTGCAACTAATTAAAATACGTCAGAAAAACACTAATTCCAGACGATCCAAACACTATTATTGAAATGAAACCATGATATAGAAAATAGGTGGAAAAATCGGATTCTCATTTATACATCCTCATCTCAGTTTAAGAAATAGAAGAGTATAGGAACAAAATGATATTTTTCTGGTGCAACTAATTAAAATACGTCAGAAAAACACTAATTCCAGACGATCCAAACACTATTATTGAAATGAAACCATGATATAGAAGATAGGTGGAAAAATCGGATTCTCATTTATACATCCTCATCTCAGTTTAAGAAATAGAAGAGTATAGGAACAAAATGATATTTTTCTGGTGCAACTAATTAAAATACGTCAGAAAAACACTAATTCCAGACGATCCAAACACTATTATTGAAATGAAACCATGATATAGAAAATAAATGGAAAAGTCGAATTCTGATTTATACATCCTCATCTCAGTTTAAGAAATAGAAGAGTATAGGTACAAGGTGGTATTTTTCTGGTGTAATTAATTAAAATACGTCTGAAAAACACTAATCCCAGACGATCCAAACACTATTATTTAAATGAAACCATGATATAGAAAATAAATGGAAAAGTCGAATTCTGATTTATACATCCTCATCTCAGTTTAAGAAATAGAAGAGTATAGAAACAAAGTGTTTTTTTTCTGGTGTAATTAATTAAAGTACGTCAAAAAAACACTAATTCCAGAGGATCCAAACACTATTATTGAAATGAAACCATGATATAGAAAATAGGTGGAAAAGTCGGATTCTCATTCATACATCCTCATCTCAGTTTAAGAAATAAAAGAGTATAGGAACAAAGTGATATTTTTCTGGTGTATTTAATTAAAATACGTCAGAAAAACACTAATTCCAGACGATCCAAACACTATTATTGAAATGAAACCATGATATAGAAAATAAATGGAAAAGTCGAATTCTGATTTATACATCCTCATCTCAGTTTAAGAAATAGAAGAGTATAGGAACAAAATGATATTTTTCTGGTGTAATTAATTAAATTACGTCAGAAAAACACTAATTCCAGACGATCCAAACACTATTATTGAAATGAAACCATGATATAGAAAATAGGTGGAAAAATCGGATTCTCATTTATACATCCTCATCACAGTTTAAGAAATAGAAGAGTATAGGAACAAAGTGTTTATTTTTCTGGGTGTAATTAATTAAAATACGTCAGAAAAATACTAATTCCAGACGATCCAAACACTATTATTGAAATGAAACCATGATATAGAAAATAGTGGAAAAGTCGAATTCTGACTCTCACGAGATGTGTCTCAGTTTAAGAAATAGAAGAGTATAGGAACAAAGTGTTATTTTTCTGGTGTAATTAAATAAAATACGTCAGAAAAATACTAATTCCATACGATCCAAACACTATTATTGAAATGAAACCATGATATAGAAAATAGGTGGAAAAGTCGAATTCTGATTTATACATCCTCGTCTCAGTTTAAGAAATAGAAGAGTATAGGAACAAAGTGTTATTTTTCTGATGTAATTATTTAAAGTACGTCAGAAAAACAGTAATTCCAGACGATCCAAACACTATTATTGAAATTGTACCAGGATATAGAAAATAGGTATAAAAGTCGGATTCTCATTTATACATCCTTATCTTAGTTTAAGAAATAGAAGAGTATAGGAACAAAATGATATTTTTCTGGTGCAACTAATTAAAATACGTCAGAAAAACACTAATTCCAGACGATCCAAACACTATTATTGAAATGAAACCATGATATAGAAAATAGGTGGAAAAATCGGATTCTCTTTTATACATCCTCATCTCAGTTTAAGAAATAGAAGAGTATAGGAACAAAATGATATTTTTCTGGTGCAACTAATTAAAATACGTCAGAAAAACACTAATTCCAGACGATCCAAACACTATTATTGAAATGAAACCATGATATAGAAAATAAATGGAAAAGTCGAATTCTGATTTATACATCCTCATCTCAGTTTAAGAAATAGAAGAGTATAGGTACAAAGTGTTATTTTTCTGGTGTAATTAATTAAAATACGTCTGAAAAACACTAATTTCAGACGATCCAAATACTATTATTGAAATTGAACCATGATATAGAAAATAGGTGAAAAAGTCAGATTCTCATTTATACATCCTCATCTCAGTTTAGGAAATAGAAGAGTATAGGAACAAAGTGCTATTTTTCTGGTGTAATTAATTAAAGTACGTCAGAAAAACACTAATTCCAGGCGATCCAAACACTATTATTGAAATGAAACCATGATATAGAAAATAGGTGGAAAAGTCGGATTCTCATTTATACATCCTTATCTCAGTTTAAGAAGTAGTAGAGTATAGGAACAAAATAATATTTTTCTGGTGTAACTAATTAAAATACGTCAGAAAAACACTAATCTCAGACGATCCAAACACTATTATTGAAATGAAACCATGATAAAGAAAATAGGTGGAAAAGTCGAATTTTCATTTATACATCATCATCTCAGTTTAAGAAATAGAAGAGTATAGGAACAAAGTGATATTTTTCTGGTGTAATTAATTAAAATACGTAAGAAAAACACTAATTCCAGACGATCCAAACACTATCATTGAAATAAAACCATGATATAGAAAATAGGTGGAAAATTCGGATTCTCATTTATACATCATCATCTCAGTTTAAGAAATAGAAGAGTATAGGAACAAAGTGATATTCTTCTGGTGTAATTAATTAAAATACGTCAGAAAAACACTAATTCCAGACGATCCAAACACTATTATTGAAATTGAACCATGATATAGAAAATAGGTGGAAAAGTCGAATTCTGATTTATACATCCTCATCTCAGTTTAAGAAATAGAAGAGTATAGGAACAAAATAATATTTTTCTGGTGTAGTTAATTAAAATACGTCAGAAAAACACTAATTTCAGACGATCCAGATGCAATTATTGAAATGAAACCATGATATATAAAATAGGTGGAAAAGTCGGATTTTCATTTATAAATCCTTACCTCAGTTTAAGAAATAAAAGAGTGTAGAAACAAAATTATATTTTTCTGGTATAATTAATTAAAATACGTCAGAAAAACACTTATTCCAGACGATCCAAACACTATTATTGAAATGAAACCATGATATAGAAAATAGGTGGAAAAATCGGATTCTCATTTATACATCCTCATCTCAGTTTAAGAAATAGAAGAGTATAGGAACAAAATGATATTTTTCTGGTGTAATTAATTAAAATACGTCAGAAAAACACTATTTCCAGACGATCCAAACCCTATTATGGAAATGAAACCATGATATAGAAAATAGGTGGAAAAGTCGGATTCTCATTTACACATCCTCATCTCAGTTTAAGAAATAGAAGAGTATAGGAACAAAGTGATATTTTTCTAAGGTAATTAATTAAAACACGTCAGAAAAACACTAATTCCAGACGATCCAAACACTATTATTGAAATGAAACCATGATATAGAAAATAGGTGGAAAAGTCGAATTCTGATTTATACATCCTCATCTCAGTTTAAGAAATAGAAGAGTATAGGTACAAAGTGTTATTTTTCTGGTGTAATTAAATAAAATACGTCAGAAAAACACTAATTTCAGACGATCCAAACACTATTATTGAAATGAAACCATGATATAGAAAATAGGTGGAAAAGTCGAATTCTGATTTATACATCCTCATCTCAGTTTAAGAAATAGAAGAGTATAGGAACAAAGTGTTATTTTTCTGGTGTTATTAATTAAAATACGTCAGAAAAATACTAATCCCAGACGATTCAAACACTATTATTGAAATGAAACCATGATATAGAAAATAGGTGGAAAAGTCGAATTCTGATTTATACATCCTCATCTCAGTTTAAGAAATAGAAGAGTATAGGTACAAAGTGTTATTTTTCTGGTGTAATTAAATAAAATACGTCAGAAAAACACTAATTCCAGACGATCCAAACACTATTATTGAAATGAAACCATGATATAGAAAATAGGTGGAAAAGTCGGATTCTCATTTATACATCCACATCTCAGTTTAAGAAATAGAAAAGTATAGGAACAAAGTGTTATTTTTTTGGTGTAATTAATTAAAATACGTCAGAAAAACACTAATTCCAGACGATCCAAATACTATTATTGAAATGAAACCATGATATAGAAAATAGGTGGAAAAGTCGGATTCTGATTTATACATCCTCATCTCAGTTTAAGAAATAGAAGAGTATAGGAACAAAATGATATTTTTCTGGTGCAACTAATTAAAATACGTTAGAAAAACACTAATTCCAGACGATCCAAACACTATTATTGAAATGAAACCATGATATAGAAAATAAATGGAAAAGTCGAATTCTGATTTATACATCCTCATCTCAGTTTAAGAAATAGAAGAGTATAGGTACAAAGTGTTATTTTTCTGGTGTAATTAATTAAAATACGTCTGAAAAACACTAATCCCAGACGATCCAAACATTATTATTTAAATGAAACCATGATATAGAAAATAAATGGAAAAGTCGAATTCTGATTTATACATCCTCATCTCAGTTTAAGAAATAGAAGAGTATAGAAACAAAGTGTTATTTTTCTGGTGTAATTAATTAAAGTACGTCAGAAAAACACTAATTTCAGACGATCCAAACACTATTATTGAAATGAAACCATGATATAGAAAATAAATGGAAAAGTCGAATTCTGATTTATACATCCTCATCTCAGTTTAAGAAATAGAAGAGTATAGGAACAAAGTGTTATTTTTCTGGTGTAATTAATTAGAATACGTCAGAAAAATACTAATTCCAGACGATCCAAACACTATTATTGAAATGAAACCATGATATAGAAAATAGGTGGAAAAGTCGGATTCTGATTTATACATCCTCATCTCAGTTTAAGAAATAGAAGAGTATAGGAACAAAGTGTTATTTTTCTGATGTAATTATTTAAAGTACGCCAGAAAAACACTAATTCCAGACGATCCAAACACTATTATTGAAATGAAACAATGATATAGAAAATAAATGGAAAAGTCGAATTCTGATTTATACATCCTCATCTCAGTTTAAGAAATAGAAGAGTATAGGAACAAAGTGTTATTTTTCTGGTGTAATTAATTAAAATACGTCTGAAAAACACTAATCCCAGACGATCCAAACACTATTATTGAAATTGAACCATGATATAGAAAATAGGTGGAAAAGCCGGATTCTCATTTATACATCCTCATCTCAGTTTAAGAAATAGAAGAGTATAGAAACAAAATGATACTTTTCTGGTGTATTTAATTAAAATGCGTCAGGAAAACACTAATTCCAGACGATCCAAACACTATTATTGAAATTGATCCATGATATAGAAAATAGGTGGAAAAGTCGAATTCTGATTTATACATCCTCATCTCAGTTTAAGAAATAGAAGAGTGTAGGAACAAAGTGATATTTTTCTGGTGTAATTAATTAAAATACGTCAGAAAAACACTAATTCCAGACGATCCAAACACTATTATTGAAATTGAACCATGATATAAATAATAGGCGGAAAAGTCGAATTCTGATTTATACATCCTCATCTCAGTTTAAGAAATAGAAGAGTGTAGGAATAAAGTGATATGTTTCTGGTATAATTAGGCAAAATATAACATTTTTGTTTAATAGTGTTCCAAAGAAAAGATTTATTTTAAACTGCAAAAAAAACAATTTCACTTAGTTTTTACCAATTTTTTTAGTTAAAAACTTCTTGTCTGCAGTTTCCTTTAAACCCAAAAAGTGCCTCGTGTCCAATTAAATTATACACAGCTTTAATTAATTGTTGGGGTGTTGTTACCGTAAAATACCTTACATTTAATAAATTTAATATTAAATTCCAAGTTAGGGCAAATTGACACAAAGTAGAAAATTTTTAGAAACATTTAGAAAAATTTGGAACAATGTAAAAAGAGCATTCGCATAAGCAAAAGAGTAGTCGTTTTAATCCTAAATAATGAGTTCCTCGTATCTATTTAAGTTATGCATTCCATTTAATAGTTATGTGTTAAGTGTTCTGTAATACAAATTACAGATTTTAGTATAAAATCTGTCAACTTTAAATATTTTAGGTGGGAAGATTGATCCTGGCTAAGAGTTGCTCATGATCAAATATCTTTGAAGGAGCCACACGCATATTACAAACCTGTTCTGAGCTGTCTTATTTGTGGCTACGTATCACGTATTTGTAAATGAAGAGAAACAACTTATGGAACAACTTTATGGAAATCGAATAAATAATTAACATTTAAATCACCCCAAACAATTATTCTACTACAAACAAGGGAAGCAAAGACAAAAACTAGTTTAAGAAATTCAAAGAACTCCCTAAAATTATTATCAACTGGACGATAAATACTGCTGGAATTTTTCGCAAATCTTTCGAACTATAACCAAATAAAACAGACAAGAAAAAAACTGCCCAAAAGTGTCAATAAAATTCCTCTCCTGTATAGTCGTCAATCGGTATATAGAGAAAAACCTAAAGAAATCTCGTTTGTTAAATGGAGCTGCCGAATGTCGAACGACCCGATCCCAAAGGCAAAGAACGTGTAATTCGGCAATTTCTGGATGGGGGAGATCGTGGAGCGCCACGCGGCGTCGGGATAAACTTAACTTCTTTTTCGCCGGACTTGTAAAGAGTTGCCCCCCGGGGAAGAAAGGAAATCTTCCGCAATGGGGGAAAAAGAAAGAGAGAGATAGTCTAACGGCTATTTTGGCATCTCCTATGGTGGTCCTATAAATAAGCCATCTGATCCTTGTTAGGAGAAACTTCTAACAAGTAGTTTTCGGTTTTATTTTATTGGTCAATGTTTGGCCGGAGGGGGAGAGTTTTACCATTAAAAAAAGTTTTTATTTAGGGGTCGGGGGGCATGGGGGAAAATGCCCCTTTATAAATGATTATTATTACTTTTCCTCGGCCATTAAAAGTAAATTCGGTGAAAATTTCACTTTTCATACCCTCCTGAACTTGACGTATTAGCCGTATGGGCCTAATGTTCGCCTCGCGTGTCCAGGAATTGATATATTTACCACTGGACTTACATGAAAATTTATATTTAATTTTAACGTTGTTAGCAAGCCATACATTATAAGAGTTACGTAAGTCGTTTTCTTTTATTCGCCGTGTAACTAACTAGACATTACTGGCATAATTGTTATTGATATTAGCGGCAATATTCATTCAGTTTTTTTTTAATTTTATATATGATGAATGTTTAGTAAATATTTTTTAGGGGATTATGCTTGAATTAAATGGAAATGTGAATTTTTATAATCAGATTGTTCATGATCAACTATCTGCAAAGCAAAATTTACTTCAGTGTCTGTTTTCGGGTTGTCAGCCTTTTGGTTGAGCAAATAATTGCAACTTCATTACTGTTCTTATTAGTTGCATGACTTTGATTGTTCAAATTTAAATTGTAAGTGGTTATAAAGAATGGAAAAAAGTGTTTCAGAACGAAGTATTGGTAAAACATAATATTTTAGCATTAGCTAATTTTTTAACAAAAATTAAAGTGAAAATTAAATAATAATCTCTTCTCCAGACAATTGTCTATGGTGAGGATTAACAATAAAAAATCTTTTTACATTTTATTTCTAAACTAGTATTTAAATCGCCTGGAAATTCTGTTTTTCTGGCCTATTATACAAGATGCCTAATTATACAAGAAAAATATAAATATTTTTTACTAAAACACTTGGAATGCATAACTTAAATAGATACGAGGAACTCATTATCCAAGCTTAAAAGGACTACTCTTTTGCTTAAACGAATGCTCTTTTTACATTGTTCTAAATTTTTCTAAATGTTTCTAAAAATGTTCTACTTTGTGTCAATGTTCTCTAACTTGGAATTTAATATCAAATTTATTGAGTGTAAGGTATTTTACGGTAACAACACCCCAAAAATTAATTAAAGCTGTGCATAATTTAATTGGAGACGAGGCTCTTTTTGGGTTTAAAAGAAGGTGCAGACCAGAAGTTTTTAATTTAAAAAAAAATTGTAAAAACTTAAGTGAAATTGTTTTTTTTACAGTTTAAAATGAATCTTCTCTTTAGAACACTATCAAACAAAAATGTTATATTTTGCCTAATTATACCAGAAAAATATCAGAGATGAGGATGTATTAATGCGAATCCGGTTTTTTCATCATGGTTTAATTTCTTTAATTGTGTTTAGATCGCCTGAAAATTGTTTTTTTTGGCGTATTTTCCTGAATTTTTCAAAAAAAAATATCACTTTGTTACTATCTTCTTTAGTTTGTCAGACTGAGATAAGGATATAAAATTGAGAATTCAACTTTCCACCCATTTCCTACATCATCATATCATTTCCTCAATAGTGTTTGGGTCATTTGTGAAATTATATTTTTCTACCGTAGTTTATCAACGATTCCACGAAATTTTTTAAAACATGCTTTTTTACTTTCGGGATAACATTTTATCACTTTTGTAACCCCATAAAATTCAATATTGTAGCTTTATTACTTTTCTTCCCATTCTCTTGAATGTGGACATACCGGCATTTTACCAAAGGGGTTCCAATACGTTAGTTTCTAGAACTATAAACTCAATTGAAGAAAAAAATTAGCAATTAAAATCAATAGTGTGCATTTTTATCTAATTACCTTAAATCGAACAAATTTTAGTGTTCCACTTTGGGATAAGAAAAAAACAATTTCGCAACAACAATTCACCAATTTAATTCGGAAGTTTGCGCATCGTCGAACGAAATTATGGACGCAGCAGTCTATAATTTCAAACGTCGTTTTAGTGAATTCAAAACCGTTCCAGCCGAACTTTGGCATAATAAATAATACTAATGCTGATTTGTATCCAATTTAGTAAAATGCATGCATGTGTTACTGCTGCCGGTACGGCCAACTCACAGGATTCCCCCCTCACTTCTATATAAAGTTATCCGGAATATAAAATAGGCGGTATGTAAAACTGTCACGTCCCAAGTTAAAATTTATAGAACAAGTGGATAACTGGATAACTTTTCATGTTTAGCCTACCGGATTTACGCTCGCCGTCAGATTAAATTAGTTGCCATAAGTTTAATGTTCTCGAAACCAGCGGGTATTTATTGTCGCTTTATTTCTTTGTGTCTTCTTGTGGTCCTGGAAAACTGGATTTCGAGGTTGATTTTCCGGATTGTTCGGGTGGATTATGGTTATCAATTTTTCTCGAAAATCCCTAATACTACGTTTTATAAATTTTAAGTTATGTGGTCTTTTTTCCAAGCAGTTAAAGTCAATATTAATCCCTTTAAAGCAGATATTCATTTTCCAATATTTCTAGGCAGTTAATTGTCGCCATATGTTTTAAAATTGACTTTAGTTGCTTAAAAAAACTGCCTGGAAAAAAGGTGTATGAAACTACTAGAATATTACATCCTGAAAGTAATAAAACACTACTTTGAAACGCTGAATTGACTCTAATTGCCTGGATAATTTTTTTCCAGCTTTGGTTATCTGTCTGTATAAAGAATTTAACTGCCTACTTAAACGAAAAAGTTGGAAAACGCTAAATCTTTAGTTACGTCCAGGCATTTGAGGATATCATTTACGCTTTTTCAAGCAGTTCAAATGCATGATGATTTTTTAAAATTTCTTATATAAATAATGATTTAATTTGGCTGAAAATAATGGAAAGTGACCGCCGGAAACGCTGAAAGATGACGCCTGGTCTTTTTTTTCTTATGTTTAAAAATGCCTGGAAAAAGAAACGTTACTGCCTAAAACGAAAACTATAAATAATCAGGAATCTCAGAATTGTATTTACATTTTTTCCAGGCAATTTCTGATGATTTTTTAATTGGTTTTATATATAGATAATGAGTGAAGCTGTCTAGAAATAACTTAAAGTGAATATAAACACTTAAAATGAAAAAAATTAATAATATTTTAAGTGACTGAAATAAATGATGTGAACTGTCTGGAAATAAGTGAAAATGACCATGAGGATGCTGAGGAATTATGTCTGGAAAATATTAAACTTATAAAATAAATTTAATTAAACTACATTGACTATAATTTTCCAGGCAATTGAACTCATTATTCATCCAGTTTAATATTTTTCAAGTTTTTGACCTTTTCCAGGCAATTGGTACTATTTTTTAATTGTCTTTAAATAGGTGATAGAAACCTTGAAAGCCATTTAAAAATTTTTTAAAATTTCTGAAAGTAACGTCCTAAAAGTAATAGAAAAATTACTTTGAAAATTACGTTTTTAATTGCCCGAAGAAACATTATTAATGACTTTAATTTTTTAGGCAATTATTTTCTCCTTTTTTCCAGGCGGCCACTTATAAATTTTAATTTTTTAGAACTAAACTTAAAACAAACCTTCATCTGTCTGGAAAAAGGAACTAAGAGATAATTCTAAGTGCCTGAGTAAATATTGATGCCAACTGCCTGAAAATGATTATGAAAACGTTGAAAATGAGATCTTAGAAGTCAGAAAAAATGAATTCGGAATATTTGAAAATGATTTGAATTGCCTTGACGAAAATAATAACTCTTCCACTTTCCAGGCAGTTGGCATTGTTTCTTGTTGTTTTTCCAGGCAATTGTAGTCGTTTTAAATTTTAACTTTGCAGTTGACTTTTTTAATTTCTTCTAGGCAGATGCGGTTAGTTTGTGGGTTTTCTTACTTAAAATAAACTTTCAATTGCCCGGAAAAAGAAATTAAATAATATTCTTAAGTGGCCAAAAATGACCATAATAATGTTGAATAATTAAATCTTGGACATATGACTTAAATTGCCTGGAAACAGATAATAAAAAATAATTTTAAATGCCTGGAAAAAGATGATGTTAGCTGCCTGACAACCTATGCAAATGGAAAAATAGCATCTTAAAAGTAATGCAAAACGACTTCGAAAGCTTTGAAAATAACTTTAGTTGCCCAGTTTTTATAATTTTTGTCATTAGTTTTAAATTCAATTATTTTTTTTTATTTTTTTTATTCCTTCCAGACAATTGAAGTAATTTTAAATTCTTTCAGTGCAGTTAATTTGGGATTTTGAGAAAACTAGATTTTTCTTACTCGAAAAAAACTTTCAACTGTCTGAAAAAAAAAATTAAAAAATAATTTCAAATGATTGAAAGAAAAATGATGCCAAATGCCTGTAAATAACTAAAAATAATCAGGAAAACGTTAAAAAAATTAGCTCTTGGAAGTGTGACTTGAATTGCCTGGAAAAGGATATTAATAAAAAATGTAAAGTGCTTGAAACAAGATGTTGTCAATTGCCTGAAAATATCTATAGAAACCTTGAAAAATAACATCCTGGAAGTAACAGAAAAATTACTTAAAAATAACTTTCATTGCCTGGAAAAATATTAATAATAACTGTGGTTTTCTAGGCACGTGACTTAGTGTAATTAACGAGGAGGTAATTAGAGTCCATATTCAATTATTTAGATTTTTCTCTTTATTTTTTATCTCTTGCAGGCTGTTTTTTTGAAGCAAATATGATTTGCATTTCTTATCATTTTCAAACAATTTAAGATAATATTGATATTACTTCCTATAAGTTTTTTTAGTAAACTAGATTTTTCTTACTTCAAACAAGCTTTTAACTGCCTAAAAAAGAAATTTAAAAAATTATTCCAAATGTCTGGAAAAAATTTACGTCAACTGCCTGGACAAATGACAGTCTGGATTTTTTACATTATATAAAAAACTGTCGAAATGACGTAATTTGCCTGTAAAAATTAATTAAAAAATAGTTTCAAATGCTTGGAAAAAATTAATGTCAAGTGCCTGGAAAGAGGTGAAAATAACCATGGAATTATTGAAAAAGTACATTTTCAAAACTAATTTTAAAAAATTATCTTTAAAAATGGCTTAAAAACCCTTCGCTTGTAAAGTTAAATTTATTTCAAGAGCCTGGACAATAATTAATGATTTATTTATTAAAAGTGACAAGTATTTTGTAATTTCCAGGCACCAAGGCATTATATAAATTTTTCCAGGGAACTGGTTCTATTTTATTTATACCTCAACTGCCTACACATTATTCCAAATTAAATTTTAATTTTAGGTCATTATTCCATATTTTTCGAAACACTTAAGGTCCTTGCTTTAGTTTTTGCTGTTTGTTTATACATTTCTAGTAATTTTTTATATTTTTCCAGGCTATAATTTTATAAAAACTCCTAAAACTCTTGCAGACCATTGACCTAGACCATCTGAGTCTGAGTCTACGACTTTTTTTAAATAATCTGAAAGTCTTATTCCAGGGATCTGAGACACTTGGAATAATCTTTTAAGTACTCTGAAAGATCTTAGAGGCAATTAAGAGTAATTTGAGTCAACCCGTGACTCTCTGTTTTATGTCTTGCAATTCTGGATAATTTGAGAGTTTTATTTTAGGGATTTAAGCTACGTGAAGAACCTGGAACAATCTTTTAAATACTCTAAGAGCTGATGTATTTTTTTTATTATAATTCGATGCAGTGAAAGACATTTTCGAACCTTTTCTTCTTATATATATCAATATTCGTCTTCAGTAGTTGTAATTCATTCATTTTTGTTTAACTGGCAGTTCAGCCCTGGAAGTAATAGATAAATGACTTTGAAAAAATTTTAATTGCCTGTAAAAATATTAATATAAACTTTAATATTCGAGGCAATCGACGTTAGTCTTTAATTTTTTTATTATCTTACAATTCATATTTTTTTAATTTTTTGGTTAATTCTTCCGCATCCATTTTAAATTTTTACTTTTTTTAAATAAAACTTTAATTGCTTGGAATGATAAATTAAAAAAAAATATATTTCAAGTGCCTGGACAAAAGTAACGTCAACTGCCTTAAAAACTGGCATCCTGGAAGTAATAAAAAACGATATAAAGATCTTTGGAAACCACGCAATTTGTCTGGAAAAATAAATGAAGTTATTTCAGCCATTTCGAAGAGCCTAAATTTTTTTCAAGACCTAAGCCTATTTTTATGTAACCTTTAGAATAACTTAAATTATGAAAAAAAAACTAAACATATTACATAATAAATATTTAAGACTTTTTCAAATGAAATCTAATCTTCTTTAACTTCAGCCTGATGAAAAAATGTAAAAAAAATTATTTCAAAAAATAATTAAAAAATTATTTCAAATGCTTGAAAAAAATTAATGTCAAGTGCCCGAAAACAGGTGAACATAACCATGGAAATATTGAAAAAGTACATTTTGAAAACTGTTAAAAAAAATATTTTTAAAAATGGCTTAAAAACCCTGCTTGTAAAGTTAAATTTATTTCAAGAGCCTGGACAATAACTATTTGATAATTTCCAGGCACCAAGGCATTATATAAATTTTTCCAGGGAACTAGTTCTATTTTATTTATACCTCAACTGCCTACACATTATTCCAAATTAAATTTTAATTTTAGGTCATTATTCCATATTTTTCGAAACACTTAAGGTCCTTGCTTTAGTTTTTGCTGTTTGTTTATACATTTCTAGTAATTTTTCATATTTTTCCAGGCTATAATTTTATAAAAACTCAGACCATCTGAGTCAATCTACGATTTTTTTTAAATAATCTGAAAGTCTCATTCCAGGGATCTGAGAAACATCTTTTAAATACTCTGAAAGCTCTTAGAGGCAATTGAGAGTAATTTGAGTCAACCTGTGACTCTCTGTTTTATGTCTTGCAATTCTGGATAATTTGAGAGTTTTATTTTAGGGATTTAAGCTACGTGAAGAACCTGGAATAATCTTTTAAATACTCTAAGAGCTGATGTATTTTTTTTATTATAATTCGATGCAGTGAAAGACATTTTCGAACCTTTTCTTCTTATATATATCAATATTCGTCTTCAGTAGTTGTAATTCGTTCATTTTTGTTTAATTGGCAGTTCAGCCCTGGAAGTCATAGATAAATGACTTTGAAACATCTAAAAATAACTTTAATTGCCTGTAAAAATATTAATATAAAATTTAATATTCGAGGTTAGTTTTTAATTTTTTTATTATCTTAAAATTCATATTTTTTTTAATTTTTTGGTTAATTTTTCTGCGTTCGTTTTAAATTTTTACTTTTTTTTAAATAAAATTTTAACTGCTTGAAATGATCAATTAAAAAAATATATTTCAAGTGCCTAGACAAAAGTAACGTCAACTGCCTTAAAAACTGGCATCCTGGAAGTAATAAAAAACGATATAGAGATCTTTGGAAACCACGCAATTTGTCTGGAAAAATAAATGAAGTTATTTCAGGCATTCCGAAGAGTCTAAATTTTTTTCAAGACCTAAGCCTATTTTTATGTAACCTTTAGAATAACTTAAATTATGAAAAAAAACTAAACATATTACATAATAAATATTTAAGACTTTTTCAAATGAAATCTAATCTTCTTTAACTTCAGCCTGATGAAAAAATGTAAAAAAAATTATTTCAAAAAATAATTAAAAAATTATTTCAAATGCTTGGAAAAAATTAATGTCAAGTGCCTGAAAACAGGTGAACATAACCATGGAAATATTGAAAAAGTACATTTTCAAAACTGTTAAAAAAAATATTTTTAAAAATGGCTTAAAAACCCTGCTTGTAAAGTTAAATTTATTTCAAGAGCCTGGACAATAACTATTTGATAATTTCCAGGCACCAAGGCATTATATAAATTTTTCCCGGGAACTAGTTCTATTTTATTTATACCTCAACTGCCTACACATTATTCCAAATTAAATTTTAATTTTAGGTCATTATTCCATATTTTTCGAAACACTTAAGGTCCTTGCTTTAGTTTTTGCTGTTTGTTTATACATTTCTAGTAATTTTTCATATTTTTCCAGGCTATAATTTTATAAAAACTCAGACCATTTGAGTCAATCTACGATTTTTTTTTAATAATCTGAAAGTCTCATTCCAGGGATCTGAGAAACATCTTTTAAATACTCTGAAAGCTCTTAGAGGCAATTGAGAGTAATTTGAGTCAACCCGTGACTCTTTGTTTTATGTCTTGCAATTCTGGATAATTTAAGAGTTTTATTTTAGGGATTTAAGCTACGTGAAGAATCTGGAATAATCTTTTCAAAAACTCTGAGAGCTGATGTATTTTTTTTTATTATAATTCGATGCAGTGGAAGACTTTCTTCTTCTTCGAACCTTTTCTTCTTATATATATCAATATTCGTCTTCAGTAGTTGTAATTCGTTCATTTTTGTTTAATTGGCAGTTCAGCCCTGGAAGTCATAGATAAATGACTTTGAAACATCTAAAAATAACTTTAATTGCCTGTAATAATATTAATATAAAATTTAATATTCGAGGTTTGTTGCGAAATCAATTTCTCAACACAGACAAATTAAATTTGTCTCAAATAATACTAAACTACTGTCTACAAAAACTCTCCGATACCTGGAATTGGTGTCTGGGTCTGTCTTGCCCCGATCAAGCCGCGGCGACACGAAATTTACCCCGCACCACACCCAGTATGACGATAAATGCAAACCAGGCAAGATCTCTGCTCCGTCCAGCCAGCGACGTAAAATCATAAACCCAAAACATCGAAGTCCATGTTAATTTTGTTTCACATAAGTTGATCTTCTTAAAGAGTTAGTTAACAGTTTGTGTCTTTTGACGGAAATGGTATAAAACCTTTCCTGTCCATATCTTTAAATGGGAAAGATCTGTTTCCTGTATTTAATAAATTTAAATAAAAAGCAAATTTATGTTGCAAAATTGAGCGTTGCAGTTAAAAGCGTTGTAAACTAGCTATTAAATTGCCTTTAAGTTAAAGCATATTATTTTGTGGGCGCTTCGTAAGAATATAAAGTTGTGAACAGAAAAGTCAACATTTATAACATTTTCCATGAACAGTTTTAATAACTAGTGAGGAGGCTGTTACTGAACCGAGGACAAGACTATTGAACATTTTGTGGAAGCGTATAGTGTGGAAGCAGCAGTGTATTGGATTTTGTTTTTCTGTGTCTTCACATAGAAACAAGGTACCTTTGTAATTTTCACTTGTGTGTTTTATTTTAAACAATAATAATTTTGTTACGCTATTTGTATTAAGGCCAAAGGGTTTAACTTAGTTAATTACTTTGTCTTGGTGTTTATTTAAATTTAAAATTTAATTTTATTCGAGTGCTTGCTGGAATGAGTGTGTTTACTTAGTAATAAGTTTTAGGTTTTTAGTTGTTTAAAGAAAATTAACGTTTTTATATTTAATATAAGATATTTAGGAGAAAATTTGATGGAAATTTTATTTACTAGCCTTATGTCAGTCCTTTCGTAGTGGCGTGTTAATATTAAGGTATTAGCACAATCTCTTTAAACCTCTACTAAGTTTAATGTTTAAACTCTAGTCACGAAGTTTAAATATGGTCCTTCGAGCCGGATGTTCCATCAAGTTTTCTAAATAAAACATATTTCCAGCACCCATTATATTTAATTTTACATCTAGTAAAATTAGTACTAGATTAGATTAGATTCTAATTTAGTCCAGTCAAATTTTGTTGAGCAAATCAATACCTTTACTGAGTTTTTATTTAAAGGTTTACCTTTTTAAGTACTATTTTTAAATTATTCATAGTTCAAAATGGATATTAACCAGTTAAAAAAGAACCGTACTTTGGCCAAAAGTAAAATATCAAGGGTTTTAAATTCACTTGATAAGAAAAAAGATATTGAAATTGATATAACCTTTTTTGAAACCAAAATAAATCAGTTGCAAAATGCGTTAGATGCTTATAATTTAGCTCAAGATGAAATTGAATATCAGTTCGAGCTGAATTCAACTTTAGATAATAGTGAACCAGATGATGAAGATAGGGTATTAATAGATGAAAAATGTGATATAGGATTTGTTTTGTGTCATAATAAAATTAAAGAGTTGTCAGGTACTTTAAATACTTCTTTACAGCGTTCTAATGCATCGCCAGCAGTAGTAGGGAAATCAATGATGTCTCCTTCTACGAATATTTTACAAATAATAAAAATTAAACATTTTACGGGTAACATGTCAGAATACCCTTCCTTTATGCAAATGTTTGAGTCAATTGTTATACAAGATAACACATTATCAGATATACAAAAATTTGCTTATTTAAAATCCTGTTTACGAGGTGAGCCACTTGAAATAGTTGAGCATTTATCTTTTACTAATGAAAATTTTACTACAGCTTTAGCTTATCTTAAAGAAAGGTATGAAAATAAAATAACTGTCCTTAATGCACACATTGGTGCAATTTTAGATGTTCCAGTTGTTTCAAAGGTTAACTCAGCTAATCTTAGAGATTTTGTTAATAAATGCAAAGGAAGTATAGGGTCTTTAAATAACTTAAACTATACTAAAGAAGAATTGTTTGATGTTTTAGTAATTTATCTGTGGATAAAAAAGGTAGACATAGGTACACGCAAAGCTTATGAAAGTGAACGTAGACAAGACCAGTTGCCTAGTGTTACTGACTTTATTAAATTTGTTGAAAGAAAATGTGTAACTCTAGAAAATTTGTCAAGTAATGAACCTCAAGTTCAAAAACCAAATAGGGTTCAAACCCATACTTCCTTACACACAAAAACAAATCAAGGTAACAATAAAAAATGTGTATACTGTAATGAAACTTCACATGTAATTTTAGGCTGTAATAAATTTAAAGGTTTATCACTTACAGGAAAGAGACAAACTGTTTCATCAAAACAGTTATGTTATAATTGCTTGGCTTCTCAGCACAATTTAAGTAATTGCCCTTCTAATAAAACTTGTATTTATTGTGGCAAAAGACACCATTCCCTTCTTCATGATTTTCAGCAATCCCATAGTCCAAGCTCGAATTTACAAAACAGAGTTAATCAGAATCGTTTTAGCCAGACTTCACGATTTCCAACCAGATCTAACCAAGGATCAATACATGGAAATTTCCAAAATAATCAATCTGCCAGAAATCATACGAACAATATTCATTCCCAAATAAACAATAATCAAAACCATTCTATGGTTGATCAAGAATTCACTTCACACAATAATTGCAGGCAAAATAATAATCTAACTGTTGCTAATGTATCACAAAATGAAGTGAGTCAACATTCTGAAGAGACCCACACAGTTTCAAATTTGTCTACCAAAAACTGTCAAGTCCTTCTAGCTACTGTCTCTTTAACCTTGTTAGATGCCGATGGCAACCCAGTTACCGTCAAGGGTATTTTAGATAATGGATCTCAAAACTCCTATATAACAAGTTCTCTTATTGAAAAACTAAAATATATTCCATATAACAAAACAACACGAGTTTCAGGTATTGCCCTGTCTCATAGCGTCTCACAAAAAATGGTGGATGTCATTTTACATTCCAATTTTAATCAAAAATCTTTTAAGTTAAGTTGTGTAGTGCTTCCCAATATTACATGTTCCCTTCCTCATATAGAAATTAATACATATGCATGGAATATTCCAAGTAATATATTCTTAGCTGATCCCAACTTTAACATACCCTCAGAAATTGATCTTCTTATAGGCTCAGACCTATATTATCAATTACTTACCCCTGGTATGATTAGTTTGGGAAACAAAATGCCTACCCTACTTAACACTCATCTTGGTTGGGTAATTGGAGGTTTATATCCTTCAAATTCCAATTCAAATATTTCTACTGCACATCTAAACGTAATTCAATCAGGTCAAGACTCTGTTGCCCTTTTTGCTCAAAATGATGAACAAAAATGCCTTGAAACCATTGTTGCAAAGTTTTGGGAGTTAGAAGAACTTCCACCTGTTAAGCTTCGCACCCCAGATGATGACTTGGCAGAATCTATATTTGTAAATACTACAAAAATCTTAGAAAATGGTACTTTCCAAGTAAACTTACCTCTTAAAAATGAAGATGAGCACCTCAAGTTAGGTGATTCAATTTCAATTGCTCGTAAAAGGTTTGAAAATCTTGAGAAAAGGTTTGAGAAAAGTCCAGAATATTATATACAGTATAAACAATTTATCGAGGAATATGTGTCCCTAGGTCATGCAAGATTTGTTCCTCTTACTCAATGTAATGAGTTTTCCCAACAAAAATACTTTTTTCCACATCATGCAGTAATTAGAGAGGACAGTGCAACCACTAAATTGCGTGTTGTGTTTGACGGCTCTTGTAAAACTTCAACAGGGTATTCTCTCAATGACATAATGTTAAAGGGTTTTCAAGTACAGCCAGATTTATACGATATTTTGTGTCGTTTTCGCTCGTTTAAGTATGTTCTGACTTGTGATATTGAAAAGATGTTTAGACAAATATTGGTTAATCCTGAGCAAACCTTTTTATTGAATATTCTTTGGAGAGAAAGACCTGAGGATCAACTCAAATGCATTGAATTGTTAACGGTTACTTATGGCACTAATAATGCTCCTTTTTTAGCCACTCGTGTGTTAACTGAAATAGCACAGAACAACTCATCTGACTATTCAGTCGCATCAAATGCTCTTCTAAACCAAACTTATTGTGATGATATTTTAGGAGGTGTTGATGATTTTAATGATCTTAAAATTCTGTACGATCAACTCAACTCCCTATTAAATAAGCATGGATTTCCATTGCATAAATGGTGCAGCAATTCACCACAATTTTTGTCAGCATGTACTGACCAACTTTATTATTCAGAATTAGAATTTAAATTTCATTCAACCCTAAATAAAGTTCTCGGATTAAAATGGAATCCAGTAGTCGATTATTTTTTAATTTCAAGTCCTAAGAAGACTTTTCCTGAACCCTTTACTAAAAGAAAAATCCTTTCAACAGTAGCACAGTGCTACGATCCTATCGGATTCTTGTCACCAGTTATTGTTATTGGTAAGCTGATTATTCAGCATATCTGGACTTTAAAAATTGATTGGGATACACCCTTAAAGGATAGTAATGTAATTATCCAGTGGAAAAACTTTGTTGACAATTTACATCTTCTTCAACATCTCAAAATTCCAAGATATTTCTTTTTGGATAAACCCTTAAAGGAAATTCAGTTACACGGCTTTGCAGATGCAAGCATGAAAGCCTATGCTGCCTGCGTTTATATACGCACATCCTATTCGGATAGTAGCATTTCTAGTTTTCTTGTCTCATCAAAGTCTAGAGTCTCTCCTCTAAAAAGTGTTACACTTCCTCGATTAGAGCTTTGCGCTATGCTTCTGCTCTCACAATTAATCACAAAACTCATAAACATTTATGCTAATAGGTTTAAAGTAGATTCAGTAAATCTATGGTCTGATTCCGAGATAGCCTTATCTTGGATTGAGTCTCATGCATCCCGTTGGAATATATTTATTTCTAATCGCGTATCCAAGATACAGGAATTAACCTCTGAGTTTACTTGGCGGCATATTAAATCCTCTGACAATCCAGCAGATCTACCCTCTCGAGGTATTTCTATTACTGATCTTTTAACTTCTAAAATGTGGTTTCATGGACCAGCCTTTCTAGAGCTTCCAGATCTTGATTTGACAAAGTCTAAAAAATTTCAGAGTTTAAATGACTTGCCAGAAGAAAGAAAAATTTCGTTACTTAGTACTGAAGTATTAAATCAGGATGTTTTTTGGTCTAACATTTTCAAACGCTTTTCAAGTTTCTTGAAATTGCAACGTACAGTAGCATATATGCTTAGGTTCTTACATAATTGCAGAAATAAAAACATTAAAAATTCTGGCCCTTTAAAGGTCCAAGAATTAAGAGATTCTCTTAACCAAATAATACAGGTCATACAATCCAAATATTTTTTAAAGCAAATTTCTGAGTTAAAGTCAAATAAAAATATTTCGGATAAGACTTTGAGAAAACTGAACCCCTTTATTGATTCAAATGGGTTTCTAAGAGTTGGTGGCAGATTGGAAAATGCTAATATCCCGTTTGACCACAAACATCCATTACTTCTACCGTCTCATAACTATATTGTGTCATTGATGTTGAAATATGAGCATCAGCGACTTGGACACGCAGGTGCTCAAAATGTTCTTTCAAATTTCCGATCCAGATATTGGCCACTTAATGGTCTTAGAGACCTTAAGAGAATAATTTCAAAATGTGTCACATGTTATCGTTTTAAAGCGCAACCAGCTCAACAAATCATGGCAAACCTTCCCAAAGACAGGGTGTTAGTATCTAGACCTTTTAGTCATGTTGGTGTAGACTATGCAGGGCCATTTACCATAAAATCTTCCAACCTTCGTAAGGCTCCTAGAATAAAGGCTTACTTGGCTATTTTTGTTTGCATGTCTTCTAAGGCCGTTCACCTGGAAGTAGTCTCCAGCATGACCACTGAAGACTACCTATGTGCTTTGAAGCGATTCATAAGTCGTCGTGGTAACCCATCTATGATCTTCAGTGATAATGGGACCAACTTTATAGGTGCTAAGAACCAATTATATGATATTTATTCATTCTTCAATAAAATTGAAACTTCTAATCAAATTAAGGAATTTTTGTCCCAGAGCGAAATAAAATTTAAGTTTATTCCTCCACGAAGTCCTCATTGGGGAGGAATATGGGAAGCTGCCGTTAAAAGTGCCAAGCATCATATCCATCGTATTATTGGTCAAAGTCATTTTACCTTTGAGGCTTTCTATACCATACTTGTACAGATAGAAGCAATTCTTAATTCACGGCCCTTATGTCCCTTATCAAATGACCCAAATGATTTTCAAGTTTTGACTCCTGGTCATTTGCTAATTGGTACTAGTTTAATGTCATATCCTGAAAAAGACATTTCTTTAATCCCTGAAAACAGATTAACGCTTTGGAAACGTATTACTCAAATAAAACAATTGTTTTGGAAAAAGTGGACTAAAGACTACGTAAATCGTTTGCAAAATCGACCAAAATGGTTTCAAGAATTTCCAAATATAGAACTCAACTCACTTGTTCTTCTGAAGGAAGATAACTCTCCACCATTTCATTGGTCACTTTCCAGAGTCATAGAAGTCATTCCCGGAGATGATGGTAAAGTAAGAGTTGTGAAACTTAAAAACAAGGACGGAGTTTTTACTCGAAGTGTGGCCAAGGTCTGTCCTTTGCCTCAACAAGATATACCTGAAACCTTTTTGTCCTCATTAAATTAGTTGGGGATACTTATGTAGTTTGGAGCAATTTGCTCCAACCGGGCCCCAAAATGTTGCGAAATCAATTTCTCAACACAGACAAATTAAATTTGTCTCAAATAATACTAAACTACTGTCTACAAAAACTCTCCGATACCTGGAATTGGTGTCTGGGTCTGTCTTGCCCCGATCAAGCCGCGGCGACACGAAATTTACCCCGCACCACACCCAGTATGACGATAAATGCAAACCAGGCAAGATCTCTGCTCCGTCCAGCCAGCGACGTAAAATCATAAACCCAAAACATCGAAGTCCATGTTAATTTTGTTTCACATAAGTTGATCTTCTTAAAGAGTTAGTTAACAGTTTGTGTCTTTTGACGGAAATGGTATAAAACCTTTCCTGTCCATATCTTTAAATGGGAAAGATCTGTTTCCTGTATTTAATAAATTTAAATAAAAAGCAAATTTATGTTGCAAAATTGAGCGTTGCAGTTAAAAGCGTTGTAAACTAGCTATTAAATTGCCTTTAAGTTAAAGCATATTATTTTGTGGGCGCTTCGTAAGAATATAAAGTTGTGAACAGAAAAGTCAACATTTATAACATTTTCCATGAACAGTTTTAATAACTAGTGAGGAGGCTGTTACTGAACCGAGGACAAGACTATTGAACATTTTGTGGAAGCGTATAGTGTGGAAGCAGCAGTGTATTGGATTTTGTTTTTCTGTGTCTTCACATAGAAACAAGGTACCTTTGTAATTTTCACTTGTGTGTTTTATTTTAAACAATAATAATTTTGTTACGCTATTTGTATTAAGGCCAAAGGGTTTAACTTAGTTAATTACTTTGTCTTGGTGTTTATTTAAATTTAAAATTTAATTTTATTCGAGTGCTTGCTGGAATGAGTGTGTTTACTTAGTAATAAGTTTTAGGTTTTTAGTTGTTTAAAGAAAATTAACGTTTTTATATTTAATATAAGATATTTAGGAGAAAATTTGATGGAAATTTTATTTACTAGCCTTATGTCAGTCCTTTCGTAGTGGCGTGTTAATATTAAGGTATTAGCACAATCTCTTTAAACCTCTACTAAGTTTAATGTTTAAACTCTAGTCACGAAGTTTAAATAAGGTTAGTTTTTAATTTTTTTATTATCTTAAAATTCATATTTTTTTAAATTTTTTGCTTAATTTTTCTGCGTTCGTTTTAAATTTTTACTTTTTTTTAAATAAAATTTTAACTGCTTGAAATGATCAATTAAAAAAATATATTTCAAGTGCCTGGACAAAAGTAACGTCAACTGCCTTAAAAACTGGCATCCTGGAAGTAATAAAAAACGATTTAGAGATCTTTGAAAACCACGCAATTTGTCTGGAAAAATAAATAAACTATTTTTTCAAGGACCTGAGCCTATTTTTATGTCACCCTTATTCCGAATAACTTAAATTATGAAAAAAACTATACATATTACATAATAAATATTTAAGACTTTTTCAAATGAAATCTAATCTTCTTTAACTTCAGCCTGATGAGAAAATGTAAAAAAAACTGTTAAGCTTCTTATCTACTCTCATCTCGCACTTTTATACCGTCATCCACTGAATCTGTAATTCTTGGAATTAAATAAGATTAATCAAAATTTAATTTAAAATCCGCCAGTGGATAAGTTAATCATGCCGAGATATTCTCCGCTTAACTTTTTAAAATTGCATCGGCAAATTGGATGACTCTTACGTAGTTTTCGTTTTTTTTTTTCATTCATTCGACGTTGAGCTCCTTTTGAGTGATTTTCCGTGCCAGTTAGTTTTATTTATGTTTAAGGCAAAGCAGTATTAGTATTTTTATTTATTTGCTTCATTTTTCTCCTTTGATGTAGGTCGTGTGTTTTTTTTGTCTAAAAAATACACACTTTGGCATCTGAACCCATTAAATATAAATATTCAAAAAAAGCACGATGTAAGAATGCGGAAAAGTGAGAAAATTAAATTTTCAAGACACTCCCCACTCCGTTGGTATACACTACTGGGTTAATTGGAGTTATCTGGGTCAGATTCTAATTTGCATTTCGCACAAGCTGCACTTAAAGTGCACGTAATGGAAGGCGCCCTTAGTTTTGCATATGTGCTACTTTGGGCCGCCCATATCATTACTTTAGAGCAACTCTGCAATGAGATGATGATTAAATCTATGAATTATTGATCTAAAGTTGAATATTGCCTCAAAAGGGGTAATTCGATCGCTAAGCCGCTTTTTGAATTATGCGAGGTTTAGCAGAAAAGTCGTTTTAAAATATAGGCGGGGGCCACTGAAATATTAATCTGAGAAAAATTATCATATGAAGGGGCAGAAATTTAAGAATAATTTATTTTAAGTCAGTTCCTATTTCTTTTAGAGGATCTAAGTAATTTTCTATTTCTTCCAGGCATTTGAAACCTTTTGATAATTACAGTTATCTTTCACTACCTAGACTAGAATATGACTACTTGTAAGTACTAGTAAATAATGTCAGCGAAATAGAAAATTATTTTAATCTAATTATTTCAATAGAATATTCAGAAATTATAAAAACTATTCCAGGCATTTAAAACTAAGTACAATTCACTAAAAAATTAATTAACAATCAAAAACTGCCTGGAAAAACAGTATCTGAAATAACTGAAAATTAGAATATTCTCATTATATAATTTATTACCTTTCTATGTCGGCTCCAAATATTTTCAATTTAATTTTGATTAAAATTAGGGTATTCGTTTATTTAGTTTCTAAGAAGTTAATGTGGCTAAAAATTTTTATAAATCGCTTTATTAAAGTCTGATTAGATCTGAGTATTCACAAAAAAGATTATTATTGAGTATAGAAGCAAGGACCGACAGTTTTTAAAGAAAAAAGATTGAGATCGGTAACCAGCAGGTTCTTATCTCTCAAGGGCCGATAATTTGGCGTTATTTTATCGGCCAAATCTCTCTTTAACGTGATCCAGAAACCAATAATAACCATTAACCTATTCATAACATTAACATCGCTCCAAGGATAATAACGTTATCCGGCCAGTGTCCAAAGATTCGAATAGAACAACAGACGGAGCGATAGATATCATAAGGTATCTACGTTCCCCAATTGAGACTCAAAATTCAATTTGGAGGAGACCTTGAGAGAGTTGGCAAAATATTTGCAATTCAAATGGGGTCACGCTGTCGCTCCCTGCTTCAAATTAAATTCAATCTCCCGCGTCTCGTCTCAGAGATTGATTGGGAGAGTTTAATCAGCAAACGACAATATTTTGATACGTCTCGCCGGAAATCAGATTTAATTGTATTGCTAAAGCGGCTTCTTGGTGGATCCGGTGGATCTTATTACTACAGTCTTAAGAATAAATTTACATAAATGGCTCTTTTGGATTGCCTTTTAATTTTATTAAAATATCTCTGTCTGTTATTGTTTATTCGAGGAGCATTTATTGAGTAAATCTTCTTGGAGAATCACGGTTAAAAAAAATTATTAAAATTTAAAGTGCCTGAAATAGTTTCTGAAATTATTGAATATTCTGAATTAATGAATTTTCCAGTGAATACTAGAACATCATAGAATATTGGAAAATTTCAAAAATTATTCTAAAGACATGAAATTAAATATAATTCAATATAAAATCATAGAAAATTGAAAAATTATTCCAGGAACGTGAAATTAAGTATAATTTATTAAAAAATTATAAAATTCGAAAAATAGAGTTTTAGATTCACCAACAAATTCATAAAATATTTAAGAATTGGAAACATTATTCCAGGCACTTAAATTACCTCCGTTTCCTAGAGCAGTCATCGATTTATTAAAAAAATCATAGAATGTTGCTACTACTGGTAAACTTTTAGCATATTAATCTGTCTTAATTGTATTGCTAAAGCGACTTCTTGGTGGATCCGGTGGATCTCATAACTATAGTCTTAAGGATAAATTTACATAAATGGCTCCTCCGGATTGTCTTTTAATTTTATTAAAATATCCGTGTGTTAGTGTTTATTCGAGGATTATTTATTAAGTAGATCCTTTTGGAGAATCAAGGTTAAAAAGAATTAAATTTCCTAAATCTTTTACAGCTCTTACATATTAATTCATTGGTCACATAGGTATTCTTTAAAACCTGAAAATGAATAGTAATTTCTGATTACTTCCAAGCAGTCAAGGTTTTTCAGTATCTGGAAAACTATGTTCCAAATAATGAAACAGCATAAAAGGAATTTATGAATATTAAATAAATTATGATTTATTTCAATGTTCTAAGATTTTATAGTGAATTATGCCTAAGTTTAAATATCTGAACTAGTTTCCGAAATTGTTGAATACTCTATGAATTTTGCAGTGAATCTAATACTCTGTTTCTGGATTTAACAATTTATCTAAATTGTAAGCCTATTCCAGGAAGTTGAGTGGTATTAAATACCTGGAATAATTTTTGAAAACTTTGAAAATATATGGGAATTTCCAGATTTTCGCGATTTTCGGGGATGAAGCGATTTTCCAGATTTTAAAAAAAAAATTTTTCAGTTCCAAGCCATTGAAATAAATATTGATATCTTTAAACATTCTATGATTTTTTTAAGAAAGACTTTGTTCCAGGAAACAAAGACATTTCAAGTGCCTGGAATAAGTTTTACAATTTTTAAATATTTTGTGGATTTTCCACTCAATCAAAAGACAAGAACTGAAAGCCTTGACCTCAAAAGGTTCTTTTATTAGTTAAAGTGGTGACACGTGTTTCGCTCCCAAGAGCATCATCAGACCTTAAAAAGGTAAAAACGGTCGCCGGAGAAATTCTTGAATTTTTTTAAATATCATATGATTTTCTAGTGAATTATGCCTAATTTTAAGTGCTTGGAATAGTTTTTGAAATATTTTATGAATCACTGAGTGCCTGGAAGAATTTATGGATTTTTTTTATATTGTTTGAGTTTTGCCCTGAATTCCAAATTTTCTTTTTGGAATTTTTTGAATATTGTCTGGATTTCCTCGTAAATCCAATACTCCTTTTTTGTAATGTAATAATTAATATTATAATTAAGCTTTTCTCTGAGGGCCTGGAAGAATTCTTGAATTGTTTCCATTGAATTTACAATTTTATAAATTTTTAATATTCTATAATTTTCTAGTGGCTTATGTTTAGTTTTTAATGCCTAGAAGAATCTTTGAAGTTTAGAAATATTTTACGCTTCTTTTCAGTGAAATTAAAAACTCTATTACAGTAAATGAATGAAAATTTATTTTTGAATATTTAAATTGTCTATGATTTTTTAATTCTACGTGCCTGGAATAGTTCTCGAAAATTTTAAATACTCTTTGATTTTCCAGTGAATCTGCAACTCTGTTTTTAAAATTTAACACCCTATATAATTTGAAATCTTATTCCAGGAACCTTGGTCACTAAATTCCTGGAAGAATTTTTAGAGTTTTTAGATATAATATGATTTCCTAGTGAATTGTACTTAATTACGTGCCTAATTAAAATTGCCGTTTTTGGAATTTTTAAATATGCTTTGAATTTTCTAGTGAACTATGCTTAATATTTAGTGCCTGGAATAATTTCTCAGATTCTTGCATTTGAGTGCCTATACAATTTTTTTGATTTTTTAATATTTTTTTGATTTCCCAGTAAATTATGCCCTATTTTAAGTGCCTGGAATGAATGTATATTGAATCATAATTCTCGATTACTTCGTGGCAGTTGTAGTTAGTGATGGTCATTTTTCAGATACACAACTAAAATACATCCACTTTTTTTCAAACAGGTATTTTTGAAAAATTGTGGAAAAGCAAACAAACAAAAACACAAAGTCAAAATTTCATTATTTCCTATATTTCCTAAAAAGAATTTGGGTCATACTGTAATGCCTATATGCCTACATTGTTTTTCTTTAAAAAAAAATGCATTGCAACAAATTCTCATTTAAATACTACTAAATCTAACACACAGTGTTAAGAATTTAACAATACGTATAATTTGAAAAGTTATTCTAGAAAATTGAGTCACCTTAAATGCCTAGAATAATTTTTCGGACCTGTCAAAATAGATGGTAATTTCTGATTACTTCCAGACAGTTATGGTCCTAATAGGTTTTCCAGATATCAAAAACATTTTTTTTTCAGTTCCAGACAATTGAAGTAATTTTTGATTTTCGGTTTTTTGAACATTCTATGATTTTTCTAACAAAGAATAGGAAGGATATTCCAAGAAACAAAGACATTTTCGGTGCCTGGAAAAAGCCTTACAGTTTTTAAATACTTTGTAAATTTTTCACTGAATATAAAGCTCTATTTTTAACATTTTTAAATATTCTATGATTTTCTAGTGACTTTTTGGATTTTCTATGATTTTCCATTGAATTATGCCTACCTTTAAGTGCTTGTAAAAGTTTTTGAACTATTTTATGAATTTTTAGTGAATCGAATGCACTTTTTTTCGAATTTAATAATTTATATAATTTTAAAGCTCATTCTAGGACTAGTAACCTAAGTCCACTGAGTGCCTGGAAGAATTTTTGAAATTATTTAATATTCTATGATTTTTTCAGGAATGTAAAACTTTATTTTGGGGATTTTCGAATATTTGATGGATTCATAGTGAACTATAATTTTCAGTTCTAGGTTCCTGGAATAGTTTTTGGAATTTTTTAAATATTATCTGAATTTTCCATTGAATCTAATAATCGGTTTTTGGAATTTAATTATTTATATAATTTAAAGGCTTATCCCTGATGAGTGCAAAAATTTTTGCTATTTTTGAATATTCTTGTTGTTTCCAGTAAATCTAGAGTTTTTATGTTTAATTTTCTATGATTTCCTCTAGTGCATTATGCTTAGATTTTAATGCCTAAAATAGTCTTTGAAATTCATAAATATATTTTCATTGTTCCAGTGAATCTGAAAATAGTGAGTGAACAAAACTTTATTTGAAATTTTACGTTCTCTATAATTATATATCTATAATATATTTTTTGTATATATTTATATATACAAAATATAATATATATCTATGCTTTTTTAATTATAAGGACCTGGAATAGTTTTTGACATTCTTAAATACACTATGATTTTCCAGTGAATCTTAATTTATGTTTTTAAAATTTAACACCTTATATAATTGGAAAGCTTATTCTAGAAACCTCAGTCACTAACTGCCTGGAAGAATTTTTGAAATCTTTGAATAAGCAATGATTTTTCTAGTGAATCATGATTAATATTTAATGCCTGGAATAACTTTTCGATTTACTAAATATTTTACAACAAAGCCTGGCATTTGAGTCACTTTGAGTGCTTATAATATTTTTGTGATTTTTTCATATTTTTTGATTTCTCAGTAAATTATGCCCCATTTTAAGTGCCTGGAATGAATTTTTGCATATTAGAACAGGATCATAATGTTTGATTACTTTGAGGCAATTGTAGTTCAGATACACACCAACAATATGTTATCCATTTTCTATAGATATAGGTATTTTTGAAAAATTTTTAAAAACCTACAAAGAAAATCACGAAGTCAAAATTTCGTAGCAATAGTTTCTTTGAAAACATATACTTGAAGATATTTGTTTAATATTTTCAGTCAGTTGAAGTAATTGATCAAATTTATATTAAAACATTTATATTCGTAGAAGACCAGGTGGTTAAGAATATCATAAAAAAATAACCTATTATAGGCAGTTGAGGTTATTATTCCTGATTCTTTAGTTTTGTCGAATATTAAGACAGGCAAAATATATCATATCTTTTGTACACATATCTTTTTGTACTAACCCTTCTTCTACTATATTCCAATTTTTATTTAATATCTATTAGTTATTTACTTATATCATTCTATTGATACTATAGGATCAAAAAAAGCGATGCCATGAAAAAATTTAATTTTAATATAAATGCTTTGATTTAATTTTAAATAATTAATTAGTATATCTAATCAGTTGTAAGTCAGTTGATTTAGAACAACCGAAAAATCTTTAAAAAATCATTAACTTTAATATAATTCTTAAAGAAGTAAATAAGCACTAACCACAGAAGTAGTTTACTATAAATATGTAAAAAATAATTATTTTGTGGTTTGGTGCGTAGGAACAAGACAATTAGAGATTAATTAAGAAAGTTCATGTATTCCTTTCTAATCGATAAATTTTTATTTATAAATAAAATCATAGTTCAGATCTGTATTGTGATCCCTATATATATTTTTTTATTCCTAAAAGATTATCTGCTGTATCCAGTTTCTAACGTGTATTTTAAAATTTCTTTATTTTAATTTTTATTTAAGACTTTTGGAAAAGAATGCAGTTATACCGGTGCAAAAAATCAATTTTTTGACATATTGCCTAAAAATTTACCTCAGATCAGATCAAACCTTACCTTACGTGCTTGATCCTTTTTAATTAATATTTAATTAAAATTGTCAATATTCACGCAAGGGCGTATTATTTTAAATTAAAAGGGTTTATTTTTGCTCCGTCTATATAAATTTTTATCACTTAAGAAGATCCCGTCACATCAAGTGCACTTTTCTCAAAAATCCTTAGCAAAAATGCCATCCATATTTTGTTCCCCAATACCAAATGCCCACTCACAAATAATAACTGGTGGAAAACTTTTTCAGCATTTTCAATCATTTTACTTCGATAACGATTAAAAATCCGGCATTCGCAATGCTCCGTCGAGTATCACGTATTCGCATCATTTCCAATATACATATAATTAGGCCCGGGGAGAGAGAGAGTACCATTAAGCTAAGTGGTCATAATTTGTAATTGGAGAACACGGCTATTTCGTAACACACATTAAAAAAAAACACACATACATACATCCAGACCGTGTATATGCAGACCGGATTTCAAATTAATAACCGACAGAAGGGCGCGCGCGTGCCCTTTCATCGAAATTTTTCAAAATTAATTCCGTTTTATTTGACCGAATGTGCGTCGATATTATGCCCTTTTGACGGGATTATTGCCGGTTTTTTTTCTCGCCGTTATTATTTATTTTTACTGAAAATAAATTGAATTTAGTTTGTTTATATTTTATTTTGGGTGAGGCGTTGAAAGGTAGTTTATTTTATTATCGTGCGTGTGTGTATCTGTTTTTTTTCTTTGATGTATAAAGTGCTTATTTTTCATTTTTATAAAAGTATTTGGTGCTGATGATTATTTTAGATATCAAATGAAAAGTATTTTTGACTGTCTGAAGAACAGTTTCAGGTAACTTGGGTTATAACTCAACTTGTGGTGCTCAGATCTAGTTGATTTTTATTTTAAAAGTTTCTTTGGTATATTTTTAAGCTTCCATTAAAGAAATCATGGAAATTCATGAATCAGAAGCATTTTTATCCAAATTTTTGGAAACCAAGTCCAAGAAGAAGAACAATTTCAGGTAACTTGGGTTATAATTCAACTTGTGGTGCTCAGATCGAGTTGACTTTTATTTTTTTATTTTGAAAGCTTTTTTGGAATATTTTTAAGCTTCGATTAGAAAAATCATGAAAATCCATGAATTAGAAGCATTTTTATCCAAATTTTTGGAAATCATGTCCAAGAAAAAGAACAGTTTCAGACAACTTGGGTTATAACTCAAGTTATGGTGCTCAGATCGAGTTGACTTTTACTTTAAAAGATTCTTCGGAATATTTTTAAGCTTACGTTGAAGAAATCATGAAAGGCCGTGAACTATAAGCATTTTTGTCCAAATATTTTGAAACCATGTCCAAGAAGAAGAACAGTTTCAGGTAACTTTGATTTTTATTTTACAACAGAAAAATCTATAACAATGTAAGCATTTTCTCAGTTCTTGTATTTATCTTTCTCATCTCTATTCCTCACTTTACTCTTGACACAAGGTTTCCAACAGGACCAAAATAAAGTTCTGGATCAAAATCGACCCTCGCCTAGGAAATCCATTGCCTCCCTTAGAAGCAAAGAGTAAATAAAGAGATTTATTTATTTTTTTACAATTTACAGATTATATTACACCGGTAACTAATCCTATTATAAACAACGTTCCTAAATATAAATTATTTCATCAAACTATGAACTAATTACATTATTTAAATTTTTTTTTTTTGGGGTGAAGTAATATTCTTGATGTCTATTGATACTGTCTTTACATATGGCAGGTAAAAACTAAAAGTGTTTCTAGTATAATATACTGTAAAATGAAATAAAGTTTATATAAAAATATAAGCCCAGTTAGTATTTAAAAAAGATACTCCACAGTAAAATTGGATCTAGGTCCCTCAATTTACGCCATATTGTCATTACAAAACTTTGTATATTTGTATATACAAAATATAGCTGCCTTAAACATTCTGGATTATTTAAGTCTTTAGTATGTTATCAATGTTAATCAAAAATTACTCTTAAGTCATTTACCTCGTTAAAGCGTTAAAGCAATACACTATTTAATTTTTATGGGTACACGGTGCTATTTTCTTTTTATGATATAAAAGGATTACACATTTACGTATATTAAAGTATATTTTATTCTCGATTGCTTATTGAAAAACACTATCCAAATCTTTTAGAAAATCTGAACAGTTAGCAGCGATTTTCTTTTTTTTATTAATTTTAAGGTCATCAATAAACCTGTTGATAACAGTTATTGTAAGTAATAAAAATAACAAGAGACCCAAATTGGAATGGCTGACATTTAAATCCTTTAATATACACTGATTGCTTCCTTTGACACAGATGTTCCTTAAAAAACTCTATTAAATCTTAGTGAAATCAAAATTAAAATTTTAATTTATCTAATAATATTCTAGAAGTTACTTTATCAAAAGCCTTTTCAAAGTCAGCATATATAAAATTTGTTTGTTCTTGACGATCTAAGGAAACATGAAGCTCTTTTTGGAACAAGGTAATTTCTCAGTTATTGAAATTAATGATTTTTTAAAGGGACAAAAAATGAGTAAAAGGTATATTTTTGTACCGCATTTCAGTATTCAGCCAGGACTTTAATTATTATCTCATCATTTCTTGGGTCTAAGATGGGGTTTTTATGCCAAAAAGTGGACAAAAGGTGCATTTTTTATCTTCCTAGCACCAAAGACACCCTTTATCTGTTGTTGTATTTTTTTCAGAACTGAATTTAACCTCATACTATTAAAAATTGGAAATATCTGATATTTTATCTGAAATTTCCTCAACATTTTTGACAGACACAGACTTTATGAGAAGAATTTAATCATCATTTCTCCTAGTCTATCTCTCTCTCTTACTCTTTGGCAAGCAAAATAGACATACACTAAGTGTACAGGAATGAAAGGAACTGTTTGACAAAATACAAGAAACACTAGACAAGTTTTGACGCAAAAAACATAGCAAAACCTTTAACCTTCTGTGTGATCCCCAAATCAGTTTTATTAACGAATGATTCTAAAAATTTGATTTGACCATTATATTAACAAGTCAGAATTTATTAAAACAAATGCCATGACGAGAAGAAATTTTGTTTGTTGATTTAAAAAAAAAATAAATAAACCCATTAATAGAAATTTAGTTTTTTTATTAATTATGTGCATAACTTAAATGGACTCGATTAACTTTTTATTATGCACAGATTTTTAAGGCAATAACCTATTAAAAATTAATTTCTCTTTAACTGAGAAAAATTGAACATTTCCATGGCAATATTCCCCTAAACTAAATTAAACTTTCATTCTCACTCATAATTATTAATAAAAATAAACAAATAAATTATGTACAAACATACCAGGGAATGCTCAGGTAAGAATGCCCGATAAAACTTCATTCAAATGGCGAAAAACTTTGGGCTTAAAATACTCCGAGGGAAAATTATTTGCAATTAACTGGAGAGAAGGCAGGAGGGGTGGATGTCGCTTAAAAAACTTTTTAATTAGATCCTATTTATAGCCTGGGAGTTGAGCTGGATTAAAATTTAAATATAACTGGAGATCTGTATGTACATATGCTTATAAATACTAATAAACAAGCAGAAAGAAATGCATTTTTAAATAATTCTTTGAGGAATATTTGCATGTAAATGAAATTGCCTATTTTATGTATGTACTTAAATTTTGATTTGATGGCTTTCGAGTGGAATGGTTTCCAATATTTGGTAAATAAGAGATTTTAATATGTGCTTTACCTCACGGATGTAAGAGTAATATTTCCAGAATGTAACTTAAAAAAATTATGGCATTTGCTTCGTTAAATTTTAGTAAGTATGCCGTTAGAGTTTTATTTAAAAAAAATTCCTTCAATATGATGCCTAAAAAATAAATTAATCACCAAATTTAAAAAAAAAATTCTTCGAGTACATAGAAAGCATAAATATTTTATGTAAAATTCTCCCTTTATTATACATATTTCTCTCATCCTTTTTTAAAAAAAGATATTTGCGTGCCATTGCTGTATTTTTTATTTAATTTAACTTAAAATTAGCAAGAAAAAATTAACATTTTTGGGAAATTTTTTTTTTTTTTTTTTATAATAATATCTACTGTACTAAGGTCTCTAGAAACTCAGTTTTTGACTTTGAATTTTTGCTATGCCTGTAATATAAATGTTCACTTTTTCTTACAGTTTATATAAGAATTCGCCATTTTTCCGAAATATTTTTATGCAAATTGGTTTTTAGAGAAAAAGCATTGAATACCTAGAGTGGCCTTCGCAATCGCCGGACCTAAATTCGATTAAACACCTTCAGGAGTATATATTCCAGTTGAAATGTGTTAGAATCTTGTAGATTCGTTGCCAAGAAGATGGAGAAAAGCAAAAGGTTTTTCAACAAAATATTGATAATATTATAATTTTAATTTTAACATTTTTGAAGTCTTTTTATACGTTTGTCTAGAGAATTTTTTTATGTTTTATAAGAAAAAGAATTTTATTCAGTAGTGTTGGCTTATATTTGCTATAAAATCTGCTATTGATAAACAATTATTAAAGATTTAGGCGAGAAGAAAATCTTTCCATATTTTGTCCATGACTGTATATTTTATATTTATTACTATCAATATCCATCAATATCTGACGTACATTTTTTATGTAGAATTAAAATTTAAAGAGTAAAAATTTGGTAAAATATACAGAGCTTTCCATTAAAAAAAAAACCTCCTTGACAATGAAATTTTGTCACACAAGACACTCTGTACATTTAGCAATATTTTCAACAAAATGAGTATTTCCGAACAAACAAACACTTTTTATCTTAACTTTTTTTTCATATCCTTATTGTTTCCGTATTCCTAATAATTTAATTAAAAAAAAATGTGGGATTACCAATGTCAAGAAGATGAAAATAAAGTGATAATTTTCTTATATAATTGTACGAATTAAACTTGAAAAACACTATTTTCAGACAATATTAATAAAATGTAAACATGAAATAAAAATAGGAGGATGATGAGAATAAAGTGAAATTTTTCTTGTGTAATCAGATCAATTAAAGCCAAAAAACACTATTTTTAGACGATCCATACACTAATAATAAAATCAAACCATGATATAGAAATAAGAGGAAAAGTTTAGTTCTTATTTATATATCCTTGTCCCAGTTCACAAATTAGAGGAGGATAAAAATAGCGTGATATTTTTCTTGTATAATTGGACCAACTAAACCCGAAAAACTCTATTTCCAGACGATCCAGACACTATTAATAAAATTAAACCATGATATAGGAATAAAAGGAAAATTTGAATTCTCGTTTATGTACATATCCTTGTTTACAAATTACAAATTTGAGAAGGATGGGAATAAATGTATGCTTAAGCATTTCAGTTTTTCAAAAATATTTTGACTACATCAAAAAAATTTTATTAAATTAAATATTCAATTTTATAGGGACAAAATTAGAATAAATATTTATAGTGTTAAATATGATTTAAAAATAATATTATTGAGTTACAGTTGATTGAATAATTTTCTCCAGTCAGTCGAGTTAGACAGTTGAAACTCGTTGTTTTTTCTTACTTTTTTATCCCAACTATAGAAGAGAATTCGGTGTCTTTTGTTTTTCTCAAAAAAGTGAAATTTTCGATTTAAAAGCTAATTTTTTAATTAAAAAAGCAAAATTTCAAACTAAATGTAGAAGGCTAATTATAGAATTTTAAAAAATTTAATAAATAGTATAAAATTTATAGTATTTACTTTGGAGGCAAATTTTCTAGTAAAAAAAAACTTAATTCAATTTTTATTTTGAAGACCTCTTTTAAAATTAAATAAATTGTTAATTTATTTTTATTTGAGATTGCTAAGTTTTACTTGAAATTAATTAAATAATTAAGCAAATGTTAGGTGTGAGGAACATTAAACACGTATGCAGAAAAAGTGTATACATTAAAATGTATTCATTAATTAATTAAGGAAAATCTAGCTCTACTTGAATCTGCTTAAAAAATAATAGGCACATTACTCAAAAACTTGTTTGTGGTAATTAAATTATGGCAATTTTAATTTAATTGAAGTAATTTCTTGGTACGTCCAGGCACTTGAAACTATTGAGAGTCATTTCCTATAATAATATAGGGAGTTATGTTCTTGGTTGTCTTTTTTCCAGGCTGTCATTTTATTTGCCTTGTCAAATAGTTAAGTCTATTTTAGCCCTCGACTATCTGGAATAAAAAAATAATCGTTTTTTAGGCAATTTAATTATAGTAATTTGTATATTCGTCCAGACAGTTGAACAAAATGTTGCCTGGAATTAAGAATGTGTTTTATCAAGTACTTATAAGTATAAACAGTAAAATATTTATTCCGTCAACTGCCTGGAATAACTGAAAGTTGAAACTCGTTATTTTTTTCCTCCCAGGCAGTTGATTATGTTTTGATTCTCAACTGCCTGGAATATCTTTTTGTTGTCATTTTCCAGGCTGTCTTTTTCTTTTCAGATAGTTAAATATATTTTAGCCTTCAACTGTCTGGTATAAAGAAAATTATCGTTTTTCAGGCAATTTAATTATAGTAATTTATATATTTGTCGAGACAGTTGAACAAATGTTGCCTGGAATTAAGAATGTGTTTTATCAAGTACTTATAAGTATAAACAGTAAAATGTTTGTTCCGTCAACTGCCTGGAATAACTGAAAGTTGAAACTCGTTGTTTTTTCCTCCCAGGCAGTTGATTGTGTTTTGATTCTTAACTGCCTGGAATATCTTTATGTTGTCTTTTTCCAGGCTGTCTTTTTCTTTTCAAATAGTTAAATATATTTTAGCGTTCAACTGTCTGGAATAAAGAAAATTATTGTTTTTCAGGCAATTTAATTATAGTAATTTGTATATTCGTCCAGGCAGTTGAACAAATGTTGCCTGTAATTAAGAATGGGGTTTATCAAGTACTTATAAGTATAGACAGTAAAATATTTGTTCCCTCAACTGCCTGAAATAACTGAGAGTTGAAACTCGTTGTTTTTTCCTCCCAGGCAGCTGATTATGTTTTGATTCTCAATTGCCTGAAATTTCTTTTTGTTGTCTTTTTCCAGGCTGTCTTTTTCTTTTTAGATAGTTAATTTTATTTTAGCCTTCAACTGTTATAGTACAATTATAGTAATTCGTATATTCATCCAGGCAGTTGAACAAATCTTGCCTGGAATTAAGAATGTATTTTTTCAGGTACTTCATAAGTATAAACAGTAAAATATTTATTCCGTCAACTGCCTGGAATAACTGAGAGTTTCTTTTTCCAAGCTGTCTTTTTCTTTTTAGATAGTTAATTTTATTTTAGCCTTCAAATGTTGGAAATAAAGAAAATGATTGTTTTTCAGCCAATTTAATTATAGTAATTCGTATATTCGTCCAGGCAGTTGAACAAATGTTGCCTGGAATTAAGGATGTTTTTTTTTTTCAAGTACCTATAAGTATAAACAGTAAAATATTTATTCCGTCAACTGCCTGGAATAACTGATAGTTGAAATTCGTTGTTTTTTCCTCCCAGGCAGTTGATTATGTTTTGTATTCTACATTCTACATTCTATACTATCTTTGTATTTTTCTCTCTAGGCAGTTATATCTATTTTAGCCCTCAACTATCTGGAATAAACAAAATTATCGTTTTTCCAGGCAATTACTATAAATTAAATCCAGGTATTTTAACTTAAAATTTTGACATTTACTGTCTGGAACTAAAGGAAGCAAGACACATTTTATTCATCAACTGTCTAAAATACTTTTTATTTTTTCCCTAACTGCCTGAAATAAATGGTCATTTAATTTTTATTCTGCAGAGAGTAAAACATGATGTTTTCCTTAAATGCCTGAAATATAATGATAAAAAATCACTCCTGGAAAACCCCTTAAAAAATTTAAACATTTTCGATTAAATACAGCGTAAACAATTAGCCTTTTTCCTAAGAAAATCAAACTAAAAAAATCACATTTATTCTTTAATAACTCTCCAACGGCCCCACCTAGCAATCCGAAATGTCCACTCTTAAAAAATCCCAATGAGCCGCTTATAAAACCACCATTAGGTTTTCCTTAACTTCAATATACCCGAAGTTATTAAGGTTTCATTCGATACAATGCTTCGTGACCGAAAAACCCTTAAAACCATTAACTAATTTGATACAGTCTACTGCTATACACGCTGAAGCCAGCATGTTAAAATATTTCTGCCCCCTCTTTAAATGGCATATACTAATTTAATAAACCTGAACAACCACTTCTCAGTTTAAATGTCAGAAGGAATTTGCTTGAAGAGCATCCACCGTAAACGGGAGTTTTACCCCGCTTTTGTTTTTGATCGCTCACGCAAAATTATTCGATTTTTGTTTTATACATTATTTAGCGCAAGTCGGATTACTACAACTCGAGTGGTTTTATATTAAACAAGGGAGCCGTCGTGTTTTCATCATTTATTTGGGTTTTATTAAATTTCACGTTATTTGTCGTATAAGTAACTAAATAGGAAATTGTTTTTTTTGCAGCATTTTGACTGCAGAAATCACATAAGGGTCATTCAGTCCATGGGCAATGGAGATCGGCTCTACGTTTGTGGGACCAATGCACACAATCCGAAAGATTGGGTTATTAATGTAAGTATTTTTCTGGTATTATCTTTCTTTAGTTTATACATATATTTTATTTATATTATTTTTTTTCGTCTTACTTAAGAATTAAATTTTAAGAAAGAATTAAAGAAGAATTAAATTTAAAACAAAAATAGAAAATTTTTGTTTTTTTTAATATTGTTTCTATTTCTTCTCGTTTCATTACAATATTTTAAGACGATTTTAAAAATCAATTTTTTTATGTCAAAATGGTCCTCATTATCAGCTAGTTTTGCTTTATTGGTTAAATCAAATTTTTGATATCACTGATGTAAACTTACAAATATTTATATTATTTAAATATTTAATACATACGAAATAAACTGCAAATTGCTGAGTTCATTTTACGCAATTAATTTAATGGTTATCTCGGATTTTTCATACCGCTGGTAATTTTTTGCAATGTAGCTAAACTTTTCTAAAAATCCCAATATTTTCATCTGCATCTACATGATACTCATTTTCAATTGATTTTTTCCGACTAATTAAATAATCAATTCAAATTTCTGGTACTACTAATTATTTTTTCAAAATTTTAAAATTTTTGGCAAACAATAATTTTTTTTTTTGAATAGGCATGGTATTTTTTTGAGTCAATCAAATAGTCAAAATCAATTTTTTAAAACCTCTAATATTTTCCCAAAATGTTAAATGTGTTGCAAAAATCAAAATTTTTTCATCAACATGGTACAGTAATAGCTATCCATAATAATTGTAATAATAATGTTGTTTATAAAAAATTATTGAATAAATTGAAAAAAGTGTGATGTCTTTTTTTCCAGCTCGTAGTAGATTCAAATAAAATTAAGTTAACATTTGTGCATACTTAACTTCACGCACCTTGTATATTTCTATATCCAGCTTTTATTGAGTAGAAATGTCCGTATAGTAGTGATTAAAAATAACATGGTAATAGCCGCAAATAGCTAATATCTGGATAAGTAGAATTATCCGGATATTAACTAAAAATTTTAGTAGTAGCCTTAAATAGTAATAAAAATAATAAAAAAATTAAATATCATTTTAGCTTAATATAATGGCAATTTTGAAAACACTCAGTACTGAGAAACCAATATCTAGATTTATATTAACAACTTAAATACCAAGACGTGTCCGCAAAGAAATGTATCTAGGAGAATAAATATATTTCCAGTATATATCTATTTTTTTTCAACATCTCTACATCTCTTAGTTTTTGAAATTAAGCATTTAATTCCAAAAATCTTAATAAAAAAAATTTAATTTTAAAATCTCTATAAGTATTGTCTTTTTTGAGATGTGAGTGTTTTATGCAATTAATTTTTACCTCTAAGTCGAATTTCTCAATTAAAAAAAAAATTGTAATAGATGTCCAAAGATTTTATTAGCATTACTGCATTCCAATGTTTTTCAAATCTGGACCTATTTTTATTTTTGAGATATGAATATGTCGGCCCAAAAATTTTCACCCTTTAAAAAAAAATTTCACTTTTAAGGTGGATTTCTTGAATTGTAATTTTTTTTGCAAAAAAACCTTAAATATGTATCCAATAATTTTATTAGGACAAACTGCGTTCCAATTTCCAAGTCTTTATCTTTTTTAGTTTTGGAGTTATGAGTATTTTGTCTCAAAAATTTAAACTTTTAAAAAAAAGTCAGCTTCTTAGGCAGATTTCTCCATTTGCAAACTCTGTTAGGAAAAACGCGTAAATAGGTGTTTAATAATTTTATTAGGCAAAACTGCGTTCCAATTTTCAAGTCTCTATCTCTTTTAGTTTTGGAGTTATGAGCATTATGTCTCAAAAATTTACACTTTTAGAAAAAAAATCAACTTCCAAGGCAGATTTCTTGATTTGTAAAATTTGTTGGAAAAAACGCATAAATAGGTATTCAATAATTCTATCAAGAAAAACTGCGTTTCAAGTTTCAAGTCACTATATCTTTTAGTTATTGAGATATGAGCATGTTGTCTTAAAAATTGTCCCTTTTTTTAGAAAAAATCAATTTCCAAGACGGATTTCTTTAATTTTAAACTTTTTTGGAAAAAACGCTGTAATAGGTGTCCAAAGACTTAACTAGAAGAAACTGCGCTTTAATTTTCGACTCGATCTATTTTCGACCTCTTTTAACAAATTTTTGAAAAAAACTTGTCTAGAAATAGATGTCTAGTAATTTTAATAGAAAAAACTAATTTTAATAGAAAAGCGCAGTAAAAATAGTAAAAATAGTTTAACTCTATTTTTTCCTACTAATTAAATGGCTAAATTAAATTTTTAGTACCACTGATATTTTTTTTTAACTTTTGATGAAAAATGTGTTTTTTTTTCGTTTTCATGGTACCTACTCAAATTTTTTTTAATGTTTTTCAACTTCCAAAACAATTTTTTTAATTTTTACATTTTAAAAAACAAAAACGTCAAATTATGTATCCATTGATTTGATTTAAAGTAGCCGCGTTCCAGTTATCATTTTACTTATAAATTTTTAAATAGTAATTTTTATTTATTTTTAAGTTTTATTTATACATACTTTCTTTTATCATTTAATCCTTATCACCCTTGTTTGAGTAGTTGTTGTTTCGTATTTATATTTATTTTATTTTAGTTTTACAATTCTCGTACTCGTACTTGTTTTATGTTTGCTATTTTATTTTAGGCTTAAATTTTATTTATTAATTTTCGGTATGTGAGACTTTTTGTCTATTCTGTATATGTATGCCATTTTGTACAAGTACACGCTTTTTTTTTCAATTTATGTGCATTTTTTTATTTTTATTGATTTAAATTTTTTTAAGTTTTTTTTTTTTAAATATGTATTATATTATTTATATTATGTATTACCTTTTATAGCTCAAGCTAAATAAATACATTATTATTATTATTATTATTATTATTATTATATGTGATCCAAATGATTTTCATTAAAAAAATCAACTTATAATCTCAATTTTTAATTTTTTTCTTAAATAAAAACGTTGAAATATGTTTCTTTTTTTTTTAAATTTGTTTTCACCTTCCAAGGCGAATTTCTTCATTTTGAATAATTTTTTGTTTAATGACTTAATTAGGAGAAGCTGCGTTCCAATTTTCAAATCTTTACCTCTTTTACCTTTTGAAATAAAAGTATTTTATGCAAAGAATTTTCACTTTTTTTAATTTTTTTTTATTCAACTTCCAAGGCGAGTTTTGCAATTTTTACAAATTTTTGAAAAAACTTCGAATTAGATGTCCAATAATTTTATTAGAAAAAACTGCGTACCAAGTCTTATGTCTCTATTTTTTCCTACTAATTAAATGGTGAAACGAAATTTTTAGTACTTCTGATAATTTTTTTGAAATCTTAAAACTGTCAGCGAAGAAGCCACATTGGACCTATTCGACAGAGACGTTACATAATTTCACTATACTCTCACTGTCTATACCACCACACTTTTCTGTGCACTTCTCATTAAATTAAATTTCATCAGTTCGATGATCATGTCGATCCAAGTTCCACAATTTTTATTTACTAGATTGTCGAATAGTAAAAAATCATATGTGAATTTTTTAAATACATTTTTTTCCATAGATGTACCTTCTATATATCGTCTATATATTCCATAGATGTACCTTTTTTATAGAATTTAAGTGTGCATTCAAATCTCCTAATCATAATGAACTTTTTTGCAATTAATACCATACGGAAATATTGAACCTATAATCGTGCCGTAGGACCTCTATTCGCACATTCAAATAATTTGACATTAAACTTGTCCAGCAATGGTTTAATCATAAAGGAATTTTTTATTTCATCAATGATAAGATACGCATCATTACTTGTTCAAGAATTCCAACAGTTTAATCGATATTAATATTTTTTCTGGTTATTGTTAGTGTCTTCCATTATACAAAACCTCTCTACAAGTAGATCGACATGGTATTCATTTTCAACTGATTTTTTCCATATAATTCAAGAACAAATCGAATTTTTAGTTACTCAAAAATCGCAAAGGTTTTGGGTTTAGTTGCTCCTAAAAAAAAATTGAATAAATCGGATTCAAAAGAACCGCATAACAGCAGAAAAGCAAAATCCTGCCCTATTCCGAAAAATGAAAAAAATAAAAATGGAAAATCCACAGATGCAGATTTATGCGTTAAAATGTCAGCTAGACGAGATATACGAAATTCTTTACCGACGCCAAAAACGTGGAAATTTTAAGCTTCCGTCGAGGTGAAACTCCGTTCCCGTGAATTTTGTTGCCCCTCGGGGGTGGTGGAGGTTTTCATTTAATATTTACTAGATTGAATTTCGCGAGATTGTGTTTAAAATGTCGTTGTGAATAAATAAACGAGAAAAAAGAAATAAAGCAACGGAAATAACAGCCCTTTAAGGCAATATTTACCTTAATAATTAAGGTGTATTCAAACTGCTTGACCGGATTTCGTCGTCTCAATAATTATGCAAATTCCACGTCTAAATTAGCTGACGAAACATCAGATTGCTCTGGGTGTTTGTGTGTGTATGTTTGAGGACCCTAATGGGGTTAAAGTGACATTGTTTGCGGTTAAATTATGATTGTGTCATATTTAGAGCCAATTCGGGTATTTCAGTATAGGTAGAAATGATCATATTATCACAAATTAAAAATAGTTGCTGTGCTACTGCAAATTTAGTTTACCCATTTAATTGCTTGGGAAAAATCAGCTGAAAACGCCATTAGAAAAATTATCAGTTATTAATTTTTTTTTAGGCAAATCTGACCCATTTAAGCCGCAACGTTTTTGTGCATGGCATCGGTATGGGCATTGCCAAATGTCCCTACGACCCCACCGATAATTCGACAGCTGTCTGGGTGGAAAATGGCAACCCTGGGGACCTTCCAGGACTATATTCAGGTAAGTTTAATCGTAAAATGTAAATTATTTACAAATATTGACATCTTCTGCTTTTCAAGCAATCCCCTAATAATTAATTATAAATTAATATAGCGAAGGGAAAATTTAGAACTATCGTCATAACCTCCCAAGTGGCTTATTGTATATTTAAAAGCGATTCATTCCACCCCGATTAAATATTGAAACGACCCAGATTTCAAAATACATTCAAAACAATTTTGGACTTGATGAAATTTTCAAATGCCGATTATTGTAACGCTTCTTCGCCCCCCGGATAGGAATATTGAAAGGTGGATTTTCTTTTCTGCTATATATAGGAAAATTGCATATATTCTCGCTATACGGTTTACGTATGTAAATTTGTTATTATTGAGTGTTTTATTAATCGGTTCGCGTATTTTAAGTCAGTTGTTATTAAAGTAGAGTATTTGCTTAGCGAGTGTTTGACGTACTAGTGTAGGTAAAGAATGAATGTTGGACTTAGTTTTTTTTTTGGAAATGTTAGTTAAAAAAAACCATTGGAATATTACCGATAGTGTCCTTAGAAGCCGAGATATCGACCTCCAAAGTTTGGGATTTTTCATTTTTAGAGTATCGACTTTTTAACCGAAAATTGATTTTTTTCAAAATCGAACTAACTATACTTACGTCTTGCTCTTATCACCCACATGACGAAAACACCGGGTTATAACAAGATCTGAGCAGAACTAAGGGAATGAGAGCACTTTGAATATTCGGAAAACAGTCATTTTTGCGACCTCGTTTTTGAGGCCAAAATGGGTTCCAAAAATGCGATATCTTGGCTAATATAAGAGCTACGATGTTGCGAAAAGTCTCGTTGAATTCAGAATGACTAAACTAAGACAAAACCGTTAGAATTTTTCCGATAGTGGCTATAGAAGCCGAGATATCGACCTTCAAAGTTAGGGTTTTTTCATTTTTCGGGTCCCGTATCGAATTTTTCCGCAAAAATTGATTTTTTTCGAAATCGAACTAACTATACTATCGGCTATCTCTTATCACCCACATGACTAAAACACCGGGTTATAATAAGATATGAGCAGAACTAAGGGAAAATGAGAGCACTTTGAATATTCGGAAAACAGTCATTTTTCGACCTCGTTTCTGAGGCCAAAAATGGGCTCCAAAAATGCGATATCTCAACTAATATAAGAGCTACCATCTCGCAAATGGTCTCGTTAAATTCAGGATGACGAAACTAAGACAAAACCGTTAGAATTTTCCCGATAGTGGCCATAGAAGCCGAGATATCGACCTTCAAAGTTAGAGTTTTTTCATTTTTCGGGTATACCCCCCCGTATCGATTTTTTCACCGAAAATTGATTTTTTTCAAAATCGAACTAACTATACTATCGGCTTGCCCTTATCACCCACAGCACAAAAACACTGGGTTATAACAAGATCCGAGCAGAAATAAACAAATGAGAACACTTTGAATATTCGGAAAACAGTCATTTTTCGACCTCGTTTTTGAGGCCAAAAATGGGCTCCAAAAATGCCATATCTCAGCTAATATAAGAGCTACGACCTCGCGGATGGTCTCGTTGTATTCAAAATGACAAAACTAAGAAAAAACCGTTAGAATTTACCCAATAGTAGCCATAGAAGCCGAGATACTGACTTCCAAAGTTTGGGATTTTTCATTTTTAGGGTATACCTACCCGTATCAAATTTTTTCACCGAAAATTGATTTTCTTTTAAATTAAACTAACTATACTATCGTCTTGCTCTTATCACCCACATGACGAAAACACTGGGTTACAACAATATCCGAGCAGAACTAAGAGCGAATGAGAGCATTTTGAATATTCATAAAACAGTCATTTTTCGACCTCGTTTTTGAGGCCAAAAATGGGCTCCAAAAATGCGATATCTCAGCTAATATAAGGGCTAGGACCTCGCAAATAGTCTCGTTGAATTTAGAATGACGCAACTAAGACAAAACCGTTGGAATTTACCCGATAGTAGCCATAGAAGCCGAGATATCGACCTTCAAAGTTAGAGTTTTTTCATTTTTCGGGTATACCCCCCTTATCGATTTTTTCACCGAAAATTGATTTTTTTCAAAATCGAACTAACTATACTATCGGCTTGCCCTTATCACCCACATCACAAAAACACTGGGTTATAACAAGATCCGAGCAGAAATAAAGAAATGAGAGCACTTTGAATATTCGTTTTTGAGGCCAAAAATGGGCTCCAAAAATGCGATATCTCAGCTAATATAAGAGCTACGACCTCGAAAATGGTCTCGTTAAATTCAGAATGACGAAACTAAGACAAAACCGTTAGAATTTTCCCAATAGTGGTCATAGAAGCCGAGATATTGACCTTCAAAGTTAGGATTTTTTCATTTTTAAGGTATACCCCCCCGTATCGATTTTTTAACCGAAAATTGATTTTTTTCAAAATCGAGCTAACTATACTATCGTCTTCCTCTTATCATCCACATGACTAAAACACCGGGTCATAATAAGATATGAGCAGAACTAAGGGAATGAGAGCACTTTGAATATTCGGAAAACAGTCATTTTTCAACCTCGTTTTTGAGGCCAAAAATGGGCTCCAAAAATGCGATATCTCAGCTAATATAAGAGCTACGACCTCGCAAATAGTCTCGTTGAATTCAAAATGACGCAGCTAAGACAAGACCGTTGGAATTTACCAGATAGTAGCCATAGAAGCCGAGATATCGACCTTCAAAGTTAGAGTTTTTTCATTTTTTGGGTATACCCCCCGTATCGATTTTTTCACCGAAAATTGATTTTTTTCAAAATCGAACTAACTATACTATCGGCTTGCCCTTATCACCCACATCACAAAAACACTGGGTTATAACAAGATCCGAGCAGAAATAAAGAAATGAGAGCACTTCGAATATTCGGAAAACAGTCATTTTTCAAACTCGTTTTTGAGGCCAAAAATGGGCTCCAAAAATGCGATATCTCAGCTAATATAAGAGCTACCACCTCGAAGATGGTCTCGTTGAATTCAGAATGACGAAACTAAGACAAATCCGTTGGAATTTTCTTAATAGTGGCCATAGAAGCCGAAATATCGACCTCCAAAGTTTCGGTTCCTTCTTTTTGGCTTCCCTCGTCTTATAGATTTACATCGACGCTTTAAATTCACTCATACATATCACATTATTATCATAAATAAAAGTTTGCAAGGAAAAATCCCCTATATATATCAGGTTGATTGAAGAAATTGATGTTTATTTAATAAATACAACCCCTCGGATCGCCCGTAGCTTTTATATCTATCGGGTACGTTCTCGGGTCGTTCTTTAAATATTTTATAGGGGCTATTCCACCCCTCCGCCTCCACCCGCAAGTACACTAAGTTCTCTTTAAATTTTCAGGGACCAATGCCGAATTTACAAAAGCCGACACCGTTATCTTCCGTACGGACCTGCATAATTTAACCACCGGCAAGAAGGAGTTCAGCTTCAAGAGAACTTTAAAATACGACTCCAAGTGGCTCGACAGTAAGTAACTGTAGTTTCCCTATAGTTTTGTACCTCTATATGTCCATCTTAGTTTAGGTGAGAAAGTTTCCTTTATGTTTTTTTTAAATAAATGAATACTGATGCCGGTCACACAAGGGAGTTTATCTGTGAGTGAGTGATTGAGTGGTAAATTGGTATTTTATATAAGTTTAAATAAAACATTCTTAGTCTTGGTGTTAATGAATAGCAACTAGATTTAGATATTGTATATAATACAATAGTATTATTTATTAATTGTTGGGGTTATCTGAACAACAAAGATAACGTTGTCTTATTAGTCCAAGTGAATTATGTGATTTGATCATTGATGGGTACCAGTAGATATAATAATAGTAACAGTAGAATAGGGAAGTCATAGTCAAAGGTTTACATTATTGTGTCTGATGCAGGTTATGTTTGTTTGTATTCTGTTTGAACTGTGTATGATTGGTATTAAATACTTCTGTTGAGAATGAAGATGCCAAATTGATCGATTTTTTTGAAGATTACTTTGAACATGTTAATGATTTTAATGCTACTATAATTTTTTGTTTTATACGTTTACCCACCGAGGCATCGGACTTCTCCTGATTAAATTTGAAATTTTACTTAATTTTAATTAAAAATTAGTCTAATTTTAAAAATTTCACTTTTTTAATTTTTTTTTGCTGTAAAGTTATTATATTAGCCTCTGCAGTTTAGTTTAAAATTTCAGTTTTTTTCACTCAGATATTGGCCTCCAAAGTTAATTTTGGAAATTTCGAAAATATTTTTTTTACCAATTTGTTCAATTCTATAATAGGCCTTCAAACTTAATTTTAAAAGGCTCAAAATTTCACTTTTCTAAATATAGCCTCCAAAGTTAAAATTTAATCAAGTTTTGTTTACTTAAAATTTTTCCTTTAAAATAAATACTCAACATTTCGAAATTTTACTGTTCTTTAATTCTTAAATATGCCTTCAAAATTGAATTTAAAGTTCTATTTTTTTAATTAAAAAATTAGTTTTCTAAACAAATTATACTTTTTTGAAAAAAATGGCTTCAAATTGTCTTCTAAACAACAGGGGAATTTCCCTCTTTTTTTAACTGAAAAATTGGTCTCAAAAGTAAATTTTGAAATATCACATTCCGAAGTTTTTTCTTATTCTACAATTTCCCTCAAAGTTAAATTAAGAAATTCCATTTTTGAGTCTAAAATTTCCGCCCAAAGTTGATTTGAAAATATTGAAATTCCATGTTTTGGATTTTTTTTTAATTTATTTTTTTTTTATTGTTTATTATTCAACAGTACAAAACCATTTACAGAACAATGCTAGCACACCAAGTAACAGATATAAAATATGAAAAAAAAACTGAAAAATACAATATGTGCTTAAGCTATAATACCTACACATCTAACTTAAATAAGAAGGGAGAAAATTTCCCTAGTAAAAATACCTACTTGTCTAAGAGAACAGTTATGTATATCGCACAAAGCAGAGATGCTGTTAAAATTTGTGGTCATAACAAAAATTGGTGACTTCTTGCCAATGTTAGTTCTCGAATGAGGACAATAAAATATTTCGGTAAGCCGTGAGTTACATCTTGGTACTCTAAAGTTTAACATTGATAAAAGATGGGGCGAATCAATAAGATTGTGAGTAAGCTTATATACAAAGTTATTAGAAACAAGCATCCTTCTAAAATTAAGAGAATCGATATTAAACTGAGACAGTAAAAGAGCATTATCAAATCCTCTTTGAGGATAGACACCAGTTTCCTTCAAATGCAAAAATTTGGGGAATTTTCTTTGAACATTCTCTAGAGCCATAACATGAATCTAATATATTGGATACCACACTAAGCTGCAATATTCAAGTCTTGATCGAACTAGTGAGTAAAACAGTGTTTTAAGAGATGTAATATTAGTGAATTGTTTACAGTTTCTCATTATGAAACCTAAAACATTATTTGCAAATGAAAGTACTAACTGAGTGTGGGGAATAAATGTCAGTTGGGTATCAAATGTAACCCCCAAATCATGTATATGTTCACAATGCTCTAATTCTTCAGAACTGATACTGTATACGTAATTTAATGGTTTACGTTTCCGAGTGAATGTCACTACTTTACATTTAGATATATTTACTTTAAGTTTATTCTTTATACACCAGGTGTGTAAAATATTAAGTTGATGTTGGAGAAATACACAGTCGTCAATACTATTGATATATATTTTCAAATCGTCGGCAAATAGTAAGTTTTCACAAGTTAAGGCGCGGGAAAGGTCATTGATGAAAAGTAAGAACAGTAAAGGCCCCAAATTCGATCCTTGAGGCACCCCAGATGAAGCCACATACAACTCAGACTTGAAGCCGTTATAAGAAACGAATTGTTGCCTTGAAGTAAGATATGATCTAAAAAAAGAGATAAGTGATTGACTAAATCCAAAAGAGCATAGTTTTTTAAGTACAGTAAAATGATCAATGCAGTCAAAGGCCTTTGAGAAGTCTGTGTAAACTACATCAGTCTGGCCGACGTCATCAATAGCATCACTTAAAAATAGAGTAAATTGAAGCAGATTAGACCGTTGGGGCATAAATCCATGTTGCTGAGTGGCAATGAGTCTATGAACTGCTGGAAACATACGGTTGTATATGACTTTCTCAAAGACGTTTCCAAAACTACTGAGAATCGTAATTGGTCTGTAATTGGCAATATCAGAAGCATCCCCCTTTTTCAATATCGGACATACCCTAGCCAGTTTCCAGCATGACGAAAATGTGCATGTTTTTAAGGCCAAATTAAAGAGATATTTAAGAGGCTCAGCGAAAACAGCACTATCTTTTAGTAGAAAACAGGGAATAAGATCATGGCCCGAACTAGACTTACTCTTCATATTTTTCAAAGTTTGTTCAATTTCCCTAATTTTTATAAAATTAGCCTTTAAAATTAAATTTAAAATTTAACTTAATTTTAATTAAAAATTAATCTCCAAATTTAATTTAAAAAATTTCACACTTTTTCTTTTTTTTTTTGCTATAAAATCGTGTTTGTTTTTACTTAAATGTTTACCTTCAAGTAATTTTTGAATAATTCATATTCAGGTTTTTAAATTCCAAAACTAGTTCTGAAAATGTCCGAATTTCATTAGATTTAAGAATCCTGTTTTTTTAACTTTTCAAAATTTTGAAATTTTCCTTTTATGGAAATTTTGTTTTTGCTAAATTTAGCCTTTAAAATTATACTTTTCTTACGCAAAAATTCACTTCTTTGAAATTTTTTTGACTCTAAAATTAGTCTTTAAAGTTAAGCTCCAAATTCCAGTTTTTGTTTTATTTAAAAATTGACCTCTAAATTAAATTTTGAAAAATGTCGAAATTTCACATTCTGGGAATTTTTTTTAATTCTTAAATTGGCCTCAAGATTAATTTTGAATCTGCTCTTTTAAGTCTAAAATTGGCGCCGAAAATAAATTTTGAAATTTCACATTTTGGATTTTTTATTTTATTTGTAAAATTAGCCCTCAAAATTAAATTTATCATTTTATCAAAATCCAAATTTAATTTTTGTAAATTTCACTTTTTCAAAAAAAAAATCCATAAAATTGGGCTCCAAGGTAAGTTTTGAAAATATCACTTTTTGGTATTTTTTTTCAATTTTAAAATTGGTCTTTAACGATAAATGTAAAATTCCACTTTTGACGGTCCGACTTAACTTAACAAAGTCTTGTAAATTTCGAAATTTAACTTTTTTAAAGGAAATATTCACTATAAAATTAGATTTGAAAATCCAGTTTCTTTTAAATGTTTAAAATTGCCCTATTACGGATTTTTTTTTTTAATTATCCTTCAAAATTAAAATTCATAATACACTTTTTTACACAAAAATTAACTTTTAATTTTAATTTCAAAATTTCACTTTTTTGAAAATTTGTTGACTCTACATTTGGTCTTCAAAATTAAGCTTCAAATTCCAGTTTTCTTTCAAATTCACATTCTGGGAAATTTTTTTGATTCTTAAATTGGCTTCAAGATTAAATTTGAATCTGCGTTTTTAAGTCTAAAATTGGCGCCGAGAATTAATTTTGAAATTTCACATTTTGGATTTTTTATTTTAATTGTAAAATTAACCCTCAAAATTAAATTTATCATTTTACCAAAATCCAAATTTCATTTTTTCGAAAAAAAAATTCATAAAATTGGCCTTTAAGGTAAATTTTCAAAATACCACTTTATGGCATTTTTTAATTCTGAAATTGGTCCTTAACGATGAATTTAATAGTTCACTTTTGGCGGTCAAACTTAACTTAGCGAAGTTTTTTTTAAAGAAAATATTGACACCAAAATTAGATTTGTAAATCCATTTTTTTTTAATGTTTAATATTTTAAAATTTCCCTTTTATAGAATTTTTTTTTTCTAAAATTATCCTTTAAATTAAAATTCATTATACACTTTTTTTACTCAAAAATTAACTTTTAAATTTAAGTTAAGAAGATTATTTTTGAATTTCCGCTTTTAAGTCCAAAATTGGCGCCGAAAATAAATTTTGAATTTTTTATTTTAATGGAAAAATTCGCCCTCAACATAAAATTTATCATTGTACCAAAATCCAAATTTAATTTTTTTAAATTTCACTTTTCCGAAAAAAAATCCATAAAATTGACCTCCAAGGTAATTTTTAAAATATCACTATGCTCCCCAACGGACAATTTTAAAATTCCACTTTTGTCGTTCAAACTTAACTCAGTGAAGTTTTTTTTTTAAGAACATATTGACTCCAAAATTAGATTTGTAAATTCATTTTTTTTAAATGTTTAATATTTTGAAATTTCCCTTTTATAGAAATTTTGTTTTTTTCTAAAATTATCCTTCAAAATTAAAATTCATATTACACTTTTTTTACTCAAAAATTAACTTTTAAATTTAAGTTAAGAAGATTTATTTCGAATTTCCGCTTTTAAGTCCAAAATTGGCGCCGAAAATAAATTTTGAATTTTACATTTTGGATTTTTTATTTTAATTGTAAAATTAGCCCTCAAAATGAAATTTATCATTGTACCAAAATCCAAATTTATTTTTTTAAATTTCACTTTTTCGAGAAAAAAATCCATAAAATTGGCCTCCAAGGTAAGTTTTGAAAATATCACTTTTTGGCATTTTTGAATTCGAAAGTTTTTTTTTCAAAATTATATTGACTCCAAAATTAGATTTGAAAATCCATTTTTTTTTAAATATTGGCCTTTAACGTTAAGCCTAAAACTCTAGTCATACTTTAGTATCCCCTTTGAAAATTTCGAAATGTTTTATTAATGCGAATTTTGATTATTCGAGCCGATTTTGTTGATTGTTGTTATTTAATAACTTGTCTATAAATCTGTTAAATAATTCATTTATCTGCGTTTTTTTTGCTAAAGAAAGGTTACTATTATATTATATTATCAAAAAACTGTATCCTACACTCACACGCTTCCTTGGAGGTGCAGGGTCGTCTCTCACTAGAATTTCAGAGCTATTATTATAAATAATTTCGAATTTACTTCTCACGCTCTTGCTCCTATACTCTCCCCATTTAATTAATTCAACTTTTACTATTACATTTAAAAGGGAAATATAATAAAACATTTTATTACTGAGGTAAAAGCCTTTTATCATACTCGTAAAACGATGCATGTGCCGGCTTCTCATTTTAAGCTTATATTACTAACTTCCAAGGGGTTAAGCCCTTTGATGTGTTTATAATGAGTTTTTTAATTATTTTTCGTGAAAGTCGTAAAGGCACGGAATTCTATATTTGTTATATATATATATACTGGGCACCAAAATTAACGCACCACTACTATATTTTGAAAAAAATATGTATATCATATATTTGTGTGTCTAAATTAAGTATATTCTTATTCTAACGTAATTAAAGGAAAAAAAAACAAGAAATTTCAAAAAATAAAAAAAATATTAACATTAATAAAAATAATTAATAACGGGTATTTCCTCCCCTATTTGTAATACTAGCACAGCAGCGATTATTTATGCTAAAAATTATGGGCGTTATCTAGTTTTGATCCAAATTATTCCATATTTGGACATTGAGTCCATATAAAGTATTAGGAGGGTTAGGAAGTTCTTGAAAATGACCGTAGAGCATGTCCCAAACATTCTCAATTAGATTAAGATCAGGACTGTTTGCTGTCCAATCCATTGTTTCAATTCCAACATCATTAAAATAATTTTGAACAATCTGAGCAACTTCAGCATTATCTTGCTGAAACAAAAAATTCTATGACTTACTATGACTACCCGAGCACATTCTTCGGCCATCAAATTTCTTAATTGACGTTTCATAATAAACGCAATACCTCACTGTACCTCACAAATGAAAATTTTCAGTACAAATGATAAATTTTACCAATAAACTTACAAGCAAAAAAAAGGTAAGTTAATTTAAATTTCATCTGGAATTTCAACTAAATAGAAATAAGACAAATGTACTTTGAGTGAAATTAGTACCTGTATATATTTAAAATGTCTGTAATATGTCAGTTTAAAAAATAAATGAATATTTCAATTTTTTTTGGAAACCTTAATTTTGCTGCCCAGTGTATATATATTTTTTTTTTGGCTGCCTGATAATTTAAACAAAAAAAAATCATTTCCCAAAACCGGATTACGTTGTCCCATGAAAATGTTCCTTGAACCGAATTAACGTCGCGTCATTCATCATCATGGGACCCTTCGTACTTTATCTCTTTTTAATTCGAGCGGGAATAAAGAGACGCGTCAGTCAGTTACGTTTCTGGTTTATTAATTCGTCACGTCACAGATGTGATTTTCTCATGTTTTACTTTTGAGGGTAAACGTTCTTGTTTTGTAATTGGATCAATGTCTGTTCGTGCGGACATTTTATTTATCTAACTGACGTGAATTATTTCAAATTTTCATTGGACCAATGCTTAAAAAGTGCTTAGATTTGTTTTGATTATTTTTACAATATTTACAGGACTGAAAAAGGAAAATTACTTCTCAAAAGTTTCCACCCCCGGACCGAAACCCGAGTTGTTAAAAAACCCATAATGTCCAAAAGTTTCCCTCCTGCTGTAAAAGTTTCTTTTTTACGACCATGGTGTTGTTGGTGGTGCTGAAGGGATGGCGGGGAGTCACATCCTCTTAAAGGATAATTAGATGCGTCCGACATGTGCTACCGCTCTCCCTTTTTTTTTTTTAAAGAACTTCCCTTCTTTTTATCTCTTTTCGGATATTTTATTTTAATACCGGTATTTGCATTTTTTTGCTGTAAAATGGGAAAACGGCCGGGCTGTAAATCTTTTTAATGTTATTTTTTATGACAGGTGAATTCTTATTGGGGCTTTGATGGTCCTACAGATGGTTATTTTTATCGGTTTATTCGTACTTTGTAATTTTTTTTTATTAAAGTATAAAATTAAAGGTAGCCGAAAATTTACATTTGGTGGGTCACAGGAAACTTATCATAAAGTATGTATTGTTTACTGGAACGCCATGTATATTATTTCACAAAAGAGAGCTTTAATTTGAGGTAACATTTTTTAATGTTGCATAAGGCGTTACCAGATATTTTTGGGGGATTTCCTTAAAAAATTATAGCCAAGTACTGATTCCACTTAGACCTAACAAATTTATACTACAGTTAGTCTAAGATACCCGTCAAAGACTGGCACTGATATTTTGTTATTACAGAATGTTTGTTAAAAATCTCCAAATTTACAAAAATTAAATACACAATATCTGAAGATTTTTAAACGACAAACCAGGTTTAGTTATATGTGGTTAAATTTTACTGTAAAGTACTTTAATTTTTTGTTAAAAAGAAACTATTTAATACAGGGGTTCTTGTAAAATAATTTATCCCAAAAGCCTCTTGAGGAATATCTTTATTCCATATGTTACTAATTTCTAAATCTAAAAACTAAAGTCCCATTGGGCATATATTGTCTTTAAATTTTTCCAGAGTTCTCTTGGATTATTTTTGTTTCATTCTATGCATTGCACGTAAAATCTTTCTTTCTTCACTCTTATTGGTTCTTAGATTTTTATATTTATTCCGAATGATTTCACTACTTTCCTTGGCACCTTTTTTGTAAAGTTTGTTCTTTGCTGGATTTATCTGAAGTAATTTTTTGGTACGTCCAGGCAGTTGAAACCATTGGAAGTCAATTCAAAGCACTTCCAGGTAGTTGAAGCATCAATTACTTCCAGGGAATTACTTGCAAGAAATTTCAACTCCTTGAACGAGTCACTTGAGTTCCAAGTAGTTATTAATCAACTTTCCAGGCATTTGAGGCTATTTTGAAATAATTGAGGTGAATTTTTGGTACGTCCAGGCTATATAATGAAAGGAAGGGGGCAAATTTGCAAAATCTCAAAAAAACTGGCCATTTTTTCGAATTTGTACTTTGACAAAATTTTGAAAAATTTGCCAATAAAAAAAAAATTCTAATGATTTTTTGCAAAAAATATATATTTATTAAATTCTATTTTTTTTCTTTCTCTAGCAAATTTAATATAAAAAAAAACTAAATTTAAACATTTTTTAAAAAGCGAAGTTTCGAAATTAACTTGGGAGACTAGTTTTTAGGTAAAAAAAGTGTAATTTCAAATTTAATTTTAAAGCATAATTGTAGAAGAAAATAGGATAACGGCCGGGGCTGTAAATATTTTTAATGTTATTTTTTATGACAGGTGAATTCTAATTGCGGCTTTGATGCTCCAACAGATGGTTATTTTTATCGATTTAATCGTACATTGTAATTTTTATAAGTTAGTCAAAAATCTATAAAATAAAAATGTTTTTAATCGTTTTAAATTTCGTTAATAGTTTTTGATCGGTTTAAAAAAATTATAACTAACTATGGATTCAACCCAGACTTACGAAACTTCTACCACAGTTAGTCTAAAATACGTATTAAAGACTGGCAGTGATGTTTTATCATTTTTGCATTAAATTATTATTTGTTGTGAAGTACCTTCATTTTTTGTTAAGTAAAGTTTTGTCATTAAACTATTTTATACAAGAGTTCTTGCGAAATTATTTAGTCCATAAGTTGCTTCAGGAATATCTTCAATAACATTATGTGTAATACTATTTACAAAATATTTATTGAATCAGTCAGCCTCCTGTGTGCAATTGATACTGTCAAAATTTATTTTATTGGGCAAAAGGGTCTTTAATTTTTTTATTTCAATTATTTGTTTTTCAAGTCCGCTCCTATTTTATATAATGAATTTAGAATAATATAATTAATATAAAATAAAATTAGAATAATATTTCTTAAATTTTTATATTAATTCCAAGTATATTTTTGGTACGTCCAGGCAGTTCAAACTATTGCGAGTCATTTTCTGGCAGTTCTAGGCAGTTGAAATAATCAATTTCTTCCGAAAAATTGCTTGAAAAAGTCACTTACGTGCTTAAATTGCTTGTAATAAGCTTTAACTATCCGGAAAATAGTCACTAGAGTTCCAAGTAGATAAGGTAATTTTTCTAGGCAATTGAAAACGTCACTTTCTTCCAGAAAATTGCATGTAGGGTAGTAGGCCTGATGATGCTCTGACTGGAGCGAAACACATGTAGCTTTTGAGCTTTTTTAAGAAATTATATGGATTTGATGAGACCGTGACTTTGTGTCCTTACCTTTGTTTTTGCCTAGAAGAAGCTTCAATTGCCTGTAATAGTCACTTGAGTTCCAACTAGTTAAAGTCAACTTTCCAGGCATTTGAAGTAATTTTAATATGCTTGAAGTAATTTTTTGGTTTGCCTAGTCAGTTGGAACTATTGGGAGTCATTTTCCATGCAGTTGAAGCATCAATTTCTTCTAGGGAATTATTTGCAAGAAGCTTCAACTCCCTGGACTAGTCACTTGAGTTCCAAGTATTAATCAACTTTCCAGGCATTTGAGGCTATTTTGAAATAATTGAGGTGAATTTTTGGTACGTCCAGGCTATATAAAGAAAGAAATGTGGCAAATTTGCAAAATCTCAAAAAAACTGGCCATTTTTTCGAATTTGTATTTTGATAAAATTTTGAGAAATTTGCCAATAAAAAAAATTGATTTTAATGATTTTTTGCAAAAAATATATATTTCTTAAATTCAATTTTTTTCTTTCTCTAGCAAATTTAGTATTAAAAAAAACTAAATTAAAAAAAATTTTAAAAACGTAAAATTTCGAAATTAACTTGGGAGACTGGTTTTTAAGTAAAAAAAAGTAAAATTTCAAATTTAGTTTTAAAGGACAATTCTAGAGAACACAAAATATCCCTAAATGAAAGTTTAAAATTTTCAAAATTAAAAATTAAACTGAATTTTCAGAGCTTATTTCAAAATCCTTTTTTTTCTAAATTAACTTTTCAAAATTTACCTTGGAGGCGAATATTCGAGTAAAAAAATTAAATTTTCCAAACTTCAAATTTTTGGAATAGTCACCCGATTAAGTTTCAAGTAGTTGAAGTCAACTTTACAGGCAATTTTTACACTAATTGTTATTTTTCGGTCTATCCACATTGCTGACACTATTGCGAGTCACTTTTCGGCAATTCTAGGCAGTTAAAATAATCAATTTCTTCCGAAAAATTGCCTAAAAGAGTCACTTAAGTGGAATTGCTTGGAATAAGCTTCAACTGCCTGGAAAATAGTCACAAGAGTTCCAAGTAGATAAAGTAATTTTTCCAGGCATTTAAAACAATTTTGAAGTAACTGAAGTCATACTTTGGTACGGCCAGGCAGTTGAAAGCGTCAATTTCTTCCAGAAAATTGCTTGGAAGTAGTTTCAAATTAATTCAAGTTAATATCAACGTTTCAGGCATTTGAATTTTCCTGGTATTTGAGTACGTCCAGACTATACAATAGATGAAATTTTCAAAATCTCAAAATGCCCATTTTCTGAAAATGTATAGATGTTTTAAAGTTGTATTTTATTTTGGCAAAATTTTGAAAAGGTGACCAATAAAAAAAAACAAAACTTTTGTGGATTTTAATTTTTTTGTAATTTTTTTTTCTATGTTTGACAAAATGTTCAAAAACTGCCTATTTTCTCGATTTTTTTTTTTATTTTGGCAAAAATTTTAAAATTGCTTAACAGAAAAAAAAGATTTTTTTCTAAATATATTTTTCTTTTAATTATGAATTATGAGTAGTTACTAATCAACTTTCCAGGCATTTGAGGCTATTTTAAAATAATTGAGGTGAATTTTTGGTACGTCCAGGCTATATAAAGAAAGGAAAGAGGCAAATTTGCAAAATCTCAAAAAAACTGGTCATTTTTTCGAATTTGTATTTTGAAAAAATTTTGAGAAATTTGCCAATAAAAAAAATTGATTCCAATGATTTTTTGCAAAAAATATATATTTTTTTTATTCTATTTTTTTCTTTTTCTAGCAAATTTATTATTAAAAAAAATGTTGTAAGTAAGTAAAAAAAAGTATGTTATTAAATTTTTCAAAAGTACCTTTATTTAAAAAAAAAACTATTTGGTATAGGGGTTCTTGTAAAATAATTGATCCCAAAAGCCTCTTGAGAAACATCTTTACTCAATATGTTACTAATCATAAGTAATCACAAAACATTTATTGAATCTCTGTGCAATGTAAGCCTCCTGTGTGCAATTGATACTATCAAAAATTAATTATTCATTGGGCATATGTTGTCTTTAAATTTTTCCAGAGTTCTCTTGGATTATTTTTGTTTCATTCTATTCATTGCACGTAAAATCTTTCTTTCTTCACTCTTATTGGTTCTTAGATTTTTATATTTATTCCGAATAATTTCACTATTTTTCTTGGCACCTTTTTTGTTAAAGTTTGTTCTTTGCTGGATTTGTCTGAAGTAATTTTTTGGTACGTCCAGGCAGTTGAAACCATTGGAAGTCAATTCAAAGCACTTCCAGGTAGTTGAAGCATCAATTACTTCCAGGGAATTACTTGCAAGAAATTTCAACTCCCTGAACGAGTCACTTGAGTTCCAAGTAGTTATTAATCAACTTTCCAGGCATTTGAGGCTATTTTGAAATAATTGAGGTGAATTTTTGGTACGTCCAGGCTATATAACGAAAGGAAGGAGGCAAATTTGCAAAATCTCAAAAAAACTGGCAATTTTTTCGAATTTGTATTTTGACAAAATTTTGAAAAATTTGCTAATAAAAAAAAAAGATTCTAATGATTTTTTGCAAAAAAATATATATTTCTTAAATTCAATTTTTTCCTTTCTCTAGCAAATTTAGTATTAAAAAAAACTAAATTGAAAAAAATTTTAAAAACGTTAAAGTTCGAAATTAACTTGGGAGACTAGTTTTTAAGTAAAAAAAAGTAAAATTTCAAATTTAGTTTTAAAGGATAATTCTAAAAAACACAAAATATCCCTAAATGAAAGTTTAAAATTTTCAAAATTAAAAATTAAACTGAATTTTCGGAGCTTATTTCAAAATCCTTTTTTTTCTAAATTAACTTTTCAAAATTTACCTTGGAGGCGAATATTCGAGTAAAAAAATTAGATTTTCCAAACTTCAAATTTTTGGAATAGTCACCCGATTAAGTTTCAAGTAGTTGAAGTCAACTTTACAGGCAACTTTTACACTAATTGTTATTTTTCGGTCTATCCACATTGCTGACACTATTGCGAGTCACTTTTCGGCAATTCTAGGCAGTTAAAATAATCAATTTCTTCCGAAAAATTGCCTAAAAGAGTCACTTAAGTGGAATTGCTTGGAATAAGCTTCAATTGCCTGGAAAATAGTCACAAGAGTTCCAAGTAGATAAAGTAATTTTTCCAGGCATTTAAAACAATTTTGAAGTAACTGAAGTCATACTTTGGTACGGCCAGGCAGTTGAAAGCGTCAATTTCTTCCAGAAAATTGCTTGGAAGTAGTTTCAAATTAATTCAAGTTAATATCAACGTTTCAGGCATTTGAATTTTCCTGGTATTTGAGTACGTCCAGACTATACAATAGATGAAATTTTCAAAATCTCAAAATGCCCATTTTCTGAAAATGTATAGATGTTTTAAAGTTGTATTTTATTTTGGCAAAATTTTGAAAAGGTGACCAATAAAAAAAAACAAAACTTTTGTGGATTTTAATTTTTTTGTAATTTTTTTTTCTATGTTTGACAAAATGTTCAAAAACTGCCTATTTTCTCGATTTTTTTTTTTATTTTGGCAAAAATTTTAAAATTGCTTAACAGAAAAAAAAGATTTTTTTCTAAATATATTTTTCTTTTAATTATGAATTATGAGTAGTTACTAATCAACTTTCCAGGCATTTGAGGCTATTTTAAAATAATTGAGGTGAATTTTTGGTACGTCCAGGCTATATAAAGAAAGGAAAGAGGCAAATTTGCAAAATCTCAAAAAAACTGGTCATTTTTTCGAATTTGTATTTTGAAAAAATTTTGAGAAATTTGCCAATAAAAAAAATTGATTCCAATGATTTTTTGCAAAAAATATATATTTTTTTTATTCTATTTTTTTCTTTTTCTAGCAAATTTATTATTAAAAAAAATGTTGTAAGTAAGTAAAAAAAAGTATGTTATTAAATTTTTCAAAAGTACCTTTATTTAAAAAAAAAACTATTTGGTATAGGGGTTCTTGTAAAATAATTGATCCCAAAAGCCTCTTGAGAAACATCTTTACTCAATATGTTACTAATCATAAGTAATCACAAAACATTTATTGAATCTCTGTGCAATGTAAGCCTCCTGTGTGCAATTGATACTATCAAAAATTAATTATTCATTGGGCATATGTTGTCTTTAAATTTTTCCAGAGTTCTCTTGGATTATTTTTGTTTCATTCTATTCATTGCACGTAAAATCTTTCTTTCTTCACTCTTATTGGTTCTTAGATTTTTATATTTATTCCGAATAATTTCACTATTTTTCTTGGCACCTTTTTTGTTAAAGTTTGTTCTTTGCTGGATTTGTCTGAAGTAATTTTTTGGTACGTCCAGGCAGTTGAAACCATTGGAAGTCAATTCAAAGCACTTCCAGGTAGTTGAAGCATCAATTACTTCCAGGGAATTACTTGCAAGAAATTTCAACTCCCTGAACGAGTCACTTGAGTTCCAAGTAGTTATTAATCAACTTTCCAGGCATTTGAGGCTATTTTGAAATAATTGAGGTGAATTTTTGGTACGTCCAGGCTATATAACGAAAGGAAGGAGGCAAATTTGCAAAATCTCAAAAAAACTGGCAATTTTTTCGAATTTGTATTTTGACAAAATTTTGAAAAATTTGCTAATAAAAAAAAAAGATTCTAATGATTTTTTGCAAAAAAATATATATTTCTTAAATTCAATTTTTTCCTTTCTCTAGCAAATTTAGTATTAAAAAAAACTAAATTGAAAAAAATTTTAAAAACGTTAAAGTTCGAAATTAACTTGGGAGACTAGTTTTTAAGTAAAAAAAAGTAAAATTTCAAATTTAGTTTTAAAGGATAATTCTAAAAAACACAAAATATCCCTAAATGAAAGTTTAAAATTTTCAAAATTAAAAATTAAACTGAATTTTCGGAGCTTATTTCAAAATCCTTTTTTTTCTAAATTAACTTTTCAAAATTTACCTTGGAGGCGAATATTCGAGTAAAAAAATTAGATTTTCCAAACTTCAAATTTTTGGAATAGTCACCCGATTAAGTTTCAAGTAGTTGAAGTCAACTTTACAGGCAACTTTTACACTAATTGTTATTTTTCGGTCTATCCACATTGCTGACACTATTGCGAGTCACTTTTCGGCAATTCTAGGCAGTTAAAATAATCAATTTCTTCCGAAAAATTGCCTAAAAGAGTCACTTAAGTGGAATTGCTTGGAATAAGCTTCAATTGCCTGGAAAATAGTCACAAGAGTTCCAAGTAGATAAAGTAATTTTTCCAGGCATTTAAAACAATTTTGAAGTAACTGAAGTCATACTTTGGTACGGCCAGGCAGTTGAAAGCGTCAATTTCTTCCAGAAAATTGCTTGGAAGTAGTTTCAAATTAATATCAAGTTAATATCAACTTTTCAGGCATTTGAATTTTCCTGGTATTTGAGTACGTCCCGACTATACAATAGATCAAATTTTCAAAATCTCAAAATGCCCATTTTCTGAAAATGTATAGATGTTTTAAAGTTGTATTTTATTTTGGAAAAATTTTGAAAAGGTGACCAATAAAAAAAAAACAAAACTTTTGTGGATTTTAATTTTTTTGTAATTTTTTTTTCTATGTTTATACAAAATATTCAAAAACTGCCTATTTTCTCGATTTTTTTTTTATTTTGGCAAAAATTTCAAAATTGCTTAACAGAAAAAAAAGATTTTTTCTAAATATATTTTTCTTTTAATTATGAATTATGAGTAGTTACTAATCATTTTTCCAGGCATTTAAGGCTATCTTGAAATGATTGAGGTGAATTTTTGGTACGTCCAGGCTATATAAAGAAAGGAAAGAGGCAAATTTGCAAAATCTCAAAAAAACTGGTTATTTTTTCGAATTTGTATTTTGATAAAAAAGAAACTTGCCAATAAAAAAATTGATTCTAATGATTTTTTGCAAAAAATATATTTTTTTTAAATTCTATTTTTTTTCTTTCTCTAGCAAATTTATTATTAAAAAAAAATGTTGTAAGTAAGTAAAAAAAAGTATGTTGTTAAATTTTTCAAAAGTACCTTTATTTAAAAAAAAACTATTTGGTATAGGGGTTCTTGTAAAATAATTGATCCCAAAAGCCTCTTGAGAAACATCTTCACTCAATATGTTACTAATCATAAGTAATCACAAAATATTTATTGAATTTCTGTGCAATGTCAGCCTTCTATGTGCAACTGATACTATCAAAAATTAATTATTCATTGGACATATGTTGTTTTTAAATTTTCCAGAGTTCTTTTGAATTATTTTTGTTTCATTCTATGCATTGCACGTAAAATCTTTCTTTCTTTACTCTTATTGGTTCTTAGATTTTGATATTTATTACGAATGATTTCACCATTTTCCTTGGCACCTTTCTTGTAAAGTTTGTTCTTTGCTGGATTTATCTGAATTTTTTAGTACGTCCAGGCAGTTGAAACCATTGGAAGTCAATGTCCAGCACTTTCAAGTAGTTGAAGCATCAATTAATTACAGGGAATTGCCTAGAAAAAGCTTCAATTGCCTGTAATAATCACTTAAGTTCCAACTAGTTAAAGTCAGCTTTCCAGGCATTTGAAGTAATTTTAATAAATTTGAAGTAATTTTTTGGTTTGCCTTGTCAGTTGGAGCTATTGGGAGTCATTTTCCATGCAGTTGAAGCATCAATTTCTTCTAGGGAGTTACTTGCAAGAAGCTTCAACTCCCTGGACTAGTCACTTCAGTTCCAAGTAATTATAATCGACTTTCCAGGTGTTTGTGGCTATTTTGAAATAATCTAAGTGAATATTTGGTACGTCCTGGCTATACAAAGAAAGGAAGGATTTTTTGGAAATTAATATATATTTTTTTTTGTATTTTGACAAAATATTGAAAAATTGGTCAGTAAAAAGAAACAGATTCTAAAGATTTTTTGCAAAAAATTAATATTTCTTAAATTCAATTTTTTTTCTTAATATTAAAAAAAACTTTAAAAAAAGCCTGGAAAATAGTCACTTGACTTTCAAATAGATAAAATTATTTTTTCAGGTATTTGAAACAATTTTGAAGTAATTAAAGTCATACTTTGGTACGGCCAGACAGTTGACACAATTAGGAGTCATTTTTCAAGACTTTCAGGCAGTTGAAATCATCAATTTATTCTAGGGATTTGCCTGAAAGAAGTTTCAACTGGCTGAAATAGTCACTTGAGTTCCTAAAGTTAAAGTCAACTTTACAAGCAGTAGAGACTATTTTGAAGTAATTAAAGTTATTTTTCATTTCTTCCAGGCAGTTGAAGTGATCTGTTTTTTCCAGAGATTGCCTGCCCATTTTTTTGAAATGTACGGATAAATTTATTTTTTTCTGATTTTCGCAAGTTTGAAAAATTGCCCAATAAAACAAACAATAGGGATTCAAGAGATTTTTTCCGAAATTTTTACAATTATTTTTTCAAGCAATTATTCTTTGTTTTATTGGGCAATTTTTGAAACTTGTGAAAATCAGAAAAAAATTAATTTTTCCGTATATTTCAATAAAATGGGCAGTGTGCAATAATGTAATTTTTTTAAATTACATTTATTTCTCCAAAACTGTGTATTTAATTATTATAAGAATCTGTTATAGAAGAATTATAAGAAAAAAATCCCTAAAATCGGGTTTTTTTTGTGTATTTTTGATAAAGTAATAATCATAAAACTTGAAGAAAAAACTGTAAAAATCTCAGAAAACTGGCTCAGCAAAATTTTCTCAAGACGTATGGAGTTTTTTTAAATTTTAAGTCCTTTATACAGATTAAGTTACTACCGTTTTTTTTTTTTTGGTTTTTTGCCAAAAAGTACTGCAAAAATGACCCAATAAAAAAAAAATTTAAGGTTAATGAAAATGGTTTTACTGTTAAAGGTTTCCTATAGAAAAAGCACATGAAAAAATTTCCTGGGATTTTTTTTAATTCCATATACATTTTTTTCTTCGTGTATTTTTGAGAAAATATTAATAATTAAATCTGATTTTTTTATACAATAAAGACAAATTTTCAAAATCTTAAAATACTGACCATTTTTTGAAATATATAGAATTTTTTTTTTGTAAAAAAAACCAACAAAAAATACGGTTCGATGGATTTTTTGAGATTTTTTTTTCTTTATATAGTTTCGACAAAGTATTAAGTATTAAATTTAGTTTTAATATGAGATACAACAGAAGAAAATTTTCAAAATCTAGAAGGAACTGGCTATTTTGTCGAAATGTGTAAATGATTAAATTTTTTTTTATCTGGCAAAATGCTGAAAAATTGGCCAATAAAAAGTATAAAGATTCAAGGAATTTTTTAAATATAATATTTATAATTTAATAATTTTAACGAAATGTTAAATAGTAAATTTAATTAATAAAGTCGTCATTAATGCTAAAAAGAGAGAAAGTGTAACAAGGTATGTCAAATAAAAATAAAACTGAAGAAATGATGACATCTTAGCCCTTATTAAGACCATCTTCTAGGTTACAAATGATACTATTTTGTTGCTGTATATATTTGGAATAACATCATAAAAAATTAGTCCTTTTTTATATTGCTTTTTATTCATTGTCAGTTAATTTTTTTACAGGTTTTGTTTAATTTTTTATGTTGTTATTAAACAGATTATTTATTTTTTGGTAAGAATTCACAAAGTTAACCAAAAACAATATAAAATTTCTATGGATTCTTTGAAAGAAATTTTTTTTCGTGTATTTTTAATTGAATTTTAATATCCATGCAAGAGAAAAGAACATAATATAAATCTGAGAAATTCTTATTAATTTTTTACTTTAGCAAAAATTTACAAAGTTAACCAATAATAAAAAACATATAAATTCCATGGACATTGTTGAAAAATATATATATTTTTTTCATTTTATTTTTCTGTAATTTTGACAAGAAAACTCGTCATGTTCTCAAAATCTATCGATCTAATTAAATTATTTTTTACTTTTTGTTTTATTTATTTAGTTTAAATTAAATATAAAATTTAATTTTTTATAAAATTCAAAATATCAAAAAAACTGGTTATTTCCTCTTAATGTATGGATAAGTTCAAGTTTTTTTTTTTTTAATTTTTAAAACTCCCTCGAGGAAAAAGTAAGAAAACCCCAATTTGATTTCCACATAATAGAATTTAAAAAAAAACACATTTTAAAAATAAGCAATTTCGACCTGCAAAAAAAAGTTTCTTATTCTATTTTTGCTTCTATGACAATTTCAAATTAAAAATAGGAACGTATGTAACTGGGATCGTGTCCCCTCAAAATGCACTTTTCGACATCATAAAACAGCAAAAAATAGAAAAAAAAGTGAATAAAATAGTACAGCACGGCCTAAAACAAAATGCATAATCGCGTTAAACGAATTTGCTGTCATGTCCTCTCGAAAAGCGCATTTTCATCGAATGGTTAAACAGTAAATTTGTTAAACCCACCGTTTTGTAGTTGTTGCGATGCTGAAAATTGCCGTATTTTAAACCTTTTATTGACTACGCGAATAGATTTGGGGGACATTTGCCAGTAGTAGTAGCAAATAGCAAACCGGCCTTTTTTTTTCAAATGTATAAATTAAATCGGTAATTGTATAATGGGAAATTCTCGTATAGAAGGAGATTAATTAATCCCGGATAACATAGATAATAAAAGGCTCGTATAAAATCTCTTCACGTCCGCAAGTCCATTTAATAAACTGAGGAGTTCCTATATAACGTATTATAACAAGATGGCCTCTCATTAGTAAAAGCCCTCCGATGACCGCATTTGCCAAAATGAAATGTGAGGGAAATATGCCTCGGGGGTTCGGTTAATATAATGCGTGGCCACATATAAATGTGACCCCATGTTTTTCCAGAAATTGGACGAGTCAAGTGGGATAATAATTTTTTTCTTTTGCATCAGGAATTTATGGGAATTCATGCATTTTATTAAGGGAAAGCTTAATAAAGAAGAATAGGCATAGGATAAGTGCGGGATAGATGGCTTCCTTTTTTAAAAAATGACATAAAATAAAAACCCAAAGGTTAATCAAACCAAAGAAAAAAAATTGAACATAAGCATTTATTCCAGTTAACGTCAAAAGTAACATTTAAAGAAAAACTAAAAAATCTAGCTCTGCAAACAGTTTTAAAAAAATAAGCTGAATGGGCCAACTCTCCCAGGTGCTAAGGGTTAGTTGGCTCACCCATACTGGGTGAGACGGCCCATTAAAAAAATTTAATTTAACATCGCTTTTTTGATTAAATTTTTCCACATAGGTCACAGAGATTCAAATATTTAGAGCAGCTTTCATGGAACCAACTTGTCCAGTGAATACATTAATCCAGTCATCAGTTTTAGTTGTGAGTTATGTATATCTCGCCACATCCAAGGCATTTTGTAGAATCTTCTTGTGAGCAATCCTCAGATTCGGAAACATAGTCGTCTTTATTTAATTTAAGTTTTTTCGCTCTTGGTTTTTGGGTGGTTAGGTTTAATTTATTTTTCCCTTTTATGTTTCTAGTTTGTTCCTTTACACATGAATCATTTGACCCATCATCATTATTTTTTTGTTTTTGCTTGTTTATAATCGTCGTATTTTTTTTAATTTCTTTTTTCTTCTCTTTGTCCTTCTTACGCGCGTTAGCCAATTTTTGTTTTTGAATATTTTCTGGAGATGTTAGGACGCAAGCTACCTGTTTTGCTCTTTTTCATGCATTTTCAATATTAGCTGATGTGCTTGGAACAGGCGAAATGATTCACTTTTTCTTCTTTAAGCATTTAGTAATTAAATCTACGATTTAATGTTGTGTCAAATTACATGAAGAAGAAAAATTATAATTAAAAAAATATATATAATTTTTGAATAAATCCTTGGCATATTTTTTTATTGCCTTACAAATTCTTGCAAAATTAAAAAAAAAATATCCATAGTTTTCGAGAAAAAAGCCAAGAATTTTTTGATATTATGAAAATGTTCTTCAATTGTATAAAGAAATTAAATTTACTTTGAAAGAGAGTATTTCAGGTTTAGGGCCTTAAATTAACCTGATTTTGTTCCATGAGGAACACCAATCTTTCGACTTTTATTTAGGCCATCTTCAATCTACAACTTAATAATTAATAAATATATGGTTAAAGATAAAAATATGATATTAATTTTACTCCAGGCAACCGGGATGTTTTTTTTATATTTTCTAAGGTCTTATGTAAAATATTTAAATCCATTTTCCAAGGTAGTTTAAGTAAAATTGCAATTTTCAGGTATATGGAGCCATTTTTATTGTTTTTTAGGCTTCGGGGGCAATTTTTTATATTTTTCATGTATTTTATGTATCCATTTTTTTATTTTTGAAATTTTTTATACTTTCCTAGCTTTTTCACTAGTTTTTCTTTCAGGCTTTCCCAATATTTTGTTCACTATATTCCAGGTTTTTAGAGGAATGTTCAGTCTTATGCAAAATATTTAAAGCCATTTTTCCAGGCACTTGGATATATTTTCAGGCATTTTTTCATCGATCAGGAATTTTGAAATATTTTTTATAGTTTTTCTGGATCTAGTTCTTTAGGATAATTTTTTGATCATTTCCAGGTATTTGGGGTAATTTTTTATATTTTCCAAGTATTTTGATAATTTTTCAATTTTATTCCGAGCAGTTGGGATACTTTCTATACTTTCCAAGTGTTTTAATTAATTTCCCTTTTTATTCCAGGCATTTAAAGTGTTATTTTAGACCTTTGGAATATTTTTATCAATTCTTGAAAAATTGCAAATAATCATTGATGTATTTTAGGAATTTGGATTAAATTTTTATGTCTTTTCAAGTTGTAGGCGTAATTTTTCATATTTTCCAAGAAGGTATAAAAGCTATAATATATATTATATATTAAGCCTATACTATATATTAAGCCTACAAAAATTCTGCAAAATTCCTGGAAGATGTAAAAAATTCAGATACCTGGAATGAAATAAAAAATTACATTAAACGCCTGGAATACGTACAAAATTTTCCTGAAAATCTGTAAAAATTTTCAATGCAACTTAAGGAAAAATAATGTAAATTGCCTGGAACACCCTAAAAATCGCTGAAATAATTTGAAAATATGAAAAATTGTATAAAAATCCTAGAAAATAATAAAAGTTTTATGAAATTCTTGGATTCTGGAAAAATACATAAATAATTGAAATATCTGGATGACAATAAAAATTACATTAGATGCCTGGAAGACCATCAAAAATTTTAGTTAAATACTGGGGTGTATACAAAATTAGGTGAAATGCCTGGAAGAAATAAAAAATTATCTTAAAAAAATTAATATTTCGCATAAATGTAGATGACTATGAAGTATTTTTTTTACATATATTACATGGAAAAAGAGTTTTTTTTAAGGGAATTATTAAGACGTGATATTTGGTATGCAAGTGAACTCATTGGGCCCCTAGAATTTAGTCAAAAATCTTTAATACAAGAGAAGTTAGCTCCTAATAGAGTCAATACACGTAAAGAATAATAAAACTACTCTACTTTGGTTAAATAATATTTGGTACATAAGTTGGTCATAAAATATTGTTGTACCATCTTTAATAGTAATTTTAACTTGATTTTTAAATGATTTATTGTTGATATATTGATTTCGGGAGATTTTATAACTTTTATATTATTATCAACTATTTGACTCTTCCTTATATGTTTTATGGTAAAATAACCAGTGTTTGATTTTTTTTCTAAAAATTCCAACAATCGTTTTTTATCTCTATTCCAGAACCGAACTTCGTGGGTTCCTTCGACATCGGCGACTCGGTGCTGTTCTTCTTCAGAGAAACCGCCGTCGAGTACATCAATTGCGGCAAAAGCGTCTACAGTAGGGTGGCCCGCGTTTGTAAACGCGACACTGGTGGCAAAAACATCCTGACGCAAAACTGGGTTACGTACCTTAAGGCCAGACTGAACTGCTCCATTCCCGGAGAATTCCCGTTTTATTTTAATGAAATACGTAAGTGATTTTATTTCCCTTTTAGGGGCAAAAAGAATTTTTCAAATTGGATGTTTAGGTAAAAAGTTATTAGGAGTTTAAAGGTGGAGCGAGAATATCGAACAGTTGTTTGCTCAGAGCGTTATGATTTGCGCCAGTTTGATTTGTGTTTAGTAAGGCGTTCAGGGAATGTTGGATCGAATCCTGTTTGGGTTATAAGAAATGTTTTGACACTTTATTTTTTTATTTTATTAAACATTAACAAAATTGGTATGGTATATATAAATACATACTATATATGCTAGAAATCTTCTATAGTAAAACCTATAAAAAATTAAATTCATTACTGTCTGGCAGTCTTAAGATAAGCAACGATAATTTTGCTCACCTTTAAATAGTAATTTTTAACTAAAAAGAGGCTAATTGAAAAGTGTGCTTTAGTTGTTTAGTGTACATAATCTCCCTGGCTTCTATATACGTGATTTGTGAGTACTAACTTTAACCATTAAATAATCCACAAGTATGTCTTTATTACACGGTATATAAATTCGCACCTAACGTCTTATTACTGATAATATACCAGGGTTATTGGATATAGATGGAAATGGATCTATACGGATTGATCCAAAAGTTGGTTGGACACTTTAACTTACTATTGGCTGGTAGGTCAACAGATTTAATTTGTTTGACATTGTTGAAAAGAAATTTTAATGCTGGTTTGATATATAAAAGTGAGGTTAGCTGAAGGTGAAGAGGTGATTGACAAAACTTTCTCAAATATAATATTAAACGTCCCCCTGTATATCTAAATTGACGTGTGTTTTTTTCTGACACAAGTTATCAAGGGTGGTTTGTTTTGCAATGAAAGCACTTTATTCTCAATAGTGTCAAATTAAAAATATTGTAAAATGCTATAACTGCATTGTCTCAAATTTTTGGTTTTGGTATATTTATTAACCGTATATGGTCAAGGTATATTTATTAAATTGTTTTAAATTAAATTTATTAAATTCTGTTTACAAAAGCTAGAAAATTTTGGCATTTAAGAAAATTGACATGGGATTTACATATCTAGTTTTTATTACACCGCAAATATTTGATAAAATTTCTCTGAAAAATCACTGTTTTTCGTCCATATTATCTAATCTTATAACGCTCTTTTTATTCTAAATATATATATAAAAAATTATATCAAATTTAAATAAACAGTGCTAATAAATTAAATATTGAATATATATTTTCTACAAAAACATTGTTTTTCATCAACAAAACCCTTACCCCCCCCCACCCACCCCAAATATTTGCCCAGTAGGAAATTCTTTTGAAAAATCACCGATTTTCGACGATAATATCCAATATAAAGGCATTGTTTTTGTATTAAATATTTATTAATATACGTATATATAATTATATCAAATTTAAATAAACAAACTGTATTATTAGATTAGATATTAATGATAAAATCAGCTGTTATTCATGCGTATTATTTTGAAAAACAATGATTTTTGAAAACAATTTCTTACTGGTAAGTTGTGTGGGGTGGGTGGGGGGCTAAGGGTTGTACTGATGAAAAACAATGTTTTTGCAGAAAATATAGATTAAATTTTTAATTTAATAGCACGATTTATTTAAATTTGACATAATTTTATATATAAATATTTTGTATAAAAACAGCGTTATTAGATTGGATAATATAGACGAAAAACAGTGATTTTTTAGATAAATTTCATAAAATATTTGAGGTGTAGTAGTAATCGAGTTTAAAAACTAGATATATAAATCCCGTGTCCATTTTCTTAAATGCCGAAAATTTCCAGCTTTTGTAAACAGAACCGTATATGATATACGTACATATATTCTACACTTTAATAATTATACCTTGACAATATACGGTTGATAAATATACCAAAACCAAAAATTAACTAAAAAATCATTGAATAAATATATATTTAACCTAAATAATAATATGTGATATGTTGCTTGGGCATGTACACTTTAAACCCAACTTTCACTCAATTTTCTTACAATTTCCATCCAAAAAAACCTCCCTCCTCCTTTAAAGCATCATCCAGAAATGGGCATTCCGTGGATTGTTTTGATTGTGCCCGAACGTCGTTCCTGACGAAAGGAATGTCCGTTCTACTTGCACTAGAAACGATTATTCTAAACGATTTAAACGTAAAGGGCCCCTGGGGGCTCCCAAAAGCCTTCGGGAGCATCGAGTAAAATGCATTTTAAAGAAAACTTTTCCTTTTCTCTCTCTCTCTCTTGTCTGGATACAAACTGGCATTTTCCGAAAAGCTCTTTGAGGTAAATAGCTCCGCGTTCCGGGCATATAATGTTCTGTAACAATGCAAATCCGTGCACATATCGGCCCCGTAAATGGCGCCAAAGTGTTTTGACTGCGAACAGATTTTTTTTTTCTTCTTCACTTTTCCTTCTGTCAAAGATGATGTTTCCCAAAAGGGTATTTAATCGCCGATATTGCACCTTATCTCGGGGGTGTATTACGGAAATGGGCGTTTTAAAAAGTTATCTGTTCAGGTTGACTGCATTATTTTTTATGGAATGCCTCTGTAAAATGAGCACTAGAAGGGGTTTTTCTATCCTGAAGTCTTTATAAATTTGCTAGATAATGGTAACAATAAGGCACTGAGTCTTGTCAAAAAAAACTGGTTGTAACTGAGAATATGTTGGTTTTAAAAAAATGGTTCATATATTAAATCAATCTTTGGAAATAGCCGGTTTTTTAGGTAAGAACTTCATTTTAGTACCTTAAAAAGTTTTGAAGTAATCCTTAAGAAACTAACTGAAAAAATTACCCTCTAAGCAAAACTGTTCTAGTTATCCCAATTTTTAACCTAAAAACAACCTTTTTACACGTAATTATTCTGCAAAGTACCTCCTATAATATTCTAGACGAATTATATAAATATCTCAAATATTTTGGAAGTTATATAGAAGACTGTCCAATGATAATAAAAAAAATTTAATTCAATCCAAAAAAATCATGGTGGGTATTGGGTCTTGGCAGGCAAAACTAGCTGTAACTTAGAAATTATTGCACCCACAAATGGGTTCATATACAAAATTTTTCCTTAGAAAACGTCTTTTATTAAGTAAAAACTTCATTTAGTTCCCTCAAAAAGTTTGCAAGTAATTCTTAAAAAATTGGGAAGCTAAGTGAAACAATTACCCTCTATGTAAAATTGTTCTAGCTAAGCTAATTTTTAACCTAAAACAACCTTTTTGCACACAAATAATCTGCAGAGTACCTCCTATAATATTCTTGAGGAATTATTTAAATATCTTAAATAGCTTGGAAGTTATATGGAAAAGTGTCCAAGAATAAAAAAATATATAATTTTACAGTTTGTTCTAAAAACCTCAAATCTGGTGGGTATTGATAGTCAAAACTGGGTGTAACTGAAAAAGTATTAGACTCACAAAAATGGTACATATATGAAACTATTACTTAGAAAACATTGTTTCTGTAAAAACTCCAACTAAGTAAAAAGTGATCCTGAAGCATGTGAAAAATAAGAAAAACACACTGGTGATTTATCATAATAAATAACTGCTTTCCCGGCTATTTATCTAAAATAAAGTTTACCAAACTGATAAATATAATTGTGCCAAATTTATAGATACTGTTTGACTTGTTACTCACTTAAGTAATATAGAAACAGTTCATGAGCCGCATTTCAGCTTCCTTGATGGATATCGTTGACTTTTTTAACTAAAATTGAGTATAATAATTCATTCTTGTCCATTTTGTCCCAAAACTATGAATATAGTTCTAGAATAGACGTTAGATCATTGAGTTTTCATACTATTATATTGCCAACTAAGGGTTTATACAAGGAACTTACTGATTTGTCATAAATTGTATTTAGAACAAAAAAAAACAATTTTATTGTACTTTACCGATTTAGACGCTTAAAAACTCGCATTATAACTTTTCTTTTCCTGAAATATTTATAGTAAAAAGGCTTTAACTTCATGATGGCTTAACTATGTAGATGCCAAAATATTCACATTTTTTGATACACTTATTAGGGTCATCAATCTGAATCCAAAGAAAATATTGATAGTCATATCTTCAATTAGTGACCTTATGAAGGAATAGTAGAGGTCTCACTATAGAATCCTGATGATTTGTTTCAAAATCAATTCAAAAATATTTGCCATAGCTGGTATCAGTAGAATAGACCTATAATTGGAGGGGTCATTAAGTCAAATTCATATAATGTGTCGAACGATACTTATTAATCTATTACTAATTGCGACCAAAAAAAAAATATCCGAAATTTTTCATTTATTTTATTACGTAACTAAACCAGAATATTTGTGATTTTTTAGAACCTGTGAAATTAGAAATTAGTGAATTCTCAGCTTAAATGTCTGGATTCTTATTATGTAGTAGATAAGGGATTCATTCTTTGTAAAGTGGTTTGGCAGAAACAAGCTACTTTTCAGCATATTTTCTCTCAGTATATTAATTATGCAAAACAGGTTTACTCCTAATATTGCACAGCAGTCTTTGATGCCTGAAAAATGTCAAAATGTCTTCAATTTTCTGACACTTTGGGATCAGAAAAAAAATTTCTTCTGCCTGGAAATAAATCATTCCTAAATATAAAAAATATTTTTTTTTTACCTTTATTTAGGTAAGTGAAATGGATTCTGATTTGTCGTATAATTATGAGCTATTTTATGGCGCCCTAGACAAAAAAGTTTAGAGATGGCAAATCAGGTGATCTTGCCGGCTAAGAGACTGGAAATTGCTTAATATGGGGACACTGAAACACGCATTATTTTTTTAAATGAAGGAAAACGTAGAAACTTGAAACGCTCGCTAATCTCGAACCTATAAAGTAGAATCGTCTTTTTTTTTGACGAAACACTTAGGTATTTGTAAAAAAAGTGCAAGTTTCATGGTTAATTAGGCTCTCATCTTCAAATATCTTACAAGTTATTGGATAAGTACTTTGGGACCTTAAGTAATATCTTAAGATTAGTAAATCCATCACTTAATGTAGTTGATTTTATTAAGTTAGTAGCACTAGCATTTAAAAAAAAAAACATTTAAATTACAGTTTATTTTATTCATGCTCAAAAATCCCACTATTTTTTCGTGAAAAAATTATAAAAATATTCATAGTAGTTCTGACCTGACCTGAAGTTATGACCAAAAATGTTCGTTAGAAAATTAAAATCATAAAATTACAATTTGGTTCTAACACCTACAAATTTAGTGGCTTGTGTACCTTGGAGAGCAAAATGGCCTTTTTGCGGCCTCAGAAATGTTCGTATATGAAATTATTTGAAAATAAATTCCGTTTTTTATGTTTAACCTTTTTAAAAATATTCCAGTTAGTTTATAAAAAATATTTGCAATGAAAATCAAAAATTGGCAAAAAAAAGTAGCCTATTCAAAAATGCCCTAACGATCCAAATTTTTTATTTAGAATAACGTTTCTACACTCAATTTAACCTCAGAGATCTTACTATTTTGTTGTAAAAAAATTATGAAAATAATTCCACTGTTTTTCAAATTATGACTAAAAATGTACATCAAGTAAAAAAATTATAAAATTACTCAAAAAAATCATAAATCGCAATTTGATTTTAAAATCTTCAAATTTGTGTGACTTGCATGATAAAATCGCCTTTAACTCAAAAAGTTTTTAAGGCACAAAAAACTCAAAAATAATTGGACTTTTTTATGTGTAAAAAGAGTTTTTTTTTTAAGTTTTTTTTAAAGTATTAATACTTTAAAGAGCTTTTTATGGGTTTTATTTTTTTACACGAAAATGATGCCTCAAAACGCAAAAATTGAAGTGGTCTTTTTTGTTGAAAATTAATAGAATATATCAAAAAAACGACTTTTTTACAAAACAGTGGCGTATTCTTTTTTTTTCCGAAATATTTAACCCACATGTGCAGCAAGTCCGTGCCTGGTAACTGCTTAGAAAATAATATTTTTTTTTTTAAATTTCTTCGAGGCAGTTGAGACCATAGAAAAATTTCAACACTGCTTTGCCTGAAAAATGTCAAAATGCTTTCAATTAAAGAGAAAAAATGGAAATTTCCAATAAATAAATACTGACTGGATTCTTCCAGGCAGTTGAGATCGGAAAAAAACATCAACTGCCTGGAAGGAATAAAAAATTTCTTAAAAATTGAAAATAATAAACTGCCCAAATAAGCAAAACATTGTTGTAAAATTGAAAATTTAATTGGTCTAGTTAGAAAAATTAAAAAATGTGGGCATCGTATTTATTTAAGTTATGCATAATTTTGCCGCATTTTCAGAACATAAATATGTAATAAAATTGCTTTGATTCGAAAAATTGGAATTTTTTAATAAAAAAATGATGATTTGTTTCCTCCAGGCAGTTGAAGCCAAAAGCGAATAATAATGATACTATTATTTGATTTTGTTCATGAAATTCCTTAACTAAAAAAAACTTCAACTGCCTGGAAGAAATAAAAGATTTTTTTTAATTAAAAATCATTTTTTCCGAAGTTGATCCGGTTTTTTCCCAGGCAGTTAATTAGCACTACTTAATTTTATATTTTCCTGGCAATTAGACTAATTTATTTATCATTGCAAGCTAATATATTTTTTTTTTATTTCAACTATCTGGAACTGCTTGGAAGTAGCTGAAAACTGACTCAATACACTATGTACTATTTAAATGTCTGACAAAAATACAAATTAAGTTAGATTGTGTTGAAAAAATGAAAATTGATTGTAGCATCCTAGAAAACAACAAAAACCGATATGATTTCATCCAGGAGGTTGAGGTCATCCCTGGATTTGACTGATACTTCGTCGAGATATTTTTATTCAATTTTTCTTTGAACTAAATAAAAACCCAACCCAAGTTGCTTGGACAAAAATGGAAACCGACCTGCATTGTCTGAAACATGAAACCATAAGACAGCAGAGCTCTATTTCAATACTCAATAAATAAAACAGCAACATCATGTTCACATTACACTAATGGCAAATCGTGGCCAGGAGAGACTCGGCATTATCAGCAAAAATAATAGATCGTAGTAGCAGATAGATAAAAACTGACTTCAATTTCCTGGAAGTAAGTGAAAACTAACCTCAAGTGCCTGGACGAAATGAAGACTGACCTCAACTGTCTAAAATAAATAAAAACCAACTCCGAGTTCCTGGAAGTAAATGAAATCTAACCCAATTTCTTTGGATATAAAGGAAACTAATCTTTAATAACTTAAATAAATGAAAACTAGCTTTACCTACTTAAAGTAATTGAAAACTGACTGAACCTGATTTGCCTGGAAGTAAATAGTTAATTTTCTTTCAAACTGTTGAGGCTAGTTTCAATTGCTTTAAAGTAACGGAAGAAGTGGTTCATTTTAAACTTCAATTTTTTTCAGCAAATTGTGGTCAGTTTTTACTCTTTCCACGAATTTGGACTTAACTCTTCCAGGCAGTTGAAATCAGTTTCAATTTCGTCCATACTTTATGAGTCAAGGTTGAAATCATTTGACTTTTACTGCCGGAAAGAGGCATAGAATGATTTTAACATTAACTGACTTAAACTCTGACTGGATAAATTCATATATATTTCTAATTGCCTGGATAAAATAAAAATTGAGTCAAATTATTTGCATCAATGAAAAAACATACTTTAAATCCCTAGAAGAGATCAGGAATAATTACAGCCTCTTGGATGAAATCAAGTAAGTTTTTGTTATTTTCCAGTATATTGCGGTTAATTTTTATTTCTTCCAAACATTCTAATTTAATTCATATTGCTTTCAGAGACACTCAAATTGTTCATGATCTCTTCCAGGCAATCAAAGTCACTTCCCACCTCTTCCAGGCATTTTAGTTTATCAGTTAGTGGAAAAGATTCTAATTGAGCGCGAATTTTAGGTTGCTTCTTCATTTTCTGGGCAATTAAAGAAACTTCTATTTCTAATCAAAGAAAACCTTATGAAATTGAAGAAAATTCTATAGAGCGTTGCCACATAAGTGACTTAGCACTGAACGTTACAATTCTTCAATCAAATTATTAGTCATGAGTCAATTTTATTGCAGAAAGCATCCATCAAGTTATCAGGTAGTAAAAAAGGTTTTCATTTATCACTTTATTCAGTTAGGACTAATTTTCACTTCGGTTTAACAGTTAAAGAAACTATTAAATCTGGATTCAATTAGGGTGAAGACGATCCTTGTCTAATACTATTACAGCAGTTGCTCGATCCTCTTTTCTCTTATATAAGAGTTAAAGAAGTTTCTATGCAGCATTGCCAAGTATTACAACTCTACAATCTCATAATTAACTATGAGTAATTTTTATTGCAGAAAGCATCTATCGAGTACCAGGCGACAACAACAAATTCTACGGAACCTTCACCACTTCCACCAACGGTCTGATGGGTTCCGCCATCTGCTCCTTTACTTTGGAGGATATCCAGGCAGCCTTCAATGGAAAATTCAAGGAACAAGTAATAACATTACACCCCTGATCGATTTTAGACTTATTTCACGTGCTATTCCAGGCAACATCTTCTTCCGCCTGGCTACCGGTGCTGAGCGGACGTGTGCCAGAACCACGTCCAGGTACCTGCGTGAATAACACGGAAACCCTTCCAGATACTGTGTTAAACTTCATCAGATCTCACCCCCTAATGGACTCGGCAATAATGCACGAGCACGAGAAACCGGTTTACTTTAAAAGGGACGTTTTGTTCACCAGATTGGTGGTGGATAAAGTGAGGGTGGATATCGGCGGAGCCTATATCGATTATACCGTTTATTACGCCGGAACAAGTGAGAGATTCAACTTAAAGCACTTTGAGATGTTTAAAGTAATGATTGATTTAATTGCAGGTGACGGTAGGGTGCATAAGATCGTGGAATGGGTGAGCGAGCACCAAGAAGGCTCCTCGTCAATTCTTCTTGATATTTTTGACGTAACACCAGGGGAATCTATTCAGATTATGGAAATATCCAAGGAGCATAAGGCGCTTTATGTTGCCTCTGACAATAGGGTGAAACAGGTGGATTTGGTCATGTGCAATCGTCGCTACGATAATTGTTTGAGGTGCGTCCACGATCCTTACTGCGGGTGGGACAAGGACACCAACGTTTGCAAGCCATATTCACCAGGGTAAGTTTAATCACTCCAACAAACCTATACAGGGTGTTCATATGAAAACTTCCCACCAGGGATTTATCGAAAACAACTGTTTAAAAAAAAACGCCGAAATACGTCAAAAGGTTTGTCAGGGGGGACAACTTTCTAATCCAAAATTACTTCACCCCCTTTCACCTTCTGCCCCCCAGGGTCATCCCCTTAAAAATTTTAAATGGCAAGGGTATCGAGTAATAGCTTGTTTAAAAGGTCTTTCAAAGTCTTTTATTTTGACCTTTGATTTTTTTAAATCGGTCGATTCGTTTTCGAGAAAATTAGAAAAATCTTTGTTTATCTTAATTTGTTCAGATAATAAGTTTTTTTTTTTTTTTCATTTTGAACACTTATTTCAATAAGTGTTCAAAATGTTGTCCGTTTTTGACTAAACAATGATATAGGCGATGTTCAAATTCCTGACGGACATTTTCAAAAACATGTTGTGGGATATCATAGCAGCTGTCGATGATGCGTTGACGAAGTTCATCCAAACTTTCAGGTTGGGGAGTAAACACAATAGATTTCAAATGACCCCATAGAAAAAAGTCTAACGGCGTTATATCAGGAGATCTAGCAGGCCATTCTATAGGTCCCCTGCGCCCTATCCATTTATCTGGAAACTCGTCGTCTAGCCATTGCCGAATGGGAAGAACATACTGAGGAGGAGCACCGTCTTGCTGGAAATATATTTCAGCCTTGACAAACCTTTTGACGTATTTCGGCGTTTTTTTTTAAACAATGGTTTTCGATAAATCGTGGTGGAAAGTTTTTAAATGAACACCCTGTATATACCAACCAACAAATTTACTTGAATCCTTTAGATCTTATAAAAGAATTGCTTCTTCCAGGTTGCTCCAAGACGTATCAAATACCACAATAGACGTGTGCGACAGCAGCGTGGTGAAGAAGAAGATGATGGTCACCTGGGGGCAAAGTTTACACTTGGGGTGTTTCCTGAAGATGCCGGCGGTACTTTCTTCACAAACGATCACTTGGTACCACTATTCCAAAGAGAAGGGGCGCTACAAGATCCAGTACAGACCTGAGAAGTATATTGACACCTCGGAGCATGGTAAGTTGTGTAAAAAAAATGTCTAGTAGTAGTAAGTCTGAATGTGATCTTGTAGGATTGGTGATAATCTCGGTAACGGAAGCCGATTCTGGAAGATACGATTGTTGGATGGGTGCATCGTTGTTGTGCTCGTTTAATGTGACAGTCGATGCTCACCGGTGCTCTCCGCCCAGTAAAGGGAACGACTATCAGAAGATTTATTCAGATTGGTGTCATGAGTTTGAGAAGTACAAGTCAGCTATGAAGGTGTGGGAAAAGAAACAGACGGTGAGTTTGTGTTCGCATGTTTGGTGTATGTTGACCTTTAGATTCCAGATCTACTTTATGGATTGACGCGTTGAATATTTTGAAATCTCGATTTCACTAGTCGATTTTTTAAGCAAAAGTAGCAAGAAAAAAGGGGTCATTCGACTGGAGTTTCTCAAAAATTAAAAAAAATTGCTTTTTTGGGAGAACCGTTAAAAATTTCGAAATTTTAATTTCACTAATCGATTTTTTAGGCAAAATAAACAAGAAAAGAGGGGTCACTCAACCAGTGTATCTCAAAAATTAGGAAAATTAGCTTTTTTGGGAGAACCGTTAAAAATTTCAAAATTTTAATTTTAACAGTCGATTTTTTAGGCAAAATTGGCAAGAAAAGAGGGGTCGCTTGACTAGTGGATTTCAAAAATGTACAAAATTAGCTTATTTGGGATAACCGTTAAATATTTCAAAATTTTAACCTTTTTAATCGATTTTTAAGGTAAAATTAGCACAAGTCACTTGACCAGTGTATCTCAAAAATTAAAAAAATCAACTTTTCCAGGAGAATCATTCACCATATCAAAATGTCAATACCACCACTCGATTTTTTAGACAAAATTATTCGGAGCTGTCATGAGACCAGTGTACCTCAAAAGTTAATTCACCTGTCAATATCATATATCAAACTAAATTACATGCAACCGAGCATACACGCAGATAATACATTCGTAAGTGACCGTACACTACAAGATTTTTTTCTCCTTTTTGTTTCAGCAATGTGCCTCGAGACAAAACGCCAGCAGCAACCAAAACAGCCACCCGAACGACATCTATCGACCACTCGTGTGATTGCTCATAGAGCACGGACCTCTTTCACTCACTTATTTAGGTATACCTCTTTATTGGACTCTCGTTTTATTTGTGTAAATACGTTTTTTTTTTACGCGAGAGACTTTTTCCTAGTTTTATATTTTATTTTTAGGTTAGGTTTGTTCTCGTTTTATCATCCTACCCCATTATATGAGACTTATAGGTTACGGTTTATAGGAAACACGTGCTTAACTATAGTATATCCTAGTTTTCGATTGGGTTTTTATTTAGCAGGTTGGATCAGGTGAAAAAATGTGATTAAAGTAAACAAGTCCGGAGGTACATGATTTCTGTGCGAAAAAATGTCCTTTCTAAATTTTAAGTGTGAGAGAGAGCATGGAAATAATTAATCCTTCTTAATTAAGTTTTTAATAGAATAATTGACTTTTTTCTAAAGGTCTAAAAGACACACCTTAACTCAAACAAACCTTCTTGGACAAAAGTGAGGTTTCAAGAGTCCTCAAAGTGCATTTTTTCACCTCTTTCACCCCCAAACAACCTTCCTCCTCCTCCTCAAATTTCAATTTTGCATTTTGAATATGTAGGTCTGTGATATACATGTATTGTGTGCGGTGAAGTGAAACATTTAACAAACAAAAAAAAACTATTTTATTTTACTAATCTCGGCATTGAATGGATGTTAATTAATTAATTAAAAAAAAAATAAAAAATTCGACGCTTTTTTGACGTAACGTGTATTTTAATTAATTAAAGTAGGACCAAGGCGGGCGTGGCAGTTTTTATTAAATAAAATTTATTGTAAATTTGGTGCGTATTTAAAGCAATACTTCTTATTCATTCATTTTTTTCTTCTCTCGGTTCTGTTCTTAAACTTTATCAAAATCATTGGTTTAGTGGTTTTGGTAAAGCATCCTTTTCTTTTACGTGGTGTTTTGTAAAGGACAATCATACAGGTCTTTTATTTTATTATATATATATATTTTTCTTGTGTGAGCATTTTTACATAAAATTATATTTTTTTTGTTAAAAATTAATATGTAAAAATGACCACTGATTGTAGTTGAATATGAGGCTTTAGGAAACGTTTATTTTGGAGGGTGAGGCAATGCAAGGTTTTCACCTAGAGTAAGGGAAGAAAAGCATCGAAAGGTGTTTAATCAAGAAACAGTTAATTTGAAAATAATTTCTTTATGAATATTTTCCAAAAAACAAAGTATAAGGGTCATATATTTAATTATTATAGGGTCAGACATGTTCTTACAGATCGATGATGGTCACGAATTGTCAAACAAAAGAAAATTGTGTATTTTTTTTAATCGATTTTGCAAATGTTAATGTCAAAGGTTTACAAATTTAATTTAATTAAGGTCAAATATAATTTATATCAAAGTAATTTTGAATAAAAAATCCTTTGGGATTCAGAATTTCACGAGTAATTAAAGAGAATTTGAAAATTTACCCGTTTTCTTTAAATTATCTCAAAAACAAACTATTAGGCTTTTAGGAACAAATACAAGAAAGAATTATTGAATAAGTATTTTTTAGGTATTTTTATCATTCAAGGGTCATGAAAATTAAGGAAAATTTGAGATCTGATTGTGGGGAAACTAATGATCCAATCCTCAAAATTCAAATGGAATTTTCATACCCTGGATCTTCTGAATCCAATGAGAGTATCGGGAAAGTTGTACCTCTTATAGTTCCCGAGATAATGATGAGTAAGAGAGATCCAATAATTATTTAAATTTCGAATATTTCGAAGTCCTAAAGTTTTACTTAGATTCCAACAAACTTTTGAATTCTTGTGTTCTATAAGATTAAGTTTTGACGTAAAAAAATTTTTTTTTTAAATTACTAAGGCCTATAAAAATTACATAAATCGATGCGGAACAGAAATTGTCAAAGTGTATGTCATTTTTCTTATTTTTTTAATTACTTTGCAAAAATTGAGGTCAAAAGCTAACAAATTTAATTTTAATGGGGTCAGTTATTAAAACCAGGCATTTTGAAACAAATATTCATTAGTATAATTAATTTTACAGGTTGATATTTAGTTATTCCACGAACATTCATATTCCACGAATATGTATACAATTTTTTTTAAAATCAGCCTTTTTCTTCAAATTTTCTAAAAAACAAAACGATAGAAGAAATATAAAAACAAAAAAATTCACATATTTTTCTTATACAATATGTGAAATTTTTTTGGATTTCCTAGAAAATTTGAACATATAAGAATTGTTTAAAAAATCCCTTTCTTTTTTAATTTTTGTTAAAATGATCTTTAAGTCACAATGAACACTTCTAAAGTTGTAGGGTCAAAGGTTGACAAATTTAATTTTTATAGGCTCAAAGATCATTCTATAAACTGATAGAGGTCAGGAGTTTTTCAACAAAAATTCGTTCTTACAGAAGTTTTAAAATAATAATTTTTTTATTTTCTCAAAAACAGGTTCCAAAATTAATTATTTTCTTTTTTTTTTCTAATAAGTATCGAATTGAAATTCAGATGTTTGAATTGTTCTAAAATCATGTAAAAAAGGAGAAAAATGTCTATTTTCTAAAAAAAAATTAGAGTTAGTTGCATCATAAAAATTAGACAAGTAAGAAAAAGTTTCATTTAAATTTTCCAGGCAAGGCAATTTTTCTAATTAATATTATGGGGTCATATTGGGCAAATTGATTATGGCCACGAACTTTCAATTGAAAATCTTCAAAAGAAATTCTGTTTTTTTTTTTCAAAAAGTATGATTAGCGAATTCAAAGCATTTAATTTATTTGGATTTTTTAAAAACGAGGATTATAAAAATTATATTTTTTGCATTTTCCTGGATGAAAGCTTCTAGGCAAATTAGTAATAATTGTTCTAACTACTATGGGGGTCATATTACATTTTACAGGTCGTTGAAAACCATGAATTAATTTTTATAAATCGTTATAAAATATGGAAAAAATTGGATTTTTTAAAAGCAAACTCTATGGCTTATACATCAATAAAAAAAACACATTTTATTAAAAAAATTTAACAAGGTCCAAGACTTTTAAATAATTGTGTTTTAATATTATATCGTGAATTAAGACTAGGGTCAGGAATATACAGTATGGTGACTTTAACTGGAATAATTTCAGTTAAAACTAATCAAAATTTATCTCGCAAAATTCCTGAGACTCGTCGATTTAACAAGATAGTTTTTGTATTTTTTCACCTACAGGGGGGTTCCAAATTAACCCCAACTGTTTTTTTTTTCAAATGGAAAGCCACTTTTTTAAAACTCTCATTGAAAAGAGCCCTTCTTCTTGATTAAATTGCCCTATTTACTTTTGTGATTATCTAAAGGAGAAATACGAAAAAAAATAAAAACAATTAAATTATTAAAAGTGGCGTTTAATGTATAAGATGCTCAAAATGAGCTACATTTACTTGTTGGCAAAGCCCAAGACAATAATAAAATTCGTTTTTGACATTTTCTAACACCTATGAAGATATTTGTTGGATTTCTTGCCTAATACGTTCTTTGAGTTCGTCTAGCTTTTCTGGTTTGCTTATATAAATTTGACTTTTCAAATGTCCCCACAGAAAAAATCAAGTGGGGTTGGATCGGGAAAACGTGCCGGCCACTCGATTGCACCCCTTCTACCAATCCATCTGTTTGGAAAATTGTCATCTAAATACTGGCGTACATTACGGGCATAATGTGGGGGAGCACCATCTTGTTGCATCCAGATTCTTTCATCATACATACCTGGATCGAACTGACTCGGATATAAGGCACGTAAGACTGGAACTAGTTCATGTTCAAGAAATTCTAGACATTTTTCCCCAGTTGAAGAATATGGGCCCTTTAACTTGTATGCCAGCCCAAACATTAGTTTTCTGGGGATATTGTGTACTAGTTTCCCTTACCCAGTGTGGGTTCTTGTCAGACCAATAGCGACAGTTCTGCTTATTAACATGGCCATTTAGGGTGAATGTAGCTTCATCAGAAAAAAGGATCCACTCCGAAGATATGCGATTTTCGTCAATGGCGTTTATCATTAATTCACAGAACTGAACTCTGCGATCTGGATCGTCTTTCAATAACTCTTGAACGGGTTGCATTTTATAAGGTCGTTTGTTTGCACTTTTTAAAGTTTTTAGCACAGATTTATGATGAATAGAGTTTTCGCGAGCTTCAGACTATTGTTAAAGTGTTTAACAAGCTTCACATGCGTACCAAATATCAATTTTTTACTCCTTGTCTTTTAAAAGAGCTTTAACAAACATTATCTAATTCAAAAAATGAATTTTTTGGATGCAATTTGCCTCTATCAATAATTGAATCAAACTATTTAAAAAAACTTACGAACCTTTTGAGAGGAACCAAATATACTAAGAAAACAAAAACTGTGTATCAGTATGTTATATGAGACATACCGGCGCATCGAAAAGTTTCCACCCCGAATTTCTCCAAAATTACGTAAAAAATCAAAAAAAGCGCGCACTTGTCGCTTTTGATTTTTGGGGGATAAAATAACCTCGCATTTATAAATATTTAACATCAACCCTTACGCGGGGGTGAAAGCTACCCATAAAATTTTAAATGGGAACTGAACTCGAGTGATACCTCATTAAATTCATGTGGTTTATAATAGCGAAGTTTTAACTTGCTGTTTTCAGATTCTGTGATATCGCAGCTTGTCAAAATTTATAAAAAAATATTTTGTTTTATAATTAATTAATTATTTAGTCAGTCATTCTGGCTGTTTTCATCGATTTTAGAAGACCTTTGTCTTGAAACATCCCTCACGTGCCCAACTTCTTGAAATCTGATTTCGATTTTACTAACCGTACCTTGGTTAATAGGTGGCAAATCTGGATATTTCTGCCTGAATAAGTGGACAACCTCTAGCAGAGTACGACTTTTGTCATTAAGATTTCAATTTTGTGGGATTCGGATAAATAAGGCATTTTTTCAATATAAGTTAACTTATTTAACAACTGGTAGAAATTCACTTTAACAGTGACACTACAACAATGTCAGGAAATGTCTCCAATAAAATAAACAAACACGCCAAAAATTTACCAACACAAAATATTTCGAGTCTTTTAATAATTTAATGTTTTTTTTTCGTATATCTCCTTTAGATAATCATAAAAGTAAATAGGGCAATTTAATCAGGATAAAGGGCTCTTTTCAATGAGAGTTTAAGAAAAGTGGCTTTCCATTCGAACAAAAAAAATTGGGGTTAATTTGGACTCCCCCTGTAGGTGAAAAAATACAAAAACTATCTTGAAATGTGAAAAAAAATAAACAAAAATCGCCGGGTCTCAGGAATTTTGCGAGATAAAATTTGATTAGTTTTAACTAAATTTATTCCAGTTAAAGTCACCACACTGTAAAGCCAAAAGTCAACAAAAACCAGAAGTACAATTTTTCTTGTACAATATACGAAGTTTTTGAAATTTTGCGTCTTTATATTTGGAATATATGCGTTTAAAAAAGTTGATTTTCCATATTTTATTTTATTTTGGGGTTTTTAATCGACATTTCGCAAATCGATGAGGATCACGAATTTCCAAAGTGTATACGAGTAAAAAGTGTTTTTTTTGTTAATTACTAAAATGAGCTCGAAAGTTTAATGAATTTAAAAAGAGGTACCTTATGTTCCAGTCGGAATTTTTTTTTCATTTTTATCGGGCACAATTATGAATTTTCTAAGGAAAATAAGCGTCATTTTTTTAAAAGAATCATTATTAATTTGTTTGGATTTTTCAGAAAACAAGCTCATAAAAAATTAAACCTTTCTACTAATTTTTTTTAGTGTTTTTTTTTGTAAGACTTGTATATATTTTTTTTCATTTTTATGGGGGTCAAATAAGTCTTTGTAGATCAATTAGGGACAAAAATATAACTTTTTTTGAATTTTTCACAAAAAAACCTTATAAAAAATAGAGATATTTAAGAATTTAAGATTTTCTAGGCAATTCTTAAAAAAAAATATTTTTTTAATTAATTATGAGGTCTTTAATTTATATTTTGCTAATCGATAAGGGTCACTAATTTTTACTATAAAATGATGAAAATAAAATAAGAAATTTCTTCAATTTTCAATAAAATGAGCCAGTTCAAGTCACACAGTTTTTCAAAAATAGCTCATCAGACCGGAATTTGTCCAGGAAATTAAAGAGTGTTAAGAATTAATTGTTTTTTTTTCATTTTCCAGGAAACAAGATCCAAGACTTGCCAAATATTTAATGTTTTCGATACTATAGATATAATAATAACTTATTTATTGAGTTACCTAATTTTAATAACTTATTAATTAATAATAAATAAACAATTTGCAGATTTAAATTTCTTTAATTTGGATTTTATAGATAGCCAGTTTATAGGCAAAAGGGACATTTAATAAATTAGGATTTTTTTTGATGCCTTGAAGAAATGTTTTTTTTTTTTTGTAATTATAGGGTTTCGAATATACAATTTACAAATCGACAAGGGACGTGAATTTTCAAACTAGGTGCGACATTTTTCTTATCAAAATTAGATAGAATGAACAAATATAATTTTTTTTATTGATTTTTCAGAAAATTAATCAGAAAACATTGAAACGAAAAAAGTGCTACCCAATTCAATTTCAATAATGGTATCTAAATAAGGTTTTTTGAATTTTCTTAAAAAATAGTCAAATTCATTAAATCTGTATTTTCCCGGCCTATAAAAAATTACTTGCAATATTTTGGATACCAATCTGCAGATAGCTTATTAAAATTGAAAAAATTTAAAGAAATATGTTCAACCAAAAAAAATTAATTTCTGAATATAAGAACGTTACCGAAACCTCACAGACAAAAAATTTCATTACTTTTATGGGGTCAAAACCAATTATACAAATTGACGGAGGCAACGAATTTTCAAACAATTCTCCTCGGCCAAGAATAGAAATAAAACTTAAAATTTTAAAATTACATATTTTAATTATGAAAACACATTACAGAAACACATATGTGAATTCAAAAAAGAAATAAATCTGCTACTTTCTGAAATAAGTGGTGTTGCGTAAACGCATCAACGGCCTATAGTGTTAAGTGATATTGCCGAAAACAGTCAGCGTGTAAATAAATAGTGCAACGCTCACAAATATAAATTTGTTTGACTTCTACATACACGACATCTTCTTTGGGAGTCAGTCCTACTGATTACATGTCCAGAGTGATCAACCCTCACTTCACTGGGTGGTTCTAATGGAACTGGTCTAGCGACAAAGTTCTTTGTTTTTAATAAGCGTACGGCGATGAATTATTTAAAATTCAGTTGTGACATTTTATTGTGATTCACCGTGTTGTCGAGTTTCCGGGAATTGACAAGAGTACAGTCTATTGTATTTTTAAATAGTGGCCACCACCATGTCTTACCCATCACACCGATTCTATAATTTGCCACGCCATTATCATGCAAATCTACTCCTACCAGGTATTTATTATATTTGATTGACACTTCTTTTTTCGATTTTTTAATATATCTTTTAGCAGAAGTAAGAGGTTCTACATGATAATGGGTTCTAATTGCTAGACTTGTCTAGACACACTTGTGACAGGCAATTTCAGTTATTCGGCCGGTGATGCGATAACGCATAATTTATGACCTAATTAGGAAAACCCTGGTTCAACTAGGTCCCGGTTTTCAATTTTATAGTGTAGTTTGGAATGTAATTAGTGTTAAAAAAATACAAAACTTTGAAAATAAAAATATTAAATAGGAGTACATGATCCGGCTTTTTAAAAAATTCGTACAAGAAAGCAAATTAAAAAAATGGTTCAAATTTAATTCTGTCGCTTTTGTTCAACCTTGCGTCAATGGTACCAGCCCATATTTCAGGCGAAAAAAGCACTATTTTTTTATAAATAAATCATTAGTGCAGTGTTGCGTATACGCGCATCACTGGCCATAAATGGGTTAATGGGGTTACTAATACACGCCATAAAAAAAATCCTCTTATAACAGAAAACCTTACATTGCCCACCCAGTTAACCCATATATTAATTTCCTAAATAATATAAAATAGCATAGTAAGATTTCCCTATTGCTCCTTCAAATGAATACAAACGTCTTAGACCCTAAACGAATATTGAAATATTATTGTTGAAAAGTACTGTTTTTTAAAATGGCACCCCCTTAGACGGGGGTGCGCCCTATAGTATTTTGTAAATACCTATGTAAAGTTATCATTTTGTATTTTGTACTAGAAAGTGTACTGTATTCGATGATGATGATGAACTTTTGTAATTTGGGACTATTAAAGACTTCTTAGCGGGTATAATATTTGTTTAGGCTTTATTGAGTTTCTTCTTCAATATATATATTATACATTATATACATATCTATGCAATAATTTTAATTTGTACTACATTTAAGGGTTCTTGTTACGAATTTAACTGTAGATCTCCCGTTCCTGCGTAAATGAGATGGACGACTAATTAAGCTTTTTAATTACTATTATTTATACATGAAGACATTTGACTGATCAAGTTACACGTATATAAGTTAAGTGCCTCTCAATATGGTGGTTCAGTATTTTATTAATTAGTTTTAGGTTGCTTATATTATGCTTAATCATTTTATTTTGTTTAGTTTACTAATTTTTTCGGCGGCTACATGGTTTTTGTACTGAATTAAAAAACGTTAACGAAAAAATGTAAATAAAAAAAACTACATAATATGGTTCAGAATACCGGTTAGGAAGTAGACTATGTAAATTAAACGATAAAAATGCTAAAATAATAATATTAATAATAATAATAATAATAATTAATGCTCCCAGAAATAATATTAACAATAAATTTACATGTAAAAATTACGTTTTTTTTATTATTTTATTTCGTTTGAAAGGTCAAAGCTTATAGGTAAGTATCTCTGTATATTAATATGTTGAGTAGTAATTACTGTTGAGGATGTGAGGCCACGTCATAAATTTTTTCTAGTTAAACTGTATTTATTGCAAATTTGTGTTTTTTTTTGGAAAATTGACTAAAAAACCGATCTGTGATGTCACAATTTTTGAGGAAAATTCCTAAAGACCAAACCTAAATTTTATGAACTTTCAAATTCGTAGTTGGTTATCAAAATTTTTTATTATATTTGATCCGGTCGACGTATTACGTCACGATTGTTAGTCGTCTACATTTTTTCATCAGAAACTCATCAAATGGAAACGTTGGATTAACTAAGCCTAATTTGACTCTATTTTCACTATTATAACAATTTATTGTTAAGAAAAATCAATAAGAACTACACACGACATCAGGGTTGGCTTGAATATTATCTCAAAAAAATTCAATAGAAATCCAACACGTCGTTCAATTTTGGACTGTCAAAAATCAATTTATGACGTCAATAACATTAATTTTTTTACCATAACATTAGTAGACCAACTCAGGCTCAAATCAAGGCCACTTTATTAATCAAAAAAAAACGAAATTTAGAAAAACAAGACAACATAACGTAAAAATGGAAAGAACACGTGTTTGAGGACGTCATTATGACATTGACAGCTCACAGTTTACAGGAGTGAGACAACTGCGAAGGAGAATAATTTTTCCGATTTTAAACGAATTTATCGTCATTATATAGGGAGATGTAGAACACGAATTTTCAAACAAATAATTCCCCAAGTTGCGTTTTATGGCGAACTCATCAGAAAAAAACGAGCTTTTTATACAATTTGTGTATAATTTTTAAAAGATGACGTGACATACGCTTCACAGTTTTAAGGAATTACACAGAAGTCTTTTTCAATGTTAAAGAATATCATCAACAACTTGTAGGCAGATGAGGAGAACGAATTTTCAAACAAATCGTATCACAAATTACGCAAGATGAGCCTTGTTTTTTTATGATTTTTTTTCTCACATTTTATCAAAACATGTACCAATAAGAATACACTTTGACCAAGCCTATTATTAAAGAGACAAAGTCAGCACCCAAAAGCCATACGTTTTTAAATTTGAAACATGTAAAGTCATTCATCTATTTGCTTATTACGTGTGAAGTATTTTTTACTCAAGGGACAGTTGACAAGTGAAGGTATCGGCGGTCTGCGTATCTTATTGTACGGTTTTTATTGATATTTAATATTGCTGCAACTATTATTTTCTACTTGCTTAAATGTAGTCAATGCTACTTAAGTGTATCCAATATTTTTAATAAATTCAATATTATCCAAATAAAAATTGTCTACAGATTTTGTCGTTTTATTTGTATTTTTGCGTGAAAGGACAATTTTCTGTTATGCATTAACTACTTCAAATATATTGAATACGTTCATGTTTTCTAAATCCATATACCAATCTTGTTTGACGAACTGCAAGACATAGATGACAACAGGGTGTCAATTTGAGCACTTCCCAACCTTAATATTTTTCTTGCAGTTAAAATGATAGTGTTAAAGACACCGTAGATTTTATTAGTATTTTTAATTAAGGCATATTTTCTTTATTTTGGGTCAATAGTAAAAACTCAAAAATATTTATCTAATTACGACTATTTTGCGGCATAACATAATAAATCCATTTAAGGCACCGGGAAAAAGGTTATTTAGTCTGTATTTCACGGGTATACCGTCGAAGCCGCTGCCTCATAAGCAGAATTTTATTTAATGTTTTAACGATAAGGAAACGAAATACAGAACTGTTTTGTTCGGTAAAAGGCTCTGAGATTTTATATCGAATAGATTTTTTTGTATTTTTGTAGTCAGTCAAGAGTACACTTTTTATGTATCTTTTTTCGGTCTGGGTTTTTTTTTGTTTTTAATTTCGCTAGTTAACTTTTGTAATAATCCCTTGTTCAAATAAAGCATCTTTGTGACTGTTTTACTGGGTGTTTTATTTTTAACGAACCGTCGTAACCACAGTCGACAGATAGGTCATAAGTAAAAACGTGTTTTGGGTGTAACTTTACAGTAATTTTTGATCGGAGAATGAACTTCTTCCAAGTGGTTGAGTACATTCAACCATGTGACAGAGAGAGAAAAGAGACTACAACTCAACTGCCTGTAAGAATATTTTAATTTCTTCTTCCAGGCAGTTGAGTGCATTCAACCATTGAGCTTCAAAATAATTTTTGATAGATGACAAGTGACAGTTTGCAGTCAAAGAACTACACAAAAGCATATATTATCGAAATATTAGAGGTTTGACATTCATTCTATAGAAGGATTAAGGACACAAGGAGAAAGGAAATTCCAATTCAACTACTTGAAAGAAAATAAAATATTCTTCCAGGCAGATGAGTGTATTTAACCATTGAACTTTACAGTAATTTTTGATAGGTGAGAAGTGACATTGACAGCTTGTAGTCAAAGAACTACACAGAAGCACATATTTTCAAAATATTAGGAGTTTGTTATTCATTCTATAAAAGGATCAGGGATGCAAATTTTAAAACAACCCGCATTACACTTTAATGCATGGATAGAGAGAGAAAGGAGATTTCAACTCAATTATTTGGAAGAAAATAAAATATTTTTCCAGGCAGTTAAGTGCATTTAGCCATTGAACTTCACAGTAATTTTTGATAGGTGACAAGCGACATTGACAGCTTGCAGTCAAAGAACTACACAGAAGCGTATATTTTCCGAATATTAGGGGTTTGATATTCATTCTATAGAAGGATCAGGGACACGAATTTTCAAACAAATCGCATTACACTTTGATGCACTGAGATTTCAAGTCAACTGCCTGGAAGAAAATAAAATATTCTTCCAGGCAGTTTGAGTGCGTTTAACCATTGAATTTTACAGTCATTTTTGATAGGTGACAAGTGACATTGATAGTAGCTACACAGAAGCATATATTTATCAAATATTAGGGATTGGCATTCATTCTGTAGAAGAATCAGGGATACGAATTTTCAAACAACTCGCTTTACTCTTTAATGCATTGATAGAGAAAGAAAGGAGATTCCAACTCAACTGCCTGGAAGAAAATAAAATATTTTTTCAGGCAGTTGAGTGCATTCAACTATTCAACTTTACGGTAATTTTTGACAAGTGACATTGATAGTTTGCAGTCAAAGAACTACACAGAAGCATATATCATCCTAATTAGGAGTTTGACATTGATTCTATAGAAGAATTAGGGACACGACATTCGTTCTATAGAAGGATTGAAGACACGAATTTTCCAACAAATCGCATTACACTTTAATGCATTGATAGAGAGAGAAAGGAGATTCCAACTCAACTGCCTGGAAGAAAATAAAATATTCTTCCAAGCAGCTGAGTGTATTTTAACCATTGAACTTCACAGTAATTTTTGATAGGTGACAAGTAACAATAGCTTGTAGTCAAAGAACTAAAGGAAGCGTATATTTTCCGAATATTTTTATTTTATTTTAATTACACCACTCCACAGAAAAAATTCCAATTATTGAGTGGGGGAAAAAAATACAATATTATACAAATTACAATCCAAAACTAGAGAAAAAAAAAGAATACATTATTAATAGCAATAGTTTCCTACAATATTATACAATACTTGAATAAAAAATAATTTTGTTTATGTCTACTATCTAGGAAAAGCGTACTCTTTTAATTTCGGACAAACTGCAGTTGAATATGTCACATTGATCCTGAACAGAATTAAAAGTGTCACATGCTCTACGCATTGGAGAATATTTACAAATATTCGTTCTAGGTCTAGATAGGTAAAATGTGTCAGAATTTCTAGATGATATGCGGGGCACATGAAGATTTACATGTCGTAATAAGTCTGGCGAATCAATTTTATTATTAAGAAGTTTAAATAAAAATTTCGGATCAGCAGATTTTCGCCTCTCCTCAAGACTACTAAAGGGGTACCTTTCTAGTAGGCGTTGATGTGAAAAACCAATTTCTGGGTACACTCCGTCACATTTATATGAAAGGAACTTTAAGAATTTACGCTGAACATTTTCTAGTTCATGTATATGATTCATATAAAATGGTGACCACACAGAAGAAGCATATTCCAGTATTGATCTCACATAAGATTCATTCATCACATAAGCTCCGATTAACAATGTCCTGAATGTGTGGCTGAAAGGAAAGAGTGCTGTCGAATGTCACCCTGAACTCCGTTGATCTCGGGACAGTCTCACTGTCCATAGTATAGTCATACATAATCAGGTTTTTCTTCAAAGAGTAAGAAACAACTTTACACTTGGCAGCATTAAGAGGAAGATTGTTATTTTTGAGATTAATATTATTTTGCAATTCCATACAATCTAAGATACTATTGATGCCATAATACAATTTTGTATCATCCGCATATAACAAACTATTTACAGTGAGCTGTTCCGATATACTATTAATAAATGTGTTGAAGAAGAGCGGCCCCAATATGGAGCCCTGTGGAACTCCAGATGTTGCAACTATCTGAGCCGAACTACGGCCATAACATTCCACGTGCTGAAGACGACCCGTAAGATAAGAGCTAAAAAAGTGTACTAGGTGGGAAGAAAAACCGTAGTTTTGGTCAAGATTATGTAGAAGAATACCATGATCCAGACGGTCAAAAGCCTTCGAGAAGTCTGTATAAATAACGTCAACCTCTGACCTGGCATTTATTGACTCAGATATATGTTCTGTAAGACAAACTAAGTTTGTGGTGGTAGATCTACCTTTCATAAATCCATGTTGACGATGATATATAAGACCCCTCATTGAAGGAAATAAGGCCGAATGAAGAACACGTTCAAAACATTTAGAAAAGTTGTTGATTATTTTAATTGGCCGATAGTTCTCGACGAGATTTTTATAATTTTTTTTGTGTACTGGAATTATCTTTGATGACTTCCAGAGGTTCGGGAAACGTTCTTGTTTTAGAGCCAGATTAAAGAGAACTGTTAACGGTTTAGCAAAAATACAAGCACAATCATATAAGAGAAAAGCTGGTATTAGGGGTTTGATATTAGGGGTTTGATATTCATTCTATAGAAGGATTAGGGACACGAATTTTCAAACAATACGCATTGAACATTAATGAGAGAGGGGTTTAACATTCATTCTATAGAAGGATCAGGGACACGAATTTTCAAACAAATCGCATTACACTTTAATGCACTGAGATTTTAAGTCAACTGCCTGGAAGAAAATAAAATAATCTTCCAGGCAGTTTGAGTGCGTTTAACCATTGAATTTTACAGTAATTTTTTATAGGTGACAAGTGACATTGATAGTTTGCAGTCAAAGAACTACACAGAAGCATATATAATCCAAATATTAGGAATTGGCATTTATTCTGTAGAAGAATCAGGAACATGACTTTTCAAACAGTTTGCATTACACTTCATTGATAGAGAAGGAAAGGAGATTCCGACTAACTGCCTGGAAGAAAATAAAAATATTCTTCCAGGCAGTTGAGTGCCTTTAACCATTCAACTTTACAGTACCTTGTTACAAGTGACATTGACATTTTGCAGTCAAAGAATTACGCAAAAGCATATTATATTTTCCAAATATTAGAGAAGGAAAGGAGATTCCAACTTAACTGCCGGGAAGAAAATAAAATATTTTTCCAGGCAGTTGAGTGCATTCAACTATTCAACTTTACGGTAATTTGTGACAAATGACATTGACAGTTTGCAGTCAAAGAACTACACAGAAGCATATATCATCCTAATTAGGGGTTTGACATTTATTCTATAGAAGAATTAGGAACACGAATTTTCAAACAACTCGCATTACACTTTAATGCATTAATAGAGAGAGAAAGGAGATTCCAACTCAACTGCCTGGAAGAAAATAAAATATTTCTTCCAGGCAGTTAAGTGCATTCAACCATTGAACTTCACAGTAATTTTTGATAGGTGACAAGTAACAACAGCTTGTAGTCAAAGAACTACACAGAAGCGTATATTTTCTAAATACTAGGGTTTTGATATTCATTCTATAGAAGAATTAGGGACACGAATTTTCAAACAACTCGCATTACACTTTAATGCATTGATAGAGGAAGAAAGGAGATTCCAACTCAACTGCCTGGAAGAAAATAAAATATTTTTTCAGGCAGTTGAGTGCATTCAACTATTCAACTTTACGGTAATTTGTGACAAGTGACATTGACAGTTTTCAGTCAAAGAAATACACAGAAGCATATATTATCCAAATATTAGGGGCTTGACATTCATTCTATAAAAGAATTAGGGACACGAATGTTGAAACAACTCGCATTACACTTTAATGCATTGATAGAGAAAGAAAGGAGATTCCAACTCAACTGCCTGGATGAAAATAAAATATTCTTCCAGGCAATTGAGTGCATTTAACCATTCAACTTTACCGCAATTTGTTACAAATGACATTGACATTTTGCAGTCAAAGAATTACACGAAGCATATATTTTCCAAATATTAGGAATTGACATTCTTATAGAAAAATCAGGGACACAAATTTTCAAACAACTCGCATTACACTTTAATACACTGAGAAAGAGAGAAAGGAGATTCCAACTCAACTGCCTGGAAGAAAAAATATTCTTCCAGGCAGTTAAGTGCATATTTTAACCATTGAATTTTACAGTAATTTTTGATAGGTGACAAGTGACATTGACAGTTTGCAATCAAAGAACTACAGAAGCATATATTACCCAAATATTAGGGGTTTGTCATTCATTCTATAGAAGGATCAGGGACGCGAATTTTTAAACAACTCGCATTACACTTTAATGCACTGATTTATTTAATCATTTTAGGCCTAATTTTCATGTAACCATTTATTGTTATCGAAGATTGTATGAAGATCTATTTTCGGAACAGCAATGATTAGTTGTCCTCGGTTAATTTATTTATTTGTTACTTATCTGATGGAAGATATGTTCTACTTTGTAGTAAATTTAATTTTAGTTTTTTTTTTTTAACTGGATAGATTAAGAGAAAGAGTAGCTTTAAGCTAATCTTCGTCTGTTCAGGCAAATACTGTATTTTGCAGGGTTTGTTAAATAAAGACGATTCATTATTATTATTTAAGAGAAACAAAGGGGATTCCAACTTAACCGCCTGGAAGAAAATAAAATAATTTTCCAACAGTTGAGGCCATTGAACTTTACAATAATTTTTGATAGGTGAAAAGTGACACTGACATTTTGTAGTCAAAGAATTACACGAAGCATATATATTCCAAATATTAGAGATTGACATTCATTCTGTAGAAGAATCAGGGACGCGAATTTTCAAACAATATGCATTACACTTCATTGATAGAGAAGGAAGGGAGATTCCAACTCAACTGCCTGGAAGAAAATAAAATATTTCTTCTTGGCAGTTGGGTGCATTTAACCATTTAATTTTACAGTAATTTTGATAGGTGACAAGTGATATTGATAGTTTGCAGTCAAAGAACTACACAGAAGTATATATTATCCAAATATGAAGTGTTTGATATTCATTGTATAGAAGGATCAGGGACACGAATTTTCAAACAATGCGGCAGAGAAACCAAAAAGATGCCAACCCACCTGTCTAGAAAAATATTTTAATTTCTTTCAGGTAGTTGAGTGTATTCGACCGTTTGACTTGTTTGTAATTTTTTACAGCAAAACAATTAATTTTTTAAATGCCTACCTACCGGCAGACCAAGAAAGTGAGCCTTGAAGCAAACACTTTTTTCTGCATAATTTTGAACCTAGACAAAAATTAACTTGATTTTTCAACCACAAGCAGATAAAATATGAAAACTTCCCTGGGTTTTCCACAACGTTTAATAACCAGAAAATGAGACTTTAAAATAAAACAAAAAAAAACCCAATTTAAACTAGTAATAAAAAAGCTAATTTCCAAACGATTCTCCTCATTGATGACCGACAAACTAACCGAAAAATTGCTCACATAAAAACCGGATCATAAAGCCACATTTTACAAAAGGAGAACGCGCTCGGAACGTCGAATAAATGGATGCCACGGTCGCGCGTTTCCATATAACAACTACGACACACAAGTAACGTCGAGGTTCGCATCATCGACCCTATACGCGAGCCCGATCCATTCGAAAACGATAAATGTCAAAGCAAATTACTTGTGAAATGCAGTTTGAGTTGGCCATTGTAATGGACTCGTTCGTCACCTCGACCGCCGCACCACCATATCCAGAAATAACAGGTGCCGTAAACGCGCTTTATGCCATTTTAACTACCTCCATCCCGTTCTCTCTTTATTCGTTACCTGACGAGGAGGAAATTCGATTTTGATTTGCCATAAAATTGGTCGTGTTTTTAATATCAACCGAGATAACACCAAAATTAGTTCGGCTATTATCCAGTATGTCCAAATCGGTTGAGGATATTCGTTTGTATTCTTGTTATTGTCCAATGTCGAAAGTATGGATTTAAAAGAATGCTTTTTGCAACGGCTGATTTTGACAAATCGTCTATAACTTTTAGTTTATCGGGTTGCTAATTTATGTTGTTTTAGAGTTGAAAGTACAGGCTGAGTTTTCAAAATGTTGAAAACCATCGGTGAATAACGGACCACATCCTGAATGGAGGATGTCAATACTAAATGTAAAAAACACGTTCCATGATTAGTGAAACCATGTTTGAAAATATTCACTCACTTGAAATACTTAATTCATTTATTTGTAATTTTTTTTTTTTTAAATTCGTGTGATCCCAAGTGTTTTCCCTTATTTTTCTCTGTTAAACGTAAGTAAAGCAATTAATAAATATTTTTGCTGTTCATTTGAATGCATGTTTACAGTATATTGTCCAGAGCCCAATTTTAAAGCTTAGAGTATCTGGGATATTCTAGAAACTATGAGATTATACCAGAAATCAATTGTTGTATTTAAGCCACTAGAAATCAATAATTAGTTGCCAATAAGAGTCAAATTATTTTGCTTCTTCCAGGCACTCCAATAAAAAAAACATCAATATCTTAATTAATAATGTAAGGATTTCAATCATTTTTTCAATAGTTAATTTAAGAGTCCTTTGAGCATCCTAGAAATCAATAAATATTATATTTGAGCTACTATAAATCAAGATATTCAGATGCCAATAAGAGTCAACTTATTTTATTTCTTCCCGGCACTTCAGTGAGAAAAACGTCAATATCTTGATTTTTAGTTTATGGATTTTAATCATTTTTTCAGTGGTTGATTGAAGAACCTTTGAATTAGTCAAGAAATCAATAATTACAACTTTTTAATCACTAAAAATCAAAATATTCAGTTACCAATAAGAGTCAAATTATTTTGCTTCTTCCAGGCACTCCAGTGAAAAAATAATCAATATCTTGATTACTAGTGTATGTATTTTAAAATTTTTTACAGTAGTAACTTGAGCAGCCTTTGAAGTATCCTAGAAATCAATAACTACAACATTTTAGCCACAATAAATCGATATATTCAGCTGCCAATAAGAGTTAACTTATTTCATTTCGTCCAGGAACTCCAGTGCGAAAAATATCAATATCTTAATTTCTAATGAATGGATTTCAAACATTTTTACAGTAGTGACTTGAAAAGCCCTTGGAATATCCTAGAAATCTATAATTACAATATTTTCAGCCACTAGAAATCAATATATTTAGGTGCCAGTTAGAGTGAAATTATTTTAATTCTGCCAGGTACTCCAGTGAGAAAAATATCAATATCTTGATTTGTAGCGCATGGATTTTAAAATTTTTTATAGTAGTGACTTGAAAAGCCCTTGAAGTATCCTAGAAATGAATAAATCTAACATTTAAATCACTAGAAATCAAGATATTCAGTTGCCAAAGAGTCAAATCATTTTATTTTTTGCAGACATTCCAGTGAGAAAAATATAAATATTTTGATTTTTGCTATATATACTTGATATTGAAAATACAATTTTTTAATTTACTAGCCGACATTATAAGTCATAACCTGGAAACCAATTAAAATAATCTCGTATTTTTTTCACGTCAATATTGTGGGATTCCTAAAAATGGATAAGTAAATGTCTTAGAGTGTGTTCTGATAATGTCACCTGTCAAGAATTGATTAACCGTGAACCAGTTGAGAGCTTTGAAATGTTGGTGCTTTTTGTTTTGAAATTCGTCTCCTTCATCAGTTTATCTAATGATTAAATATTTAAATTTCATAATTCTGGTGTCAGTTTTAAACGTCATTTCTCAACAACTATGAAATGTGAATGAATTTCATTGTCTTTTTGTCTTATGAGTTTTCAAATAAATTTTTTCCAATTATTTACTCTATTGAATTTCAAAATAAAACACACCAACATTTCAAAGTTCTCAACTGGTTCACTGTCTATCAATTCTTCACAGGTGACATTGTCCGAACACACTCTAAGGCATTTTCTTATAGATCTGCACGCAAAAATCCTATACAACGCGTAACCTATTGAGTAATTTAACTGAACCTTATAAAAATATTCCCCCCAACTAACCTCAAGCCTATTAAATTCCCTTGTCGTAGAAATTCAAGTGTAAATGATCGTCTGTCTATCGCTTTGATGTCGATATATATCCTTCAAAGCGGACCATAATCGGATTACATCCGTCTCGCTGGCCCCAGAGATGCACTACTACGAAAGGAAAACCACGCATGATTGACACCGAATTTAACACACATTTCGGGCGGTATTTAATTGATTTAACGTGATCGTGAAGATGAAGGGACATTTATAAGACGTTAAAAACACGTCGATTAATCGCATAAAAGCGATTCCGGGAAGTTACTACATTAAAGGAAGCGTAAAACGAATTTGATGGCAAATAGTCGTTTTTAAACTATTTGGGCCATTAAGTTATGCATGACTAGGGAATGGAACGTTAGTTCCGCATGAGTTGGATATGTAAACGTTACAGTCGGCTTATCAGTTTTGTGGTGGCCCGGTGATACGTACGAATGCCTCGATTCGCTCGGTTTTTCTTTGCTTGATGAAAGAATTGTCATCAATGGCCGCCAAAAAAAAATTTTTAATTATATATTAAAATTCTTTAACAGAGCTGTCATTAAAAACTTACAAATCGATTAATAAGATGAGTTTTCAAACATATGGGGCTGTTTTCTCACGTTTTTCTGATAAACCAACATTAGCTCTGTTTCTGCTCAACAGCTTGTTATACAGGGTGTTCGAAAAATAGACGGAGATATTTCAATGGGTGATTCCTTGTAAAAAAATATGAGAAAAAGTTTGTATAGACATAGGTCCGGAAATGCACAGTTTTCAAGATACAGGTTGATAAATTTTGTATGTAATGTATGCACGTGCTTACAGTAATTGTTAGGCAGCGAGATGCCTATATGCAGAAGGGTTTCCCCAACGACAACTTCCACATAGTAAAACCTTTTAAAGCGTAGACCGTAGATTACGGGAAAGAGGGTAGATTTTCTTATTTATTTTTCGTGATGTTTTTGACAATAAAGTTACTTAGGAAGTTTTGCTATTCCCACCAATGATAGAGGTCGGCCGAGGTTCGTAAGAACTGAGTTTGAGGAGGCAGTTTTACGTACCGTGGAATAAAATCCTGGTGTAAGTACCTGGACTATAGCAGCTCGATTAGGGGATATTCATTCCAATAGCGCTGTGTGGCAGGTTCTCTCCGACAACTTTTGTATCCGTATCATATTCAACGTGTGCAGGCATTATTACCAAGAGATTTTCTGCCCCGTTTGCGGTTTTGCCAATGGTATTACGAAGAAGTTAATAATAACAGAAATTTTAATAGAACCATACTTTTTATGGACGAAGCTGGATTTCGGCGTGATGTTATTGTTAATTTTCATAATACTCATGTATGAGTGACGAAAATCCCCATGTTTACGTACAATGTTGCCACCAAGAGCAATTTTGTTCAAATGTGGTGTTGTTGGTGACAATTTAAATGGACCTTTCTTCTTTATTCTTAGATTAAATGGCGAATCTTACTTAGAAATTCTTCAACAAGAATTGCCCGTATTGCTAGAAGAAGTTCCTCTGAATGTACGTAATCAAATAACTTTTACTAAAATGAGGAAGAGCTCCATCGTGCAGGAGCTCCTCATCATTTTAGTATAGCGGTTGGAACTCATGGGGGAACCATTTGGGGAAAATTGGGTTGGAAGAGGTGAACCAATTCAATGGCCACCTCGCTCCCCTGACTTATATCCAATAGATTTTTTTTATGGGGACACCTTAAAAGTCTGGTTTATGCTATTCCCATACAAAAAATAGAGAATTTTAGCTCGAGTGCGTCGTTTAATGATTCGTCGAGTGAGAAGGTGTACAGAAATGGATAGTGGACATTTTCAACATTTGTTGTAGTTGTTGTTGCAATAAAAAGCTCCTAGGAATGTTTTTGATTTTTTGTTTTCCAAGGCACTTGTGATTTTTTTACCAAAAATTAATAAATCAATTTTGTCCAGTGGCATGTAAAACGGTCAAAAATTAAGTGACATACAAAAAAAAATACGAGAGGCAAAAAAGTTGTATTTTTAAATGCTTATTCAAACAAACAAGTTGAAAAGCAGGCAGTGGCGTACATTTTTTTGCCAATAATATTTGCTCTAGATGTCCCCCAGGACGCCACTAGACCTTATAATTTTAATCTAATTAGGGCTAAATTAGCCTCTTAATACAACAAGTAATACTGCCAAATTTCAAAAGAGTCGAGTAATTTTTTTTTTACATTAATAAAAAATTAATATTTAAAAAAAAATGTATCACCCTGTAACTTGAAAACTGTGCATTTCCAGACCCATGTTTATAAAAACTTTTTCTCATATTTTTTTACAGGGAATCACCCATTGAAATCTCCGTCTATTTTTCGAACACCCTGTATAAATGGTGGGTGAATCACTAAGTGTATTTATTTTCTATTAATCAAGTGATCAATCATAAGCATAGATTAACGGTTTGAAAAGTGACTTGCATGGTCTGTCTGTGATGTGATTACACGTCTATAAAACGAGAAAAATAAGACTTAACATGATCGTATAAAGCCACTTAACCACTAAATGGTCTATAAAGTAAACATAGCCAAAACAAGACATTAATTTCATTGCGTTGCTGGGGTAGCGTGAAGATGACTTCGCCGATGGGGCGAACCTTATCAGACCGCATGCCGAGTCCCTTTCGCACATTCCGACCCCGAATGTAATCAACTGTGCATGATGAATGTCTCGCATTAACGGCCTTTTACTCGCCCGGACATCAGAAAACTGTTCCATTATGAATCCGGCCTTATTAAGGCTTTAACAAAGCTATGATTTATATATTTTCGGGGTATGAGTTATACGTAGTTTTTGGGTTTCGGGGTTGGGTTTCCCTGGTTATTCAGATTACCGGTTCAACTGAAATTGAGCCAAAAACTAAATGAATATTTTACAGTGCAGCAACATAATTTTTACAATGGTCAAAAGTACTAGAATGAGACTAATTGCATATAAGATAATTTAAAATTTTGAGTTAAGCATACGACAGGTAGAAAGTTTAAAGAACAATTAAATCATTTATTACAACATTACAAGTTAGGAATTTCGATACACTATAAAAATACTTGACAATTAAAAATCTCTTTTCAACATCCTTTCATTAACTTGATTTTTTAAGCAGCATGACTCTTAACCCTCAAATCCATTCTTATGAATCCCACAACAATGACGTAAAAAAATATGAGAATATTTTAATTGGTTTTTATGTTATGACCAAAAATGTGGCCTAGTTATTTTTCTCGCTAGAATGTCTGCAAAAAATAAAATAATTTTATTCTTAATGGCAACTGAATATCTTCATTTCTAGTAACTTTAATGTTAGAATTATTGATTTCTGGGATACTCCAAGGGCTCTTCAAGTCACTACTGTAATTAATTTTAAAATCCCTACACTAAAAATCAAGATATTGATATTTTTCTCACTGGAGTACCCGGAAGGAATAAAATAAGTTGACTCTTATTGGCAATTGAGTATTTTGATTTCTAGAGATTAAAATATTGTAATTATTGATTTTTAAAGCTCTTTAATCAACTATTGAAAAAATAATTCAAATCCATACACTAAAAATCAAAATATTGTGATTTTTCTCACTGGAGTGCCTGGAAGAACTAAAATAAGTTGACTCTTATTGGCAGCTAAATATCTTGATTTTTAGTAATTCAATGTTGTAATTATTGATTTCTAGCATACTTCAAAGGCTTTTCAAGTCAATACTGTAAAAATTTTTAAAATCTTTACACTAAAAATTAAGATATTGATATTATTCTCAGAGGAATGCCTGGAAGAAATAACTTAATTTGACTCTTATTGGCATAAATAAATATCTAAATATCCTAAATATCTTTATTTCTAGTGGCTAAAATGTTGTAGTTATTGATTTCTAGGATACTTCTTTTTAATATAAGTAAATACCTTAGAGTATGTTCTGACAATATCACCTGTCAAGAATTGATTAACCGTAAACCAGTTGAGAATTTGAGTATTGAAATTTTGGTGTGTTTTGTTTTGAAATTCGTTTTCTTCATCACCTTATATAATTAATAAACATATAAAATTCATGATTCTAGTGACATGTCAAGTGTGTCAGTTTCAAACATCATTTGTCAATAACTGTGAAATGTGAATGAATTCCATTGTCTTTTTTTAAATTTTTTCTTTTATGAATTTTCAAACATTTTTTTTGCAATTGAGTAAATAATTGGGAAAAATTAGTTTGAAAATTCACAATACACATCAGCCTATAAAATGAATATTAAATTTGAAATTTGAATTGATCATTCTAGGCACAGTTTCCTAATTTAACAAATTAAATTTGCGTTTTTTTTTCATTCATTTTATTCATTTTCCAAGCATTTAAAAAATATTAAAAAATTCTGGAAATTAGCAATGTTTAAAATACAAAAAAGTGAAAGGTGACGTGTAAATAAAATAATGTGTAAAATAATATAAATGATCAAAAACCAATCTTGTTTTTTTTATTTAAAAATTCTCTTTGCCTTTAAAAAATTACGAAAAGTAGTGAAAATATGAATGGAATATTACCTTATTATTTATCGGTTACTTCGACTATTAAAAAAATATATATTTAGTAAAGAGATTTATTCATTAAAAAGAAAAACTTTCTACAATATAAAACACTATATATTATGACTAATTACAAAGTTACACATCTACAGATGTGTTGTTTTGGTTTTATTTAATAGACCAGACATTCTGCTGCAATAGAGTATAATTCTGGCTATTCCTAAATCCTGCAAAGGGGAATATACAGGGTAACCCAAATTCAAGCCTCATTATAGGAATTTTTGTGTGACAAAAAATTTAATACTAAAAAATTCAGCGTTTTACTAAAGGAAACCTTTGACTTATAAATTAGTCTTTTTAGTTGGTACAAGAAAAAAATCCACGTTCAAAGTAAATAATTTCCAAATTATTTTTGTTCCAAACTCGAAGGTACATTTCACGTTTCTCAACGGTACGTATGCATTTTATATGGCATTTTCATGCAAAAGGGCTCTATAGAGCTAAAAGTGGTATCATTTCTCAACTCGCCCTCCTTTAAGGAAATGAACGTGGCGCAACGAACAGTATGCAAAAGTCACCTTCCATTTGGCCCGTATCAGATAACTCGCGAAATAGTTTAAGGAACAATTTGTATCGCATAAAATTCACGTGAGAGTTTATGAAATCAGATGGAATTTCTTCTGCCGGTTTTTAAAATTGAATTTTTTCCCTTATATGGCAATTTTATGTTCGGAACGCTTTTAGTATAGTTTTATAGTATATAAACCGCGCGGGACGGGAGGTGGGGTTAAAAAGCCATTTTTAGATTAAACACGTTTCGCACATGGGGTTACAAACAGGTCTCGTAAAACGACCGTTTTATTCCTGTCGGGACTGCTTACGGAAACCCCTTTATATGTTTTATTAATCTGTCATAAAACATTATTTACCAGTTGTAAAATTTCTATATTAAAACGCTGGTTTATGGTGACGGTTACGTGAGTGAAAGCTTATTAAACACTAGGGTGGAAAAACGACTTTTTTCACTCTAGGGAGATTTAATTATATTAGAGAGTTAAGTATTTTAAATTTAAGCTAAATAAAAATTTTAATATACAGACCGATTGAGAAAATGAATTTTCAAACTAACCACTGTTGAAACTGGAAAATATCTTAATGTACAAAGTCTCATTTTAATCTGTATTTTGACTTTGATATTATTATTGAAAATTACTAATAATTTATCAGTTTTTATTATTTAATTTATATTTTGCATGACACATGTATCGTCGTACCAAGCTAATTTGGGTAACTAAGAAAAACACCGCAAAACGAGTTAAGAAAAACAACATGATTGGTGTAGTAAAAATCGTAATTTTTGATGTTAGAATGCAATAAACGCACTTAATTTTGGTTTCAATTTTTTTTTAATTGAATTAATTATACTTAATATCAGGTCACGTATTTTATTCTCCTGTAAAATTAATTAGTTGACGTGACACAGGGGCGGTACACAGCCATCTTTATAACCGAATTTTGAGGTATGTGGCTTGGTGAGAAAAAATTATTATATTACTGTTAACGTGCTAATTAATTTTCCATAGAAACAAATGCAATTTCAATTTTATTGCTACTTTTTCAATAAACTAATTTTCATGACGCATACACGGTACAAACGGCCTGCTAGGCTAATTTGGATAAGAGAAATTAGTAGAAAAGACACGTCAATTTGACCAGGTCATGCATTTTATTATCCCATAAGAATATATAGTTACACAACTTTAAGACCAAAATTCGAGGTGTGGCACGTATATGGGTCACGTGTCCTGGGAAGAAATAATGTTTTTAACTCATTCTCGGATACTATGAGTGCACTTTTCTACCAGTGAGTCCTGCATACTTGGAATTTTATTGAGTATATGCAAATAACCACATTAACCATTTTTTTAAATTTAATTTTGATTGATTATTGCAGGGAGAATAAAGATATACATACCAACATTGCATACCGTGAAATGGGGTGAATTTGATTTCGCGGGACGACTTTGATCACCATATCAAAATATTTTACATTTAAATTTCCCACGCATATTAAGTGCCGATGTTTTCCGTTCGGTAAAAAATCGTATTCAGTAGTGGTGTAGCTAGTGATCCATGTGCATGTTTTTTGTCAGTTAAACGTTTTTTTTTGGAGTTTGCGGCTCTCAAACATGTAAGTAATATTTAGACAAAAATATAACCTTCCAAAATTTGACTGCTATTTAAAAATACATGCAAATTGTGGATATGTGCGTGATATATTTAGTATCCTGAATATCTTGTAATTTTATAACCTCAAAATGAAGTTTGCGGCGTTACCGGATTTTGTCAAATTTTAAGATTAATCGAATGGGGTGAAATTGATCAGCAGATTGTAAAGCTTATATTATTTTAAGGGTATAGTACTACTAGTAATAATAATATTTTTGGTTTTAGAATATTGACATAATGCCGAGAGTTTATAGGAGAAAAGTTGGGGCACGAAGGTACAAAGACTACGGTCAAGAGTCCATAGAAAAAGCGTTAGAAAAGGTCATAAATCAAGGGTGGAGTTTACGCAAAGCTGCAAAATGGTTCAAGATTTCTTACGGGACCTTAAATAATAGATACCATGGGCGTCATGCTAAAAGTAACTGCGGGCAAACCGTTTTTAGCTCCAATGAAGAGCAATCAATTCTTAAATGTGTTGCTATTTGTGGCGAATGGGTATAATTTATTTTAATTTAACAGATCTAAAGATAAAATACCTCATGCGGTTGAACGAAATCTTATTTCTTCTTTTGAGGCAAGTGGCATAGTCCCTTTAAATCCAAACCGAGTATTAGACAAGCTGCCTAGAGAAGATTTTAATCAAGACCAAGCGCAGAACGTGTTGGTAAATTACTTACAACAACAGAAATTTTCAAATGCTCCAACAAGACGAAATAAGAAGAGAACAAAACTTGATGTTCAGCCAGGGAAAAGTGTAACAGCCCAAAATGATTCCAACAGTTCAGACAGCGACGTTAAAGAGCCTATAACAAATGAAAATTCCGACGATGACATGACCGCCGACGATCTATTTATCCAGTTGCAGGAAAACGAAGAAATTTGGAATAATAATATTTGGAAGTGAGTCAAAGTAAGATCAAAATTGGGACATTTTTATTTGCAGGTTTAAGTGTTGGGGGGCATGCAAAAAAGTGTTAGCTATCGTTACATAGCTACAGTTTAAAATTTCAATGAAAACGAAGTTCTGGGAATAAAATCTGTCGATGGAAGAAAAACTGTTTTTAAACCACAAGAAGGCGACGAGTTTTCCATAGAGTTGGCAGATATAATTGCTATTTTGCCAGAACCTGCCGCTGAATGCGTCAAAGGTCAAATCATTTATCAATTCAAAAAAGCAGTAAATATTAAGGAGATGTAAGTCCTTACTATACGCATTACTGCTTCTATCTATTAATTGAAGATTTGTTTCTTTACTTTTTGAATGTCTTTTATAAGTTTTTGTATTTTTAAACAAGTGTTTTTAATAAAGTATTAAAAAACTGTCTTTTTTAATTAACCTAAAAAAATAACCAATTAGTGAAATTTTATGACTGATCAATTTTCCCCTAAGTGCTCAATTTCACCCCAAAACCTAAAATTATCTGTAGCTTTTAAACGGATTGATGAACTTAAACGGAGGTTAAATTGTTTATAATGCATTTTAAGGCATTGCAAGAAGAATACAATTATATGGCACTGATCAAAGTCACCCCCCTTTTGGTTTGAAATTGATCACACCTTATTTTGGCATTTTTTCAAACAACTTTAAATTTAGAGCAGATATGATTGCAAAATCCTTTTACGGCATTCATACACAATCATTTATGATTAATTTTAATATCGATAGGCAGTTATCAAAAGAGTTACAAGCAAATTTACAAACGAAATGATCAATTTAGCCCCGTTTCACGGTACCTACATATTTTTCTAATATCAATTAATAAGGACTTCTAAAATTTCAATTAAAAAAAGGTTTTTCATTAGAAAATTGTTGGTTGTACTTAACAAATATCATGCGCACACGTTGGCATATACAGGGTGTTCAAAAAATAGAAAAACTCACATTTGTAAGTGTTTGATCGCATTAATGTGTTTGCATTTATTTTGCACAAATTTTGGGTCGACTAGTTTACACAAAATTAGTGCAAATTTGCAGAAATCAGGTTCCACTATATACCCTGACAGGACAGCTGTTCCGTCGAGATATATAAAATAAAAATATTTGTGCAAATTTTAATCTAACAAATTTTTTCAGAGTATGAACTTCAATTAAATCAACATTACTGCTAGCGTACAAGAAAGCATAAAAACAGTTCAGTTTACAAGAATAACAGTTTTTCATCAGTGTGAGTGGAAATACGTTTCAAAATATAATTAATGATGTTTAAAAAAAATTGATTGCTGTAAAATCTTATGGATGCCCAAAATATCAATTTGCAAAAAAAGCCCTCACGATGTGCTTAGATTTCCAGTAGACACGTAGAATTCCATTGATTAAAAAACTAATTTTTTACAAAAATTTCAGTTAAAAGTGGCTTTTATACTTTGCACAGAGATGTCTAAAGTCAGTTTAAGGTATTTTAAACGCTTACTGACAGGATGATCAAAACTAGAAGAAGTGATCAAGGAAAGGGACAATATGTTATTAGACAGTTAATCTATAAGTACTTAGCATCAAATACGCCTCAATAAAATGATCGCAATGAGAGGCAATTAAGAACCATCATAGAAATGCTTATAAATAAAACTCAACAGAAAAGCCTAGTACAAATTAGTGGTTTATAAGAAACTTATCAATATTTTTGGAAATACAGCCTATATGTTAAAACCGTCACAGTTTCAAAGAAAGCTGGACTTAAAGTCACGAAATTTCCTCTTTGTTGGCTTAGGATGGATATTTTTTGAATTACAGGATTCTAGACTTAGAAAAACGAAGAATTGAAGTAAACTGCAATGAAAATGAAACTGAACCATCAAATGCCAATAGTACCAATTAAATATCAGACTTTTATTGTGGTTGATCGTTTGATGCAGAAAATATTATAGATAAAAATGTCAATGTTAGGCAGCAATGTAACCCTAATATACTAACTAAACCTGACTATTATGATATAGCAAACTACTGCGGAATACTTGAACTGAAGCTATGAAAACGCCGTAAAAATTGTGGACTTTATTAAACGGCAGTAAGCAATGAAAGAAGAGATGGAGGCTCTCAAATGTCACAGTACATGCGTCGTTTAGATTGGACTTATTTTTTTATGTTAAATATAAATAGTATCAATAATTGGAAAATAGGTCACCGTCCTGAAAAGCTGAAATTAAACAGCTAGGTCGTCCTATACTCGATTTACAAATAAAATCAAGTATGCTGAACGTTTTGAAAAAAATATATAAGAGATGATAAAATTATGTCGTCAAAATATGCAGATAGTATACATATAAGTCATACAATTTATTTGTTATTTCAACAATGAACATCAAGGACAAATACATAAACGATAACGCATTAAATTGCCTGAATCTAAGAGACTCATTTTAAAAGAATACTGCGAAATTTCGATTTTTCAACCCTAAAAAGAATTAAGTATTTTTTTTAAAATACGATTACGAATATTTTAGATTTTGATAATAAAGTCATTGAAGTATTTGCTGCCTAAAAAAAATATAATACCTACGGAAGGCAATAATGTAAATTTTAATAAAGCTGCACCTTATGTTGAAGCTGTTGGATATTCTTCGATACAACCCGTCGACGAGATATTACTTATGAAGTAAATTATTTGATCATAATGATGAACATTGGCAAGCAGTGAAGAGTACTGCTCATTATAAATTTGTGTAGTGGACGTGTTAATAGGTAATTGGGAAATAATTACTTTGATTTGGCAATAGCCATAAGTCTTAGGGAAAAATGAATTACGTGGACGACATACATACATGTCAAGTTTTTTTGAAATATCATAAACATCTTATGAAAACCTCCATTTATTTTGTAAGAACAAGATTTTTGTAAAACATATATACACTTAGTGAAACACCCTAAATATTGTTAATTATAAAACCACACCTAGTATTTTAAGTTGGTACATGTTACATTTTATTAGTAGATTTCGTTTAGTTTTTTTTAGAACTTTTATATTTACGTACTAAAAGCTTTTTACACCTGACTTTTTAGAAGTAACCAATATTTTATTAAGTTTGTGAAAATATTATTATAAATTACACCACATCTTATTATACCCTTAGTGGAAACTAGTAGCCCTTAAAGAAATAATTATAAAAAACGACCATTTCGTGCTTCATTTTTAAAAGAGAAACTTGACCATTCAAGGTTTTAAAAAATTTAAAAATATTTTTCGTGGTTCGAATATTGGAACAACTAATGTGCTTTTCCAAGAATTGAAATCAATTATTTCCTCTTCCGATGGCATTATCACCTCGAGAATTCCTTTTCATCAAAATTGCACTTTGTACACGAAATTCCCGATAATAATGACACTCCCTATGCAGTGACAAAACCTGGAAATTTTCGCATTTATTACGGGTCAACGGGTCCGCTGTCAATCGCAGCGTCACGCTGCCAGTTATTATCAATACGTATAAGCACGATATCAGGGGGGACGCATTCGTATAAAGGACCCTTTAACAAACACTTCGGTGCTCAACGGCGTATTATAGCATACGCCGAAATGCATCGCCACTTCAACTGGATCCCATTTCAAATTGAATCGGAATTAACGCTCCCGAATATTAATTAGGGATGGGATTCGATCATTGGACGTGGGCGAGTGGGTGGGTGACACGAGAGACGCATTCAACCACCGTTATGGGCTGATATAAAGGGTGTTTTTGTTCTTGATAGGCATATCAGGTGGAGCAGTATTGACGATTCCAGTTGAGGTTAATGTGAGATGGTTGTTTGGCCACTCGGTTTCTTGATCGGTCTGTATATTAGTTATTTTTTATTTAATATTTTATTTTAAAAATTAACAGTTGAAACCTTGATTCTAAGTTCTTTGAGAAAATGTTTTAACTACAAACCACAAGGACTAAAAACAAATACTCTACTTTTGTAATTGAATGTGCCACCCTTAGAACATTGAAAGGCTAGAATTAGCATTGCCATGGAACTATGGGTAGTTTGTTTGCTTGCAACATTTCTGATGCAATGATGTCAAATGCTTATGTAGAAATGGCAAAAAACACACTTAATAATATCATAAAAATTTGTCACTTATTTTATCTGGTTTTTACAAGATTTCCTTGTATCTAAGCAACTAGCATAGTCACTATTAATATTATTAATAATAATGTACGAGGATTTTATAAATAGGAAGTTTTTACAGCTGTCAATCTTAATAAATTGCGAAGTAAATCCATCATGTAAAGGACTTATACCAGGCACTCTACCAACAAACTTTACATGGTGATTCTTCAACAAAAAATTTTATACGAATATATTGTCTAGGGTCTTACTTTCGAATTTTCGAATTAACAGGGTGCTTAAAATTTAGGTTTCAAACTCTGTAAGGGGTTTATCGTAAATATCTTTTAATAAAAAAAACAGTACGCCGCTGCATTTTTCTGAAATAAATTTTATTTTTTATATCCCCGTTTAGTTTTGAGGAACTTTGTACTCTTGAGTTTTTTTTATTTGATGTTTTTTTTTTTTGGGAACGCTCGTTTTAATAAATAAGCAGTTTAATAATTATTATAAGCTTTGTTTAACGTATTTCCCTAATATTAAAAGTTTCTTTAAATTTTATAAGTAGGCTAGTTAAGATTAAGGATAATACTTAATTTAATTAATTTATAAGTTAATTCATTTTAAAATAATAAACTTAAGAAAAATAATCGTTCAGTAAATATTATTAATTTGGCGGTTCCAAAAATGGCCTAATAATTTACTCAAAATAAATTTGCTCAAAACCAAAGGATTTAAAGATAAAATTTATTTTTGTAAAATGCAGTAGAGTACCTTTTTTTATTAAAAAATATTTACGATAAGGGGTCGTAAGGGTTTACGGACGCTACTGGTAATTTTTTTTTCATTTTTAAAGTTAAAAAATGCTCCATGATGCATAAAACACGTCTGCATATATCCTACATTGGTAGTAAAGGTACTTAAGAAAAAAAACTTTTTTTTTAAATTTTGAACACACTCCTTTACTTTACCAACAATTATTATTCAACGATTAAAATAAAGGTTTTATACAGGTTTTTTATAACTAACAATTAAACGTCTTATTAATTTAAATGCATTTTGTAAACGCCTTTAAATAGTATACAAAATACTATACTTTTAACTTTTATGAAACAATTAATGTATTAACATGTAATAAAACTTCTTGTCAAACATGAGCAACATAAAAGAAATAATAAATTCCTCAACGTATATGACGCAGATATTTTATCCGATATTTATCGTTGAAGTTCAACTGAAAATTTACACTTGGTGTAAACCGAAAATAAACGTTTATTTAAAATATTTTTATTTTTCATGTGTTGCTTGGGTTGCGCTACATCATGATTCATATTTATAGCGATTACCAGTGCATCTATTTTTTAAGCGGAAAACACGATGTAATCTACTTTATACATTGTTTTGTTCTCTGTGATTATTTTTCTTTTAATTCACAATTCAACCAAAGAGGAAATTTAAATGATTGGCAATGCTTAACTGGACTAATAAAAAAAATAAAATTCTTTTGCAAATTCCTAACGTGTCCACTACCAGGCAACTTCATTAACCAGAACAGTGTCCCCGCGGATTCACTTAATTTAATATTTAATCGTAAATAGTGGACCATTTAACTTGGAAACTCCCGTTAACGTAATACAAAATTCACACTGATGAGTTTCGGCTACGAGGGGGGTCAAAATTAAAACTTTTAAAATTTTAATTTATTACCAACGCGTCCGGCTATAATGCAGGTCATTTCTGGTATAATTGGATTCGGGAAGCAGAATCGTTTCCATACAGGCTTTTAATATTTATTTAATATGAACAAAAGAAATTATAAAAACCTTGAAAAACTAGAACTAGTAAACAACAACTTTGTTTGAGTTCAACATGTGCCCAGGGGCAAGGAGGGATGTTTTGTTTACAAACATATACGGCGATTCTCTGTTGTTAAATTTACACACATTTTTAAACAAGGAAATTTTCAACTGTATAGCAACACATATAGATTTTGGATTAAAAATAAAATAATACCATAGAAAAATTGGGTGATTCAAACCGATCTTTTCACAAGTAAACACCGATAATTTCATAACATCATGATACTGTCATCATAAACGTAGAATAATAAAAACTCGTTAAGAAATCTATAATAATTATAAAATATTTAATTTCCACAAAAATGCTTTTTATTAGATAGGTACCTATCCTCTAATCAAGTACATTGAAAAAAACGTATAAAAAGCTCATATAGTTAATAATTTAGTCATCGATGAGAGTATGGTTTTATTTAAAGGACGATTACACTTTAAACAATATATTAGAACTAAAAGGCATCGTTTTGGAATCAAACTCTTTGTGCTATGCGATAGCGAGACTGGAATTATTTTGGACTTTATAGTTTACGTGGGTGCAGAAACGAAAATCGAAAACGTAAAGGGACTTGGAGTTTCTGGTTCAGTTGTGGCTTCACTTTTACAACCTTATCTAAATAAAGGCCACTCACTCTTTACGGATAATTATTATAGCACTTTCTACATTTCTTTTGGAAAACCAAACTAATTCTTGTGGAACCGTACGTCCTGGAAGAAAAGTAATGCCAGATCTTTCTAAAAAACTTAAGGAAAAGGGAGATATAATGCTCAAATAAAATATTATGCCTAAAATGGAAAGATCGAAAGGAAGTTCACATGATTACTACCTTTCATGAAGACCAAATTGTCACACTTGACAAAATAGACCGCCAGACGAAAGAATTTAAGAAGAAACCAGAATGAGTTGTACATTACAATGAGGTGATGGGTGCAGTGAACCGGTCAGATATGATGATTAGTTCAGTAGATTGTATGAGGCGTAGCACGAAATGGAACAAAAAGCTGTTTTTTCATTCTATAGATATGTGTTTGCTAAATGCACATGCAATGTTTTTGATTCAAAATACTAAGAAGATTCCTTTAGCTTCATTTTATTTAAATACAATTCGTCAACTGTTACAAAGGTAATTTTATTTTCATCTTTTTCATTTTGATGCTTCTTTTAGGTTTTGTACAACTCAAACCTCTAAAGTAAGAGCAAATAATTTAACTCAAACTAGACTTACTGAAAGATATTTTCCAAGTAAAGTAGTTGTCAACGATAAAGGCAAAACACCAAGGCGACGATGTGTAGTTTGTTCAACAACAGAAAAAAAACCCAAAAAACGGACAGACACCTCCATAATTTGTGTTAAATGTAATGTTGGGCTATGTATTTTTCCATGTTTTGAGATTTATCATACGGTAGACAAATTTTGATACATTTTCTATAACTATACTTCATTATAAACTGTTTAGAATGCTATTTTTGTTTCATTTATTGGTTTACACAATTACAAATAATTTAGATATTAATGTAAGCTTTAAAAACATAAATATAACTTGATTTCTTTCAGATAAATAATAAATATCAAAAAGAAGAAAAATATACTTGCGACGCCTATGTGCATGCTATTTTTTGCCGTTCATGCGGCATAACAATACATTTTCGTACCGTATTGAAAGGGTTAATAAATGTTTATCATGTAAATATTTTTTGACGACGTCACTGGTAAAGATTCCCTTTGTCGGTGCGATCAAGCGGCGTTGCAATGTTGTTGCCTTTTTCCCTAATATAGGAACGCAATCTGCATTCATTATTTCATTAAATAGGGACAGTAGTATTATTTTGTGCCTGTCACAATCATGGCCGGATTAAGGTTTTATGGGACCCGGGGCTAATAAAGGATCAAGGGGCCCCTTATAAATAAAATGCAAAAAATATTACTTATATAAAAGAAAAGGTTTTTTTGAAAATAGTAATATTAAAATACCTTTTTTCGTAATTTCAGTTTTACAAGATTATTACGTCATTAAACTCTAAATCCTTCAAAACGTCCCTTTCTATACACATTATTGTTAAAGAAGACAGACGTTCCTCCTGCATTATGGCTCTATATTTATTTTTTATATAAACTAGCTTGGAAAAGGAACGTTCAGACTCACAATTTGCTATTGGTATCGATAGATAAATTTTCAAAAGCGTATATACGTTAGGAAACGTGTCAATTAATTCGTGTTCTAAAATATATCTTAAAAGATCAAGTGGATTGCATATTTTTTCGGAAGAGGTTTTAAGAAGTTCCGAGAAAAATACCAGCTCATCTGTTAAATTAATATTTAGGTCATCTGCGTACACGCTTATTACTTTTGCAGAAAACTCTTCAACTTCTGATTTAGATAAACATACATTAGAGCTAAGTCTTTAAATATTACGATGAATTTTGAAATACGACGATGTAATATGCATTACATCGTCGTTCTAATTCATTGATTAATTATATCAATATATCATTTTTACCGTCCGGGTATTTTTTTCGCCCATAGAATACTCATATTCTTCCTGTGATACTAAACTTTTGGCTTCTTCTTCAAACAAGTCAAATTGGTCTCGGAAACAGGAAACACTTCTGATTAGCCCTTTAAAAATGTTTTCACCAAACAACAAATCCAGACCTGGCTTTTGAAGTATATTGGAAGCTTCCCCAAAAAGTCTTAAAATTTTGCTCCAAAAGGCAGCCATTACAAGAGTCTCCATTTTTATCATTTGTCTAGAAAGTCCCATGGCTTCTACTTGATGTCTTTTTTTTCTGATAAATCATCCGACATCATTTTTAAGCAACTGTTTATTTGGACATAGCTTGTTATTAACGCTTTTGCTGCATCTTCTCTACAGCTGCAACAAGTGGTACTTAACGACTTGACAGTAAGGTTTTTGCCAATATTATCTAAAAACAAATGACATCGATGTGTGGAGGACCCAAAAAAAGCATAAAAGCAATTTTTGCAAAAAATTAAAAAACTTTGTAGCATCAAGGCAATCGTCAACAGCACATTCTCCAACTAAATTTAAAGAGTGTGCAAAACATGGCACGTAAAAAGCTACCTTTGTAATTTCTTTTATATATGCTTGAAGGCCATTATACTGCCCCGACATATTACTAGCATTGTCGTATGACTGTCCACGACAAAATTTTAAATCCAGCGTATTTTTTGTCAAAAAATTAACAACAACCTCCGACAGGGATTCACCAGTATGACTGAAAATAGGTACAAATCCTAAAAATCTCTCATATACTTGCCCACCCTTTTCACTAAAGCAAAAACGGATAATTATCGATAACTGATCTACGTGCGATAAATCTGGAGTCGAAGCCACTATTATTGAAAAATATTTTGATGCTATTATATCTTCTATAATTGTTTTTAGTACTTTATCAGACATTATTTGGATAAACTCCTCGCAGATAGTCTTAGACAAATAAGAAACAGTGCCTTTACCTTTATTCCCATAATTCTTAATATGATTATCTATTAAAAGGATCAAATTTGGCAATTATTTGGTGACCCAAAAATCTCTTTGTCACCACGAAAAGGCATCAGACCCCTTTCTGCCAGAAATTTAATTTCAACTACAATTCTTTTAAAAACATCAATCCAATAATTATTTTCTTTCTGAAAGGCTTCTGCAATAGTTTTGTCTAGTCGGGGACAAAGGTACAGTGGGGCCCCTTTGAATGACGGGGCCCGGGGCTCCAGCCCGTTTAGCCCCATGGGTAATCCAGGCCTGGGGCCTATTTCATAAAAAATATTAGTCCAATATTATTGGCAAAAATCTAGTAATATTAGTTTACATTATCAATTTATGTTTCATAAACTTATTAGATAATATTATTAATTATTAGCGTATTGGTTAATAAATTAGTACATTTTATTAGGATAATTTGAGAACTGTTTCATAAATACCTAGACTTCATAAATTTTACTAATAAAATTGATGTATTTTTATGAGTGTTTTTAGCATAATAATGTGAGTTAGAATAATAGAGTTAATTTGCAAAAGTTTACAAAATGGGCGATTCTGAATCAAGTGACGAGGAAGAGAGAGTTTTTGTGAGAAGACCAAGAATATTTAGGGAACGAATTTCCTATTTTTATATAGAAGATACTTATGAATTTAATGAACGATTTAGGTTACCTAGTGCGAAGTTCTACGTAATTTTAAACAGAATAGAACAACAACTAGCCCACGATACAAGGCGAAATTACGCGTTAACGCCGAAACAGCAACTAATGGTTGCTTTACATTGGCTTGGAAGTGGCATGCAGTATCACAGTGCAGGAGATATGCATGGCATCTCAAAAGCTACAGTATGCCGTATAGTTCACAAAGTTGTTCTATCTATTAACAGAACCATGCTTAGAGAAACCGTTTGTTGGCCCGATGATATTGGAAGAGTTATGTATCAATTTAAACAAATTGCTGGTATGCCGCTTGTTTGTGGAGCAGTTGATGGAACACTTATTAAAGTTGATGCACCTAGTTTACATGAACCAGCTTTTGTTGATCGCCATGGAAACCACTCTTTAAATATTATGCTTGTTTGTGGTCCTTCGTTAAAATTTTACTACGTTTCCGCTAACTGGCCTGGTAGCGTAAGTGATGCGAGAGTTCTGCGAACTAGTTCATTATTCCAAAGAATGGAAAACGGTTGGCGACCATTTCCAGGATCTGTATTGCTGGGAGACTCCATTTATCCACTTAAATCATGGCTTATTCCACCTGTTTTACGAAATGACGGTGACGCTTCGCAAATGCGATTTCTAAGAGCTCATAAAACGACTCGCAGAGTAGTTGAATGTGCTATAGGCATTTTAAAAGAAAAATTTCCTTGCCTCAATTATGTTCGACTGAGAAATACAGTGTTTGCTTGCAAAATGATAAAATGTTGCGTCACTCTTTGCAACATATCAAAAGCAGATAACGAACAATATAACATAGAGGAGGAAGAAAATGCCAATGATGACAACATAGATGCAGAAGAACAAGATGAAATAGATATAGGAGCTGAGGAGAAACTTAACTATTTTTACAATTATTTTCGTAATAATTAATTAAAATATAGGACAATAAAAGAAAGGTTAGGACGTATAAAAGAAACTACAATATATTTTTTTAAATGCAAAATTGTTCTTTATTTACCTTTTTTATTTAGATAGATAACAATTTTTTTTAAATCAGTCATAGTTTTTCATTAATACCGATTACATCACCTTCTTCATTTAAAATATATTCAGTAATATTTTGTGTGTCCTTTTGCTCTTCAATATGGCTTGTAAGGTTACAGTGACTTACATTAAGTGACCTTTCTTTATCCCACACTTCCAACTCCAATTTTCGGACTTCTAGTTCAAGTTTTTTTCTCTTGAGGTCCTCGAGGTATTTTGTTTCATTGGAATTTTGGACAATGATTTTTCTCTTAAGACATCCTGCAACCGAAAACAATTAATTTTAGTAAAAAGGTCAAATCAAATGATGGAAAAAGGACAGTGTAGGGAATGATAAATACACGCTTGGAAAACTTACTTGGAAAGGTTACTTTCTATGCACAAAAATAAACGAGTTTTTTGGTGGAAAAATAAAAAATATAAGTAATAATCTTTTTATGAGGACAGTCTTTATCGAGGTCTTTATCTAATGGAAATGTATTTTTGTCCAGCTGTAGCCTTCTATCCAAAGCCAGCTGGAATTGAAAATTAATTTAGGAACTATCGATAATAACCTCTTGTTAACTTTTGGAACTTCAGCGGTGGGCTTACGACATCTTCAAATGTATTTCCCACATCCTCTTTTATCTCTGTTACATCAGCTAATGTCTCAGTATTAGTCGGTAGAGTTTGGGTTACAACCTCTTCCTCCATTGAATCCGCGACCCCGATTCCTTCTATAACTGGAGAGTTTTTTCCAATTATTTCAATTACTAGCTTGTCGGTGTCATCAAGTTTCGAATCGGGGCCGCCATCTGATCCAGTTTTTTTTGCGTTATCAAGTTTGATCTAAAAAATATCTTCAATTAAAATACAAAGTATATTAGTTTTTATTTTAAATTAGAGCGTTAGCACTGCATTGTAGCGTAATAAAACAATTGCATGAATATTTTTTTAATAAAATTGCTGAGCAAGAGTAATAAAGTTCTATTTTTTTAAGTGCCTACATTGAAAAAAAACGGATGCTAATGAAATTAATACCATCATGCGATCCCTTCAAAATAAGAAAATAAAAAAATATACAAAATTGTCCAAAAATAACTTAAAAATTGTTTTTTCCCGTTTTTTTGGACCAAAAAACAATTTTTTTTTGTTTTGGGTAAAAATGGTATTATCACTTTCGTTATTTATCATGAATAAAATAAATTTTTCCTCTCTTCCTCTTAAAGCCCAATTCATAAACTTTGCGCCTTGCGTTTAGTACGTAAAGCTCATGAACTGGATCTGATTCGACTCACCCCACTTTTGAGATTTTACTCATAGGCAACGCAAAATATTAAGCCGTTTAAAAGTTATTACTTAACACGCACATACTAGATTTTTAGAAAAAAACAGACACGATTTTTTTCCTCTAAACCGACTTTTACGACGTTTTAGGACTTTGTGAGATATCTAAACCACTTATATGGTTACGGATTATTATAGTGTATCTTAATACACTATAATAATCCGTTTGTATACAAACGGATTATAATGCGGAAGTAATAAGTTACTTACCATTGTTCGGTTCCGAATATTAGGCCAAGTAGCATCACGCACGTAGGTGTAGTCTTTCTCGCATGTAATCAATCCAATAGAAACCGCACAGTCCCTAACTTCCATCCATGCGGATCTTTTTGTTTCCTTGGTCAGTGTGGTAGAAAACTGTCCAAATAGACTATCTTTCATGTCTTTAATTTTTCGGAGAAAGTTTTGTTGCTTAACTTGCTTTTCCGATCTTTTACTTCTTATTTTAGACATTATGCAAATTTAACGCCACTTAATGGAACCGCACCGCAAATTATGACATAACCTCACTAACTTGTAAACAGCTGACTAGTAAAATAATATTATTAGTCTTCACTTTTATTAGTCTAATATATATTTTTATGAAACAGAAAAAAGCATACTAATATTATTAATTTATGAGACTACTATTAATAGCTAATATTATCAGTATGGTTTATGAAACAGGCCGCTGGTCACAATAACTGACTAATTTTTATGATATGACGAAGTGTTTTTTTTTTAATTTCTACATAAGCATTTAGCATCAAAGCGCCCATAGTTCCATGGCAATGCGAATTCTAGCCTTTCAATGTTTTGAAATAAAAACCGACTTATTTTTTTTTTTTTTTCATAAAAGCGAACTAACACAAGTCGACAAAATATCGAGGGCGAACTAGTAAATTGCTAAATATGAAACTTTCCTACTGCGAAGCTGACGCCGAAATTGTAGGTTACTTTGGTGAATTCAATTTAAACTTGAAAACAAACTTGGCACTGCAAATATAAACATTTCCCCGGCAAACTACCCGATTTTACCGTTGTAAAACTGAAAATAAAGTTGTTATATTTAAGCTAATTGCGATTCGGCTGTACCTACAATTAGGCTTATTTCGCAACTCTGGTTAAATTTTATAGCTGAGGAGATGTTTGTATAAAAATCACACCTTTTAGCATTATTTTCATTTATTACGGCGACTTAAAAGTATTTGTCTTATTTCGTTGCTTAGTGTATTAAGCAAATTAAATTTAATCGCAATTTTCGTGCTCTAAGGAACATTATTTAGACTTTTTTAAAATACGTCAATATAATTAGGTGTACGAAAAAAAGTATTAGACAACGGACTTGAAAGGGATTTCAGCATTTGCGAAAGAATTTTCTTTGTTTTACCTTTTTGTTGTAAACGTATAAAGGATATAAATGAAGAGCAACAAATTAATTTACTTACCAACATTTGTAAATAAGATGTCATAAATATAAAACACATGATCTTTTAAACATAATATATTAAGTATCTATTTTGTCAGTATGTTAAAACTCAAACTATTTTATAGGAAAAATAAATCTACAATAGATAAGGAACATTTTATCTAAGAAACTATAATAGAATTTAGTAAATAATGTTTTCCTTGTTTATATAATATAATGGTGTATATGTACAGGCTTGACTTTTTGCATAGTGTCTTCTATCCAAATATACGTTGTAATAGAAAGAAACTATCTGCATAACCAGAAGTGCTATCTTGGAAATAGACTGCTCAATGAAGTGGATATTCCAAATTATTTTTTCGTCTATAAATTTACAACTAAAAAATCATATAATATGAATAAATCTTTATTAATTCATGTTGTTGTATGACACATAAAGGAACCAAAAGAAACAAATTCTTGATAAAAAAATTATCAATAACACACAAACTGATTAACTGAGAAACATAAGAGCATAAAAGTTTTGTTAAACAGTTCATGCTATCCCTATAAAAAAATGAAAATCGTGTAGTACCACCTCTAGTTCGTCTTAGTGTAGTGATTCTATTTGTAAGACTCCTTTTTAAGGTATTGATGAACTGCTGGGATATGCGTTTGTAAATTTCGTGCAGTTCATTAGCCAACTCTTCTAAAGCTTAGGGTGGCTGTTGGAGTCAAATGTGTTCAATACAATCCATATCTGGTGATCATAGTGGCCAGTCCAGTCTTGTAATGCTACGAGCTTCTATGTGATCGTTTACAATTATCGCACGGTGAGGGCGGGAATTATCATGAATAAAAACAAATTGTTCGTCTATTGCACTAAAAAAAGGTACAACTATTGGCGCTATAACCCCGTCCCGATATCGTATGGCAATTATTGTCCCATTAATTAAAACCACTAAGTCAGTGCAACCATTATAACGTATGTCTCCCCACACGGAAACTGATCCACCATGAAAAAGAGTGGTTGGGGCCATTAGGTTTTCAATATATAGCGCGCTGTCCTCTTTACTTCCATACTAATATTCGACCATTACACGTATACAAACGAAATCTGGACTTGTCAGAAATGCCTCCAATTTTCAAAATTCCACAAACAGTGTTGTGTTGGGTTGGGTTGCTTCTGCATCAGCCGTGGATGTGTAGCGCAGTGTCTAGCTCTTAAATCGCATGCTTCCAGTTTCACTAGAAATCACTCTTCCAGTAGTATGCTTGAATACACTATTAATTCTTGAAGCCGCGAATGTTCGGTTTCTCCTTGCAGAAAGGACTATAAAGCGCTCTTGCGTACGAGTTTTAGCTCTTTCTCGTCCTCCCCTAGGTCTGTACGCTGCAGACTCGGTTGCTACATACCAATTCCACGCACGACATTTTGAGAGACATTTAGCCACGTAGCGACTTCATCTTGAGTTATGCCTTCGTTTATCCAAGGGACTAATAACCTTATTTATTGGGTTGCTCTTAACACGTGCTATCAATGCTTCTGTCTGCACTTTCAAATTTCCATTAGTTAGCCACCTCTATGTTACTAATTGTCCATATTGTTTCTTTCCTGTTGGTCATTTGCTCTTGTTTCTTTTTCTTGTTGTTAATATAATTATTATTATTATTCTTTGAATGGATTACCTGAAATAGTCTTCTAAGTTCTGTGAAAACTCTGCCTGGAAGAGCTACTTGAAGTGCCTGGAATAATCTCTTAAATACTCTAAGAGTACTTAGAACGCAACTCTGAGTCGATTCCAGGCAATTGAGTCACTTGGAGTTCCTGGAACACTCTTCAGTAGACGTGCATTTATTTTTAAATACTTTATTTTCGGTGACTAAGTAATGTAAACCGTTAACAGACTTTAAAATATTATTTGGTACCACCTTGTTTTTCCTGCATTGAACAAAAATCTTTTATGATTATTGAATTTTGCCAATTGGGTGTTGACTTATGCTTATGTTCTAAATATGTTGTGAGCCCTAAGGCCAGAAATGCCATTCTGTGTAGTAGTTCTAGATATAATCGATTTCATATGTTATTTTAGTGACCTAGTTTAATTATTTTAAGTTTTAAGGGTTAAGTTTGAATGTCAGGTCAAGTGTTAGGCCTTTGTCAGGCGATAATTTTTCCCAAAGAATATAAGTAGTTAAAAACAATTACGTTATAATTTTTTTTTCTTTTGTTTAAAATAGTGTAAAGTGCTGCGATAGCTCTTGCAGACTACTTAATCACTTGGAAAATAGAGTGACCTGGAAAAACTATCAGAGCACTTATAGAAGAATATTCCAGGCACTCCAAGTGGCTCAGATTCCTGGACAACACGCAATTATTCTCAAAGAGATTTTAATAGTATGTAACGAGGAAAATAAAGTCAAAGTCTGACAAATGTAGTGTCTATTACTTATGTTACGCGCTTTTATCAGACCTAAAAAAAGATTAATACATGCAGCTATAGTTAGACAATAATTTGCAACAAAATAAAGTATACCTTCTTCAATTTATAGTGCAATATCATATCATAAGTGTTCTTTAATGTGTATGATTATATCTGTTCCATATATTAGAAATATTTAGTTAATATCCCTGCAATATTTTAAAATATATCCTAGTCATATCTAATTATTTAAACAAGGTGTAAATTTGAAAGTATCAATGTGAATATCTCGCAAAACATAAAAGAGGAATAACTTAAGTGTGCTGGAAAAACTAGAACCACCATATTTCAGTCAAAGGGTGAGCCATCCCTAAGCGCAACATTCAAATGGTACCACCCCTTCTGTCATAACTTAAATGAAGGGTTTTCTTGAGTAGTATTCATAAGAAAAATTGTCCCATTTACCACTCAATGAAACCTTTAATTGAAGGTTTGACAAAGGGGGTTAAATATGTATGTGGTGGTTCTCATTCAAACTCTTCGACAGTTTTTCCAAACTGCATTTTTCCAATTTAAATATTGAAATTGAAAGTTGAGACACCCTGGATGTATTGGGCCTTAAACCATATATATGCTTTCTTTTAATTTTATGAAGACTCGCGATTTTTTTGCAATAAAAATAAGAGAAATACCATGTAAAGCAAAGAAAAGAATTTTACATGTTAACATTTATACATAAACGGATTGAAACAAATATACGCGTGTTTTACTATTTCTTTTCAAAAGTTTCTAAATTGTCATTAGATTATAGAAACCTAAACAAATACTTGAAATACCCCAAGCTACTAAGTCGCATAGGTATCGCGAACGTCAAGAACCACCTCCCTGCAAATTTTAAGGGAAGAATATCGAACATCAAGTCAAGCTTGTCCAAGTGGCTTAATTGGGTGGAAAAATTATCTGAGTACTTAAAAAAATATTCCAGGCACTACGAGTAGATCTATTGCCTGGAACTGCCTTAGTACTTATTAGAAGACTATTCAAGGCACTCAAGGTATAGCTCAGATCTCCGGAATAGACTTAGAATTCCTTAAACGACTCATGAAAGTACTCAGAAGATTTTTCCAGGCACTTCAAGTCTCAGTATGTTTCATTCCCTTTTTTGGTTTATTACTGGAGCTATTCAAGAAGTATCTAAAAATATAATTTTGAATGATTTTGATGAGAAATTTAATGCGGAATATCTAGTTGGCCTTTTCCAGACCAAAATTCCACATTTTTGATTCCCGCGGGACCGTCTAGACGAAAGGAAATCATCAGCATAACTGGCCCGGGTCCCACACGCTCACAGATAATTGGGTTTCAAAAGTATTTATTATTAAAGTAGTTCATGACGTGTGTTTCGTGTTTGTTCAGATTTAGCGGGATGTTCTGGAAATCTCACGGGGTGCCGAATGTCAGTTTGATTAAGGCAGCCTAAACAATAACCCTAAATAACTAAAATTCCTATCGACGTATTAATGGCAAAACTATTATTTATTTATACCAGTTGAGTTCCGGAGATGTTGCAGCCGGCCGTAATTCATATCTTGTCGTTTTCTATTAGCCGACAAAGGGCACTCTACGGCAGGCCATTACTTGAATAGCAGTAATGGTAATTCCGCCCTTTATATTGTTCCGAATTTCGATTATATACATCTTGCTTTGAAATTAAGCGGCCCTATACCCACTTTGTTATATCGGCTTGAAACTTTGTTATAGAACGGAAATAGTTTCAGAAATGGCGTATTTATGACATATGAGGGTAATGTCTGGATAGGATAGGCATTTCAATAAAAGCATTTAACTGTCTGGATATATTCTGAGAAAAAATTAATATTACTTGGTGTTAAAAATTACCTATAGTTAACTGACCCAAATTACCCTTTGTTCAGTCTCGAGTTAAAAATAGTGATGAATAATTAGCAGTGCTCTGACACATTATCTAAAAAAAAACAACTTTTACATAAGCATCAGTTTCCCCATTTACACCTTATAACAAATAAATTGTACTATACAAATCTAATAAAACTCCAAATAACTAACAAAATCACATTTTTATTTCCTTGAAAAAAAATCATTTTTACATCAATGCAATTTAAATACAAACAAATTTCAAATCCTAAATGCATCCCCAATAGTTTTTTTTTATTTAATACATCCTGGAAGTTATAAACCCTCTGCTCATTGCAAACCCGACAACCAAAGTCACTGCACTAACAGTCAATAAAGATATAGCCACATAAGAGACATCATCGTCAGAGGTTTTGGTTTGTTCTTCATGTTTTAAGTATTTTGACTCCTTGGGTACTTCCGGTAGATACTTTGCTTCGATTCGTTTGACAAAGCTGACCAAATTGGGCCAAGCAGACACTAAACTGCTAATACTGTTTGATGGAAAAGGCACTTTAAGCAAAGGGGCCACATAGCTATAAACAATAACATCCAAGCTAGTCGGTGAGTCTCCATGGAAGTAGCTTAAGGTACCTAGTCTGGCCGACAGGGATGACAAACATTCTGCGGTCAAAGCACTTAAATTATCACGAATAATCTCCATGGAACAGTCAGTGGCATACATGCTCTGGATGAGATTCTCGGCAGTCTCTTTGGCTCTGTTTATATAAAAAATACTTAAAGGCCAAGGTAAGGCCCTCGTGAACCACACCCTGGTGAACTCCTCAAAGTTTCTTTGATCCAACCAGAACACATACTCTAATGGTCCGCGCAGTTTCATTTGAACCATGTTCGACAGGGCCAAAGACTCACTTTTCTGCTTCGGGTTCAATTCAAAATCCAAATTATAACCCAAGGTGTTTATGTAGGGCACAATTTCACTGTATGCTCCAAAGGACAAGTGTTTATGTACGAAATATGGACCGCTATAAAAGGTACATAACTTTATATTGTTCAGCAGTTTGATCTGTAAGGGCACTTTGGCGATCGATGTGTAGAGTAGGGATTTTATACAGTCGACGTGCATCGAGGGCAAACCGTAGTCGCCGTCGTAAATGTATAACGAAAATTTATCGTTCGCGGTCATTTTTCGGAGAAAATTCACTGATTTTATAAATTTTTTGCCAGTTTGAGTGTTAACATTTCTTTGAGGTTATAAATAAAGTGAGGTTAGGTTGGAATAAACAATGTTGACGGATCGTGCATTCGTTTAGCAACGAAATTACTGAGCGGATCGGTTCGGAGTAGGGTCATGTGGTCAATACGGGGCTTAATCTATGTGAGGAATGTTTGAATATAGGAATGTGTGAAACAGAAGAATTTTAAGCTTTAGGGAGTTTCTATTTTCGGTAAATTAAGTTTTATTTTAGTTTTTGAAGTTTACATGGCAACGCTGAAATTAATAGTGTCAATTTATACACCTATGACATTGTTGACAGTTGGTGACATTTAGGTTATGTTACCTTTAAAGTGCAATACCACAATATTTTTTTATTTAAATTCCTATTTAAAAAAGTAAGTGCTTACACTATATTATATCAAAATAAAAAAATGTGTCATGTGATAACGTTGCAATTACTAAAATTTGACTACAATGACAGATGACAGTTGGCGCTGATTTTAGGTCATATTGTTTTAAAAATGAAAATCCTAAATCTAATTTAAAAAATGAGTTTTCTGGGCCTAGAGGTGGAATTTTCAATGCAAGAAGTGTGTACATATAGTAAACTAATGGAACTTCTAAGAAAAAAGTGAGTAAAATAAAGAAATATGGAAAAAAGAAGTTTTTTCCATTTTTCTATGAACAGTAGGTAGTAAGAGGTTATAAACTTGAGTTAGGATGTGATAAACAATGTTGACATATCGTGCATTCGTTTAGCAACAAAATTATTGAGCGGATCAATCTATAATGAGGTAATTTGTGATTAATACAGGGTTTAATTAAGATTATTTTGGCTTTTAAAATTTATATGGCAACGCTGCAATTGTTAAAGTGTCAATTCATAGACCTATGACAATTGATGACATTTAGGTTATGTTAGCTTAAAAATTTAATACGACAGTATTTTTTATTTAAATTCTTATTTAAAAAAATAAGTGCGCTTACAGTATCAAATACTAATCAAAAAGTGTGTCATATTTAACTTGTGAAAATATCTGATAACGTTGCAATTACTAAAATTTGACTATTACTAACTATGGCAATGACAGATGACACTGGTTTTAGTTTATGTCATTTTGAAAATAACAATTCAAAATATTATAAAGTGGGGTTAGGATGCAATAAACAATGTTGACATATCATGCATTGGTTTATCAACGAAGTAATTGAGCGGATCACCCTGGAGAAAGTTTATGTAAGGCTAAATCCAAGTCTGGAGTGTTTTAATATAAGACTGTGATTCATTAGCAAAAGGATTTTAAGCTTCATGGAATTTTTATCTCCGGTTAATTAAGATTAATTTGACTTTTGAACTGCATGTGGCAACGCCGCAATTACTGAGAGTGTTCATATACCTATGACACTACTGACAGTTGGTGACATTAGCTTGTAATAAAATGTAATATGACTGATGATATAATATGATTTAAAAAAGTAAGTGCACCTAGTATATTATTTTTCAAAATCATAATTAATTTGTGGAAACCATGTGACAACGTTGCAATTTAAAAAAAATTGTTTATGCAAATGACAGATGACATTAAGGACAGTTGGCAGTTGACGCTGGTTTTAGGTTATGTTATTTTGAAAATCCTAAAACTAATTCAAAAGCTGAGTTTTCTCGCTATAAAAGTGTAATTTTCAATGAATGAAGTGAAGTGCTTAAACACAGTAAACTAATGAAACCTGTAAGAAAAAAGTGACTAAAATGTTTTTTTCCCATTTTTTTAAAAACAGTTGGTAGTAATTCCTCAATAAAACTTAACCGCTTTATGAGGGCCTTAGAACATAAAATTTCCACTATTTAAGCTATTTCAATAGAAACGGCTCTAAAAGCGCCATTTTCTCACCAAATGGAGGTTATTCGGGTGTGTATCCCATAAAAGATCAAACGAATTAAACCGCGCGTTCTCGTTCGATGGAAATCTCTTACGCGACGTACGAAATCGCTCTCCATCAACTTTCAGGCGCATGTTAATTACCTTTTTCTACCCTAAAGTATAATGCGAAGTAGGAAAAAAAAACGTTCTTTTGTCGAAAGTATGCATTTATCGCATATATATACACACACACACTTCACTCGACTACCCAAGAGTGTAAAACCCTTTGAGGTTATAATTTCGCGAATAAACTCGAAATAAACGGATGAGTGGCTGCGGTCGACTTTCACAGCCTCTCCTTTAACTGTTATATACATTTTTTTTGGCAGCGACAGTTCAAAATGGCGACCATTGTCCGCCATCTCGAAAATTGTTATTCAAACAAATATTTCCATTAGTCAATATTGGGAAGGAAAATATCGTTTTGTATTAATTCGCTCTTTGTTCTCTGGATCCTATTTGTCTGATGTTATAGCAGAGGGATAGCCAGAAGCCAAGCAGTTATTTCCAGTCTATTAAGTCACGCAATCAAATCTCCGAAATGAAAGATGGAATTGGATAAGGTTTTATATTTCTGGCAATCGACTATCGGTCTAAACAGACTGGCAATATTCCGGTTAATAAAAAGCATATTGGAACCGTCCTCGCATTTTCTTATGCTAGACATTTATTACGTCGGTTCGATGAGAAACAAATGTTATCTATCAGGGTATGATAAAAATATTGCAGAAATTTTCCAATGATTCCACACGAAAAGAATCTAATATCAATATTACTCTAGAAGTCTGGAACACACAAAAAAAAATTAAATATCAAGAAGGATTTTAAGAGAACAAAAAGTATTTCACCAATCCAGCATAAATAAAAAATGAATTAAAATACCAGAAAGAATTTTAAAATCACTTCAAATGTACTTTAAAAGCGCGGAAATTAAAAAAATGCTTTGAATGTCTGAAATAAACAAATAATCCGCGATCTCACTGCCTTAAATAAAATTGAAAATAATTCAAATATCCTGAGAATGGTTCAAATGCCTGGATGAAATAAAATGCGATTTAAACCACCTCGAAGGAATTACTTCAAATGCCTAGAATACTCGTATATTTTGTATGTATAAAAATCTTATAATTTGTTTGTAAATATTTATAAACTTTATAAGATTATAATAAATTATAATCTTATAAAGTATTTGTTATAATGGCCCGTATGAATAAAAGTGAAGCTTTTGCTTATAAGCAAAAGGTAATGCTCTGAGCAAAAGGTAGAAGCATAAGGATTTACTTCTTTACATATGAATAACGATAACCTTTTACTCACGAGCAAATGCTTCATAATAATGAGCAAAAGGTGGCGAAAACCCCAGGTCGAGACTTGTTTAATTTCATGTGATTACGTTTGGCTCAGACTAATAAGCTGGTTCCTTTGTGTCTGTGGTTTCATCTATATTTCTTGTTACTCAAGTAGTAAAAAAAAGCAAAATGACTTCTAGTGAAGAGGAAGTTGAACCACAGAGTAATATTAGTGAATTGAATTTTATTGCAAAGGAGATAGACATACATACCCTGAAATTTTGATGAAATCACAAATTCCAAGCGCAAAGAAAAAGAAAAACCTAGCTGTCGAAAGAATTACAGCTAAATATGAAGCTTTTTTTGGAAAGAAAATCGAAATCACCAAGTTAATGAAGAAAGTTAATAACATGAAAACAAGACTAAAGAAAAAAACAGATTTATGTTTTGAGAATGTATGGTTGATAGTTTGTATTAAATATTTGTTAGTTTTACTGTCATGGCGAAGGGGGTGGGTGGATGTGCGTGGGTCAGGATATTTTTTATGGGGTGATGGCGGTTAATACAGCAATACGAGCGGTTAATCAGCAAGATAATTTGATTAATCAAGATTATAAGAGGGTAGGTATGAATTTTACTGTAGCGCATTCTAATATTCGATCGATGAATACCGGATTTGAAGAATTTTCAAATTATGTGTTTGATTACGACTTTGCCATTTTGGGACTGTCAGAAACGTGGTTAACTCCTGAGCATGATAGCAGTAGCTTCGAAATTCCTGGATACAAACTTATTAGGAGAGATCGAGTAGGAAGGGGTGGAGGCGTAGGGATATACATTAAAAACAAATATAAAAATGAAAATATATATTTTAATGTAATTTCAGCTGATTTTGAATATGCTAGCATTAAACTTAATATAAATAAAAGATCAATTCTGTTTACAACTGTATATCGTCCGCCTTCATCTAATGCGGATCATTTTATTGATTGGTTAGAGGAAATATGTAGCTTATCCTTGCCATTTTACGATCAGGTTATCTTTGTTGGAGATATTAACATTGACTTTTTAAAACAACATTCACCGAAAAAAAAACTTGAAAGACTCTTAGAAATTTTTAACCTAAAACAGGTTATTACAGAACCTACTCGAATAAATTTTGCTGCAAATAGTTTCAGCCTCATTGATATTATTATAACAAACCAATCATCAATCATAAAAAAATCAGGTTCAGTAAGTATTTCGCCAGACATTTCAGACCATAATATGGTATATACTGTTTTGGATTTTGCCAAGGAACGTGATACTGTTAAATACATCCAGTATAGAAATTATAATAATATATATCGCGATCAGTTTAACTTAGACGCAGAACAGCTACCATGGGATAATATATATTATACACAAGATATAGATAAAAAGATTGGCATATTTAATAGGAATATATTATTTTTAATAAATAAACATGCTCCGCTATTATCCAAAAAGGTAAAAGAAAAACCGTTTACGCCGTGGATTACAAATAATATTAAATTTCTTATGAAAGAAAGAGATAAGGCTCATCGTAGATATTTGAAACAAAAAACTGAAGCACACCTCCAGTACTATAGGCAATTAAGGAATTTCACTAAGCATGCTGTTGCGAGGGAAAAAATCACCTATTTCAACACAATGTCACAAAAGCATGGAAGAGAATTTTGAAATGCTGCAAGAAAATTAAACCTTGGCTGTAAGAGGAATTCTGGCTTACCAGACAAGTTTTTAAATGCAACTGCTCTTAGGAACTATTTTTCAGGTTTAAATACTACAGCTGATACAACTTCAAATAAAAAACTTAATTTTTATAAAGCTAATAGGTATTTTGACACAAGGTCTTACCTAAATTTTACACAATTGGATGAGCCAACATTAATTAAAATCATTAAAACAATACACTGTAACGCAATAGGTGAAGACTCCATAGGCTTAAAAGATCTAGAAATGTGCCTACCATATCTTATAAAACCATTATTAAATATTTTAAATAGCTGCTTATTACAAAATTTTTATCCTACAATTTGGAAAAAAGCTATTTTGAAACCTCTAGCAAAGGTGGCTGATCCAAAAGGGTTTGAAGACCTCAGACCCATTAGTATACTGCCTCTGGTTTCTAAAATTTTAGAAAGGTTTGTGCACCAACAAATATGCAGCTTTATCGATTTTTACAATATCATCCCGGACTGCCAATCGGGTTTTAGAAAGCACTTTAGCACTACCACGAGTCTAGTACACCTTCTTAATAACTGTAGGATAAATGAGGAAAAAAAGGAAATAACATGTCTTGGATTATTGGATTTTAGTAGAGCTTTCGATACTTTAAGCCACGAAATGTTATTAGCAAAGCTTTATTATTTTGGTTTTTCGAATAACGCGTTTGATTTCTTTAAGTCATATCTTAATAATAGAGTGAATTGCGTAGTAATCAACAAGGCTTCTACAACTGAAAAATCAAGTTATTATCCTGTATCTACTGGTGTTCCCCAGGGTTCTATTTTGGGGCCGTTGCTTTTTTCATTGTATGTTGCAGATATGAAATCCTGCATAAAGTACTCAATGTTACAACAATATGCTGACGATTCCCAGCTGTATACTTCATTTTCACGTGAAACTCTACCCATAATAGAAGAACAATTTAATAAGGATTTAGAAAATATAGATAACTTTTCCTGCGACCATAATTTGAAATTAAATTCGTCTAAATCATGTATAATTTTTCTGGGTGGTGGAAAGAACGCCCTTAATGCAGCAACAACTTGAAATGCAAAAATTCGTAATGAACAGCTACCAGTAGTACGAGAGGTCAAAAACTTAGGAGTATACATTGATAGCGGTATTTCATTTCAAACTTCAAACACATATAAAGAATAAGCTCAAAATTGCATACATGCGCTTAAGAAAACTTTACGGCTTAAAAAATCATTTACCTCCTAAAACTACATATTTTTTATGTAACACACTTGTTTTATCCTTATTTGATTATTGTGATGTGGTATATTCGGATTCATTGACTAAAGACTCCGCTTACTCAATACAAAAACTTCAGAATTGTTGTATGCGTTTTTCCTACAAAATTCCATTTAGAAGTCACATTTCTCCTTATTTAAACAATAACTTAATTCTAAATATGAAAAATCGTAGAAAATATCACATGTATTCCTTCGTGTATAAAGTTATAAAAACTATTATATTTAGCTAACAATTTTACAAATTTTCTTCATGAGCATAACACTAGATTTATAAATTTATTTAGAATACCACAACATAGAACAGCAAATTTTCAAAAATCTTTTGTTTTTGTCGCCTCTCAACTTTGGAATAGACTTCCGGCTAATTGCAAAAGTTTTCCGTTTACTGCATATAAAAAATATATTCGTAATAAACTGCTTGATTCTCAAAAAAACAATACTTAATCTACAATAAAAATTAAAAGAGCTGAGCCGCTCGGCCTTCTATTGCTGTCTACTTATTATTGTTATAAATATTAATTAATTTACCTTTCCTGCATATCCAGAACCCCCGCCTGCTTTGCCTTACTTTAATACTTAAATATGATACTCAATACATGCATGTCTCGATTAATTAAGAAAATCTTTTTTTTTTACTTTTTACTTTTAAGGTTTTTGAAGGGCTATGCCACACAGGTTCTATCTTATGATGAACCTGTGTAAACGGTTCTCTATAATCGAGGCATGGTCCTATTTATCATGTATTTGATAGGTTGTACAACATATGTATATTATTATGCTACAATATTGTATATGATTATTTATTTACCTTCATGATAAATAAATTTGTTTTGAATTTGAATTTGAATTTGAATTTGAATTAGATATTAATAAGACCGGAAATCGAAAAATAAAGTTATTGGACTGGGAAAAATTGTTGTTCAAAGCAATGGAAGGTGATACAAATCCGACAGTTAGTAGAATTGCAGGTAAGAGTTTTAATTTTGTTGATTTTTTTTTCTTAAATGTGAAAAACTACTGTGTTTGCGTAATCAAATTTTGAGGTAAAGTCAGTTTATTAATCTTCTTTATGAAAACGAAGGACGGATTATTAAAACTGAGTGTCATGCCATGTCAAAAGTCAATTGTAATTTGATTTCTAGCCACTAGTTTTCAAGGCAACAATACTTCTCAATTTAATCTTCTGTGCTTGACTTTTTTTCTTTTGTGCCATTTCGACGTCTTTACAGGGGTTTTCACCTAAAACTCCGACCTCCGATTTTCCATAAATGAACAGAGATAATTTAGTTAGGTAAAAAGTAGTTGATAACATGATAACGGTCAAATACAATTTTTGCAAGGACAATTTATTAATCGATATCAGGGACCTCGTAATTACGAAATTTTATAAGTATTATGTACATCCAATTTATAGACGTTTTTGTCATTTACCCTAACTCGGTCGGGTCACTCGTGTGTTTGTAATTCTAACCTAATTTTTCAACAATAAAACTTTTATCACCCTGCAAATAAAAATATTTTTATAGGGGCCAAATCTTGTGGCGTGTTACAAGAAAAAAGTAAAACTGCTATAAATGAGAGTGCGTCATCATCAGTAACAGAAAGTAACAATCCTGGCAAGCAAAACTATGCATATTCCCGCGTTTCTGCCACACAATCCTCAAAAAGAAATGCATTAGCGACATACGAAACAGACGAAACAAGACGTTTGACCACTTCAGAGCTGCAACGCTTGGTATTATTAGAACAACTGAAAACCACCAGGGTGCAGAGGAAATACTACAATGTGAAACTTCAAGAAATAATGGAAAAAAGTGGAAATATTAAAAAAATTACAGCTGTAGGTTTACATTGACATATCTGGACTTGTAAATACTTTTTTTTTGTTTGGTATTTTGTTTTGCACTATATTCGTTTTTGTTATTACTACATTAGAATTAATTAAAATATTAGAAACCATAATATAATGGTATTTTTTTGTCCAGTATTTTGTAAACAATAAATTTAAAATAAAAAACATATCTGAGTTTCTTTTCAAATAAATAATTTATTACATACATATTCCTTACTAACTGATGTGACAGAATGAAAAGATTATAGTAATTTCATCGGACCCTTTATCATATTTACTAACAATAAAAAAAATAAGCGCTTCTTTTCAAACGGAATCATTTAGGTAATTTGTAACATGTTTTTTACTAAACTGTGTGACACAAAGATGAGTGTTTCTTTCTAAACGGAAATAATATAAGCTATTAGATAATTAATACTAACCTAGGTGACACATGGATCAATTTATTAGATATTCATATCGTAGATTATATCAGCTAAATTTTGTCTCACTTCCTGTCCTCGAGTACGAACATGGTCGTCTTCTAAGTCAACAAAATCGTTTTCATTCTTATCAATAAAGAGTTCATCTTCTTGAAAATCTTCATCTCCCAATGTTTTTGCAATGTTGTGTAAAATAAAACATGATATAATAATATTTGGAATATTTTCACTTTTAACACGACAAACATACTTCAAGATTGGAAATCGACGTTTAATTTGCCCAAAGCAACGCTCGATAATTACTCTTTCTTGTTTCAAAAGATTATTGTAACTCCTTTTAGTTGGATTATCGGGATTGCGAAATGGAATCATGAGCCATGGCTCGATTCCATAACCTTCGTCTCTAAGAAGTACGCTGTTCCTTGTTCTTGCCATAATTTGCCGAACTTCCGAATTTTTCCAAATTCTGCTGTCGTGGACCGATCCTGGCCAACTAACATCAACACTAGTGAACATACATTTGGCGTCACAAGTTGCTTGCACGTTAAGCGTTGCTTTTCCTTTCCGGTTGATATACTCATCACCATGAAAACTGGGTTTTTCTATACCGATATGCGTACAGTCTAACCAATTGCAGTTGGGAAACGATATTTATTTTGCCATAAGTCCTTTGCTTCCATTATAGCATTATGAGAAGTAGGAAATTTTATCCACTGATTAGCTTGCACAACAATTCTATTAACGACGGTATTCACTGTTCGTGATACTGTTGACTGCTCTACACCAAGCTCCTCACCTATACCTTTTTGGAATCCAGGATCAGCCAGATACCTTAAACATATTTTCATCTTCTGTAAAGAAGAAAGAGCACCACCTCGCGTTTCTGTAGAAGGGCCCAGAAAATTATTAGCTAACCATTCCACATTACAATTTTCAAATCGAAATAGACTTTTGAAATCGCTATTTTGTGGAGACGACCGAGGTTTATAATATTTCACCTTTCGCAAATTCACTACTTCGGCCATTGTGAATATTTTAGGCACTACGAACAATTTATTTAACCGATCCGTTATCTATTCTCAGCAGGTGAGTCTAAGTCTGACTAGATGCAACTATTTTGAAGGATATGCTCACGACTGGAAGTAAAAACTCACTTTTATTCATACCATTTACTTTCGATGTAAGCAAATCCTCCTTTTGATAAGCATTTGCTCCGTACTTGTTAGAAAAAGGTTTTACTTTGATTATTATTCATATGGAGGGAAGGATTTGCTCTATATTTTGCAAGTATAAGGTTTTGCTTCTTTTTATTCATTCGGGCCAATAAGTAGTTAAAGTAAGTAAAACCATATTAAATACCAGGTAGATCACACCTTCAATGATTTTCATCGTGTTTTAAGATTCTTTTTGTTGGACAATCAGTTTGACATATCTCTTCTGATTTTAATTGCTTGAAAAGAATTTTCTAACTTATTTTAAAAATTGGCATAATTCTTCCAAAATACAGAAAATGTTGACAAAATATGTATTTTCTTTTAAGCAGTTAAATTAAAAAAAAAACAACTCTGTGGAACAAGCAAAATTATTCTAAAACAAAGAAGACTGTAAGCACATTTTTCCAATCAATTCAAGTATTATTTTGTTGAACTCTTTGAAATTAGGACAAGGTTCTTTGAACTTGAAAGATTCTATGTTATTTTTCTTTTAACCTCAACTCCCTGATAGAAGTTTAACCTTTTTCCAGCTCATATGGAAGATTGACTAAAACAATTTTCTCAAAAAAACAGAGGATCATTAAAAACGTTTACTTTCCTTCAAGACATTTAAAGTAAATAAAATTATAATAAATGTCAGTTAGGCAGTTCCATGTTTAATAATCATCAACTTCATCAATTTAATGATCTTCATTGTTTTCCATTTTTACATGTAGTTGACATTGTTGACTTCAACTGCCTGGAAGATGTTTACAATTTTCCAAAAACACTTTTATGATCTTCAATGTTATGTTTCTCCCAGTAATTTAGGTCACTTTTCATATCTTGTAGGCAATTGAAATGATTTTTAACATTATTCCATCAGGCATTTGTTTATTTGTTCTAGGAAACTGAATTATTTTTTATTTTATTCTAAACATTTAAAATCATTTTAAAAATTATTGGAGGGATCGAACTGTCCTGAATCCTCAACATCTAAGGGGAGTGCAACACATTGATGTTACACCACATAAAACCGTGTAACTCTTATTCTACTTTCAGTTCGAAGGACCAGTTAAATTAAAACTTAAGGCTTACTTCTTTACATCCCCTCATTACTATTGTAAATATAATAATATACTTTACATTTATTTACACTTACACCTAAAGTTAAGGGTACAGTGAATTTTTACTACTAAAATTAATTTAACTTCTAACAACACTTGGAGTACTTACAACGAAAAACTACTCTTAAAAAGCCATTATTTAAACCTTTTACTATTTTTAGAATTTTTGAGAAATATCAACGGTGTGAAAAATGAGGACCTACTTAATGACTATTTTTTCGCATTTGGAGCTACTTATGCAATACCTATTTGTTGCAAATATTTAATTGTGACTTTGACAGTGTTGTGGTTTTTACAACGAGAATAATAGTGATAATGTTATGTTTAGGCATTTTTATTATATTCCAGGCATTTGGAATGATTTTTTATGAGTTCTTAGTAAGTGAAGTATTTTTTTTATTCTAGGCATTTGAAGACATCAGGTACTTCCTGGATCCTAACTTAGATAGGAACAGAAGAGGTTAGTTTTTGTAGCTTCCATGCACTTGAAAGTATTCTTACCTTTATTCCAGGCATTTGGAATTTCTGCTAGTGATTTAAAATTCTTCAAAGAATGGCGGTCAAATAAGCAGCAACACTTCGATTGTATTACAAACTCCTATTTATTTTTTTAACAGATTTTCATTTTTTGACGAACGGCGGTCGAATAAGCAGCAACGAATTAGTTCTACTACGAACTTTTTTGAATTTTTTAATTTTTGGTGTAGGGCGGTCAAATAATCAGCAAAAAATTGATTCTAATGTGCACCCTTATGAATTTTTTATTGGTTTTTGCAAATTTTACTGACACCCAGTATAAAGTGCATAATGCTTATAACTCACAAACCAGCTGAACGCAGAAAATTTTCATTCTTTTTCAAATTGATTCCATGGATATTTTTAAAGAATGGACTAAATTTTGAAAAAAAAAATTTTTTTTCAAAAATTTCAAAATAGCCATTAAAAATTAAATTATTTAATTAAGTTCATTAAACATCTATTTTAATATCTTTCAAAAAAAACTTTGGGAGGATTATAAAAAAAATATGTTTTTTCCAAAAAATCGACAAAACACCCATAAATCGAAAAAAACCTGCCAACACAGACTCAAAAAAAACGCATCAAATTGATTCGACATATGTTGCTCGAGCGGTCGAATAATCAGCATCAATTTAATTCTACTGCGAATATTTTAACGTTGACCTATAACCTGTAGTCTTTTTGTTACAAGCCCTTATTTATTGTAATACACACTTCCTAATTTTTTATTTGTCTAAGAACAGCAGTCGAATAAGCAGCAACAATTCGAATATATTATGAACTCCTACTTATTTTTTATGATTTTTTTAATTTTTAGAGAAGGGCGGTCGAATAAGCAGCAATAAATTGATTGAGAGGAATTAAGATAGTTGCTAAAAATGGTAGGTAAGGATTTTCAAAAATGTTTTCAGCTTTATTTTGTTTTTTTTTTTGAGCTTATATTGCAAAGGCCTGGTACAGGATTATAAATTTAAAAAAAAATTAATTAGTACTAAAATAAATAAATCAATAGGGGTGTGTAGTAAAATAACTAGTGGTTTCTCAAAATCAGATCCACCGATCGGTGCTGCTTATTCGACTGCCCTATAAACCAAAATTTTTTTCTACAAATAAATAAATAGGAGTATGTACGCTATATTAAATAACTAACAGTTTGTGGGGTTGGTTGCTACTTATTTGACCGCCAAACAACGCTTTTTATATAAAAGATGGTCTAAGCATTTTTAAAATATTACAGAAAATCATTAAAGGTTTTTTCCTAAAAAGTAAAAAAAATGTTCTCTTCCAGGCAGTTGAGGCAACTGAAAGCCTGGAAGTAAACACCTGATTTTTTTCCAGGCAGTTTAACTACCAGTTTCCATCTTAAAAAAAAGTAGGAGTATATGTTAAATTTAGAAACGTTACTACTTACTACTACTCTGTTTTTGAATATATTTTTATTTTTTGCACTCACATTTCTGCTGTTTAGGAAGTGTATACTTTGCTACATTGCAAATTTTGTTGTGTGATGTTTTTTTCAAGTGCCTTCTAGTCCTGTCTTTGCTTGATAAGTTAAATGTTACTTTTAGAGCTTCATCATAGTTTTCCATAAATGATTAAGTTTCTATGAGGTCTCTTTTTTGTCTTCTTTCTTTCGCGTTTTAATTAGGAGTAGATAAAGGTAAGTAGTAGTTTGTAGCATCATTGTTACTTGTTCGACCGCCACATTGGTCCAACTTTATGCAAAAATATTTACTTTTTTATAAAAAAAAATTAATAGGAGTGTCTATTAAAATAACTAGAGGTTTGTAATGGAACAGCTAGTCTAGGCCCGTATTAATACATCTGAAAACAAAACAGGAGTGTGTAGTAAATTAACTAGAAGTGTAAGGGTTTGTTGCTGCTTATTTGACCACTAAACCGTCGTAATTTATTCCAGAATTCTATTTGTATAGTATGTCACCTAATAACAATGAATTCAGCCACTCATCAATCCACCCCTTTGAATTAATAAAAATCTCAATGTACTTGTCAGCAACCATAATAAAAATAAACTTGTCACTCAACTTGGCCCTTAAATTACCATGTAAAATTCAAAAAGGTCGGCGAAATAATATAAAAGGGGAAGAATCCAATGTTTGAGGTTTCAATTTGTCACGATGGCGGAGCCTTTGAGAGCCATCTTGCAGCTAAACATTCAAATTTTTAAATACCTTCTTTTGTGGCCAAACGCCTCGTTTGGGAGGGCCCTCAATGTGCTTTTATTGTATGGATATTTTGCCTTAAATGTGTTTTTTTGCACGCCAGTTGTTTGGGCGGTTTTATACCAAGTAAGAGTTGATACACCTTATTCACTTAATAATCTATAAACAATAATTTTTCAGGTGTATGTTGGTATAGAAGACATTGACGTCATGCTAGAAGCCTTAATAGCTATCTGTGATATCATGGGGTACCTCATAGCTTATGGGTGTTTTTTAAAAAATAAGGAAATTATCGAAAATATTATTAAAGATATTAATATATTTTTGAAGTATTGTCCCTCGAGGGTTGTTAAGGATACGGACTTATTGTGCATCAGTTACACCAAATGTGAATTAATAAAGTATCACGTGAATAATAATTGATTTAAATTGATTTTTGTAGATATGATCGTGTATGTGGCCATTGGGGTGGCCTTCAATCTAGTATGGCCACTGGTTTCTCGTAATTCTTGTATTGCCCAAAAAGGTACATTAAACTTTAATTTTTTTATGTAATTTGACATTTTTTTTTCGAAAAGATTCCGAATTTTACTTGATGCACGACCCTTGTGGCATGCCAACCCACAATTTCTACCCTTTCGATGCCAACCGACCGGAAATCTTTTGGTTAGTGTATCTTATTGAGGGCGTGTACGTCTGCCACATTTGTTTTGTCTTTTCACTGGTGACTGTCACTATTATTGGTAATATAGTTGTTTTTTTTTTTAATTTAATTTAAATATAAACTACAATTTTACAACTTTAGGATTGATGATGCACATTAAGGCTCAGCTGAAGTGCTGCGGCAAGAAATTTCAACGTATCAATTACAACGGTGACAGGGAGGGGATTCAGAAAGAGTTTGTGATTTGCGTGAACTATCATCAAGAAATTCTAGAGTAAGTTGAGAAGAAGAGATTTCCTATGAGTATTTTTTCTTGCGCTAGGTACGCTAAAAGGACCTTCAATGTCTTCAAATCGGTGGTAGTAGGTTATGTTTTAATTACGTCATTTGCCACGGCCGTGATTGGCTATCAGATCGTCCAGGCCGATAATATCCAGGATAGGTTGCGGTATATGATGCTCCTGTTGGCCTGGATGTTCCTGTTTTTCCTGATATGTTTGCATGCCCAAAAATTGCAAAACCAGGTAAGCTCTTTCTGTGACATCATATATATTATTTAAGAATATTTTTAGAGTGTCAGTATTGCCGACTCAGTATACAACAGTAACTGGTATATTAGTTTAAATGACGTGGATCTTAAGAGGAAAATTATGATGGTGATTGCCAGGGCTCAATATCCTTTATATTTTAAAATTGAGTATATCGGGGTGGTGTCTTTGCTTCGATTTGTGGCCGTACGATATGATTTATTACATTTCTTAGGTTAATGTAAAAAAGTTTCATTTTTAGGTTATGAAAACTGCTTATTCGTTTTTCACCTTGCTTTTGACGGCCACTGGGAAAAAGTGAATCGGATCGTGTTCTCAAAACGTGCTTCATCTAAAAATTGTAATTAAATTAAATATATGCACGCAATATAGGTTTTCATTCATTGTTAGTTTAGTGTTCATAATAATTAATTTTGTAAATACAAATGAAAAGACAAGGTCCAGGGACTGTAGTTATATGAATTTTTTTAATCAAAAATGAGCTACTCCAGCTGACCAAGGATCAGAAAGAAACATAAAATGACTTGGATATAATGAAAAAGCCTACCTATGTTTTTAGCAAAACTATATTAACTCCCTGGAAGACATACAAAAATCCTAATAGCTGGCATAAAAGTGAAAATACTTGCATGAAAGCTATTAATACTTACCTTCAATTTTATTTTTTTTTAATAATTAATTCAGAGTGGTGGACTATAAGTGACTGGATCCATAACATTATTAAGTGAGATACTGATTACTCGCAAATAGAATTTAAGTTTCATAAATAAGCAGCAACAAAGCCTTACACTCCTAGTTAATTTAGTACATACTCCTAGATCTTTTAGCAGACACTCCTATTTATTTGTTGGTTCTGAACTGTCTGGAACAGAACAATTTTCGCAAATTGGAAAATATTTTAAAAATGGCTTGTAAAAAATAGGTTTTTTCTTCCAGGCTTCCAATTAGGCTAAAATATTTTACATTTTATTGAACTTCCAGTAGACAAACCTCAAATAAAAAATTCTCTTCCAGGCACTCAAAGAGAAATTCAAAATGGCTGCTGCAAAAAATGTATTTTGAAAATTTTCGTTAGTGTTTCCTCAATTGCCTGGAAGAAGAGTTTTGTGATTTTTTTTAAAAAGAACAATGAACGGTTTTTGAAAAAATATCAAAAAAGTTCCAAAATATTTTTAAAATTGTCGGTGTCTTTAAATCTGATATTCAGACAGCGATGGTTCTATTTCCCTTTAGTTAATCTCCTACACACTTCTATTTATTTGTATAGAAAGGTACATAATTCGTGTAGAAAGCGTGATTTGACAGTCGAATAAACAGCAACGAACCCACAACAGGCCTAATTATTTGGCTACGTACTACTAGATATTTTAGCAGACACTCCTATTTATTTTTTAGGTTCTCAACTGCCTGGAAGAGAACAATTTTTTCACAGAAAATATTTAAAAAAAAATAAATCATTGGAAGATATATCTAGGGCTGTATATACAGAATGTATCATCTATTTTTTTAAACATAACTTCACTGAAAAAAATGTGTAAGAACAAATGCTATAGTTAGAGGAATTTTCCTATAGAAAGTACAAATAGGGACGGTAATAAATTATTAAAGCAATTTCTATAAAATTATAATTAAAATGTCCTTAAAATTGTGATTTAAAGCGTTGCAATTTGGTAACGAATTTTATACAATGTATCGAGAGATCTGATATATTAAAAGTAGGAGATACTGTTACAAAAGTGAATAATCATAAATGACACAAAAAATAGAAAAATTTCAAATAATATTGAAAAGTTTGATGCCACATCTTATGAGAAGAAAGTTTACTATTTGTAAGATATGATCTTTCTCATTCGAGAGCTACAAGACAAATTCACTCTCATCATAGTCATCACTGTCTAGAAAAAATATTTTAATGCATATGGAACTTACAAATTGCTTGAAATTCAACTATTTATTTATAATAGGGATAATAGGGACCTGTTATAAAACTTCCTAGATTCATTAAGAGAATCACAATTTAGGGATTGCGTGTTTGCTACAAAAAAAATCTTTTGACTGTCATGTTAAAAAATATCATGAATTTCTGAAAGCTAATTGCACAAACCTACAGCTTGAGTTAATGAAACACAAAAATGTCATTGAAATACGAAAGCACCTTTTATTATCATTATTATTAGGTTCATTCCTTATTATAAGAGCCACTAAGTAGGAACTCCTTTTCCTTGCCCAATAATTTTTCAGATTCGTGCCATTGATCAATTTCTCTTCAGTTGAATTAATCAAGGAATATATGGTCTTGATAAAAAATATTATAATTTTTATTTACTTACTTTGGATTTTTAAATTAGAACTTTGAATAATACTTTTAGCCTCTATCTTTCACAATTCCAGTAATATTACTAACATAACTGATGCTATATTGCTCAAGGACTAAAACTGGAGATTCCTATACAAACATGAGTCTTAAAACACTTATACTACAAGTGTAAAGGCTGATAGACAATCATAAAAATAGGAAATTTATAAAGCAATAGAAGTATTAGAATAAGGGATCCTAATCTAGTTATTATGTTTTTTCTTCTTTAATTTTTAAAAATTAATTTTTCGGTTTTATTTATTTTTTTTTGTTTAAATCCTTTAAATTTTATTTTTATTATTTCTTCTTATTGATAAAATGTCTTATACAAATGCTGGAGGAAACAATAAGTATTTGTTATCGAATATAAAAACGTTACAATTATATTTTTTTTGCATGATATACCTACGTAATAGTTCGTAAATAATGATTCAAATAGAATAACTCTTATATATAATATTATTATGGAAATTTATGCCTGGTTAATTTGACCAATCAGGATGCCAGAGAAATGCTAAATTAAGGCGGAAAAATCAAATTTTATTTTATAAAACATCTCATCAGTCTTATTTAATCGTAACATTTAAAGAAAACTACCAATTAAAAAGGCTTCTGATAAAAAAATTTTTATTATAGGAGTTTTCTGATATTGTGATTAAATAATTTAAAATCGTAAAGAAAAGGTATATACATTTGATGATACGTGGTACGGTATGGGGTACTACATTGCCGTATTGAAATGGAATAGGATCATGGAATGATCGGATATATGTTCAAATTTAAAACATATAAATAGAGAAATATTCAGTTATTTCCGCTTGTTTGCTTTACTAAAAATTTTTTTGCTATAGCATTACTTGAACAGTTAAAAAAAAATTTTTAACTTCTGGTCCATATTTAAAAAAAAATGAAGATGAACTTCGCATACGAAACGCCGTATCTAGAACATAAATTTTTCGCTTCTTTCCTACATAAAAAGTCATCAATTTTTATTTCCTATATTTATCTTAACGTGACGTATACTAGTTACAACTCACTTTTCACACCCTTAAATTGCAAAATTTTTCCCAGTATGTCAAACACCGTTAATATTTTAACAAGAAAAGAATAGTCCAAGTAGCATGCTTGAAAATGCTTAAATTTCATATTTAAGTAAAACTTAATACAAGTAGAACTTTTTCATTCAAGTACTTAAAGCGGTAAAGCTGAATTAGTTGGAAGAAATGCAAGAAAAAGATTTTTTTTTAAATTCTTCCCTGACAATAAATACTCTCGTTTACTTTATTAAAAAATAATAATCTAACCAATATATAAAAAAAATTAAATTAAATCTTTAGAAATCAACGGTCTGTAAGGATTCATATAATAATTGAAAGTAATCGTCCATTTGTTCTTAAACAGACCCTTTTTATTACAAGAAAACTACAAGTTTCGAACATATATTTAAATTGAAGATAGGTTGCACGTGTTTTGTTCCTAAAGGCATCAACAGCTTCTGAAAATTATATCTTTAAAAACAGCAATGCATCCAAAATATTAGAGGTGTAAGGATATTACGTACTTAACCATAAAGTCAAAAGAAGTTTCAAGTGTAATAAAAAATAACAGTAGAGTATCATTCTGCCGGGTTAAAGAACGTTCCAGAATTCAAGGAAATTAAATTGCTGACTATTTTTACCTTAACCTGGCCTATCTAGCTAACCTTGCCTTAAGGAAATGAAGAAAGCAATTTGGTGAATATAGAGCCAATAACTGTAATTTTTATGTAAAGATCACGAAGCAACTAACCTTAAAGTAATCAATTGAAAATACCAAGTTTAGTAGGAGTAACTATAATATTTTTAACATTATTTAGAACCTTTAACAATCTCAATCAGCTGATCATGAAAGAAATTAAGCTAGTGTAGGTCAGTCCAACGTTACTCGCCATCCTCTTCAGAGAAACACATAATTCGTCGCAAAAAACTGTGCAATAGCCTTAATACATATTTGTTCATATAGTTTACCTTTTAAATGTAACACATTGATTATTATAAGATTTTTAAATTGTTCAAAATTTTTTTAGAGAGTGCTTTCCCCCTTTCAAACAAAGCAAATAGTAAATAGTGCCATGGATGGCATTGTTTTGCAAGTGGAAAGTTGGTTTTAAGATAGGTGACCAATTTAATTAATGTGATTTTAATATACTTTAAAATTAAACCCGCCTGTTAAATTCTATACATTTTGCTATTTTTGAAGGTTTTTCTATAAATAATTAATTTACTTTAACAAGGACTAAGAGTAGACTTAATATATTAAAAACAATAGCTGTCTCAATCACTTTGACACATTTTCTGATTTCATTGAAGCAAAATATGCGACTCAGTATTGGACTAATTACCACTTGACGAGTTTATAATACTGTCATATTTGCTTTCAAATTCTCATAGGATTCTTGCTACAAATAAGACAAAATTTACTACAATTTGTAAAAAAAAGGGCGACGCAACATTATAGTGAAAGTTACAGAACCATTTTTTACTGTGTTCTGTTTTAACTCGTGGGTGGTCCTACATTTTCCGAACAGCCCCATCTTGCAGAAACAAATTACGTATAAATTTTCATCGGTATATTTAAACTTTCCTGAACAAAAATGTCCGGTATATGGGGTCCATTATGTGCACCTCGACGTATTCGGTTATCACGTCATAAATTGTAAATTACGGAACAAAGACCCTCGCGCCGCGACGCCGTACTATTATATGATGGCGAAAAATTATTACGGGGTGTGTATGCCCGCGGGGGTGCATTTCCGCTCTATATAAAAGGAAAAATTAAAAAATCTGCCTGCATCGGCGGATTGGTGAAATATTTCCGAATACCCGTCGTGCGAATTTCACGCGGAGTTTCGTAAATTACGCCATAGTGTACGTGTATGTGTGTGTCTTATAGAAGCGGAAAAGAAAACTTTACGGTCCCTAATAAGCGATTAATTAAAAGCGGCGAGCTTTATCGACGTCACGTCATGGGGAGGGGGTGGAAAAGGAGCTTTTCATTTTTAAGAATTTTTTAATTAGTTTTCACGTGTAATCCGCTTATTATTTGCAAAAGTGGGTGGGGAAAGATGATTAAATAAAATATCCTAAACAGGTTTTAATTAGTACTAATATGATATAAATAAGTAGGGGTGTGTAGTAAAATAACTAGGAGTTTATGCGCTGGATCGTTGCTGCTTATTCGACCGTCCTATAAACAATTTGTTTTTTCTTTACAGGACAAAATAAATAGGAGTATGTAGCAAAATAACAACGAGTTCGTGGTGTTTGTTGCTACTTATTTGATCGCCAAACTACGTTCTCTATACAAGGTGTCTAATATGTACATTGACCCAAACATACCTTTGTACAAAAGTTCATAGTTTCCGAGTATCAAAATAACAATTTTATTTTCTATTTGTATAGGAAGATTTTCTAGTATAAGAAACAAGGCCCTGTTACTTTTCATGGCCAAATTTCTTACTGCCTTGTATACAATAACTTATCGAAAAATCTTATTTTCTCATGTTTTCGCAAATAAAAAAGATCCACTTGTTACAGTCTAAAGTTAATAGTTTTCGAGTAATTTTTTTTTGAAGTTCCAACACGTTATTTGTACCCTGATGATGAAACCTGTATAACACCAAAAGAATTCTGAGTAGAAAATTAATTTCGCTCTTAAAATCATGCCACCTTTTAACGTGAACAAAGTTTTATGAAAATTCTAACGAAATTATTCCACAGGGTGCTTCAAAGTTAGCGTAAAAGAACTACCCTTTGATTAACCCCGTATAATAAGTCAATTACAAAATTTCATTAAAAAACTGAGTGTACCAATTAATTAATAATAAAATTAAAAAAATATACTACATTAAACTTGGCGAAAATTTTCTCCGTTGCTTTTTTTTTCCATCTGAGCGTATATACTTTTCAAAAAAAAAAAAATAAATATGAAGGAAAATAATTTGAAGGGCATAGGATCCATATTTTTCTAGCGATATCTTATATCCAGGCAGTTTTAAACATCTCTAAAATACTGTAATTAATATTTTTTCCAAAAAGTAAATTTGTTACAGTAATTTTCGTTCTTTTCGAGTGCCTGGAAGATTTAATTTTTTTAGACTAATCGAAACCCTGAAATTAAAAACCTGATGTTGTTCGAGGTAGTTTAACTAGAGTGCAAAAAAAGTGTCCTTTTTGTAAAAAAAAAATAGGAGTGTGTGTCAAAATAACTAGGGGTTTGTAGTTGAAATATCAAATTTATTAGTATTTCCGATATACTTTTAGAAAGTAGGAGTGTGTAGTAAAATAACTAGGGGTTTATAACTGATGTTTTTTCAAGAATATTTTTTCCAGGCAGTCTTTTTTTGGTCTTTTTTAAAAAACCGTTTTATTTGCTTTCAAAAATAAAATAAAAAAACCTTTCGTTCAGGCAGTTGAGGAAAAACTAACAAAGATTTTTAAAATACATTTTTTGCAGTAGTCATTTCTGTTTGAGTGCCTGGAAAAGAATTTTTATTTGAGGTTGTCTACGAAATTCAATAAAATTTAACCAATACGAATGTCTGCTAAAATATCTAGGAGTACGTAGCAAAATAACTGGGCGTTTGTGGGTTTGTTGCTCTTTACTCGACCGCCAAATCACCCTTTCTACCCGAATGGAGAGTACTCTTTTATACAACTAAATAAATATTAGAAATGTGTAGAAAAATGACTATAGGTGCATAGGAGCATCGCTTCCTGACACATTTTTTTTAAAATAGCTTTTCCAGGCAATTTAAAAAATTTTAAAAATATTTTAGGGCTTCTTTTAAATTTTTGGAAACTGCGTATTTTTCCCAAAAATTCAAAGAACCTCTTTTCTTTCAGCCAGTTGAGGAAGAATTAACTAAACATTTTTAAATAGTGTGCCTGGACAAACATGTTATTTTCCTTGACTGGAAATTAAATAAAACATAATATTTCCTAATCTAGCTGGAAGCCTGGAAGCAAAAACCCGATCCAATTTTTATAAATAAATAGGACTATACAAAAATGAGTAGAAGTTTGTGGTTTTGTTTATGATTTATCTATTTTTTAAATATTTTCTTATTTGAAGAAAATTGTTCTCTCTTCCAGGCAGTTGAATACATAACAAATTAATAGGAGTGTCTAATAAAATATCTTGGAGTACGTAGGAAAATAACTAGGCGTTTGTAGGTTTGTTGCTGTTGATTACACTGCCAAATTACGCTTTCTACACGAATTGTGTACTTTTCTATACAAATAAATAGAAGTGTGTAGGAGATTAACTAAAGGGGAGTTGAACCATCGCTGTCTGCATAGCAGATTCAAAGGCACCGACATTATTCCAGTCGATATAAACAATTTTAATAATATGTTCCAGGCAGTTGAGGAAAAACTAACAAATATTTTCAAAATACATCTTTTGCAGCAGCCATTTTCAATTTCTCTTTGAGTGCCTGGAAGAGAATTTTTATTTGAGGTTTGTCTACTGGAAGTTCAATAAAATATAATATTTCTTGGCCTAACTAATTGGAACCTGGAAGAAAAAACCTATTATTTCCATATTTTCCAAGTCATTTATTAAATATTTTTCAATTTGTAAAAATCGTTCTCTTCCAGGCAGTTGAGAACCAACAAATTAATAAGTGTCTGCTAAAATATCTGGGAGTATGTAGCAATATAACTAGGCGTTCGTGGGTTGTTTGCTGTTTATTCGACCGTCAAATCGCGCTTTCTTACACGAATTGTATACGTTTTTATACAAATAAATAATTTTCAGATAATTGCAATGCGTTTTTTCAGCAGCCATTTTGGCTTTTAATTTTTTGTAGTCAATAAATGAAGACCTACGTGAGGTTTTTTCACTGGAGAGTCATGTGATATTTCTTGACCTAACTTTAATCCTGAAAGAAAAAAAAACTTATTTTTTCAAAGCACTTAAAAACAATTCGTATAAATAAATAGGACTCTATATAAAAAAATAACTAGGAGTTTGCGTGAACGTTGTTGCTTATTCGATCGCTCCCTCCGCACCATATATTCAAATTTCACTGGAAATAAATAGGAGCTTATAATCAAATACCTAGGGGACTGTAGAGTAATTATTCAAGTGATTTGTCCACTGGAAACCTCCCTCACATAAAAAACAATTACATGCAATAAAAGTGGTAACTGTCAATTTTAAAATACGAGCTCCAAAATCCCTCAAAAATAAAATACACTCGATCATGTTTTTTTATGGCGAGGGAGACAAATCAAACAGAATATAAAATTGGATTTTTTTGCAGCAGGACCGTTTTTAAAATTGGAAAATCGCCAAGACAAAAATTCATATTTTTTCCGTTCCTAACTAATGGGAAGGTGGGAATGTTTGCTGCGTGATTTAGCAAAGTCAGCATCTGGAAAGTTGGTTTGTCTGCGGGTACGCCTCCGTTTTATTATCGGACATACGGGTCGGTAGATTAGCCGATTAGATATCTCGTTCCAAAGGGACGTTATTAAGCTGAAAAATTCGCAACCCTTTGACCACTTTATCATTAAAAATTAAATAATAACGTGGTCCCTTTTTTATGTATAGAGAAAAGATGAAACAAAGAACAAATGACTCACTTCCTACTTTAATTAATTCATTGCGATCGTCAATGACTCCTGGCTCTTAGATAAGTTTTCATGCCAAAAAGAGGGTCAAAAGTCCATTACTTGGCATTCTACCGAATATCACCTCTCTAATATGCTTTAAATAATTTTAAAAGTTACTTTTCATATGTAATTTAACCAATGAAAGACGTAAACCAAACGTATATAAGGATATGTGTTAAAAAAAATCGAGGGGTTTGGAATGGTATATCTATAGTATAATAATTGTTTGATAAAAAAATAGGGGTTCGTAGTAAAATATATAGAAGCTTGATGCTTCAACTTGTTGCTGCTTATTCGACCGCTCTTCCCGGAATGAAATATTTAAATTCCTGTTGAAATGACTAGGGAATTGTATATGGAATAAATACTACAATAGTGATTTGTAGTTACAATAAAAACCAATACTAAAAAAAAATTAATAAGTATGGAGGTTGTAGTAAAATAACTAGAGTTTTGTGCGTTTGATGCTGCTTATTCGACCGCCCAAAGCACATTTTTCCACACTGTATATATATTGTTACGTATGTATATGCCGCAGTGGAGGTTTTAGATAGACGGGGATCTCTCCGTTGGCAATCTCTTCTCTCTCGCTATTATACAATATATATCCTACGTTTATCGTTCTATCATGTCTATCATTTATTAAAAAAATACGGAATAGGCTATTATAATAAAGGGGTTCGTCTAGTAAGAATTGGATGTGCTGTCTTCCTTTCTCTGTGTTTGTTCTTGTTTCTTTGTGTTCAACGATTATTTACTTGTATCTCCAATGCTCCCGTCTCCCATCCTCATAATTTTCCCATTGTAAAGGGTCCCCAGTCAAATCGGGGCCGAATAACCAGTGCTCCCTTGTATGACATATCAGTCTATCATCGGAGATTATTTGGGCGCCACTGGTTCCTTCGTAAAAGGGGTTCAAGGTGTTCGCCCACCATTTCTACTCGATTTCCGGATAATGGAGTACCAGAAAGTGGTTTAGGGCACTGACAAAAGCCCCTGGGGCCTCGCATAGGTGCAAAGATGTCAAGGGAGTTTCTGTCAACTGGTTTCTATTATGAGTGAGGGAAATTGGCTGAGGATCTCGTAGAATTTGCACCAGGCTTGAGTGAGGAGCTCGGGGTGCACTTTAAACCTCAGCTGACTTATGAACGGGATCGCGGTGGTGGGTATGGTGAGTCCATTCGGTTAAATCGAACTGGTCCAGTTGACCCTTGACCTGGTTCAGTTCGGTTTTTATCCCTTTTAAAGTTTCCAGGTGGAAATCCGGGTGGATTTATGGCATTTGTTGAATTGGGGATCGTCGGTACGACCCTCCAATTAATTTTGTTGTTGTTTATTCAGGTAGAAATTTTAAATATTTACATTGGGACATAATCTCAATTTTATGTGAAGGGTGGGGGAAGAGGACAGAAGGGAGGATTAAAGTAATTTAAGGAATGGGGTGTTTTTTTTTAAATTTGGCGGGTTTTATGCAAAAGTTCATGTTAGCCTAAGAAAATGGAAAATTTGAAATGAAACGAAATGGCGGGAGAAAGTTTGGCACGTCACCATAAGATGGTTGTCATTATATAGGGATGGGTGTTATAAGCACGGCACTATTTTGAAATAATAATTAATTTTTTACACACCCTGTATATTTTTTGGAAAAATCCTGAAATAGGTGTCTAATAAAATTTAGCGAGGCACCCCCGTAAAAAATGTCAACAGTCAAGCTGTTTTGGTTTATGAGTTATGAATACTGTAGAAAAAAAATTGACCCTCCCACTAAAAAATCAATTTTTTGGCACACCCTGTAGGTTTTTCGAAAAATGCTGAAACACGTGGCTAATGAAATTTAATGAAGCACCCCAGTGCAAAATTTCAACAGTCAAACTCTCTTGATTTATAAGTTATGGGCACTTAAGGAAAAGATTGACCCTCCTACTAAAAAATCAATTTTTTTGGACACCCTGTAGGTACTTAAAAAAATGCTGAAACACGTGTCTAATGAAATTTAATGACGCACCCCTGTGCAAAATTTCAACAGTCAAGCAGGCAGTTGATCAAATCACTTTGAAGTTGAACCCAAAATTCCAGGCCTGTATTTACGAGTATGACTATTAAAATTAATTATCTTACTATTACAGGCTTGTATCTGTGCATAATATTTGCACTCTTTTTCCCTTTATGGCTATTTTATATGAAACCTTTGGAATGACGTATGTATATTTATCATATGGGAAAATGGTCATTTAACAAAGTCAGCATCTGGAAAGTTGGTTTTTCTCCGATTCATGGTCGAATTTCTCGGTCATATGAGTGTATACGGAGCGCTAAAATTAGCTGATTAAATATTTCGGTCGGTCCAAAGCGACGGTTATTAAGCTGAAAAATCGGCACCCCTTTGACCACTCTGTCATCGAAAATTGAGTAATAACGTGGACCCCTTTTTATGTATAGAGAGAGCCGTTTTATTAAGCCGAATTAAATTGAAATCCCGGCATTACCAACGGCTAAAGGCCCCGGCCCGAAATCATTATTACAATAATATGTTCATCCGGATTACAGCGAAAAACCATTCCGGGCTTAATTAATGGCCATTTAGCCATCAGCGATATACGAGAGGAGAAAAACAAATAAATCGACATTTTATGAACGTTTTCGTTCCTTTTTTATCCTTCCTAAAATTACCTATCCTGTTTATCCCATTCAATTTTATTGAGTCACTTAAACCACCCTATAGAACGACAATTTGAAGGCAGCTTTAAACCTGTATCTTCCCAACTCTATTTTACTCAGGCTAAAGCTAAGGATTCTTACTTATTTTCCGGCTGAAAACTTCCGACGTATCTCGCGTTTCCCGCGGGATATCGACGCTCCCTTATTTTATCTCGGAACGCAATAACTTTCGGGATAGTTCCATCGGCATTTGAATCCATTGATCTTTCCATTAACGCCGTCTAACGTTTTCACCATCTGAATCAATTTCGGGTTTGGACGCGATCAGAATTGAAACATGCTCACTGTGTTTTTTCGTACTGGCGCATAATCGAGAATTTTATGTCCCGAGTGGATACGACGCGACGGTCGAATAAGCAGCAACAAACGAGAACGGTCGTAGAAACCCCTATATATTTTATTACGTGCTCCTACTTATGTTTTTCTTAGTTTTTATATTTCGGAATTTTTCAGTTTTCTCCAAAAATTATCGAGAGAGGGAAGTGAAAGAGAACATCTTGATCTACAAGAAATATTTTAGGAATTTTTTGTAACATTTGTGGTTTTTGAAATATTCTACAATGAACAGGTTGACTTTTGGGAACCAACTCAAATTTCCTCAAAAATCGCAATCTCTGTTGGTTCTGTCAAAAATGAACAAGAGAGCAAAGTGATAGAAAACATATTGATTTACAAGAATCATTTCAGGCATTTTTCTCTAAAATTATTGATTTTCGAGATATGTGGCTCTTTTGTAATGAATAGACTTCCTTTGGGAATGGCCTCAAATTTTCTTAAAAAACTCAATTTTTTTCTGTTAAAAATGTCAGGAGTTTAAAATATTAGACCACATATTATTGTATAAGATACATTTTAAGAATTAGCGGTTCAATTACTTTGTTAATACGACATAAGAAACTGCTTCAATTACCTGTAGGAGGCTAAATATTCCTTCTATTACCTACGACTACGAATGACCTTGTTTTTAATCAATTTTTAAAAGTAGGGACTTGAACTGCTTGGAATTAATTTCAGATATAATGAGCCTAAAAACTCCAATTGCCTACATCCCCAAATTAATTACAATTAACTCGAAAAATTCATCCATTATCCCAAAGATGCAAACAAACGAGAACGGCCGTAGAAACCCCTATATATTTTATTACGTACTCCTACTTATATTTTTCTTAGTTTTTATATTTCAGGGTTTAAAGGAATTTTTCAGTTTTCTCCAAAAATTATCGAGAGAGGGAAGTGATAGGGAACATCTTGATCTACAAGAATCATTTTAGGAATTTTTTGTAACAATATTGGTTTTTGAGATATTTTTCAATGAGCAAGTTGACTTTTGGGATATGACGCTTATTTTCTCAAAAATCTTAATTTCTATTGGTTCTACCAAAAATTATCGAGAGAGCAAAGTGATAAAGAACATCTCGATCTACAGAAATTATTTGAATAGTTTTTTTATAAAATTATTGGTTTCTCAGATATTTGGCATTTTTGCAATGATTAGGGTGACTTTTGAGGATTGACTCAAATTTTCTTAAAAATCTCAATTTCTATTGGTTCTATCAAAAATTACCAAGAGAGCAAAGTGGTATAGAATATCTTGTCCTACAAGGATCAGTTCAGGCATTTGTTTATAAAATTCACTGGTTTTAGAGAAATTTAGCAATTTTGAAACGGATAGGTTGACTTTTGGGAACCAACTCAAATTTCCTCAAAAATCGCAATCTCTGTTGGTTCTATCAAAAATTAACAAGAGAGCAAAGTGATAGAAAATATATTGATTTACAAGAATCATTTAAGGCATTTTTTTCTAAAATTATTGGTTTTCGAGATATTTGGCTCTTTTTTAATGAATAGACTTCCTTTGGGAATGGCCTCAAATTTTCTTAAAAATCTAAATTTTTTTCTGTTAAAAAATGTCACAATATTAAACCACATTTTAATCTATAAGTGCATTTTTAGAATTAGCGGTTTAATTAATTTGTTAATACGACATAAGAAACTGCTTCAATTACCTGTAGGAGGCTAAATATTCCTTCTATTACTTACGACTACGAATGACCTTGTTTTTAATCAATTTTTAAAAGTAGGGACTTGAACTGCTTGGAATTAATTTCAGATATAATGAGCCTAAAAACTCCAATTGCCTACATCCCCAAATTAATTACAATTAACTCGAAAAATTCATCCATTATCCCAAAAATGCAAACAAACGAGAACGGCCGTAGAAACCCCTATATATTTTATTACGTACTCCTACTTATATTTTTCTTAGTTTTTATATTTCGGGGTTTAAAAGAATTTTTCAGTTTTCTCCAAGAATTATCGAGAGAGGGAAGTGATAGGGAACATCTTGATCTACAAGAATCATTTTAGGAATTTTTTGTAACAATATTGGTTTTTGAGATATTTTTCAATGAGCAAGTTGACTTTTGGGATATGACGCTTATTTTCTCAAAAATCTTAATTTCTATTGGTTCTACCAAAAATTATCGAGAGAGCAAAGTGATAAAGAACATCTCGATCTACAGAAATTATTTGAATAGTTTTTTTATAAAATTATTGGTTTCTCAGATATTTGGCATTTTTGCAATGATTAGGGTGACTTTTGAGGATTGACTCAAATTTTCTTAAAAATCTCAATTTCTATTGGTTCTATCAAAAATTACCAAGAGAGCAAAGTGGTATAGAATATCTTGTCCTACAAGGATCAGTTCAGGCATTTGTTTGTAAAATTCACTGGTTTTAGAGAAATTTAGCAATTTTGAAACGGATAGGTTGACTTTTGGGAACCAACTCAAATTTCCTCAAAAATCGCAATCTCTGTTGGTTCTATCAAAAATTAACAAGAGAGCAAAGTGATAGAAAATATATTGATTTACAAGAATCATTTAAGGCATTTTTTTCTAAAATTATTGGTTTTCGAGATATTTGGCTCTTTTTTAATGAATAGACTTCCTTTGGGAATGGCCTCAAATTTTCTTAAAAATCTAAATTTTTTTCTGTTAAAAAATGTCACAATATTAAACCACATTTTAATCTATAAGTGCATTTTTAGAATTAGCGGTTTAATTAATTTGTTAATACGACATAAGAAACTGCTTCAATTACCTGTAGGAGGCTAAATATTCCTTCTATTACTTACGACTACGAATGACCTTGTTTTTAATCAATTTTTAAAAGTAGGGACTTGAACTGCTTGGAATTAATTTAAGATATAATGAGCCTAAAAACTCCAATTGCCTACATCCCCAAATTAATTACAATTAACTCGAAAAATTCATCCATTATCCCAAAGATGCTGAAAAAAAAATTACTTACAATTGCCTGGAATAAATACAAAATTATTCCCAGTTTCCTGTAATAAAACAAAAATTCCATTTCATTGTGTTTCAAGATTATCAGGTCAAAACTGATATAAATAAATCAATTAAATAAATAAATAAAAAACAAGAAACAATAAACTCCATCCCCGTTCCAAGTAAAAAGACTTTGATATCGGCAAATTTGCAGCCGGGATATATTATGGTAGTAGTTTATAGCCTATGAACATCGGCCCCATAAAACTCCCTCAATAAACTCGCAAAACCTTTCGCCGGGGCTACAAAATTTAATCGAAAATTGAAATCTGCAAATTAGATAAATTTTTATTGCCGAAAATGCAATTAAACTTTTCTGTCCCCGTTATCAAACAATAGCAATAATTTATCCGCAATGCTTACTCTGGATTTTATGGAAGCAGTTATCTGTAATTGAAATAGCCCGTTTTATACAGGAGCACTGTGTGTAATTACTATATAGTCTGAATTATGGATTTATATGTGCCCGTGTATATCGTATAGAAATATTTATACGTGAGTTGTAATTTTCCTTGTCAGGGGAAATACGAAATCCCTCGCATGCATTTTCAATTATTAATTAATCAATTATATTAAGACTGTAACTTGAAGGTTTTCATTTTTTTTAGGCAATTGGAATATTGCAGTTGAAATTTTTCCAGGCAGTTGGAGTACGATCCAGTTTTGTCCAGGTAAACGGAGTCGCCATGTTTTATTTCAGGCATTTAAAATTAATTTTTATTTTATTCGAGGCAATTGGAATAATTTTTGTTTTATTCCAGGACCTGCATATTATTTTCTATAATTATGTATTTTATCCAGAAATTGGCAGTACTTTTTGTCAATTTTTTAGAATTTCATTGAAGAAAAATCTGGTTGTAAAAAAATGTTTTTTTTCTGGAAAACTTGAAAAATGTCGATGTAAATTTTGTAAATTGTAGCTGTGATTATGGACTTTTCCAGGGAATTGTAATTAATTAGTATTTCTTTTCTGGCAAATTGGAATTAATTAGAATTTTTTTTTTCAGGGAATCGGCATATTTCTAGAATCCCAGCAATAATTTCATGTTTTCTCTTTGCGTTTTTTTAAGAAATAACAACCCAATTTTACTAAAAAAATTATGACATTTGTTTTTTTTATTTTACTATTTTTCCTCAAAGTACAAAGTAGTTTTGTATTTTTTCCAGGCAATTGAAGTTCTACAGCCATTTTCATAAATTTGTCTTTTGTATCAGGCATTAGAGTCATTGTATTTCTTCCAGCCAATTGTCATAGACACTTCCTAATATTGTTTGTAATTAAGAAAAAAATTTAACCTGTTAAACCTTAAATTGTTAAAATTAACTAAATTCAAAAATTTTCCAGATTTCTAGTAGAATACAAAAATTACAGAAATTACTCTTATTGCCTGGAAAAATTACAAATGACTTCCATAGTTCATAGACAATGAAAACAATATTCCAGTTACCTTGAAGAAACACAAGATTTGCCTAAATGCCTGGAATAAGATAAAAATTAATTTTAATTGCCTCGGATTAATAAGAAATGATTCCTGTTGCTTATTCCAATTGCCTGGAAGAAATATAGAATTAGTCCAAATATCTGGAATAAAATTCAGATGGTTTTAGTCGCCTGGAATAAATAAGGAACCGCTTCAATTGTCTGGATAGAACCAAAACCTACTTCGACTCCCTGAAATAATTAGAAATAACTCATATCGATTATAAAAGAATATTTCAGTGCCTGAAAAAAATTAAAATAGGCTTCAATTGTCTAGAATAAATTACTAAATTGCATGGAATCCCTTTTTTTCTATTGCCTGAACAATATGAAAAGTTTCCTATTTTCCCTCAAGGTACAAAATAATTTTGTATTTTTTCCAGGCAATTGAAGTTCTACAGCCATTTTCATAAATTTGTCTTTTGTATCAGGCATTAGAGTCATTGTATTTCTTCCAAGCAATTATCGTAGAACCTTCCTAATATTGTTTGTAATTAAGAAAAAAATCAAACTTTGTTAAAATTAAGTAAATTCAAATATTTTCCAGATTTCTTGTAGAATACAAAAATGACAGAAATTACTCTTATTGCCTGGAAAAATTACAAATGACTTCCATACTTCATAAACAATGAAAAAAATATTCCAGTTGCCTTGAAGAAACACAAGATTAGCCCAAATGCCTGGAATAAGATAAAAATTAATGTTGATTACCTCGTATTAATAAGACAATTTTAAAACGACTTTATTACTTAAATACAAAGTAATTTTTTATTTTTTCTAGGCAATTGGAATAGTGACTTTCTTAACAATTTTCTAAATTAAAAAAAATGAACCTAAACCAATTGCCTGGAAGAAATATATAATTAGTCCAAATATCTGGAATAACATGCAGATGATTTTAGTCGCCTGGAAAAATTACAACTGACTTCCATAGTTCATAAACATTAAAAAAAATATTCCAGTTGCCTTAATGAAACACAAGATTAGCCCAAATGCCTGGAATAAGATAAAAATTAATTTTGATTGCCTCGTATTAATAAGAAATGATTCCTGTGTGCCTGAATAATACCTGAAAAAATTACAAATGCTTCAAATGCCTAGAATAAAATAAAAATTACTCTTTTACTCTGGAAAAAATAAAGAATGGCTTCAATTTTTGGCAATTTGCTATGTGAAGCTCTCATTTTGGACCTATTACTTAAGCATAAATTAATCTTGTATGGTTTCCAGGCAAATGTTATTAAATATTATTTTATTTCAGGCAAGTTGAGCATATGTCTAGAATTATTTCCAATTATTCCAGTCAGTTTATTTTTTTAAATTCTTTGGAGGTATGAAGGACCTATTTTACCTGCCTGAAATTTAACATTTGTTGTTTAATTTTTTTAAATATGTGAGAAATTTCCAATTTTCCATCTGATAGTTGGTTATTTGAAGCTGTCATTGTGGACCTTTTACTTAAATACAAAGTAAATTTTTATTTTTTCCAGGCAATTGGAATAGTCACTTTCTTAACAATTTTCTAAATTAAAAAAAAAATTAACCTAAACCAATTGCCTGGAAAAAATATATAATTAGTCCAAATATCTGAAATAAAATGCAGATGATTTTAGTCGTCTGAAATAAATAAAGAACCGCTTCAATTGTCTGGATAAAACCAGAACCTACTTCGACTCCCTGAAATAATTAGAAATAACTTATATCGATCATGAAAGAATATTTCAGTGCCTGAAAAAAATGAAAATTGACTCCAATTGCCTAGAATAAAATACTAAACTGCCTGGAATCCCTTTTTTTCAATTGCCTGGACAATATGAAAAGTTTCCTATTTTCCCTCAAAGTACAAATTAATTTTGTATTTCTTCCAGGCACTTGAAGTTCTACAGCCATTTTCATAAATTTGTCTTTTGTATCAGGCATTACAGTCATTGTATTTCTTCCAAGCAATTATCATAGACACTTCCTAATATTGTTTGTAATTAAAAAAAAAATCAAACTTTGTTAAAATTAACTGAATTCAAATATTTTCCAGATTTCTTGTAGAATACAAAAATGACAGAAATTACTCTTATTGCCTGGAAAAATTACAAATGACTTCCATACTTCATAAACAATGAAAAAAATATTCCAGTTGCCTTGAAGAAATACAAGATTAGCCCAAATGCCTGGAATAAGATAAAAATTAATGTTGATTACCTCGTATTAATAAGACAATTTTAAAACGACTTTATTACTTAAATACAAAGTAATTTTTTATTTTTTCTAGGCAATTGGAATAGTCACTTTCTTAACAATTTTCTAAATTAAAAAAAATGAACCTAAACCAATTGCCTGGAAGAAATATATAATTAGTCCAAATATCTGGAATAACATGCAGATGATTTTAGTTGCCTGGAAAAATTACAACTGACTTCCATAGTTCATAAACAATGAAAAAAATATTCCAGTTGCCTTGAAGAAACACAAGATTAGCCCAAATGCCTGGAATAAGATAAAAATTAATTTTGGTTGCCTCGTATTAATAAAAAATGATTCCTGTGTGCCTGAATAATACCTGAAAAAAATTACAAATGCTTCAAATGCCTAGAATAAAATAAAAATTATACTCTGGAAAAAATAAAGAATGGCTTCAATTTTTGGCAATTTGCAATGTGAAGCTCTCATTTTGGACCTATTACTTAAGCATAAATTAATCTTGTATGCTTTCCAGGCAATTATTATTAAATATTATTTGATTTCAGGCAAGTTGAGCATATGTCTAGAATGATTTCCCATTATTCCAGTCACTTTATTTTTTTTAAATCTTTGGAGGTATGAAGGTCCTATTTTACCTGCCTGAAATTTAACATTTGTTGTTTAATTTTTTAAATATGTGAAAAATTTCCAATTTTCCATCTGATTGTTGGTTATTTGAAGCTGTCATTGTGGACCTTATTACTTAAATACAAAGTAATTTCTTATTTTTTCCAGGAGATTGGAATAGTCACTTTTAACTAAAAACAACAAATTTTACTTAAATCTATTCCAATTGCCTGGAAGAAATACTGAATTAGTCCAAATATGTGGAATAAAATGCAGATGATTTTAGTCGCCTGAAATAAAAAAGAAACCGCTTCAATTGTCTGGATAGAACCAGAACCTACTTCGACTCTCTGTAATAATTAGAAATAACTTATATCGATTATAAAAGAATATTTCAGTGCCTGAAAAAAGTGAAAATTGGCTCCAATTGCCTAGAATAAATTACTAAACTGCCTGGAATCCCTTTTTTTATCAATTGCCTGTAAAATATTAAAAGTTTCCTATTTTCCCTCAAAGTACAAAATAATTTCGTATTTTTCCAGGCAATTGAAGTTCTACAGCCATTTTCAACTTGTTGGACCTATTTGTTTTTTTTTCAGGCATTTTTAATAAATTTTTCTTTTGTATCAGGCATTAGAGTGATTGTATTTCTTCCAGGCAATTGTCATAGACACTTCCTAATATTGTTTTTAATTAAGAAAAAAGTGAAACTTTGTTAAAAATTAACTGAATTCAAATATTTTCCAGATTTCTTGTAGAATACAAAAATGACAGAAATTACTCTTATTGCCTGGAAAAATTTTCAAATAACTTCCATACTTCATAAACAATGAAAAAAATATTCCAGTTGCCTTGAAGAAATACAAGATTAGCCCAAATGCCTGGAATAAGATAAAAATTAATGTTGATTACCACGTATTAATAAGACAATTTTAAAACGACTTTATTACTTAAATACAAAGTAATTTTTTATTTTTTCTAGGCAATTGGAATAGTCACTTTCTTAAAAATTTTCTAAATTAAAAAAAATGAACCTAAACCAATTGCCTGGAAGAAATATATAATTAGTCCAAATATCTGGAATAACATGCAGATGATTTTAGTCGCCTGGAAAAATTACAACTGACTTCCATAGTTCATAAACATTAAAAAAAATATTCCAGTTGCCTTAATGAAACACAAGATTAGCCCAAATGCCTGGAATAAGATAAAAATTAATTTTGATTGCCTCGTATTAATAAGAAATGATTCCTGTGTGCCTGAATAATACCTGAAAAAATTACAAATGCTTCAAATGCCTAGAATAAAATAAAAATTACTCTTTTACTCTGGAAAAAATAAAGAATGGCTTCAATTTTTGGCAATTTGCTATGTGAAGCTCTCATTTTGGACCTATTACTTAAGCATAAATTAATCTTGTATGGTTTCCAGGCAATTGTTATTAAATATTATTTAATTTCAGGCAAGTTGAGCATATGTCTAGAATGATTTCAATTTATTCCAGTCACTTTATTTTTTTTTATTCTTTGGAGGTATGAAGGACCTATTTTACCTGCCTGAAATTTAACATTTGTTGTTTAACTTTTTAAATATGTAAAAAATTTACAATTTTCCATCTGATATTTTGTTATTTGAAGCAATTTTTATGAACCTTATACCTTACGTACAAAGAATTTTTTTATTTTTTCCAGGCAATTGGAATAGTAACTTTTAACTAAAAACAACAAATTTAACTTAAACCTATTCCAATTGCCTGGAAGAAATATAGAATTAGTCCAAATATCTGGAATAAAATGCAGATGATTTTAATCGCCTGAAATAAATAAGAAACTGCTTCAATTCTCTGGATAGAACCAAAACCTACTTGACTACTACTGAAATAATTAGAAATAACTTATATCGATTATAAAAAAAATTATAATATTTCAGTGCCTGAAAAAAAATTAAAATAAGCTCCAGTTGCCTAGAATAAAATAGTAAGTTGTTTTAACTGCCTGGAATGACTCTTTTTCAATTGCCTGGAAAATATGAAAAGTTTTCTATTTTGCCTCAAATTACAAAATAATTTTGTATTTTTTTCAGGCAATTGAAGTTCTACAGCCATTTTCATAAATTTGTCTTTTGTATCAGGCATTAGAGTCATTGTATTTCTTCCAGGCAATTGTCATAGACACTTCCTAATATTGTTTGTAATTAAGAAAAAAATCAAACTTTGTTAAAATTTACTAAATTCAAATATTTTCCAGGTTTCTAGGAGAATACAAAGTTGACAGAAATTACTCCTATTGCCTGGAAAAATTACAAATGACTTCCATAGTTCAAAAACAATTTAAAAAAATATTCCAGTTGCCTTGAAGAAACTCAAGATTAGCCCAAATGCCTGGAATAAGATAAAAATTAATTTCGATTGCCTCGTATTAATAAAAAATGATTCCTGTGTGCCTGAATAATACCTGAAAAAAATTACAAATGCTTCAAATGCCTAGAATAAAATAAAAATTATACTCTGGAAAAAATAAAGAATGGCTTCAATTTTTGGCAATTTGCAATGTGAAGCTCTCATTTTGGACCTATTACTTAAACGTAAATTAATCTTGTATACTTTTCAGGCAATTGTTATTAAATATTATTTAATTTTAGGCAAGTTGAGCATATGTCTAGAATGATTTCAATTTATTCCAGTCACTTTATTTTTTTTTATTCTTTGGAGGTATGAAGACCTATTTTACCTGCCTGAAATTTAACATTTGTTGTTTAATTTTTTTAAATAGGTGAAAAATTTCCAATTTTCCATCTGATAGTTAGTTATTTGAAGCTGTCATTGTGGACCTTTTACTTAAATACAAAGTAAATTTTTATTTTTTCCAGGCAATTGGAATAGTCACTTTCTTAACAATTTTCTAAATTAAAAAAAAAATTAACCTAAACCAATTGCCTGGAAAAAATATATAATTAGTCCAAATATCTGAAATAAAATGCAGATGATTTTAGTCGTCTGAAATAAATAAAGAACCGCTTCAATTGTCTGGATAAAACCAGAACCTACTTCGACTCCCTGAAATAATTAGAAATAACTTATATCGATCATGAAAGAATATTTCAGTGCCTGAAAAAAATGAAAATTGACTCCAATTGCCTAGAATAAAATACTAAACTGCCTGGAATCCCTTTTTTTCAATTGCCTGGAAAATATTAAAAGTTTCCTATTTTCCCTCAAAGTACAAATTAATTTTGTATTTCTTCCAGGCACTTGAAGTTCTACAGCCATTTTCATAAATTTGTCTTTTGTATCAGGCATTACAGTCATTGTATTTCTTCCAAGCAATTATCATAGACACTTCCTAATATTGTTTGTAATTAAAAAAAAAATCAAACTTTGTTAAAATTAACTGAATTCAAATATTTTCCAGATTTCTTGTAGAATACAAAAATGACAGAAATTACTCTTATTGCCTGGAAAAATTACAAATGACTTCCATACTTCATAAACAATGAAAAAAATATTCCAGTTGCCTTGAAGAAATACAAGATTAGCCCAAATGCCTGGAATAAGATAAAAATTAATGTTGATTACCTCGTATTAATAAGACAATTTTAAAACGACTTTATTACTTAAATACAAAGTAATTTTTTATTTTTTCTAGGCAATTGGAATAGTCACTTTCTTAACAATTTTCTAAATTAAAAAAAATGAACCTAAACCAATTGCCTGGAAGAAATATATAATTAGTCCAAATATCTGGAATAACATGCAGATGATTTTAGTTGCCTGGAAAAATTACAACTGACTTCCATAGTTCATAAACAATGAAAAAAATATTCCAGTTGCCTTGAAGAAACACAAGATTAGCCCAAATGCCTGGAATAAGATAAAAATTAATTTTGGTTGCCTCGTATTAATAAAAAATGATTCCTGTGTGCCTGAATAATACCTGAAAAAAATTACAAATGCTTCAAATGCCTAGAATAAAATAAAAATTATACTCTGGAAAAAATAAAGAATGGCTTCAATTTTTGGCAATTTGCAATGTGAAGCTCTCATTTTGGACCTATTACTTAAGCATAAATTAATCTTGTATGCTTTCCAGGCAATTATTATTAAATATTATTTGATTTCAGGCAAGTTGAGCATATGTCTAGAATGATTTCCCATTATTCCAGTCACTTTATTTTTTTTAAATCTTTGGAGGTATGAAGGTCCTATTTTACCTGCCTGAAATTTAACATTTGTTGTTTAATTTTTTAAATATGTGAAAAATTTCCAATTTTCCATCTGATTGTTGGTTATTTGAAGCTGTCATTGTGGACCTTATTACTTAAATACAAAGTAATTTCTTATTTTTTCCAGGAGATTGGAATAGTCACTTTTAACTAAAAACAACAAATTTTACTTAAATCTATTCCAATTGCCTGGAAGAAATACTGAATTAGTCCAAATATGTGGAATAAAATGCAGATGATTTTAGTCGCCTGAAATAAAAAAGAAACCGCTTCAATTGTCTGGATAGAACCAGAACCTACTTCGACTCTCTGTAATAATTAGAAATAACTTATATCGATTATAAAAGAATATTTCAGTGCCTGAAAAAAGTGAAAATTGGCTCCAATTGCCTAGAATAAATTACTAAACTGCCTGGAATCCCTTTTTTTATCAATTGCCTGTAAAATATTAAAAGTTTCCTATTTTCCCTCAAAGTACAAAATAATTTCGTATTTTTCCAGGCAATTGAAGTTCTACAGCCATTTTCAACTTGTTGGACCTATTTGTTTTTTTTTCAGGCATTTTTAATAAATTTTTCTTTTGTATCAGGCATTAGAGTGATTGTATTTCTTCCAGGCAATTGTCATAGACACTTCCTAATATTGTTTTTAATTAAGAAAAAAGTGAAACTTTGTTAAAAATTAACTGAATTCAAATATTTTCCAGATTTCTTGTAGAATACAAAAATGACAGAAATTACTCTTATTGCCTGGAAAAATTTTCAAATAACTTCCATACTTCATAAACAATGAAAAAAATATTCCAGTTGCCTTGAAGAAATACAAGATTAGCCCAAATGCCTGGAATAAGATAAAAATTAATGTTGATTACCACGTATTAATAAGACAATTTTAAAACGACTTTATTACTTAAATACAAAGTAATTTTTTATTTTTTCTAGGCAATTGGAATAGTCACTTTCTTAAAAATTTTCTAAATTAAAAAAAATGAACCTAAACCAATTGCCTGGAAGAAATATATAATTAGTCCAAATATCTGGAATAACATGCAGATGATTTTAGTCGCCTGGAAAAATTACAACTGACTTCCATAGTTCATAAACATTAAAAAAAATATTCCAGTTGCCTTAATGAAACACAAGATTAGCCCAAATGCCTGGAATAAGATAAAAATTAATTTTGATTGCCTCGTATTAATAAGAAATGATTCCTGTGTGCCTGAATAATACCTGAAAAAATTACAAATGCTTCAAATGCCTAGAATAAAATAAAAATTACTCTTTTACTCTGGAAAAAATAAAGAATGGCTTCAATTTTTGGCAATTTGCTATGTGAAGCTCTCATTTTGGACCTATTACTTAAGCATAAATTAATCTTGTATGGTTTCCAGGCAATTGTTATTAAATATTATTTAATTTCAGGCAAGTTGAGCATATGTCTAGAATGATTTCAATTTATTCCAGTCACTTTATTTTTTTTTATTCTTTGGAGGTATGAAGGACCTATTTTACCTGCCTGAAATTTAACATTTGTTGTTTAACTTTTTAAATATGTAAAAAATTTACAATTTTCCATCTGATATTTTGTTATTTGAAGCAATTTTTATGAACCTTATACCTTACGTACAAAGAATTTTTTTATTTTTTCCAGGCAATTGGAATAGTAACTTTTAACTAAAAACAACAAATTTAACTTAAACCTATTCCAATTGCCTGGAAGAAATATAGAATTAGTCCAAATATCTGGAATAAAATGCAGATGATTTTAATCGCCTGAAATAAATAAGAAACTGCTTCAATTCTCTGGATAGAACCAAAACCTACTTGACTACTACTGAAATAATTAGAAATAACTTATATCGATTATAAAAAAAATTATAATATTTCAGTGCCTGAAAAAAAATTAAAATAAGCTCCAGTTGCCTAGAATAAAATAGTAAGTTGTTTTAACTGCCTGGAATGACTCTTTTTCAATTGCCTGGAAAATATGAAAAGTTTTCTATTTTGCCTCAAATTACAAAATAATTTTGTATTTTTTTCAGGCAATTGAAGTTCTACAGCCATTTTCATAAATTTGTCTTTTGTATCAGGCATTAGAGTCATTGTATTTCTTCCAGGCAATTGTCATAGACACTTCCTAATATTGTTTGTAATTAAGAAAAAAATCAAACTTTGTTAAAATTTACTAAATTCAAATATTTTCCAGGTTTCTAGGAGAATACAAAGTTGACAGAAATTACTCCTATTGCCTGGAAAAATTACAAATGACTTCCATAGTTCAAAAACAATTTAAAAAAATATTCCAGTTGCCTTGAAGAAACTCAAGATTAGCCCAAATGCCTGGAATAAGATAAAAATTAATTTCGATTGCCTCGTATTAATAAAAAATGATTCCTGTGTGCCTGAATAATACCTGAAAAAAATTACAAATGCTTCAAATGCCTAGAATAAAATAAAAATTATACTCTGGAAAAAATAAAGAATGGCTTCAATTTTTGGCAATTTGCAATGTGAAGCTCTCATTTTGGACCTATTACTTAAACGTAAATTAATCTTGTATACTTTTCAGGCAATTGTTATTAAATATTATTTAATTTTAGGCAAGTTGAGCATATGTCTAGAATGATTTCAATTTATTCCAGTCACTTTATTTTTTTTTATTCTTTGGAGGTATGAAGACCTATTTTACCTGCCTGAAATTTAACATTTGTTGTTTAATTTTTTTAAATAGGTGAAAAATTTCCAATTTTCCATCTGATAGTTAGTTATTTGAAGCTGTCATTGTGGACCTTTTACTTAAATACAAAGTAAATTTTTATTTTTTCCAGGCAATTGGAATAGTCACTTTCTTAACAATTTTCTAAATTAAAAAAAAATTAACCTAAACCAATTGCCTGGAAAAAATATATAATTAGTCCAAATATCTGAAATAAAATGCAGATGATTTTAGTCGTCTGAAATAAATAAAGAACCGCTTCAATTGTCTGGATAAAACCAGAACCTACTTCGACTCCCTGAAATAATTAGAAATAACTTATATCGATCATGAAAGAATATTTCAGTGCCTGAAAAAAATGAAAATTGACTCCAATTGCCTAGAATAAAATACTAAACTGCCTGGAATCCCTTTTTTTCAATTGCCTGGAAAATATTAAAAGTTTCCTATTTTCCCTCAAAGTACAAATTAATTTTGTATTTCTTCCAGGCACTTGAAGTTCTACAGCCATTTTCATAAATTTGTCTTTTGTATCAGGCATTACAGTCATTGTATTTCTTCCAAGCAATTATCATAGACACTTCCTAATATTGTTTGTAATTAAAAAAAAAATCAAACTTTGTTAAAATTAACTGAATTCAAATATTTTCCAGATTTCTTGTAGAATACAAAAATGACAGAAATTACTCTTATTGCCTGGAAAAATTACAAATGACTTCCATACTTCATAAACAATGAAAAAAATATTCCAGTTGCCTTGAAGAAATACAAGATTAGCCTAAATACCTGGAATAAGATAAAAATTAATGTTGATTACCTCGTATTAATAAGACAATTTTAAAACGACTTTATTACTTAAATACAAAGTAATTTTTTATTTTTTCTAGGCAATTGGAATAGTCACTTTCTTAACAATTTTCTAAATTAAAAAAAATGAACCTAAACCAATTGCCTGGAAGAAATATATAATTAGTCCAAATATCTGGAATAACATGCAGATGATTTTAGTCGCCTGGAAAAATTACAACTGACTTCCATAGTTCATAAACAATGAAAAAAATATTCCAGTTGCCTTGAAGAAACACAAGATTAGCCCAAATGCCTGGAATAAGATAAAAATTAATTTTGGTTGCCTCGTATTAATAAAAAATGATTCCTGTGTGCCTGAATAATACCTGAAAAAAATTACAAATGCTTCAAATGCCTAGAATAAAATAAAAATTATACTCTGGAAAAAATAAAGAATGGCTTCAATTTTTGGCAATTTGCAATGTGAAGCTCTCATTTTGGACCTATTACTTAAGCATAAATTAATCTTGTATGCTTTCCAGGCAATTATTATTAAATATTATTCGATTTCAGGCAAGTTGAGCATATGTCTAGAATGATTTCCCATTATTCCAGTCACTTTATTTTTTTTAAATCTTTGGAGGTATGAAGGTCCTATTTTACCTGCCTGAAATTTAACATTTGTTGTTTAATTTTTTAAATATGTGAAAAATTTCCAATTTTCCATCTGATTGTTGGTTATTTGAAGCTGTCATTGTGGACCTTATTACTTAAATACAAAGTAATTTCTTATTTTTTCCAGGAGATTGGAATAGTCACTTTTAACTAAAAACAACAAATTTTACTTAAATCTATTCCAATTGCCTGGAAGAAATACTGAATTAGTCCAAATATGTGGAATAAAATGCAGATGATTTTAGTCGCCTGAAATAAAAAAGAAACCGCTTCAATTGTCTGGATAGAACCAGAACCTACTTCGACTCTCTGTAATAATTAGAAATAACTTATATCGATTATAAAAGAATATTTCAGTGCCTGAAAAAAGTGAAAATTGGCTCCAATTGCCTAGAATAAATTACTAAACTGCCTGGAATCCCTTTTTTTATCAATTGCCTGTAAAATATTAAAAGTTTCCTATTTTCCCTCAAAGTACAAAATAATTTCGTATTTTTCCAGGCAATTGAAGTTCTACAGCCATTTTCAACTTGTTGGACCTATTTGTTTTTTTTTCAGGCATTTTTAATAAATTTTTCTTTTGTATCAGGCATTAGAGTGATTGTATTTCTTCCAGGCAATTGTCATAGACACTTCCTAATATTGTTTTTAATTAAGAAAAAAGTGAAACTTTGTTAAAAATTAACTGAATTCAAAAATTTTGCCAGATTTCTAGTAGAATACAAATTTGACAGCATTTACTCTTATTGCCTGGAAAAATTACAAATGACTTCCATAGTTCAAAAACAATGAAAAAAATATTCCAGTTGCCTTGAAGAAATACAAGATTAGCCCAAATGCCTGGAATAAGATAAAAATTAATTTTGGTTGCCTCGTATTAATAAAAAATGATTCCTGTGTGCCTGAATAATACCTGAAAAAAATTACAAATGCTTCAAATGCCTAGAATAAAATAAAAATTATACTCTGGAAAAAATAAAGAATGGCTTCAATTTTTGGCAATTTGCAATGTGAAGCTCTCATTTTGGACCTATTACTTAAGCATAAATTAATCTTGTATGCTTTCCAGGCAATTATTATTAAATATTATTCGATTTCAGGCAAGTTGAGCATATGTCTAGAATGATTTCCCATTATTCCAGTCACTTTATTTTTTTTAAATCTTTGGAGGTATGAAGGTCCTATTTTACCTGCCTGAAATTTAACATTTGTTGTTTAATTTTTTAAATATGTGAAAAATTTCCAATTTTCCATCTGATTGTTGGTTATTTGAAGCTGTCATTGTGGACCTTATTACTTAAATACAAAGTAATTTCTTATTTTTTCCAGGAGATTGGAATAGTCACTTTTAACTAAAAACAACAAATTTTACTTAAATCTATTCCAATTGCCTGGAAGAAATACTGAATTAGTCCAAATATGTGGAATAAAATGCAGATGATTTTAGTCGCCTGAAATAAAAAAGAAACCGCTTCAATTGTCTGGATAGAACCAGAACCTACTTCGACTCTCTGTAATAATTAGAAATAACTTATATCGATTATAAAAGAATATTTCAGTGCCTGAAAAAAGTGAAAATTGGCTCCAATTGCCTAGAATAAATTACTAAACTGCCTGGAATCCCTTTTTTTATCAATTGCCTGTAAAATATTAAAAGTTTCCTATTTTCCCTCAAAGTACAAAATAATTTCGTATTTTTCCAGGCAATTGAAGTTCTACAGCCATTTTCAACTTGTTGGACCTATTTGTTTTTTTTTCAGGCATTTTTAATAAATTTTTCTTTTGTATCAGGCATTAGAGTGATTGTATTTCTTCCAGGCAATTGTCATAGACACTTCCTAATATTGTTTTTAATTAAGAAAAAAGTGAAACTTTGTTAAAAATTAACTGAATTCAAATATTTTCCAGATTTCTTGTAGAATACAAAAATGACAGAAATTACTCTTATTGCCTGGAAAAATTACAAATAACTTCCATACTTCATAAACAATGAAAAAAATATTCCAGTTGCCTTGAAGAAATACAAGATTAGCCCAAATGCCTGGAATAAGATAAAAATTAATGTTGATTACCACGTATTAATAAGACAATTTTAAAACAACTTTATTACTTAAATACAAAGTAATTTTTTATTTTTTCTAGGCAATTGGAATAGTCACTTTCTTAAAAATTTTCTAAATTAAAAAAAATGAACCTAAACCAATTGCCTGGAAGAAATATATAATTAGTCCAAATATCTGGAATAACATGCAGATGATTTTAGTCGCCTGGAAAAATTACAACTGACTTCCATAGTTCATAAACAATGAAAAAAATATTCCAGTTGCCTTGAAGAAACACAAGATTAGCCCAAATGCCTGGAATAAGATAAAAGTTAATTTTGATTGCCTCGTATTAATAAAAAATGATTCCTGTGTGCCTGAATAATACCTGAAAAAAATTACAAATGCTTCAAATGCCTAGAATAAAATAAAAATTATACTCTGGAAAAAATGAAGAATGGCTTCAATTTTTGGCAATTTGCAATGTGAAGCTCTCATTTTGGACCTATTACTTAAGCATAAATCAATCTTGTATGCTTTCCAGGCAAATGTTATTAAATATTATTTTATTTCAGGCAAGTTGAGCATATGTCTAGAATGATTTCCCATTATTCCAGTCACTTTATTTTTTTTAAATCTTTGGAGGTATGAAGGTCCTATTTTACCTGCCTGAAATTTAACATTTGTTGTTTAATTTTTTAAATATGTGAAAAATTTCCAATTTTCCATCTGATTGTTGGTTATTTGAAGCTGTCATTGTGGACCTTATTACTTAAATACAAAGTAATTTCTTATTTTTTCCAGGAGATTGGAATAGTCACTTTTAACTAAAAACAACAAATTTTACTTAAATCTATTCCAATTGCCTGGAAGAAATACTGAATTAGTCCAAATATGTGGAATAAAATGCAGATGATTTTAGTCGCCTGAAATAAAAAAGAAACCGCTTCAATTGTCTGGATAGAACCAGAACCTACTTCGACTCTCTGTAATAATTAGAAATAACTTATATCGATTATAAAAGAATATTTCAGTGCCTGAAAAAAGTGAAAATTGGCTCCAATTGCCTAGAATAAATTACTAAACTGCCTGGAATCCCTTTTTTTATCAATTGCCTGTAAAATATTAAAAGTTTCCTATTTTCCCTCAAAGTACAAAATAATTTCGTATTTTTCCAGGCAATTGAAGTTCTACAGCCATTTTCAACTTGTTGGACCTATTTGTTTTTTTTTCAGGCATTTTTAATAAATTTTTCTTTTGTATCAGGCATTAGAGTGATTGTATTTCTTCCAGGCAATTGTCATAGACACTTCCTAATATTGTTTTTAATTAAGAAAAAAGTGAAACTTTGTTAAAAATTAACTGAATTCAAATATTTTCCAGATTTCTTGTAGAATACAAAAATGACAGAAATTACTCTTATTGCCTGGAAAAATTTTCAAATAACTTCCATACTTCATAAACAATGAAAAAAATATTCCAGTTGCCTTGAAGAAATACAAGATTAGCCCAAATGCCTGGAATAAGATAAAAATTAATGTTGATTACCACGTATTAATAAGACAATTTTAAAACGACTTTATTACTTAAATACAAAGTAATTTTTTATTTTTTCTAGGCAATTGGAATAGTCACTTTCTTAACAATTTTCTAAATTAAAAAAAATGAACCTAAACCAATTGCCTGGAAGAAATATATAATTAGTCCAAATATCTGGAATAACATGCAGATGATTTTAGTCGCCTGGAAAAATTACAACTGACTTCCATAGTTCATAAACAATGAAAAAAATATTCCAGTTGCCTTGAAGAAACACAAGATTAGCCCAAATGCCTGGAATAAGATAAAAATTAATTTTGGTTGCCTCGTATTAATAAAAAATGATTCCTGTGTGCCTGAATAATACCTGAAAAAAATTACAAATGCTTCAAATGCCTAGAATAAAATAAAAATTATACTCTGGAAAAAATAAAGAATGGCTTCAATTTTTGGCAATTTGCAATGTGAAGCTCTCATTTTGGACCTATTACTTAAGCATAAATTAATCTTGTATGCTTTCCAGGCAATTATTATTAAATATTATTCGATTTCAGGCAAGTTGAGCATATGTCTAGAATGATTTCCCATTATTCCAGTCACTTTATTTTTTTTAAATCTTTGGAGGTATGAAGGTCCTATTTTACCTGCCTGAAATTTAACATTTGTTGTTTAATTTTTTAAATATGTGAAAAATTTCCAATTTTCCATCTGATTGTTGGTTATTTGAAGCTGTCATTGTGGACCTTATTACTTAAATACAAAGTAATTTCTTATTTTTTCCAGGAGATTGGAATAGTCACTTTTAACTAAAAACAACAAATTTTACTTAAATCTATTCCAATTGCCTGGAAGAAATACTAAATTAGTCCAAATATGTGGAATAAAATGCAGATGATTTTAGTCGCCTGAAATAAAAAAGAAACCGCTTCAATTGTCTGGATAGAACCAGAACCTACTTCGACTCTCTGTAATAATTAGAAATAACTTATATCGATTATAAAAGAATATTTCAGTGCCTGAAAAAAGTGAAAATTGGCTCCAATTGCCTAGAATAAATTACTAAACTGCCTGGAATCCCTTTTTTTATCAATTGCCTGTAAAATATTAAAAGTTTCCTATTTTCCCTCAAAGTACAAAATAATTTCGTATTTTTCCAGGCAATTGAAGTTCTACAGCCATTTTCAACTTGTTGGACCTATTTGTTTTTTTTTCAGGCATTTTTAATAAATTTTTCTTTTGTATCAGGCATTAGAGTGATTGTATTTCTTCCAGGCAATTGTCATAGACACTTCCTAATATTGTTTTTAATTAAGAAAAAAGTGAAACTTTGTTAAAAATTAACTGAATTCAAATATTTTCCAGATTTCTTGTAGAATACAAAAATGACAGAAATTACTCTTATTGCCTGGAAAAATTACAAATAACTTCCATACTTCATAAACAATGAAAAAAATATTCCAGTTGCCTTGAAGAAATACAAGATTAGCCCAAATGCCTGGAATAAGATAAAAATTAATGTTGATTACCACGTATTAATAAGACAATTTTAAAACGACTTTATTACTTAAATACAAAGTAATTTTTTATTTTTTCTAGGCAATTGGAATAGTCACTTTCTTAAAAATTTTCTAAATTAAAAAAAATGAACCTAAACCAATTGCCTGGAAGAAATATATAATTAGTCCAAATATCTGGAATAACATGCAGATGATTTTAGTCGCCTGGAAAAATTACAACTGACTTCCATAGTTCATAAACAATGAAAAAAATATTCCAGTTGCCTTGAAGAAACACAAGATTAGCCCAAATGCCTGGAATAAGATAAAAATTAATTTTGGTTGCCTCGTATTAATAAAAAATGATTCCTGTGTGCCTGAATAAGACCTGAAAAAAATTACAAATGCTTCAAATGCCTAGAATAAAATAAAAATTATACTCTGGAAAAAATAAAGAATGGCTTCAATTTTTGGCAATTTGCAATGTGAAGCTCTCATTTTGGACCTATTACTTAAGCATAAATTAATCTTGTATACTTTCCAGGCAATTGTTATTAAATATTATTTAATTTCAGGCAAGTTGAGCATATGTCTAGAATGATTTCAATTTATTCCAGTCACTTTATTTTTTTTTATTCTTTGGAGGTATGAAGGACCTATTTTACCTGCCTGAAATTTAACATTTGTTGTTTAACTTTTTAAATATGTAAAAAATTTACAATTTTCCATCTGATATTTTGTTATTTGAAGCAATTTTTATGAACCTTATACCTTACGTACAAAGAATTTTTTTATTTTTTCCAGGCAATTGGAATAGTAACTTTTAACTAAAAACAACAAATTTAACTTAAACCTATTCCAATTGCCTGGAAGAAATATAGAATTAGTCCAAATATCTGGAATAAAATGCAGATGATTTTAATCGCCTGAAATAAATAAGAAACCGCTTCAATTCTCTGGATAGAACCAAAACCTACTTGACTACTACTGAAATAATTAGAAATAACTTATATCGATTATAAAAAAAATTATAATATTTCAGTGCCTGAAAAAAAATTAAAATAAGCTCCAATTGACTAGAATAAAATAGTAAGTTGTTTTAACTGCCTGGAATGACTCTTTTTCAATTGCCTGGAAAATATGAAAAGTTTCCTATTTTCCCTCAAATTACAAAATAATTTTGTATTTTTTTCAGGCAATTAAAGTTCTACAGCCATTTTCATAAATTTGTCTTTTGTATCAGGCATTAGAGTGATTGAATTTCTTCCAGGCAATTGTCATGGACACTTCCTAATGTTTTTTTAATTAAGAAAAAAATCAAACTTTGTTAAAATTAACTGAATTCAAATATTTTCCAGATTTCGAGTAGAATACAAAGTTCACAGAAATTACCCTTATTGCCTGGAAAGATTACAAAAGACTTCCATAGTTCATAAACAATTAAAAAAATATTTCAGTTGCCTTGAAGAAACACAAGATTAGCCCAAATGCCTGGAATAAGATAAAAATTAATTTTGGTTACCTCGTATTAATAAGAAATGTTTCCTGTGTCCCTGAATAATACCTGAAAAAATTACAAAAGCTTCAATTGCCTAGAATAAAATACTAAACTGCCTGGAATCCCTTTTTTTCAGTTGCCTGGAAAAAAATCATTTTCAAGAGAAAAGAGATTCCAAGAAAGTGAACATTCCCAAACCTTAAAAACATCAATTTTTTTACAATTCAAATGAAACCTCCCATAATTATAACGCCATCTATTTTTGTCAACTTTGCATCCTCAAATGGTAAATATGTAAATAATAATTGACCGGAGCAACATTCGTGCTCATTATCAGTTATTTCTTATTATTGATACAGATTCCGAATAACCCCAATTAATTAATAAACGTCCACTGATTACATAATTTATGTAAAAAAAATACACCGACACGATAATAACGCTCAACGGCTCCAAGAATCGTTTAATAGATTTTATGAACTTGCATAACACACACACATTGAATTTGTATTACCTGTTTGGAATTTATCATTGTTGTCATGACTTATTTTATGATCAAAATGTTTATTAAAAACATTGTGTTGGTACGAGTTGAGAATGGTTTTGGGGTGGTATTGTTCAATTTGCATGGTAAGTAACGAACTTAATTTATGCCTAATTAATTGAGAGTAATTATTGCTGAGAAAAAAAAATGCATTTTTGAATTATAAGTGTAAGGTATCTATGTAAACTTGTGGTTTTGTCCTGACAATTGGAGCCATCAGTTCAGGCAATTTAACTTAATTTTTAAGTAATTGCAAGTATTTGAACTAAATTTGTATTTTTTTCAAGCAACTGGCATTTTTTATTAATTCCAGGTAATTGAAATTAGTTTTTACTTTATTCCAGGCATTTGGGCTAATTTTGTATTTAATTACAATTGAATTAAGTACTTTTTTTTAATGTAAAGGAAGTGACTGTTTTCTTTTACTTTTGATTTGCTACAAATAGTTTGTATATCATAGTTAAATAAATAAACCTAAACATATACCGTAAGACATAGATAAGTAACAAATTAGTTTTTTTTAGGGAATCATATCCTTTCAGTGGCATTTCTTGTCTATTTTTATGTGACTTTGGTGTTATAAAAGATTAATATTGGGACTTTTATAGACTCCTACTTACCTTTAAAAATTATTTATTTAGTTAATAAAAATTTGGTATAAATGTTTCTTAATTATTTCAGTGTAAATTTTGTTTGATTGATATGATATGAAAAAATATATTTTTAAATAAAAAAAATTATTACGCGAAGTTTTTAACCGTTTTATTGGAGTAACTTAACTAAAAATTGGTCAGGGTAATCGTTTGCTACTTCTAGGTAGTTTTAAAGTAATTGTATTACCTCCAGGCAATTGGAAACATCAAGTCTTTCCAAGGAGTTGATTGGGACATATTTCAACTGCTTCAAATATTTGTTTTATTCAAAAAAAATAAAGTTTTTTCGTCCAGACATTTAAATTAGTTACGAAGTATTAAGAGTGATTTTTTGTTAATTCCAGGCAGTAAAAGGTATTAATTTCTTACAGGGAATTGATTGCCAAAAATTGCTTAAAAAAATAGTAAAGCGTTTTCCAGGCAGTTGAAGTAGTTTTAAAGTAACCGGAGTTATTTTTAGTTAGTTCCAGGCAGTTTAAATGATGGCAGATGAAAGCTTGGAAATTTCAATTGCTTAAATTATTTTTCTGATTCCAAAAAGGTAAAGTATTTCACTGTATTTGACACGTAAATTATCTTTAAAAATGGCTTTAAATGCCTGGAATAAAACATAAATTTAATTTTAAAACAAATTGCATTAAATATCTCAAAGAAATAAATCGTGATTTTTGATGCCTTGAAAAAATCACTATAAATAAAACAATTAAAGAAATGCCTGGAATAAAAATTAATACTAAATAATAAATTAATATTAAATACTCTATGTTTACGTAATAAGTCCAAAATGGCAGCTCCAAATTACAAAGTGACAAAAAATTACTAATTTTTCATATCCAATTAAACAATATAGTTTTTAAGCATTTGAATTCATTTGTAATTTTTTCAGGCATTATTCAAACACAGGAATCATTTCTTATTAATTCCAGGCAATCAAAATTCATGTTTATTTTATTCCAGGCATTTGGGCTAATATCGTATTTTTTCCAGGCAACTAGAATATGCTTGAATTCAGTTATTTTTTTTATTAAAAAAATAAGGAAGTGACTACTTCAATTGCCTGTGCAAGTCATAGCTTCAAATTTTAAATTGCTAGATAGACCTATAAAATTTTACTATCTTATGATTTCACATGATCTTGGCCGTTATAGAATATTCACCTTATTCTCATTCTCAACTTTTGGCATATTGTGTTCTCATTTTTATATGAAATTAAATTAATTATATAAATTCAGAATATCATATGTATAGTTGCTCTGTTTTGAGGGTTTGTTAATTATATATAAAAATCAGTGTACTTATATATGTTCCTATTAAAATGTTGTATTTCGGAATTTTAGGTACTCAAAATAAGTTAGGTTAGAAAGGAGCTTATAAGCTAACTATTAGTTTTTGGCTTAAGCAGTACTCCTAACTCGTCTGTTATAGGGTGTCATTTAATTTTTCAGGCAACTGAAATTAATGTATATTTGATTCCAGGCAATTGGACTAGTTTTAAGTTTATTCCAGGTAACTGGAGTTTTTTTTCTGTTTTATTTTATCGCAGCAACAACTTTCAATTTCTTCTAGAGACTCTGTTTTTTTTTAATCATGTAAAACATCCTGGAAAAAAAAATAAAAAATCCTTTTTTGATCCAGTTTCTAATTTTACTTTCGCACTAGAAGTAGTTTTTTGCTTTGTTCAAGTAATAAGGGGAATTTCTTACTGATTCCAGGCAATTAAAATTAATTTTTTATTTTATTCCAGGCATACCAGGACTAAATTTTCCATTTGTTTCATCAGGGAGTTTTTTGATACTTATCTTTAAATCCTTTAAGAAATTCAACTGCCTGGTATATGAAACTTCGCAAATGTATCCAATGGACATCCAAAGGTTTCCACTTTTTTGAAATATGAATGTCAGTTTATAAGAGAAACAATTTCTAGATGTCTATACAGATAATACAAGAAATTGATGAATGATAACATAAATTTCTGTGCAAAAAGTCCATTAAACGGTACTACCTTGGTTCTCATTTTAAACACGTCCAATGGAATTGTTCAATGTCAATGAGTTGAACTTTTCACTTTTTTCAACCCATGGACTTAAAATTTACATAAGTTTGTCCTATAAGTTCCTATAGTTCAATGGCTTTTTATTAATTGATTACTATTTTTCAAATGGTTTCTCGTTTTATTAGAATATCCTAAATCCATGTTATGTTATGCATATTCATCAAAATGAAGAAACATCTATTGATGTACTTATAAAAACATGAGTCCAAAAAATGTATGTATTGAACTCAGACAAACTAGCTATATAGTTAGTTTGTAACAAAACATCTTTTGGAAGGAAATGAAACTTCATTGGATAAAAATACATTGTCTTGTACAAAATTAAGATCCAGAGGATATCCATAAATAATCCATGGACATTTCGACCTATAGTTTTAACCAGTGCCACAGTGTCTTTTCTTTTTTTAATTGCCTGCAAAATTAAATGAAATGAATGCAAAAATTATTTGTTTTTTCAAGATGGTATCTTTGTGACGTCAACTTACACCCAAATTTAGAGCAAAAATTGTGAGTGATTACTACTTACTACGTTTACACTATTTAATTAACGTGTGATTTTAATGACGAGCCGCCCTGTATACTTGTTGCCGCGTATAAATTTTAATAATTAATAATTCATTTCCTGGTTTATAAATATAACGTCGCAAAAGCCTTATAACCTAAAAAATCATTTTTTTTTAATATCGAATAATTATGAATTCATCTGCTTATCTTATCCAAAGCCGCACGATAGTAAGCATTATAAAACGTAAAAAAATATTTTCTGTCTTTATAAATATATTCAAATTAATTGAAAAAGAATTATTCCGATACCGGGAATCGAACCCGAGCCTCCTGGGTGAAAGCCAGGTATCCTAGCCACTAGACCATATCGGACTATAGAGCCAGTTTTGTAGATGATCTATATATTTTGAACGTATAGATAAATTCGTGCACATTAATATAATTGTAGACAGTGTTGCCAAGTGTAAAGATATTTCGTTGATTTTACGGATTTTTGCTAAAAATTACTTTATTTCCTAGTTTTTCTCACTTTTTTTTTTAAAAATGCTGAAATAAGTTTCAAATTGAAATGTTGCTTAATCGTCAATTATGGGACATTTTTTAGATAAAAATTTCCATTTTTAAACTCCAGTTTTTTTTTCGAAAATTTCGTAAGAAATTATTTGAAGAACACTTGATCATTAAAATGTTAAATTCAGTCGTTATAAGCATTTTTTGGTAAATCTAGACAAAAAGTCAGTAACTTTAAAATTAATTTTCGTTTCAATATTCAACTAAAAAATGGATGAAATAGTATCAGCATAACTCCAAATTGAAATAATTACCAATTTCTCTTCAAAACCCTGTATATTCATAATCAAACTATTTAAAAAACACCTAAACCACTATAAATCAACATTTACGCTATTATTCTGATTAAATGCACATAAATTATACTTGTGGTTTTTCGTTCTTTATCAGCTCTTCTTATTATGTAAACTGAAAAAAAAATATAGTTTTTATATTAAAGTATCACACATTTTAACTAATAAATCTTCTAGTTAGTTCTTTCTATCTATGACGTGCTTTTAAGGTCAGTTTTCAATACGTTAAACTGCTTCCAGGATATTTCTTTATCATATTACGTTCTTAAGATGTTTTTCTATATGGGGAAAACCCGTATATTATAGTATACGTTCTCCCCTTTGACCCTTAGTATCTTTATCATAGAGACAGTTAAGATCAAAAATCTTGCCGTGAAAGTATTATTTATTGCTGATGTTAATTTATTAGTGAATCAATTCAAAGTGTTTGTGAAGGAAATTTTAATTGAATTTCGGTTTGTTTCAGATGGCCCAGTTTAATTATCATATCTCTGGATTTTAGCGAGGGTGTGTGTGTTGGTAAGGGACAATGGTAATGTTTAGATGACAGGTACGTTCAAGTTCAAGTTGTTTCAATATTTTTTGATAAAACACACAGAATTTTAAAAAATTTGATAATCCAAGGATGTAATTGCTTTTTCCAAAGTTTCCACAAAAGCCATAAGAGATTTAATTTTGAAACTTTCTACACGTATCCTTTGTATTTCATAAGATACCTATTTCACCTTTTTTTTAAATATATATGTAAATTTAGGAAAAAAAGAAAGATTAATTTAATTTTCAAAAAACCCTGAAACACTGAAATCCCGTAATATTCGATGACGTTTTTTTGGGGATCACTGGGGAAAGCACAACAATATTTCGAAATTATTGATAAATCAATAATCAATAAGTATATAAACCGTAGAAAGTTGAGGATTATCGTCATTAAGAGACCTCAATCACTTAATGGAAATAATTGATTCTTCATGAGAACAGTAAGTACAAATTTTATTTTTAATGGTCACCAAATGGGAATCATTGACTTTCCATGAAAAGTGTGTAATGTTGTATTTTATTTTTGTTTATATTCTTTTAATTAATTGTTTTCTTCAAGGTATTTTTAAATTTTTGTTTTTTTTTTTCGTTCATAGGCAACGAGAACATTTGTAACAATTAATTGTACAAGAATAAATAAAAAGTATATATTTTTTTAATTCATTTTGTTTTTTCAAATTAATATTAATTTTTTTTTGTTTCATAAGACAATAAGAAAATGTAAAAAAAACATTATTAATTGTAAAAGAATAAGTACAAATTTTATTTCTGTTTATATTTTAATTGAAGAAAGTTAACTTTAATATTTTTTTAATATTTCTTTTTTTGCTTTCATAAGACAATAACATGATTTCTGAAAAATTTATTTATAATTGTACAAAAATAAGTCCATTTTTTTTTCTTTCATAGGAAAATGAGACAATTTGTAAATAATCTATTAATAATTGTACAAGAATAAGTACAAAGTTTATTTTTATTTGTGTTTTCCTAATTAATTTCTTCTTCAAATTATCTTTATTTTTTTCTTATTTTATCCTGATTTCTTATTTCATGAAAAAAAGAGAAAATTTGTGAAAAATCTCTTATTAATTGTACAAGAATATGTACTAATTTCATTTTTATTTATATTTTTTCACTTGCTTTTGTTCATCAAATTATTTTTAAATTAAATTTTTTTTCTTTCAAGACAATAAAAAAATTTGAGAAAGTTCCTAAAAATTAATTGTACAAGAATAAGTACAAATTTTATTTATATTATATAAATATTTATTTTTTTTTATAAAGTAATGGCCTAATCTGAAAAAAATCATGGCAAGTATATACAAAAACAATGGCAAGTATATACTATTAATAATTGTACAAGAATAGGTACAGTTTTTTTCAATGTCTTCCTCTTTTAAATAATTATTTTTTTATTTTATTTTTGCTTATAATTACTTTTAAAAATTTGTAAAAAAAAATTGTTCAAGAAATAATTTTATTTTAAAGTTTTTCTAATTTATTATTTTATTTTTAAATATGTATTTCCGCTATAGCATTTTCTTCTTGTCAAAATTTGTTTTTTTCATTTAGTTCTATATTTGTTTATTATTTATTTTTCTGTATATTAATTAATTAATGTGGATATTTTATTTTCCGGTAATAGCATTTTATTTTCTTTTGTAATTTAATTGTTAATTTTTCGAAACTTATTAAAAAAAAACAAAAAAATTAGAACAAAATTAAAAATAAAATTTGAAAATTATTAAACATAAGAGAACACAATTGTAATTAAAAAAAATAGTATTTTCAATCTTCCTGAATAAAAGAGATAAAAAATTTAATTTAAAAAAGGCTAAATTAATAGAAGAAACAGAAGAAATAAATAGCAAATTACTCAGATACAATTATTTTTATCAAAATATTAATATTAAATTAACAAAACAAAATATAAAATAAAACAAGAGAATATACAATAATTATTACTAGGAAGAAAAGACTACAATAAGAAATAAAAATATTATTTTTTTGCGAAAATTTGTGAAAAATCTATTAATAATTGTACAAGAATAAGTACAAATTTTATTTTTATTTTTTCAATTATTTTTGATCCTAAATTTTTTTTCATACGAAAATATTTTATTAATATTTTAAATTTTTTTGAAATTTTTATTTAATATTTTTTTAGAAAAATATAGTAAGAGTTGTACAAGAATAAGTTTAAATTTCATTTTTATTTATATTCTTTTACTTGCTTTTGTTCATCAAATTATTTTTAACTTTTTGATATTTTTTTTCTTTCAGGACAATAAGAAAAATCTTAAAAATTAATTGTACAAGAATAAGTACAAATTTTTGTTTATATTTTTTAAATACATAATTTTTTTATTATATAAAGTAATAGACTAATTTGTAAAAAATCAATTGAATGGCAAGTATATACTATTAATAATTGTATAAGAATAGGTACAATTTTTCCCAATTTCTTCCTCTTTTAAATAATTATTTTTATATTTTATTTTTAAATATGTATTTTCGCTTATTTAAAAAAAAACAACAAAATTAGAATAAAATTAAAAATAAAATTTGAAAATTATTAAAAATAAGAGAACAACAGTGTAATTAAAAAAAAAAGTATTTTCAATATTCTTGAATAAAAGGAATAAAAAATGTAATAAAAAAGGCTAAATTAATAGAAGAAATAAATAGCAAATTACTCAGATACAATTATTTTAATCAAAATATTAATATTAAATTAACAAAACAAAATATAAAATAAAACAAGAGAAAATACAATTATTATAACTAGTAAGAAAACATTACAGTAAAAAATAAAAACACGCATACAAAATTTCATTTTTTTTTTCAAAAATTTCTAGAAATAAAATAAATCATTAAATAAATAACTAGAATATGAAATAAAAGGCTGATAAAAAAAATTTAAACAAAATGGGAAATAAATGAGAATCAAAAGAATTAGATTAAAAAAATTAATAAAAACAACTTCCATTACAAAAGTAGGCGATCGAGAAAAGAGAATAATAATAAAGTGAAAACAAATAAAATATAAGACACCCCTTGAAGCATACTAAAAAACAAATATAAGAACTCAATTAAGAACCTGGATACCCTTTAGGACCAAAATTACACTTTTTTTTCTCTCACTTTCCAGACCCCCTGACGATGATCCTCTGGGTTACAACACTGATCATCACCACTGTCACAGTAGCAAACGCCACGCCCCACCTTAAAAACTGCCTACGCAAAGACATTTCCGAAGACCTTAAGCTGGAATACACTTGCCCCTACAAGTTTCCAAACGTCTGGATCAGATTAACGAAGAAAAACCAAATTTTACTGCAGTACAAGAACTGCAAGGCGAGTCTTAACAGTGACGACTTGATACCGGAAATCGAGTTGTCCCAGTCCAGAAAAGTCCTAATCGGTCACATTTGTCAAGATTACGAAGTCACTAGGGTCTTGAGGAAGTTCAATGTGACCAAATTGAAAACTTTGAGCTTGAGCAACGGGGAAAACCTGAAATTTTCAAATGACTTGATCGGGTTTAGACCCGAACTGGAAAAATTGACTATAAGTTACGTCCAAAGGATCAGCATTGACACAGGGGTGTTAAGAAACTTCCCGAATCTACTTGAATTGAATTTAAAACAGATCGGGGATGAGGTGGTTGGAATTAATTTTTCACACGTCACCTCTTTGGAGTATCTTAGTTTGGCATATAATGGAATCAAGGTGCTTCCCAAGCACTTTCTGAATCATTTAAAAAACTTAAAAGAACTAGATTTGCTGGGGAACAACCTGGAAGAGGTCCACAAAGATCTTTTTACTGGATTAAACCAGTTGGAGGTCTTGGAGCTGAGCCACAACAAAATCAAAACTATTAGTGAGGACCTGTTTGCCAGCTTACCTAACTTAAAAAAGGTGTTTATAGAGCAAAACAATATAACTAAAATTCATGGAAATATTTTTGCAAATAATCCTTACATCGAGACAATGAGTCTGAACAAGAACACTTTCCTGCAAGAAATCCACCAAAACACCTTCAAAAACGCTTCAAGTTTGAAAAAGTTACTTCTAAGTTCACTATGGAGACTCCCAAAAGTACCAGATAAGATTTTTGCGGACTTAATAAACCTGGAAAGTCTGGATCTCTCCTATACTAACATAAGCTACTTGCCAAATAAGTTGTTTGCCAAACAAACCGCCCTGGTGTATTTGAATATCAGCGGAAACACTTTTACCACCCTTAATAATGACACTTTTAGAAGTTTGGAGAATCTTGAGGTGCTACGTATCAGGGAGAATCCCGACTTAAGTACTCTGGATGAAAATATCTTTTTGCCGTTGAAAAGGTTGAGGCATCTGGATTTGGCATGGAACAATCTTAGCCAATGGGATATGGACTGGTTTTGTAATGGACAGTGTCGGTCTTTGAAGGAAGCTAATTTTCACTTGGACATTTTGGATTTGAATGGGAACAGAATCAAGGAGGTGCCCCGGGAAGGGGTTTTGGATGTGGGTAATTTGAGTCTGGATTCGAACCTTATTGAGGAGATAAAGGTAAGGGATTTCGCATCGGATGTTTTCGATTTTTGAGTTAATGTTGGTTCCAAGTGAATTCTTTGAAACTTTTTGCACAAATTGTTTTTTACTACTTCCAGCTGTTTTTTCCCTCCTATAATAAAGAAATAATTTTATTGAATAAAAACTTTCTTGCTTCCCCCGGTATGTAACCGCCAGCGGCCATGATGGATTGCCACGTCAAATTGGGGGAGGGGCTTAAACTTAACAAGCCAATCATATGACCCTACTAACTCTTTCACGTGACGTCAATTAAATAAGAGGGCGTGTCTTCGACTTGCTTGTTTATTACAAGGGTTAGTTAAAAGGTTCTTTCTCAGTTTGATAATTAGTTTGCAATTATTATAAATATTTTTTTTATTAAAATAAGTTCTTGTCCAACGCTGATCTTTTTGTTCACGTCAAAATAAGGGAGAGCTAAGTAATCACGTAACCATTCTAACAAACGTGATTCGTATGACTTTAAAAAATGGGCGTGGTTAGTCAAAGCTAGAGAAGGTATTTCACAATTTTTGATAATTACAGGGGTTTTTTCAAAAAATACTCGTTCTTGATTTTAGGAGTTGTAAATGTATTTGCGAAGCTTGTTTCTGTACCCAATAAATTACTCAAACATAAAAGAAGTCTTTTTATACACCCGGCTGTCTGTCGCATGACCAGAAGATCCTTATAACATCACACACTTGAGAGAGAAAAACTAATCAAAAAACTTCAACTGCCTGGAAAATTTCAATTATTTCAAAAAAAAATTAAATTTTAACAAACAGAACTTTCTGTCTTTCCCCGGTATGTCGTCACCTTGGGCGGCCATCATGGATCGTCAAACAGTGGGAGGAGCTTAAGTATTCACGTGACCATTCTAACAAACGTGATTCGTATGACTTTAAAAAATGGGCGTGGTTAGTCAAAGCTAGAGAAGGTATTTCACATATAATTACAGAAGTTCTTTCAAAAAATACTCGTTCTTGAAAGAGAAAAACTCTAATCAAAAAACTTCAAATGCCTGGAAAATTTCAATTATTTCAAAAAAAATTAAATTTTAACAGAACTTTCTGTCTTTCCCCGGTATGTCGTCACCATGGGCGGCCATCATGGATCATCAAACAGTGGGAGGAGCTTAAGTATTCACGTGACCATTCTAACAAACGTGATTTGTATGACTTTAACAAATGGGCGTGGTTAGTCAAAGCTAGAGAAGGTATTTCACATATAATTACAGAAGTTCTTTCAAAAAATACTCGTTCTTGAAAGAGAAAAACTCTAATCAAAAAACGGAAAATTTCAATTATTTCAAAAAAAATTAAATTCTAACAAACAGAACTTTCTGTCTTTCCCCGGTATGTCGTTACCTTGGGCGGCCATCATGGATCGTCAAACAGTGGGAGGAGCGTAAGTATTCACGCGACCATTTTAACAAACGTGATTTGTATGACTTTAACAAATGGGCGTGGTTAGTCAACGCTAGAGAAGGTATTTCACAATTTTTGATAATTACAGGGGTTCTTTCAAAAAATACTCGTTCTTGAAAGAGAAAAACTCTAATCAAAAAACGGAAAATTTCAATTATTTCAAAAAAAATTAAATTCTAACAAACAGAACTTTCTGTCTTTCCCCGGTATGTTATCACCTTGGGCGGCCATCATGGATCGTCAAACAGTGGGAGGAGCTTAAGTATTCACGTGACCATTCTAACAAACGTGATTTGTATGACTTTCACAAATGGGCGTGGTTAGTCAAAGCTAGAGAAGGTATTTCACAATTTTTGGTAATTACAGTAGTTCTTTTAAAAAATACTCGTTCTTGCTACAGAAAAACTGTAATCAAAAAACTTCAAATGTCTGGAAAATCTCAATTATTAAAAAAAAAAAAATTATTCTAACAAACAGAACTTTCTGTCTTTCCCCGGTATGTCGCCACCTTGGGCGGCCATCATGGATCGCCAAACAGTGGGAGGAGCTTAACTAGAATCACGTGACCGTGGGTGCATTAATACACACGCATGACTGGACGGATGGACGGGAGGTGTGGCTTTTTTTACATTGTTACAAGGGTGATTTGAGAAGTTTTAATAATTTTTATTGAGTTTATTATGGACCGGTAAATATTTTATGATATTGTATTAAATAAATGAGATTTTTTTTAAATAATTTGTTATTATTATTTTATTTTTAATTTTAGGCTCACCCAGTATCCCAAAGCTGCAAGCAGTTAGGCATTTTGTATTCTATCTAGTCAAATATAAAAAAAATTGTTTTATAATTATTTATTTATTGTTTTTTGAATTTACTTGATAAATTATTAACTACCTACTTATACGTTCCTTTTATATTAGTTCCTATGAATATATTGTATTAATAAAATTAAATACAAAAATAAAATGCGTTTTTATTGGCTTATTTTTAATTTACCTTATCTAAAAAAAATCCTTAATCTCGAAGCATTTCTGACGCAAAAATGTCACTATTTTACACGACACCCTTTATATTATTAATTTTTTGAATTCTACGTAAAATTCCATGAAATCTAATGCACAACACCTTTCACTTTAGTCCAGTAGTTTTCGAAATATAAGAGATTGAACAATAGTCACTATTTTAACCTTAAAAAATTGAAAATAACTTCTACACACTGGATTAATCCGTAATAGTATGCTGATGATACCAAGCTCATTACAGTAGTATCAGTTATTAACCTCTATTACCTCATTCCAGCTGGAAGATCTTCTACAGTATCACCCTTCCATGGTCACCCTAACGAATAACCTATTAAGAACAATCAACCTGAACCTCAAAGAGAAAACCCTGGACTCACTGACCAAAGTCCAAATAAACATAAACAAAAACCCTCTGGAATGTGGATGTGCGAACTACGATTTGCACAAGTACAACCACGGAGGTCTCAAAGCCGTTCGTTCGCACATAGATATTATCCAGAACGAGGTTTCGTGCGCTAAAACTGGCCTAAAAATCACAAAAATCCGGTTCTGTGATGTCTGTTGTCCTATAAAGGAGATTCCGGCGCATCCATGCACCTGGATAAGGGAGTGCGACGGCGGCGTATCGGTGAATTGTTCTGGATCGAATTTTACCGAATTATCCGAATCTTTGTTGGATATTCGGGGGTTTGGTGCGGAGATTACCCAACTGGATTTTTCCAGGAATATGGTTAGTGATGTACGATGGCTGCCTGGTAACGTAAAAGTAAGTATTAGAGTGAATAGTTTTTTCAGCCAGGATTTCAAATAATGGTGTCCCTAGAAAAACTATAATCACATCAGTGATTTTTTACAGATGCTCAACTTAAGCCACAACCGACTGAAAACAATCCACAGCACCACCCTTGACCTGTTCAAAAGCATAAAAAGTCTACGGACGCTAAATCTGTATGGAAACCCTTGGGAATGCGACTGTCCCCTCATAGAGTCCAGATTATACCTTTTAAGCCATTTAAAAATGGTAAAACTGCCTCTCTGGATAATCGGAAATGGTTTCATTAAGTTTCTTCTTTTCAGATCAACATCTCCCATATCCCTTGCATTAGCGATGAAGACATTTGCCTGCGCGCATATTTAACCAACTCAATACCCATCACGATCATGCTCGTTCTTCTGTTATTCGCCATTATTCTGATATTTTACTGTAGGTACAGAACTGACGTGCATATATGGTTCATAACCCATATTCTCCCTTATCTACAGTCCTCAGATGATGATGATCTGTACAGTTATAACGTGTTCGTTTTCTTTCCGAAGCAAGCGTTATCAGTGGGGGCCGAAATCGTGCATAAACTTGAAAAAATGAGTTTGAATGTTATACACGAGTACCGATGGCCTCTAGGAGGTACCACCACGGAGAACATCATCGATAGTATTAAGAATTCCAAGAAGATCCTCATCGTATGGTCCATGGAGTGTTTGGAGGATGCCATAGTGAGGTTTGCGTTCGAGAAATCTCATTCTATTTGCCTTAAGGAGGCTCGGGCGGATCTTATTTTGATTTTTATCGGGGATTTGGATCTGGATAAGATCCGTAAGGAGTATCCAGAGTTGGGGAGATACCTTGGTTCCTGGACAGCGATTAAATGGGATGATAACGACGGCTTTTGGTATAGTTTGAAAAAGTCTTTGGTTTGATTCTGTGAGAGAGACTTTTTGAACTGTTGTGATTTACGACTTGTTTTATCCAAGAAATCATATGTGAAGTAACTATTATATAGTTTGTATATGTTTTGGTGAAAAGAAATTATTGTTCTATAATAGAATAAATAAGTTGTGTTAAAAAAAAGAACAAGATGAAAATTTCTTGGCATAAAAAGCCCTTATCATAAGCAGTGATTCAGCGTAAAAAAATGCAGTGAGGAAATCATTGGGGAATTTAGAATCGGCTTTAAATGCCTGGAAGAAATTCAGATATTCATAAAATGCCTGGAAAAAAGAAAAATTGACTCAATGATAGAAAACGCGGAAATCCAGTTTAGTTTTTTCCAGGCATTCCAAGATATACCTACTTTTGGCTTTTTACTACTGGAACGCAGGTTTGAGTTATATTCTGAAAGGTTCTAGACCGCTCAAATGCCTGAAATAACTCCTTAAATGACTCTTATTCATTTGTAAACATCTTTCTTATTCGGCCAACTTAAGAACTTCCAAATGCCTGAAATAAGACTCTATAGTACTCTCATTCATTTCATTTTTAACCAATTTTTGGAGCAGTTCAGTAGAATGTCTGCAATAAGACTAAGGATATTTTCAAAACGTTATTTTTCCAGGAAATTGAAAAATTTCTTACTAACTGGGAAAAACAAGAAACGACTTTAAATGCCTGGAAAAAAAATTGTACAATACCTATAAGTAATTCAGGCCTTCTGGCAATGCCTGTTCAGAATCCAGTTAAGAATAAATGAAATCTATAACTGTCTGATCAAAGAGGAAACTTCGAATTGTTGTAAATTAAGAAACGGCTTCAAATGCCTGAAAGAAATCAAAAATTACCTCAAAATCGTGAAAAAATAAGTTATAAGACCCGGAAATCCAGTTTCTTTTTTTATTTAGGTATTTCAAGCTGTTTGCTTATTTTTTTCCAGGCATTCAAAGATATACTGTTGACTTTTTACTACTGGAACAACAAATTGTAGTCCCAGCAGGTTTCAGTTATATTCTGAAAGGTTCTAGACCGCTCAAATGCCTGGAATAACTCCTTGAATGACTCTTATTGATTTGTAAGCATCTTTAGCTGATTCCACCAATTTAAGAACTTCCAAATGCCTGGAATAAAACTCTGCACTACTCGCATTCATTTGTAACCAACTTTGTAGCAGTTCAGGATCAATCGAATGCCTTACGAATATTTTCAAAAAGTTTTCTTGATTTCTTCCAAGTATTTAATAATTTTTGTCCAGGAAATTGAAAAATATTGATTGCTGAGTGTATCATTTAGTTTTAGGCCCTGTTCTCTCTAACACCTTCCTTTCCAGGCTTCTAACCCCATATTGTTCCAAACTATCTAAAAGTATATTATGGGGGTCAGTATCGAAGGCTTTATCAAGATCAATATATTTTTCTCGAACGTTTTCTTGACAAAAATGTACCATTCCTCTATTCCACTCTATAGGAAATTATCACAAGTTTTTAGAGTATTTCACTTTTAGAAAGAGTAGGTCCGTTAAGAACAATTATGCCTTGAACTGTTGACTGACTTTGAAGTCCGATAACTTGTAAAGTTTTATTTGGATCTTTTTACACCCTAGACAACATTTATATAGCATAGTTTCAATAATAGAACGCAACTAGTTTCGTAGTTTTACCTTCAGTAGCTTTCAAGATATTTGACTCTTAGTGGCAGTAGGTTTTTTAACTCATAACTGATTTTGGAGCCAAATAACTGGTCAGGTTTCACTTGGATCTTTTTACATCTTTAACAATATTTAAAGAGTATAGTGTCTCTTATACAACGCAACTAGTTTCGTAGTTGTATCTTGAGTAGTTTTCAAGATATTTGATTTTTAATGGCAGTAGGTCCGTTAAGGACAAGTGCTTTTTAATTATCAACTGACTTTGAAGCCGGATAACTTGTAAAGTTTAACTTGAATCTTTTTACACCCTAAATAACATTTATATAGCATATTTTCTTTAATACAACGCAACTAGTTTCGTAGTTTTATCTTGAGTAGTTTTCAAGATATTTAATTTTTAATGACAGTAGGTCCATTAAAGACAATTGTTTTTAACTATCAACTGACTTTGAAGCCGGATAACTTGTAAGGTTTCACTTTAATCTTTTTACACCCATAACAATTTTTAAAGAGCATAGTTTCTTTAATACAAAGCAACTAGTTTCGTAGTTAAATCTTGAGTAGTTTTCAAGATATTTGATTTTTAATGGCAGTAGGTCCGTTAAGGACAATTGCTTTTTAATTATCAACTGACTTTGAAGCCGGATAACTTGTAAGGTTTCACTTTAATCTTTTTACACCCATAACAATTTTTAAAGAGCATAGTTTCTTTAATACAAAGCAACTAGTTTCGTAGTTGAATCTTGAGTAGTTTTTAAGATATTTGATTTTTAATAGCAGTAGGTCCGTTAAGGACAATTGCTTTTTAATTATCAACTGACTTTGAAGCCGGATAACTTGTAAAGTTTAACTTGAATCTTTTTACACCCTAAATAACATTTATATAGCATATTTTCTTTAATACAACGCAACTAGTTTCGTAGTTTTATCTTGAGTAGTTTTCAAGATATTTGATTTTTAATGACAGTAGGTCCATTAAAGACAATTGTTTTTAACTATCAACTGACTTTGAAGCCGGATAACTTGTAAGGTTTCACTTTAATCTTTTTACACCCATAACAATTTTTAAAGAGCATAGTTTCTTTAATACAAAGCAACTAGTTTCGTAGTTGAATCTTGAGTAGTTTTTAAGATATTTGATTTTTAATAGCAGTAGGTCCGTTAAGGACAATTGCTTTTTAATTATCAACTGACTTTGAAGCCGGATAACTTGTAAAGTTTAACTTGAATCTTTTTACACCCTAAATAACATTTATATAGCATATTTTCTTTAATACAACGCAACTAGTTTCGTAGTTTTATCTTGAGTAGTTTTCAAGATATTTGATTTTTAATGACAGTAGGTCCATTAAAGACAATTGTTTTTAACTATCAACTGACTTTGAAGCCGGATAACTTGTAAGGTTTCACTTTAATCTTTTTACACCCATAACAATTTTTAAAGAGCATAGTTTCTTTAATACAAAGCAACTAGTTTCGTAGTTGAATCTTGAGTAGTTTTCAAGATATTTGATTTTTAATGGCAGTAGGTCCGTTAAGGACAATTGCTTTTTAATTATCAACTGACTTTGAAGCCGGATAACTTGTAAGGTTTCACTTTAATCTTTTTACATCCATAACAATTTTTAAAGAGCATAGTTTCTTTAATACAAAGCAACTAGTTTCGTAGTTGAATCTTGAGTAGTTTTTAAGATATTTGATTTTTAATGGCAGTAGGTCCGTTAAGGACAATTGCTTTTTAATTATCAACTGACTTTGAAGCCGGATAACTTGTAAAGTTTAACTTGAATCTTTTTACACCCTAGATAACATTTATATAGCATATTTTCTTTAATACAACGCAACTAGTTTCGTAGTTGAATCTTGAGTGGTTTTTAAGATATTTGATTTTTAATGGCAGTAGGTCCGTTAAGGACAATATTGTTTTTTAACTATCAACTGACTTTGAAGCCGGATAACTTGTAAGGTTTTACTTCGATCTTTTTATACCCAGAATAATATTTAAAGAGCATAGTTTCTTTAATACAAAGCAACTAGTTTCGTAGTTGAATCTTGAGTAGTTTTTAAGATATTTGATTTTTAATGGCAGTAGGTCCGTTAAAGACAATTGTTTTTAACTATCAACTGACTGAAGCCGGATAACTTGTAAGGTTTAACTTGAATCTTTTTACACCCTAAATAACATTTATATAGCATATTTTCTTTAATACAACGCAACTAGTTTCGTAGTTGAATTTTGAGTAGTTTTTAAGATATTTGATTTTTAACGGCAGTAGGTCCGTTAAAGACCATTGTTTTTTGAACTATCAACTGACTTTGAAGCCGGATAACTTGTAAGGTTTCACTTCGATCTTTTTATACCCATAATAATATTTAAAGAGCATAGTTTCTTTAATACGAAGCAACTAGTTTCGTCGTCGTATCTTGAGTAGTTTTCAAGATGTTTGGTTTTTAATGGCAGTAGGTCCGTTAAAAACAGTTGTTATCAACTTACTTTGAAGCCGTATAACTTGTAAGGTTTCACTTTGATCTTTTCATACTCATAACAACATTTAAAGTGCATAGTTTCTTTAATATAACGCAACTAGTTTTGTAGTTGTATCTTGAGTAATTTTCAAGATATTTGATTTTTAATGGCAGTAGGTCCGTTAAAGACAATTGTTTTGAAGCCGTATAACTTGTCAGGTTTCACTTGGATCTTTTTACATTTTTAACAATATTTGAAGCGTATAGTTTTTTTAATATAACGCAACTAGTTTTAGAGTTGTATCTTTAGTAGTTTTTAAGGTAGGTTACTTTTAGTGGCAGTAGGTCCGTTAAGAACAATCTTTCCTTGGACTGTTGATTGACTTCGAAGTCGGATAACTTGGAAAATTTCAGTTAGATCTTTTTACACCTTTAACAACATTTAAAGAACAAAGTTTTCCAAATGCTACGCATTCAATTCATAATTCCTCCTACAGCTATGGGTAGGTTTACGGAGAGGATAGAATTTATCTGTCTGATAACATACAGGAATTTTACCAGCTGGTTCGTAATTTGGCCCAAATTGCGTCTTCTCTTAGATTACCTTTTATTCAAACACAAATTTATCTTCTATATATATTTATTTATGACATCCTTAGGTGCCCTAAAAGTTACAAAAACTTCCCGACAACTTTTACCATGTTTTATACATTGGTCTTTTTCTTTTAACCTAACTTTTTTTACGTTATGACGTGTATCACTCTGTCAACTTCAATTGTCACTTGTCATTATGTACAGCCCCTGTCAAGCGCACCTCACGTTTAAGCCTCGTTTACACTAACGTCGCTTAGAGTCTGTTTCCGCACACTACCTTAACTTAAAGAGCAACTAACTACATAAGATTCTAGTGATATTCATGAACATTTTTTTACTTGCAATTCTTGCAAACTTTGTCGTTCATGAGTATTAAATAAAATGAGTAAATTGTACTAAGTGACATATAAATTTCACTGATATATGTATGTATACACCAAAATTTTGTTTATCTCTGATTCACGTCCTAATCAAGTGAAATTCTATACTATGCTCCTCTTATCAATTTTTACAAGCAGATATTCTATAATATCCCACAAAAAAAAAATAACGCCGTCATCCGCCTAAATAATTTACGAAAGATAATAATATTCTTCGCACATCGTTTCAGGGTCTGATGACGCTCAATACAAACTTGCTCGGTAGGTTTTGCGCCACAACGACTCTTAAACAGAGACAACTTATCGCGTTCGTTTTGTTATAAACAAAGATGGAGCGCGAAAGTATTTCGTCGTGTTCACTTACGTAAACAAGGCACAATAATAAATGTTTTTATGCCAAGTAGGTTCGCTCCTCGTTTACAGAAGCGTTAGTAGAAGTTTTTGTTAAATTTTGGTGCCAAAAATTGTGATTTTTTGTGAAAAGTGGTGACACGTTCTGGGTACGTTCGAATTATGGAAGACATGGTTGTTTAGGAGTCCAATCAAGGTGAGAATATCGTGTAGGAATGAACCGAGAACGTACCGTGATTGTTGTGTCAGTAACGTATGGTTGCAGTGGCTTTTTTTTGTTTACTTTCATTTATTTCTATTAATATAAACACATACTAAGAACGTACCCGGGATACACTGAAATCTTATAATATACATATGTTGTTATAATCTTCTTGTATACAACTTCATATTCTGACCATGGGCAGAGTGCAGGAATCAGGAATTTTCTAAATAATTGTAGGACATACGTCCCTGGAAATATTTTAGGTTTTATTTCCAAGAAAGTTTTAGCTAAAATATTCCCAGAATATACCAGCATTCAACTCTAATTTGACCTAATGTCTATTGGCGACGTTGACAAACTGTGCACGTTTTCCTAAAATTATATGATGAATATATTAAACCGCAAAAAACTGTTAAATTTTTGAATTTCTATTTATGCCAAAAGATTAATATCTCTGGAATATTCCTCAGATGGCTTTGTGTTATTTGACGCATTTGACAGGTTTGACAGATAAAAGCGACGTTGCTAAATTCTGCAAGTTTTTCTAAAGTTATATGACGAATATATTAGACTATTATTATTATTATTATTATTATTCCTGGGGTATCCTGAATAGTGTAACTGAAGAACGCCTTAAATATTCTTGGAATATTTGTAAGATGCGACGTTGCCAATCTGAACATTTTCAAAATATTTAAGTAAAGGAGTTTTAATTTTTAGTAATAAAAAAATAATTAAAATAATCACAAAAACATCATAGGAGTATTAAAACAATCGATACGATATTCTTGAGATGTTCTGATCGAAATGAGTGTAAATTCCTGGAATATTCTTGGAATATGTATACGAAATTTGACATGATTTGTCACATTTTTGACAGATAGATGCAAGATTGCCAAACTTTGCATATTTTCTAGAAATGCATTGAGTTGACAAATATATTCCTATTTAAATCCTTATAGAATATTTCTGGGATGTGGTCAACATCTCAAGTATAATTTGCTGAAATATTCTTGGAATATTTTGATGTCACACTTTTCACAGATAGATACGACGTTGCCGAACTGAATAATTTTCAAAATATTTAAGGAAAACCACGTGGTTATTAAGACGGTATTCTTTTAAGACGACATTCAGAACATCTCATGTGCTATTCTTGAAATGTTCTGAATGAACTTAGTGTACATCCCTGGAATATTCTTGATCCATTGTCACATTTTTATAGACTAATGCGACGTTGCCAAAGTGTCCAAATTTTCAAAAAATATGTAAAGTTTAATAAGATTTTATAAAGAAAAGATCGTCAATATATTCCTAAAACGATTACATGAATGCACTTCTATTTAAACCTTAATCGGATCTTCTTGGGATGTTCTGAACATCCTAAGTGTAATCTGGTGGAATATTCTTCGAATATTTTGACATAGTACCACATTTTTGACTGATTAATCTGACGTTGCCAAATGGTGCAGAATTTCTAACTTTGTTTTAAGTCTTATTCGTCATAAATGTTATTCGATATATCCCTGGAATATTCTTGATATTTATTTTTGGTCTATTGCCACATTTTTTATAAACAAATGCAACGTTGCCAAATTCTGCAATTTTTCAAAAAAAATATAAATTTTAAGCCCTATTAAGATTTTATAAAGAAAAGATCGTCAATATATTCCTAGAACGATTACACGAATGCACTTCTATTTAAACCTTAATGGGATATTCCTGGGATGTTCTGAACATTCTAAGTGTAATTTGCTGGAATATTCTTCGAATATTTTGACATACTATACCACATTTGTGACTGATTAAGCTGACGTTGCCAAATGGTGCAAAATTTCTAACTTTGTATTAAGTCTTATTCGTCATTATTATTATTCGATAAATCGTAGGAATATTCTTGATATGTTTTTATATTATTTGGTAGAATGTCACATTTTTGACAGAATAATGCGGCGTTGCCAAACTGTGCAAATTCTCTAAAGTTATATTAAATTGAAGTCTCATATTTTATTTCTTTATAAGAAAAAGTAATTATACATATAAATATAAAATGTATATATGTAAATAAAATTAATAAATATGAAAGGGTTGTGTGAAATATCCCTGGAATATTCCAAATATTTTTTTTTGATATTGTCAAATTTTTATAGATAAATACGACGTTGCCAATTTGTCAAAGTTTAGGCCCTATTGAGATCTTATGAAGAAAAGTTTGTCAAAATAATCCTATAAAGATTATATATGAATGCACTTCTATTTAAACTTTAATCGGATATTCCTGGGATGTTCTGAACATTCTAAGTGTAATTTGCCGGAATATTCTTGGAATATTTTCATGTTCTTTAGAAAGTGAGCGTGACGTTGCCAAATTGCGCCAATTTTCCCAAGTTATATTGAGTTTAAATTTCATTATATTATAAGGACGATATATATGATAAATCCCTGGAATATTCATTATATTTAGTTTTGGTATACTGTCACATTTATTTATAAATAAATGCCACGATGCCAAATTGTCCAAATTTGATATTTGATTTATTTGATAAATCGGAGAAATATTTCTTGATATGTTTTTTTATAATTTGATAGAATGTCACATTTTTGACAGATTAATGCGTCGTTGCCAAACGGTGCTAGTTTTCTAAAGTTATAAAAAAATTCAAGCCTCATATTTTATTATGTCATAAAATAAAGGGTCACTTGATAAATGCCTGGAATATTCTTGATATTTTTTGAATATTCTTGATATGTTGTCACTATTTTTAATAGACAAATGAGACGTTGCCAAATTTTCAAAAACTATTGAGTATTTAGCCTTATTGAGATCTCATAAGGAAAAGGTTATTTTGACAAAAAATAATCCTAGAAAGATTTTACCAATGTACTTAAATTTAATAGGACTTAATGGAATATCTTGACGATCTTTGACATAGTATCACATTTTTGACTCATTAACGTAGCGTCTCATATTATATTATTATGTCATAAAAAAAGGGTTATTCGATAAATCCCTGGAATTTTCTTGGTATTTTTTAATATTATTTTGTAAAATGTCATATTTCTGACAGACAAATGTGACATTACCAAACTGTACAAATTTATTGATTTTAGACCCTTAAAGTCGGAAAAAGACACAAATTGTTAAAATATTCCCACAAATATATTATACCACTGTTATAGGATATTCCTGGGATGTTCACTAACCAACCTAAGTATGAATTCCTGGAATATTCTTGGTATGTTTTTCTTGATGAACGAAACCTTTTTATATACTTAACGTCAACTTTATAAATAGAGTGAACGTTCACAAAATCTTTATCGTTTATAAATAGTTCTTTATACTTTATCGGAAATGAAACTTTTCAATAATAAACACATTATAATTGTTGCTAATTAACGGTCATTAACAACATGTTTATGGGAGGACGCCAATTGTTGTTACTTAATTTGATGGAAATCCCCATATTTTTAAATAATAACGATAATATAATAGGACGAGGATATTACCCTAAAAAAAACCCATCATATATTTATGGTCTAGAGAGGCACCTTAAGGGTTTAATAGATTAAAGACTGATTATAAAAGTTTAATAAAGGTTTGGGGTTTTTGATATTCGTTAGTACCTACCGTATGGTGTTGGTTCAGTTGGGTTTTTAATTTGAAACTGTATGGGTTCTCTTGTGAAGGCTGAAATGTTGATTTTAGTGCAAAGAAAAGTCATTGGATTATAGTTTGGTAAATATTGTGGAAGTTGTTGTGTGAATTATCCATGAAAAGTGTTTCATTAAGGTAAACAATTTTAATTTTTTTTCTAGATTGTCTCGTTCTAGTTTGGGACTAATTTTCCAATAATTTTTGACCTTAATTTTTTATCTCTTCCAGGCATTTAAAGAAAATCAGGTTTTATAGAAATCTGGTGCAATTTTGGGCATTCCAGACATTACATAGCAATTTTCTGTGCAAAGTTTCCTTTTATTCCTGGTGTTTTAACATTATTTCGGATAATATGTCTTCCAAGAGTTGTTGAAAAAACGTTGCATTTTTAGGCTTTTAAATTAATTTCGCAATTTATTCTAGATGTTTGACGACATTCTTTATGGTTTTTAGGCATTTGCCATAATTTGTTATTTTATTCCAATGATTTAAAATAGAATTCTTAAACACCAGATTTTTATTTTAGGCGGTTAAAATAATTATTGCATTTTTGATTTCTTGATTTCACATTTGAAATTTTTTAGTGGTAATAGAACCGAAAATGAAAACGACCGTCCTGGAGTTCTTTCTTATGGGAAGTACTAGAAGGAGTAATCGGACATGCAAGTGCGATACTTCATTTTAAAGGCAATTAAAAATGCTTTTTAAAAATGAAAAAATCCAATATAGTGTCCATAAGAAAAAATAAACTTGATGATGATCGAAAAAAAAACGAAACGTCGGATTAATTTTTTTTGTGCGTCATGTTGTAATACATAAAAGGTGGCAATAAAAAACTGTTTTTAGTTTTCCGATATCTCTTTAAATAAAGTCGGTAGAAGGTAAAAACGATTTTGACAAATTTCGGTTTTTTTCGGATAACTCCGAAAGTATTCGAAATTTTAAAATTTTTTAAACGTCATTTTATTAAGCTCCAAATGGCGCAACTTTGCCTCTATTCAACCGACCCTGTAACTCTTACAGTTTCCGAGATCCTAATGGTCACCCTCGAATTTGGGACACCCTGTACATACTCTTCACCAGAAACTCCTTTCTCTACCACCACAATCTAATCCATATTTCTTCCTGTTTCAGACAATCCGAAAATGCCTCCGACATCGTCACCTCCAAGACTACTACTCCTCACGCTAACACTCCTCACGCCAACACTCGCTCTATACCAATGCGACAACGTCGACCACAAAAGCTGTTTCTGCTTCAGCTCTGACAAGACGGAAATCCAGTGTCCGCGCGATACCGATCCAGAAATCAGCTTGACCATATCCAGACAAGGCAGCGCCGTATTACAATGCATGCAGGGAACCGATCCGATCCTAAATCTGGACCTGGTGCCCAACGTTACCTTGGCAGACTCGCAAACTTTAAAGTTAGAATACTGTTACGTGAACAGCAGCTTTGCCACCATCTCCGAGAGGTTGGGCATGTCAAATGTGACCTATTTGATTTATGAACTTATGGCAACTGATGACAAGTACAAAAACATCACTTTAGAGAGAGACAGTCTTTACGGTATGAGCGAGTTGGAGCGTCTCAGTTTGTCTTATTGCAATTTGGACTGGGATCCAGAGTTTTTGGTTCATAGTCCAGACTTGCGCAGGCTGATGTTATCCAAGGATCACATTAAGGATTTTAATATTAATTTAGAGCACGTGCCCAAGCTGCAAGTTCTGGATATATCCGATAATGAGATAACTAAGCTGGAAGAAGGGGTTTTTGATATGGTGCCTAACTTATCGGTTATTTACATGTTTAACAATAAACTCACCAGTTTGACAAGGAATGTGTTTAGGAACTTGAGCAAGTTGGAGCTGCTGGAGTTGTCTAAAAACCAGATCAGCCATTTGCCAGAAGACGCTTTTGCCGAGCTAAGTAGCTTAGTCAACATCAGCTTGCGGAGCAATAGGATCCAGTATGCACCAAAGGACTTATTTCTCAGAAACCCTTTGGTGGAGAACATCAGGCTCGACTTAAACCCTAATATAGTGCTGGCAGACTATCTGTTCGCCAACTTAAGCAAACTTCAAACAATCACCTTACAAATGAACAACATGTCAAGTATTCCAGAGCAACTGTTCCAGAATAGCAATAACCTTAAGGAAATTTACTTGCAACGCAACAACTTACAGCAACTACCAAGCGACTTGTTTAACCACTTAAGCAAGTTAAAAATCCTGGATCTATCCGGAAACAAGTTGACCGCGTTGCCAAACGATATGTTTTCCACGCTTACCAACTTGGAACGGTTAAACCTCGGCGGGAACAAGCTGACTGAGATCAACAAGCTTTTGCTAAGGAATTTAGAAAACTTGAAACATTTGAATCTTCAGCATAACAGGATCGCGGCGATCGAATCGAGCGCGTTTGCCAGTTTTATGGATAGCCTGCTCACTTTGGACGTCTCTTATAACGAATGGGATAATTCGGTGCCACACGGCTTTATAGATTTTTCACCGATTAATCGACTGCTCAGGATCGAAGAGATGAACTTGAAGCACAATAAAATCAAACATGTTCCCGCTTTGGATGTGATGCTTCACTTGAAGAAGGTCGATCTTAGTTTTAATGAGATCGAGGATCCACAGGTAAGTCCAGGTTTTATTGGTTATTGGCGCTTTTTTGGAACAGTAGTTGGAATTTCATATTGTTTGATCCTAATAAGTTAGGATTGTTATAGTATTATTATTAGTCATATATTTGCCAATATTAATTTTAACGGAAAATTTATTAAACAAAAATGAAAGAGCTTCATACAATTCATCAAAATTTATAAAAATCCTAATTATAGGATCAAATCTTCAGTAAATATGACAGGTTAAACCTTGACTGATCTCCTAGACATCCTGATTTCCTAATAAGTTATGATCATGATTCCAACATCTTCCTGTAGATAATATATAACTCTGATCTAATAAATATCCCTCTTGTTCCTCAGATCTATTATTTGGCTCAGCGTCGTCCCGATCCAGTGGAAATCGACTTAACCTACAACCGGATCGAAGTCGTGTTTCCCCCCAACGCCGTAATAAATAACTGGAAACTAATACACGAGGCGATCGATGAGTACGGTAACGCTTATAACGTGCCACCGAACCAGAAGGTCGTATTAAAAATTCAAGGGAATCCGATCCGTTGCGACTGCACCAACTTCAACCTGGTGCGGTACAACTGGGACGACTTCAAACTGTTGAAGACTTTGGTGAAGATTGACCAGAAGGATTTGGTCTGCACAGGCAGCCAATTTCCGGTTTTGGAATTGAAACCTACAGAGGTGAATTGTTCGGTGGAGCGGGGGTGTCCCGGCAAGTGTAATTGTGCCTTTAGGCCGTACGATACGGCTTTGTTGGTGAACTGCTCGCGCCAAGGATTAAAGACTTATCCAATGTTGAACGATATTAGTACATCGGAACGGTACAATCAAACTACTTTGATTTTAAATGGGAATAATTTGACCCTCGGTCCTCTGGACGTGACGGCGTATGGCAACATCACTATCCTGGATCTCTCCAATAATTCCATCAGTAATATATCTTGGATCCCCCCCAAGCTTCAGGTAAATATTTGGTGACTTTAGGATTTTTTTGTCAATTTTAACATTGGTTTTTTTAGATGCTTAACCTCAACTACAACAAACTGAAGACTCTGGACTCACGTTTTGTGGACAAATTAAGGAACTTGACTAGTCTGAAGTCCGTAAGGTTGAAGGGCAACCCTTGGGAGTGCACCTGCGCACTGTCGCATTTGCAAGAATTTATTTACAAGAACTTTCACAAGGTAAGAAACTATAGAGTTCTAAATTTAAGAGGGTCGCCCTTAAGTTATTTTGGATAGAGGTCACACATATACCATGAAAATATTAAGAGTTGCACATAATGTTTACTAAACGGATGCCCGTTTCAAGTAACGTATACGAAAACGAGAGTTTGTCAGCTCCAAACGTCTTTTAAGAGGGCCGCCCTAAAGTAATTATTAAAATTGTAGGAAAGTATTTATTTGTTTTAAAATATTCGCCCATTATGCTATTTTAAAACTTCATATTAAGCAAACTTTACCTAATTACTAATTATTATTAATTTTTCTATTCATTGAATGAATTTCATTTAGTCATCAAAGGGCGGCTATTTTAAGGACACAATTTAGTAATCCTAATTAAGTGTTACACTTTGACTCAAGCTTATTATATATTTAATTATATTAAAAAGGAAACCATCGCTTTAAAAGTCTTGAATACAATAAAAAATTATACTAAATGTCTGGACCCCAAGAGCCTGGAACGTATAAAAATACTAAGATGAAATAAATAGGTAAGATGATTTAAGGAATTGATTATAAATCCTAGATAGAAATTTAAAATGACCTCTAATATCTGGAAGCAATAAATTTGCAATTGCTAAATAGTCTCAATACTTGAAAAAAATGGCTTCAAATGCCACGAATATCTAAAATAAATATCTGGACAAAAATAGAAAATCACTCCAATTATCTGGAATATTTGGAAACTGACTTTAATCATAAAAAAATGAGTTTTTATTGAGAAAGCTTATTCTAGGTAAGATAATTTAAAAATTCTGTAAAATCTGTTGGAAAATAATGGAAACGTCTGTTTTTGACGTAAAAATTACAATTTAGTCTATAAGATAATTTATTCATAGAACGTATAGGAATTCGTGTGTATTTGCTTGAGATTGCAAAAGGACCAAAAAGTGGACTCCAACAAGTAAAGATCGTCGTAAAATGTCTTCAAAAGCCCTGGAAAACATTAGAAGCGTCTGGAAAATATTGAATCTAAATTTCCAATGCCTTAAAAGTAGACAAAAAATCTGGAATAAAATTTTAAAAAATACTATATAGCCAAAAAAATAGACATCTAAAATGAATACAACCTCATTTTAACTATTACTAATCTGAATAAAGATTGAAAAAATGCCTGGAATAAATTAGAAATTACTGGAACATTCAATGAAGCTTTCAATGCTTGAAAAGTATTAAAAAATATACTTTAAGTGCCTGGAATAAAATAAAAATTTATCACTATACTCTTGGAATGACAGTAGGCAGAAGGAACATGGAAAATGTTAATAATAACTTGAGAATAAATTAATAAAATAACTTCAATGTCTGAAGTAAGTCAATAAGCCTTAAACTTATTAAGAAGGGCTTCAAATGCCTGAAAGAGACAAACCATGATTTTAGCTACCTTAAAAAGACTTTAAACGACAGGGGAAATTGTACTAAATAGTGGACAAACATAAAAAATTGAGCTTCTATTTTTAATTTATATCGGAAGTTAATTTAAATATTTCATAAAATCTGTTCTGGAAATTATGGAAAAGTCTGCTTTTGACGAAAAAATCACTATTTATTCTATAAAATAATTTATTCACAAAATATAGAGGAATTTCTGTGTATTTGCTTGAGATTGCATAGCTCTTACCAGTCTATAAGATAATATTTTGATTTTTTTTCGTAAATCATTGAATCTATAGGAAAATTGTTAAAAAAGGACAAAAAAATAAAAATCATCGTAAAATATCTTCTAATACCGCTAATGCCTGGAATACATTAAAAAAACCACTGGAACATGTTAAATCCAAAGTTACAATGCCTGAAAAGTCCAAAAAAACACAGAAAAATGCCTGGAATAAATTATAAATTCCAATGCATAAAAAGTATTAAATCATAACATATTTGCATTACCTGGAATAAAATAAAAATTAAACCCTTTATGCTTATTGTTTTAAAAGCCCTGAATAAATAAAAAAATATAATAAATAGTGGACATTAAAGAGTCTAGAATGTATAATTAATAAAAATGACTTAAGCATTTAAAAAAATAGAGAAAATAGCTTCAACTGCCTGGAATAACTTGATAAAAATTCATCAGCTGCCTGGAATACTTGAATAATCCTTGGGAAAATATTCATATTACAGAAACTGCTCGCAAACATGAATGAACTGTCCCTTGGGCCTGGAAAAAGTGGAAAAATACTGTAACTGCCTGGAAAATTAATGAATGAGTTAAGCCTAAACTATCCTAATAGGAAAATATAGCTTTAACTGCCTGGAAGAAATAGGAAAAATTGTTTGGTTACCTAAAAGTGAAAAAACTACTTGAAAAACAAATTACTCAACCACGTTAGGGCGGCTGTTTTGTGTGCTATCATATTGACACAAAATTTATAATGTTGAATATTTTTTTAAAGTGGTCGCCCTTTGAATAAACATGTTAGCAAGCTGTTGGTCTTTTAACCTGTTGATTATGTTCTTATAAAAAAAAAACGTAGATATTTATATATATATTTAATTATTTTTAAAAATATACCACCGTTTGCCGCCCCAATGAAATTATTTACTTTTTTTCGTAAGTTTCGCCTTTTAGGGTCTTAATATTCTTATTCATATTACAATATAATGCCTAAAATTATTTAAACATTTTTTAAAATCCTGGAATAAAGTCAGAATTTATTTGAAATTCCTTGGAAGAGGAAAAACCATGACTCCAAAATCTATTCCAGGTCATTTTTTTGAAATTCATTAATTTCATAAAAGCGAACATTTATTTAAATTAATTGAAGGACGTGATGAACGGTTTCTAGTGCCTGAAACAAATTTAAAAAAATGTATTATTCATGGATAAATTATTCTCAATTAATTACAAAATTAAACCCGATGAACCCCAATCTAAATATGTTAAAAAATGTAGTTTAAATTATGATACTTATTAATATTATTCGTTCAATTCAATCGGTCAAAAGTCTGCGTTGTCATGATTACCAAACAAAAATATTATTTTTGACAGAAGTCATTAAGCTTTCGCGCCAGTTTTTATTCGTGTTAATATTTGTTGGATTGGTAATAGCGGTCCTATAAATTGGCCCGCAAGATCGCCTGATATAACACCCATGGATTTTTCCATATGAGATCGAAACATTGGGAAACGTATGAATGGGATACATCATTTTAAAGAGAATAAAAAATGTTTTTAAAATAAGTAATAAATGATGCAGGTCCGTTTTTAAAAAAAAGAAGTTGATAGCCGTTGCCAAGGTACCAAACGTCATAAGAAAAAAATGAAAGTTTTTAGGGCACAAAAAATTATAAAAGTGAGTTTCTAAAATCAATAGTTTTGGAAATAATAATTAAAATAAAATTTGGCGTTTTTTATAGATCACCCTGTAACTCACGAACTAAAAAACATTTTGCAATGCTGTAAAAAGGTTTAGAATAAGCATTAAAATTGGCAATTTTTTTCTAATTTAAACGCCCTCGTATCTCCTATAGTTTCGGAAATAGCAATAGTCAAACAAATACGACACCTTGTATATTAATGTATTTTATTTGAAAAATTCGTCAATCTTTACAATGCTTGGATTACAGCTCTTGCTTAAATTTCTTTAAATAAATAATTTAAGTAGTCGAGGAATACACTACATATACACTAATCTACGCTAAAAGCCATTCGATACTACTACTAATAATAATAATAGTAAAAAAAGGACTAAACTAGTACGTCATCAATCTCAAAATTTTGCAAAAAAATTAAAATTTCAATTTTTTTTATTAAAATTTAAATATTTAGACATTGTCTTTTTTTATCAAATATTTTGTTTAATTGGCACCTAGAGGTTGATACCTCTGTATGTGCACTGAAATATTACTTCTATACTATTTCCTAAAAAATGTAAATGTATTATATTTATTTATTTTCCTATTTATTGACAAGTGTGGAATTAAATCCTATTTTACACACTATGATATAAGTTTAGAAAAAGTTTCATAATTATTTACAATAAAGTTCTTACACTTTTCATTAAAGCTCTTAATCCTACTTTTAATTTTATTTGGTACCTATAAGTTGTAAAATTTTGGTGCTAAATAATTTGCAAATTTTAAATTTATAGGTTTTTATTTGCTGGTTTAATTAAGTGTCTATTAATATTTGCTCTTGTTTGATGATGATGGTTTACGAATTTTTTTAGTGTTTCTTTTTTATGTATATAGGTACAAATATAATGTATGTATAAACAGTATAAGTTGCAGATCTCACTGTTATACATTTAGTTGGATATCGCCTATATTTCCTAAAAGTTATCTTTAATATGTAGTTTTGTATTACCTGTAATGGTTGTAAATTACATTTGTATGTTCCTCCCCATACTACAAGGCCGTACCGCAGCAATGATTCCACCGGGGATTTGTATACTAATTTGATTAGTTTAATGCAGAGAAATTCTCTAAGAAGATAAAATTTATGAATTAAGGTGCGAACTTTTTTTGTGAGATATGATATATGTTCTGTCTATTTTAAATGCTGATTCCTGAATGTTTAGTTTTCTTTACCTCTGGTATGAAACCGTTGTTTTCTTCACTTGTCTGAATTTCAGTAAAATTCGGTCTGCTTGTGCTTATTAGGGAAAATGCTATATAATATGTCTTGGATAAACTTAGAGATAATTCTTTAGAGTCCAACCATTGTTTGACAATACCAACTCTATGTTTTGCCTCTCTACCGCATCGTCAGCGTAGGATATAATTTTACCATTTATGTTTAAATTTAGCAAGCCATTAATATATAAAATGAAGAGAATAGGACCCGATATGGTGCCTTGTGGAACTCAATTTTGGACAATTTTTATTTTCAGAGGGGGACTAAGTACTTGATTTAGTTTTCGAAATTGATCTCTATCGGAAAGATAGCTTTTAAAAAGGTCCAATACCATGCCTCGAACAATCAAGGAGTTTTTCAGGAGGCACAGTATCGAAAGCTTTCGCAAGATCTATAAACGCCGCTATGACTTTATTACTGATATTACGATTATTTGCTGTTTCTGAGACGAGTGAATAAATAGCATCTGTCGTACTTAAATTCTCTGAAAAACCATACTGATTTGGTGATAGTATGCTATTTTCATTACAAAAATGTTTCCAGTCTGTCCTTTAAACACTTTTCAAAAATTTTAGAAAAATTATTTATCGAACTAATAGGACCATAATTTTGGATTTTATTTTTGTTCTCCGCTTTTATAAATTGGGGTAATAATGGATTCTTTAAAATGACTAGGTATATTATTATATTAAATTTAAATCACTTCCAGGCATTTGAAGTCACTTTTTAGAATTTTCAAGCATTTTAAGCCTCAAAGAACTTGAAACTGATTTAACGTCCTCGGAAAAGGAAAAATTTACTTTAAAGAGTTAAAAACTGACTTCAACTGCCTGGAAGAGGTATTTAGTTCTTGCCAGAGTAATTTAAAACGACTAGGTATAATACGTGTTTTAAAAATTAAGTTAATAATATACACTAGGGGTTTAATTATTTCTTTATGTACATGTTTAATAATTCGTGCGGAAGTTCCATCCTTTCCCGAGGCCCTATAATTTTTTAGTGTAAATATTTGTTTGATAAGTTCGTTTTTCATTACTGACTTTAAATAATAAAGATTTTTGAGTTAATGTTGTTGTAAAATATGTATTGCAGTAATTTGCCATTTCCAGAGTAACTGGAAGTAGTAGGAAACTGGAGTAGTTGGAAAACTGTGATTATTTTCATTTACAAACACATACTTGGAAGACTTTGCTTTACTTTTTTTTTTTATAAATTTTTTTAATATTATTTTAATTGTCTTCTATTAATTCCTTATAAAAATTAAATTTCTGTTAATTAATTAAATTGTTCGATAAGTTTTATAAATAGTGTTTTGTTCTTCAGTAAAATTAAGTATTTAAGTGTAAATTTTAAGTATATCTCTATGTTTTATAGAAGTAATCCGGAGTATTTCATAGGGCGTTTTGAGTTGGCATTTTGCAAGGACTTCTTAAAAATATCTAAAAAGGAGTTTGTGGCTTGTTCAGGATCCTCTGTACCTAAAACTTCTGACCAATCCTGAACTGACAAACTCTGTTTTAAAAGACCATCATTTATATGGTTGTGATAGTCTATTTGTTCTTCAGCTCTTCAGCATTAATATGTCCGCCAACATATTCACTTTGACTAAAGAAAAAAACCTTATAATATAATTTTCGAGCCGAATTAGGGCGGCCCGTTTAAAACAATCTTTGCCGCCCTTTTCAATGAAATTATTTACTTTTATTATAAGTACGGTCGCCCTTTAATACGTTCGCTAACATATTCGCCTTGACTAAAAGAGAAAATTCTCTAATAAATTTTAACTTGTTAGGGCGGCCTGTTTAAAACACTTATTGCCGCCCTATTAGAATAATTTTTTTATACAGATTATTTTTTAAAGATATCCGCCGCCCTTTGAGTGAATATTTAAGCAGGCTTTGCTTTACAGGATTTAATTATAATTTTTTTCCCATTTCAGGTGAACACCTCCGACGTGTATTGCGAACACCAACAACAAGAACTAATAAAACTAACATCGCTCTGCAGATCCTCGCCGTATCTTACCATACTCTTACCGGTAATCCTGATCGTCTTACTCTGCTTCTCCATTTCCATAGCCCTATACTATCGCTACCAAACCGAAGTGAAAGTTTTTCTCTATTATAAGAACTTCTGCCCCTGGTTGTTTTCCGGCCTTTTCACCGAGGAGGACTTGGATCCCTTTAAGGAGTTCGACGCTTTCCTGAGTTTTTCCAATAAAGACGTGGACTTCGTGGCGAAACTGGTCCACGAACTGGAAAACGGCGACGATATCCAGTTCAAATTGTGCCATCACGGGAAAGACTTTCGACCGGGCGAGACCATCATCAGTAACATCGTTAAAAGTGTGGAAAAGTCCCGTAGAACGATCATAGTGTTATCGAACAATTTCCTGGAAAGCCAATGGGCGTCCATGGAGTTCGTTATGGCACACACGAAAGCGATGCAAGAACCGACCACCAAAGTGATCGTGATCATTTACGGGGATCTGGATCGGGATAAATTGAAGAGTAATCAACAGTTAAAGGAGCTGGCAAGTTATTTGGAAACGAACACTTACCTGGAGTGGGGAGACAAGTTGTTCTGGCACAGGTTGAAGTACGCGCTGCCGCATAAGAAACACGGATTTTTCCGGAAAAACCGGAAACATAACGAGCTGATGTTGAAAATCGACGATAAGTTTAATCCGGTAAAGAACCCACCCAGTCCGGCTAATACAAGCACCCCACCGATTATGACTCTGGATGCCGGTTTATTGGAGAATAAATTGCATGATATAGTTGAAGATCCCTTATTGAATAAGGGGTTTTGTGGCACAAACCCGTGCTAAAGGTTAGATTTAGAGGGTGGATTTTAACTGTGATACTTCATTTGACAGGGAGGGTTTGTGCCAAAATTTGCTCACATGTGGATTCTCTGGCAAAAGACGGGAATTGCTAAGAGTTACTTTAGACTATGCCATATTTGGCTGTACGTCCATACCTATATTTTGTATTTTTTTTTATATTAGTTTTAATGTTCTACGTGTTATGTTATTAATAATGTAAAGTTTACGAACAAATACCATCAGCATTTTTTTTTTAATTGGTTTTACAGTTAATAGATTTCGTTTATATATTTTTTTTGTTTAAATATACTTTTGTAAATAATAATAAAAAATCTGACGATAGTTTTTTTTAATCAAATGTTGTTTCTTAGATAGCACTAATCAAGGGATAACGGGTCAGGAGAGCTATAACCCTGGAATAACTCACTTAAGGGCATTTAGGATTTTCAACGTTCGGCATTACTGGTTCAACTGGACAGACATTATTTAAAAGTTAGAAATTACAGAACTTCCAGGCAGTTGAAGTCACTTTTGAGTCATTCTTAATCATTTTAGACCTTAAAGGACTTAAGACTGATTCAACGTCCTGGAAGAAGGAAAAATTGACTTTAAAGGGTGAAAAACTGACTTCAACTGCCTGGAAGAAGTATTTGGTTCTTGTGAGAGTAATTTTGAATCACTTCTAGGCATTGGAAGTTACTTTTGAGTCATTCTCAAGCATTTTAGGTTTCAAAGAACTTGAAATTAATTCAGCTTCCTAAAAAAGGGAAAAATTGACTCTAAAGAGTTAGAAACTGACTTCAGCTGCCTGGAAGAAGTATCCAGTTCTTGTCTGAGTAATTTTGAATCACTTCCAGGCATCTGAAGTTACTTTTAAGTGGTCTTTGATCATTTAAGGCCTCAGAGAAATTGAAACTGATTTAGCGTCGTAGAAGAAAGAAAAGAGATTAAGACTGGAGTTTTAATCTTCTCCCGAAGACGAAACACGTGTCGACATTAAAAATAAAGTGTTTTGGTTAGTGGTAAAACTGTCTCGTAATTTAAGCATCACACCAAAGGTTCCAACCATAGGACTATGACTGACTTTAAAAAGTTAACCAGTGACTTCAACTACCTGAAAGAAGTGTCCAGTTCTTGTCAGAGTAATTTTGATTTACTTACAGGCAATTAAAGTCACTTTTAGGAATTTTAGGTTTCATAGCATTTGAACCTTATTCAACTTTCTGGAAGAAAGAACAATTGGCTTTAAAGAGTTAAAAACTGCCTGGAAGAAGTATCTAGTTCTTGTCTGAGTAATTTTGAATCACTTCCAGGCATCTGAAGCCATTTTTAAGTGGTTTATAACCATTTAAGGCCTCAAAGAAGTTGAAACTAATTTAACGTCCTGGAAGAAGGAAAAATTGACTTTAAAGGGTTAAAAACTGACTTCAACTGCCTGGAAGAAGTATTTGGTTTTTGTGAGAGTAATTTTGAATCACTTCTAGATATTGGAACTCACTTTTGAGTCATTCTCAAGCGTTTTACGTCTCAAATAAGTTGAACCTGATTCAACTGTCTAGAAGAAACAAAAATTGACTTTAAAGCATTAAAAAGTCACTTCACTTACTTGTAAGGAGTATTAAGTTCTTGTCCGAGTCATTTTACATCACTTTTAGGCATTTGAAGTCACTTTTCAGAATTTTCATGCATTTTAAGCCTCAAAGAACTTAAAACTTATTCAACGTCCTGGGAGAAGCAAAAATTGGCTTTAAAGAGTCAAAAAGTGACTTCAACTACCTGGAAGAATTATCCAATTCTTGTCAGAGTAATTTAGATTTACTTACAGGCAATTGAAGTCACTTTTAAGTGATTTTAAGCATTTTAAGTTTCATAGCATTTGAAACTGATTCAACTTTCTGGAAGAAGGAACAATTGACTTTAAAGATTTAAAACCTGACTTCAACTGCCTGGAAGAAGTATCTAGTTCTTGTGAGAGTAATTTTGAATCACTTCTAGGCATTGGAAGTTACTTTTGAGTCATTCTTAAGCATTTTAGGTCTCAAAGAACTTGACATTGATTCAGCTTCCTAGAGAAGGGAAAAATTGACTCTAAAGATTTAGAAACTGACTTCAACTACCTGAAAGAAGTATCCAGTTCTTGTCAGAGTAATTTAGATTTACTTACAGGAAATTGAAGTCATTTTTAAGTGATTTTAAGCATTTTAGGTTTCATAGCATTTGAAACTGATTTAACTTCCTTAAAGAAGGAACAATTGACTTTTAAGACTTAAAAACTGACTTTAATCGTTGATTGAATATTTGTTCCAAATATTTATTTTATATATTTATTATTTTATATATTTATAATATTTCCAAATATTCAATCAACGCTTTAACTGCCTGTGAAGACTATCTGCGTATTTCCAGAGTAATTTTAAATCACTTTGAGGTAGTTGAAATAATTCAAAAGCGTTTTAGACCTGACAGAGCTTAACATTTATTCAACTGCTTGAAAGGAATGGAAATTGCCATTAAAGAGTTAAAAACTAACTTCAGCTGCCTGAAAGAAGTATCTAGTTCTAGTGAGAGTAAATTTAAATCACTTCCAGGCATTTGAAGTCACTTTTCAAGCATTTTAAGCCTCAAAGAACTTGAAACTGATTCAACGTCCTGGAAGATGAAAAAATTGGCTTTAAAGAGTCAAAAACTAACTTCAACTACCTGGAAGAATTGTCTAGTTCTTGTCAGAGTAATTTTGGTTCACTTACAGGCAATTGAAGTCATTTTTAAGTAATTTTAAACATTTTAGGTTTCAAAGCATTTAAAACCAATTCAACTTTCTGGAAGAAAGAACAATTGACTTTAAAGAGTTAAAACCTGACTTTAACTGCCTGGAAGAAGTATCGGCTTATTTTCAGAGCAATTTTAAATCACTTTAAGGTAGTTGAACTAGTAGTTGTAGAGAATTGTAGGCATTTTAGGTCTGACAGAGCTTAAAACTTCTTTAACTGCTTGAAAGGAATGAAAATTGACTTTAAAGTGTTAAAAACTGACTTCGACTGCCTCGAAGAAGTATCTAGTTCATTTGAAGTCACTTTTAAGTAATTTTTAAGCATTTTAGACCTTAAAGAACTTGAAACTGATTTAATTTCCTGGATGAAAGAAAAATTGACTTTAAAGAGTTAAAAACTCACTTCGATTGCCTGGAAGAAAGTTTTAGCTTTTGTAAGAAAAGTTTCGAATTACTTCCAGGTATTTGAAGTCACTTTTGAATTATTCTCAAGCATTTTAGGCCTTAATGAACTTGAAACTGATTTAACTTTCTGGAAGAATGAAAAATTGACTTTAAAGTGTTTAAACTTTAAACTGACTCTAATTGCCTGGAAAGAGTACCTAGTTTTTTTCAGCATAATTTCAAGTCATCTCCAAGCATTTGAAGTCACTTTTAAGCAATTTTCAAGTATTTAGGGCCTCAAAGAACTTGAAATTGCTTTAGCTTCCTAGGCAAGGGAAAATTGACTTTAACGGGTTAAAAACTTAATTCAACTGCTTGGAAACAGTATCTGGCTCCTAGTAGAATAATTTCGAATTACTGCCAGGCATTTGAAATCACTTTTAAGTGATTTTTAAACATTTTAAGTCTCAAAAAATTGACAATTAATTCAACTTTTTTGAAGCAGGAAAAATTGACTCCAAAAAGTTTAAAACGGACTTCAACTGCCTGGAACGAGTATTCACTGCTTGCGAGAATAATTTTGAATTTTGAACTAATTCAGCTTCCTGGAAAAAGGAAAAATTGACTCTTAAGACTAAAAAAACTGCCTGGAAGGCGTATCTAGTTTTAATACAGTAATTTCGAACCACTTCCAAGCATTTGAAGTTGTTAGAAGTAGTTGAGTAGTTTTTAAACCTTAAACAACTTGAAACTGATTCAACTTTCTAGAATGGCAAAGAATTGACTTTGAAGAGTTAAAAAATAACTTTAACTGTTTGAGAGGAGTATCTAGTTTTTGCAAGAGTAATGTTGAATCACTTACAAGCATTTGAAGTTGGTTTTAAGTGATTTTAAGCATTTGAGGTCTGAAGAACTTGAAACTGATTCAACTTCCTGGAAGAAGGATAAATCGACTTTAAAGTGTTAAAAACTGACTTTAGCTACTTGGAAGGAATATATTTTTGTATTTTGAAAGGAATTTAATATATATTATTATTATTTATTCGTCATGGCAGAAATCAAGCCCATCGGAATGGAATGTTATAAATGACCTGCATTTTACTTAGTAAAAGAATGTATTTGAACAGAATAAATTGGGTAGTTGAGAGAATAACAAGTGCGTATAATTTCAACCGTAACACTTGATTTCTCTCTCGCTGAGTCCCGCCACCTATTTCGACCTTTTGTGCCCTTTTATATTGTTTATATTTCTTAATAAAAAATTTTTTCGAGATTTTTTAAGCCTTTTGTTCTGTTTTTTTTTTTACTTTTTAAATATAATAAATTTTAAGTAATAGTAGTAGTAACGGCTTATTTAATGATGGGTGTCAACTATTTAAAAATTGCGATATCATCCCTTTTGTCTAAGAAAACTAGGTGATTCTTCTAGCAATTAGTTTTACAGCTAGATATGATTTTTTTTTATAGGAAAATAAAGTATTTCTCCAAAAGACTACTTATTAGAATAATTTTGAATCAATTCAAGGCATTTAAAGTCAATGATTGGTTAAAAAATCCTGGATCAGAGGTTTCAGGTCCTTGGTCTTGTCTCCAGAAAATTACAAACATAAAAATTAAAAACAAAGTTTCAGGAACCTGAAGTTAACCCAGCATTAAGCATATTTAATGATTTTTCACTTTGGATTTTATTAATATTCATGTACTTGCGAATAATGTCTAAAGTCCAATTTATTAATCCAGAGATTTGCTAGTTGATCCTGAGTGAACTGTAGGTGTTCCTGGACTGACTTTTAAGTCAAAGCAATCCAGGAAAACTGTTTGAAAGGTTGACAACACTGATTCAATATTTTGCGCTGGCTCTATTGGACTCAAGTAACTGGATTATGTGTTTCAAGTCTTTTATTATTCTCCAGATAATCAAAAAAAGCCATTTTGAAATTGTAACAACAATGAAAATACTTGAAGGGAATTTTGTGGTTAACCCAGGATTAAAAACACTAAACGAGTTAATTTTTAATTTCACTTTAGTAATATTCATTTTGGAGTGTTTTTGTTTCAATCGTGGTTATTAATCCAGAGATTAGATGATTTTGGGTATAAACTGTCTAATCCTGGACTAACTATCAAGTACAAGGCAATCCAGAAAAAGCTTTTTGAAAGGTTGGGAACACTGATTCAATGTTGCCAGCTCAGGGTTCTTAATTAACAGAATAAAGAATTTTTTTATAAACAAAGGTAGGCAATATTATTAACCCAAAAAACTTTGTCATTGAAAGGGTTATAACAGAGGAACCGCTAATTGATAAACGAATCCTGAAATGACCTTTTGAGCTTAATATTGCCTTTAAGAACCTATTTTCTTTTTTTTTTAAAATATATCAGAAAGGTGCCATCTGCAAAAAATCATAAAATATCTTTTTTATATACGAGGGGCGGAAAATTTAACTAAATTACCACTAGTCACTTCGAAGTTTGTTTGGTGTGAACTAAGTATATAGACGCCGCCATTTTATTTTGAAATTTAATTGATCTGAGGCTCTTTAAAGACTTTTATTGCCCATTTTGAATTTGACGTAGAAGTGACAGCTGGAAAATTCAAAATGGCGCATCATGAACTAATTCTTCCTAATTAAATGACAAAAGAGGCTTTGCGACACATCATTTTAAAGCGTACTTTCATGCGATCTTAAAATGCGACAGGTTCGTTCTCAAAACCTTTTAAAGCCAGCAAAATGACGGATAACATGCAAATTGTATAATGACACCGCGCTATTTGGTCACCTTTGCATCGCCACTTACTAAAGTTACAAGTTACGAAAATGGCAAATTGTTGAGGTCCGCGTGCCATTTCGTTAGGTGGAAGAAAAAAATTCAAAATCGGTCACGATTTTAACACGAATTTCGGAAAATAACGAGCGATAAGCGAGAATTATTACCTGTTGTTTTTGAAACTTTTTAAGGTGTCGTGTATACCCAAAAATGTCAGTTATGTAAGATGTTTAACTAATGCGGAAACGAAGGTTATCTTAATTGGGCCCCAAAGGGGTATATAGACGTAACGTTTAGGTGATTTTTATGTCAAGTTTAGTAGTACCTAAGATCGATAATACATATTAAAGTCATAAATGTTATTTGGAATAAGAATTAGTTGAAATGCCTGAGAATTTAAATAAAATTCTTTCAGGCAATATGCATTTTAAGTAAGGACGTAAGAAGAAATTAAATTAAAGGAAAATTATATATTTAATATCAACTGCCTGAAATGGGGAAAAATTAGTTTTACATGCCTGGAATTATAAGGAGGAAATGTCTATTTCCTCCTTATAATTCCAGTTCTCTATACCTCTGAAACCGGTAAAGTTAGAGGTCTGAAAATTGGAATATATGTCCTAAAGAAATTATTTGACACCTATTTTGGTGTTTTTTTGAAAAATAAAATAAAAATTGAAAAATTAGTCTTGGAAGTTGAAAAAAAAATTGTTTTTTTATTAAAATTAGAAAAAGACCAAATGCTCATATATCTGAAACTGAGAAAGCTAGAAATATGAAAAGTTGAATATAGATTCTTCTAAGAAAATTATTCGACACCTATTTCAGGGTTTTTTTGAAAAAAAAATAAAAAAAGAAAAATTAGTCTTGGAAGTTGAAAAAAATGTGTTTTTTTATTAAAATTAGACAAAAGACAAAATGCTCATATATCTGAAACTGAGAAAGCTAGAGATATGAAAATTTGAATATAGATTCCTCTAAGAAAATTATTCGACACCTATTTCAAGGTTTTTTTGAAAAATAAAATAAAAAAAGAAAAATTAGTCTTGGAAGTTGAAAAAAATTTGTTTTTTTATTAAAATTAGACAAAATGCTCATATATCTGAAACTGAGAAAGCTAGAGATATGAAAATTTGAATATAAATTCCTCTAAGAAAATTATTCGACACCTATTTTAGGGTTTTTTTGAAAAAAAAATAAAAAAAGAAAAATTAGTCTTGGAAGTTGAAAAAAAATTGTTTTCTTATTAAAATTAGAAAAGGACAAAATGCTCATATATCTGAAACTGAGAAAGCTAGAGATATGAAAATTTGAATATAGATTCCTCTAAGAAAATTATTTGATACCTATTTCAGAGTTTCTTAGAAAAAAAATTAAAATGTAAAAATTTGTCTTAGAAGTTGAAAAAAATTTGTTTTTTTATTAAAATTAGAAAAGGACAAAATGCTCACATATCTGAAACTGAGAAAGCTAGAGATATGAAAATTTGAATATAGATTCTTCTAAGAAAATTATTTGACACTTATTTAAGGGTTTTTTTGAAAAATTAAATTAAAAAAAAATAGTCTTGGAAGTTGAAAAAAATTTGTTTTTTTATTAAAATTAGAAAAGGACAAAATGCTCATATATCTAAAACTGAGAAAGCTAGAGATATGAAAATTTGAATATAGATTCCTCTAAGAAAATTATTTGATACCTATTTCAGGGTTTTTTTGAAAAATAAAATAAAAATAGAAAACTTAGTCTTGGAAGTTGAAAAAAATTTGTTTTTGTTATGAGATTAGAAAAAGACAAAATGCTCATATCTCTGAAACCGGTAAAGTTAAAGGTTTGAAAATTGAAATATATATTCTTCTAACAAAATTATTTCATACGTATTTCAGGATTTTTTAGAAGAAAAATAAAAATAGAAAAATCAGTCTTGGAAGTTGGAAGAAGGAAAAAATTTGTGTTTTTATTAAAATTAGAAAAAGACAAAATCCTCATATACAGTGGTGGCCAAAAGTATGAAAACTTTAAACTTTTTCAAAAATGCAGAAAACTCTCAAAAATATAAATAAACAGCTTATCAGCAAATAAAGAAATTCCAATGGAGGTAAAGCAAAAGAATGTTGTTTATTAGTTTTGATGAAAGAGGAGTTATTTCTATTTGGCGAAATGTATGGAAACCTTTAATAAAATCATAATAATTTTTACTTCAAGCTGTTTAACGGTACGATTTTATTTGAGTGAAAACAGGCATCATGCCTAAGTGTAAATACTTACCTAGTGATTTAAAAAGTAAAATAGTTGAACTATACTAGAAGGGTTATAAGCAAATTGAAATAAGTAAAAATTTAAACATTTTAAAAGGCACTGTTTCAAAAATAATTAAAAAATTTGAAGAGAGAGAAAATGTTTCGGTAGCCCACAAGCAAGAAAGACCAAGAAAGTTGTCCAAAAGGGCTATGAAGGTAATAAAAAAAATATCGATGAACGACCCAAAGAAAACTTCTATAGATATTTCTGGAGAATTGAGTGAAATGGGGATTTTTGTGTCTGCTCGCACTGTGAGAAGAAGGCTAAATGAAGTGGGACTTTTTGGAAGAGTTGCTGTAAAGAAACCATTAATATCAAAGAAAAATAGAAAGGATCGCTTGAAATTTGCACGAGATCATCTTATCTGGTCTCACCAAAATTGGAATACTGTATTTTTTAGTACCGAAAGTAAGTTTCAATTATTTGGGAGTGACGGGAGACGTTATGTCCGCCGACCAAAAGGTACAAGGTAGGGCCACAAATACCAAATGCCTACGGTAAAACATGGTGGTGGAAGCGTAATGGTGTATGGTTGTTTCTCATGATCAGGTGTTGGCCCCCTGGTTAAAATTGATGGAATAATGAACCGTTTTCTATACAAAGACATATTAGAGAACAACATGTTGCCTTATGCTGAGGAGGAAATGCCATTGAGATGGTTTTTTCAGCAAGACAGCGACCCTAAACACAAGTCCCAATTTGTGAACAACTGGTTAAATGAACAGAGCATTGCTTTAATGGATTGACCTTCACAGTCCCCAGATCTGAATCCCATAGAGAATTTATGGGATCATTTGGACAGGAAGATTCGAAACCATTCGATTTCAAACAAGGCTCAGCTGTGGGAAATACTGCAAACTGAGTAGGCTGCCATTTCCAGTGAAGACTGTGCAAGACTTGTCGATTCTATGCCACGAAGATGTAGAGAAATAATAAATTCGGAGGATAATGCCACAAAAAATTTGCAGATTTTAATTGTAATATTATATATTATATTAATGTAATTTATATAAATAACTTTCTTCAGTTTCCAAACTTTTGGCCAAAAAATAATTAATTTTTTTTTATGATACGTTTAATTTCAAATTAATATGTTAAGTTAGGTAATATATTATATATACTTTATTACATTATGAGACACTTTATTATAGTACCTGGTTTCTTAAAAAAAAATAAAAATTAAAAGTTTCCATACTTTTGGCCACCACTGTATCTGAAACTGAAAAAGCGAGATACTTGAAAATTTGAATATAGATTCTTTTTAAAAAAATATTTTATACGTGTTTCAGAGTTCTTTTAGAAAAATAAATAAAAATTTAAAAATTGGTCTTGGAAGTTGAAAAATATTTTTTTTTAATGAAATTAGGAAAAGACAAACCGCTCATACCTCCAAAATCGAATGAGTTAGAAATCTGAAAATTTGGATATAAACTCTTATAAAAAAAATATGTAATACGTATTTCAGCGCTTTTTACAAAATATTAAAATAAAATAATATGTATTTATTAAACATTAGTGCTACTACTAGATACATAATAGGTATAAAAGTCTCTTAAATATAAAAATAACGAACTTTAAAATCATGAAATGACGTTTGTTGGGATAAAACTATAATACAAAACTAAAACTATATAAATAAAATATTGGTTAATAAATAAAATTGTATAGTTAAAAAAACTAGTCTTGGATTTTGTACATTTGAGTTTTAAATCAAAAGAGAAAATGGTGATATCTCTAAAACCGTGAAAGTTAGAGACTTAAAAACTGTAACACGAATTCTTCTAAAATAAATATTTAATACGTATTTCAGCGTTTTTTCAAAAATTTTTAAAAATAAAACAAATAAGGCCTGCAAGTTGGAATTTTTTTTTTTTAAATTGAAGTTTTAAGCAAGAAAATATCAATACCTCTGAAATCAAAAAAGTTAAAGAGTTTAAAATTCAACCACGGATTCTACTAATAAAATCGTTTGACATGTACTGTAGCTTTTTCTGGCAAAAAAAATTAGAAAATTACAAACTTAGTCTTGGAAGTTGAAAAAATGTAAAAAACTAATTAAAAAGGGACTAAATGTTCATAATTTTAAAGCCATGATAGTTAGAGATTTGAAAATTGAAATATAGATTGTCCTGCAAAAATTACTTTCGTATTTGAGTGTTTTAATTTTAAGTTTTAAAAATGAAACAAATTAAACCTGGAAATTGGAAATATTTTCTTAAAAAAAAATTGAAATTCGAAGGGACAAAATGCACATATCTCAAAAACCGTAAGACTTAGAGACTTGAAAATTGAAGCACAGATTCTTCTAATAAAATTATTTGATACCTATTTCAGCTTTTTTTTTTAATTAAAAATTATATAAATTAAGCTTCAAAATTTAAAATATTTTTTTCAAAAAAAAAATTGAAATTGAAAGGAAAAATACCCATATCTCTCAAATCAAGAACGTTAGAGACTTGAAGCACAGATTCTTGCTATAAAATCATATATAACACAGCGTGTTTTTTTTTTCAAAAACCTTAAAAATTTGAGAAAATAACCTAAATAAATAATTCTCAGGGACTATACGAATGGACGAGGTATGTATATTCTACAAAGGGCAGCTAGCTAATTAATTATATATGCCATCCTATTGCTAAAATTAATAATCAGTGCTTTGTACAAAGGGGTTTTCCTACTATAATAATAAAACCAATCAATATAAGACAGCTCCTAAAACATCAGCGGGCAACTATAGACCAATGTGCTCTGTATCGAAGGTTCTCTTAAGAGACATGTAAGTTTGTTAACGTATATTGAAGATTATAAAATAGTCAACATGCCAAAATTATCAACAGAACAAGCCACATTTAAATCATTATGTAAAACAGCCAATTTATATTTTGATCTCTCACAAGCCTTCGATACAATGTATCATTAATTGCTAATAAGAAGGTTGGAAGCTTGTGTGTTAAGAGGAAATGCCTCCACTCTGTATTTTATCTGTAAGAGTTAGTAAAGGAGGATCTAACTAAATGACTCAACTATGATCATAGAATCACTTCATAGGACTGAAAGACCATTAAAAAAAACCGCATCAAAGATTAGAATCATCACATTTTTTTTTCGAAAAACTGTTTTATAATGATGTACGTGTCGTCGTCGCCGTCTGGGACGGCATCCGCCACAATCGAGACAGACTAGACGGGTCGAGACTAGAAGCGCATCCTTAAGAAAATAATAAAACCAATAAGGCCTTAACTAGGTAACTATATACCGAAGAGTAGAAGCTTCTTCATTTGTTCTTTTCTCATTTCATGTGTGTACGTATGTATGTACATTACATACATGGAGATGCGTCTCGTAGGTAGGCCCTGCATGAGGTCAAGGGCGTGCACCTGTAAATTGCGTCATAGTCCGGTCAAGTTATGGAGATTCTAGGTTTTTGATTTTTTTTTTTTTGGTAAACTTGAACCTGGTCATGTGCTAAGGAGTTTTTTGATTTCTTCCATGCATTTGAAATATTTTTACTAATTTCTTCCAGGGTTCAGTTTTCTGGTTTCACAGATTCAGGTTTTTTTTAAAGATTTAATTTTCAAGAATAATGTTTTTATTTTTAAAGGTTCTTGACACAAATAGTGAAATAGTAGATGTCTAACAATGATATTTAACTGAAGAATCTGTGTTTGAATTTTCAAGTCTCTTACTCCGTTGGTTTCAGAGGTACGAGATTGATGTCCTTAATAATGTTCAAAATTTTTATTTTTTTTTTGAAAAAATTAAGGTATTTACTCAATTTATCTCAGAAAAATCTGAGTTTTAGTTCTGAAATCTCTAACTTGTTTAGTTTTAGAGATAGGAGTATTTTGTCTCTAGGAATTTTAAGGTTTTCCAAGGATAATTTCCTAAAATCCTATTTTTTTTTAATGCTGAATTAGGTGTCAAATCATTTTCTTAGAAGAATCTATCTTCCAATTTTCGAATCTTTAACATTCATGATTTCAGAGATATGAGCATATTTTCCCTTAGAACTTTATTGTTTTGAAAGAAATTAGGTGTCAATTGATTTTATTAGAATCTGTGTTCCAATTTTCAATTTTATGACGTCAGAGATATGAGCATTTTGTTTCTCTTTAATTTTATCAATTTCCAAGATGATTTTTTTTTTTTCAAATTATCTAATAGGTGTTAATGGTTTTTTTACGTTTTTAAATTATTTTTTAATTTCTTAATTTGAAATAAATTTTTAGTTCTTCCAGGGCTTAAGAATATTTTTTTATGTTTTCAGGCATTTGGAGTAACTTTTAATTTCTTCCAGGCATTTCATATGATTTTGTATTTGTTCCAGGGATTAAGTATATTTTTTCACATTTTCCAGGTTTCTGGAATCATTTTTTGATTCCTTCCAGGCATTTGAATTTTTTTTGGGTTCAAGTTTCCTGGTTTCAGAGATTCGGGAATTTTTGTATCTCAGGATTTAACTTTTTTTTCGACATTTTTAAGCATAATATTTTTATTTTTAAAAGTTTTTGATAAAAATAATGAAATAGGTGTTAAATAATTTTCTTAGAAGAATTTATATTGAAAGTTTCAAGTCTCTAGCTTATTTTCAAATTATTTTCAAGAATCTATATTCCAAAATATAAATCCTATTTTTTTTAATGCTGAATCAGGTGTCAAATAATGTTGTTAGAAGAGTCTATATTTCAATTTTCGAATCTTAACAACCTTTCATGATTTCAGAGATATGAGTATCTTTTCACGTAAAATTCAATTTTTTTAAAAGAAATTAGATTTCAAATGATTTTATTAGAATCTATGCTCCAAACCAACTTCCAGGACTAATTTTTTTTATTTTTTTTAAATTTTTGGAAAAAATGCTCCTTTAACACCTGTTAAGGGTTTTTTTACGTTTTCTAGGTCCCTGAATTTTTATTTTTTTTTGATTTCTTAATTTGACATAAATTTTTTAGTTCTTCCAGGGATTAAGAATTTTTTTTTTGTTTTTCAGGATTTTGGAGTAACTTTTGATTTCTTCCAGGCATTTCATATGATTTTGTATTTGTTCCAGGGATTAAATATATTTTTTCACATTTTCCAGGTTTCTGGAATCATTTTTTGAGTCCCTCCAGGCATTTGAATTTTTTTGAATTTTTTGTTTGGGTTCAAGTTTCCTGGTTTCAGAGATTGAGGCATTTGTGTCTTTGAGGATTTAACTTTTTTTTTTCGATATTTTTAAGAAAAAGGTGTTAAATAATTTTCTTAGAAGAATTTATATTGAAATTTTCAAGTCTCTAGCTTTAACGCTTTCAGAAATATTAGTATTTTGTCTTTTTTCGATTTTATTTAAAAAAAAATTTTTTTTCAACTTGCAAGACTACTTTTTTAATTTTTATTTTTTTTTCAAAAAAAATCGTAAAGTAGCTATCAAATTATTTTCATAGAAGAATCTATATTCGAATTTTCAAGCCTCTAACTTGCGCGGTTTTAGAGATATGAGCATTTTGTCTCTTTCGATTTTCATTAAAAAAAAACCCAACTTCCAAGACATTTTTTTTTATTTTTTATTCCTTTTTAGGAAAAAATGCTAAAACGTATCAAATAATTTTTCCAGAAGAACTTATATTCCTCTAATCTCTAACTTTCACGCTTTCGGAGATATGAGCATTTGTCTCTTTGTAACTTCATTAAAAAAAAAATCAACTTCCAAGACTAATTTCTTAATTTTAATTTTTTTGTCAATAAAATAATTTCCTTAGAAGAATCTATATTCAAATTTTCATAAATTCAACTTTCACTGTTTCAGAAATATGAGCATCTTATTATCCTTAAAATTTCAAATGTTTTAAAAGAAAATATTCTCAATTGCCAAGACTAATTTCCCAATTTTTAAAAGTTTTTGAAAAAATCCTGAAATAGGTGTCAAATGATTTTATTGGGAGAATCTGTGCTCCAATTTTCAAGTCTCTAATTTTCATGCTTTCAGAGATACGAGCATTTTGTGTCTCTTTAATTTTTTAATTTTTTCAACTTCTACCATTTATTTTTTTAATTTTTCAAACGTTTTTGGAAAAAAAAAACTGAAACACGAATCAAATAAATTTATTAGGAGAATCTGTATTTCAATTTTCCAATCTCTATTTTTCATGGTTTCATAGATATGAGTATTTTTGTGTCTCTTTAATTTTTACGATTTTAATTTTAAGACTAATTTTTTCATTTTTTACATTAAAAAAAAAAAAAGCCGAGAATCTTATTAAATAACTTTATTAAAAGAATCTATGTTCCATTTTTCAAGTCTCTGACTTAAATGGTTTAAGAGATATGAGCGTTCTGTGTCTTTTTATTAAAATTTTTCTAATTTTTCCAACTTCCAAGCATAATTTACTTAATTGTTGTAAATTTTTATAAAAAACGCTGAAGTAGGTGTCCGGTTATATTATTGGAAGAATCTATATATCAATTTTCAAATCTCTAACTTTCATGATTTCAGAGATATGAGCATTTTTCATTCGAATTTCAATTTTTTTGGAAAGAAAATATTTTCAACTTCCGGGACAAATTTCTCAATTTTCAATTATTTTTTTTAAACCCTTAAATATTTATCAAATATTTTTTTTTGAAGAATCTATATTCCAATTTCTATATCTCTATCTTACTCAGTTTCAGAGATATGAGCATTTTACCCCTAAGAATTTTTAAATTTCTAAGTTTAGTTCCTTTAATTCTAAATTTTTTAGCCTTCAATAAATCAATAACATTTATTAATTAAAAAATAGTAAAATTACAGTTTACAAGTTTGTTCAAAAATATATTTGTAAACCTAGGTGCCCTCCATACATGTCCTTATACAAAAAAAATATATATAGATATAAAATCAAATAACAAACGAGCCTACTGTAGTATGTTAAACAAAAAAATAATAAATAAGTAATATATAAATAAAGAAACATATTAAAAGAACTGACTCTATCAAGGAAATCACTCAATAAATCAAAATTAAGAATGAAGGTACGCTATCAAACCTCTTCTAAAAAAAATAATTCATTTCTCGATAAAACCAGGAACTTTCTGCAAAAATATATGCACAAACCCACACTAATTTATTAGAAAAAAAAAAACCACAAATGAATTTCCCACGCGAAAATACCGATTTAACAACAAACAAGGAGGAAGGGGGGAGTAACAAAAAAAAATTAAACCATAATAATCGGGTATTATGGAGTAGAAGAAGAATGAGTTTATGTACTATCACCGGGAGAATTTCGGTAACAATCGTACAATACGACCGGACTAAAAGTCGGCGAAGTAGCAGTAGCAGCAGCAGAAGAAGAAGAAGAAGAAGAAGAAGAAGAAGCTCCTGAAGAGCGTCAGCAGTAGAGAAGCAGTGAGTGAGTGACATTGACTCCGCGAGGAAACACTCGAATCGATCGACGACCCCGCGAATTTCTACGAGAAGAGTTTTTTTTTAAGTTGAGTTTTTTTTAATTTTTAGGGAGTTTTAGTTTTGTTTGTTGGTAAGTGGTTCTGTGTTTTAAAGTTTTCAGTAAAGTTTCAAGGTACGAGGGAATTTGGGTTCATTTATTGACGATAAGTTTTGAATATTTGAATTTTTATTTTTCCAAAAATTTAGGTGCAAATTATTTTCGAAAATGCACCTGAATTTTTTTTTTGAAAATGGTGTTTTGGTGGTGAAGTTTTATCGTGAGTGAGTCATTGTTTTTCTTTGAGTTTTTGGTTTTTATTTTATTATTTGGCGATTTTTGCATTTTTTTTTCTATTTAAATTTAAAAGAAAAAAGTGTTTTATGAGTAAATTTTAATTTTTTTTTGGGTTATATAATTTTTTCAACATGCCGATAACTCAAAAACCAAGAAAGCTAAAACCTTGAAAATTTGTACAAATATTCCTTAGTTAAAATAGTTAGAAACCTATTTCATCATTTTTGGAAAATTGACAGGAAATTTAAAAAAAATAAATTTTTTGATTAATTCAAGTGAATTTTTCCCAATAATTTTTTTCAACATGCTCAAAACTCAAGAACCAATAAAGTTCAAATCATGAAAATTTGCATCAACATTACTCGATTAAAATGATTAGATACCTAGGTCAGTCTTTATTGGAAATTTTACAAGGAGTTAAAAAAAATGTATTTGGGTCAAGTGAATAATTTTCCTTAAAATTTTGACCTTAACTCAAAGTTTTCACCTTCATTAGTGAAAGAAATATGTTTTTCTCGTGGTTTTTTATAAAATTTAAATAATAAATAAATTTAAATAATAAAATACAATATTTTTAATAGACTCTTCTTTATGGCACTGTATCCCATTAATATCTCTTTTTTTTTGTTATGCAGTTTTGTAATAGAACATCTTTAAAAAGTGGAGATTTTTCACAGAGTGCCAATACAATTTTTCCAAATATTAATTATGCCATAATTACACATAATCTGTTCTTCTAGGCAAGTACATTTTAAAAATCAAATTTTCAAAAAAAATCACAACTAATTTTTCTAGGCAATTTAATTAATTATTCCAGGCAGTTGAAGGACCTGTAAAAACCAAGTTTTTCATCTTTAACTACCTGGAAGGTTCTATATATAGTTCAACTTCCTGGAATAAGAAAGTGTTTTCCTATATTGCAACTGCAGGTCTTTCGTATTGAAGTGTACGTTTTAGACAACTACATTCGGAAAAAATTCCCCATTAAATTTTACAATTTATTCCAGGCAGTCTATTAACTTAATTTATATTAACTCAATTTATTTCAATTAACTCAATTTTTGTTCATCGGTTTTATAATAGAACATCTTTAAAAACTGGCGATCTTTTCCAGGATGTCAATTAAATTTTTTTAAATAATAAATATGCCTTTTCCAGGAAATTTTTTAATTAATCATTTTGTATTATTCCAGGCAGTTGAAGAGCCTGTAAGAACCAAGTCTTTCATCTTCAACTACCTGGAAGGATTGTGCATAGTCCAACTGCCTGGAATAAAAAAGTGTTTTCTTATTTTGTTACTGCAGGTCTTTCCTATTGTAGTGTACCTTTCAGACAACTACATTCGGAAAAAAATCGATGTAAGATCTTGCTACTTTTCCAGGCAGGCTTTTCTCAATTAACTCCAGTTTTAAAATAGAACACCTTGAAAAACTGGAGATTTTTTTCAGGATATCTATTCTATTTTTCCAAACAATAGATTTTCCAGTCAATTTAATTAATAATTTCGTATTATTCCAGGCAGTTGAAAACTAAAGAAAAAAAGACTACAAGTGCCTGTAAGAACCAAATTCTTCCTCTCCAATTGCCTGGAAGAAAATAATGTTTTCCTATTTTGTACTTGCGGGTTTTTCCTATTCCAGTATACATTTCAGACAACTTTTCCTATTTTTCCAGACAGTCCGATCCATTAATTCAAGTTTTTTCTTGGGTTTTGTAATAGAACATCTTCTAAATTGGAGACGTTCCCTGGGTACTAATTCTATTTTTCCAAATATTAAAAAATATGATTTTCCAGGCCTTACATTCAAAAAAACCCAACCCAACTATGTTTTCTTTTCGAGGCATAATTAGGAAATTTACACATAATTTGTGTTAAAATGGCAGTTTCTTGGTAAATTCCTACACCATTTTGAATTTTTTATGAATACAATTATAAAAATATTCATTTCAAATTTTTTTATATGTATTTAGTGTTTTTTTCATTCATTTTTTTTTATTTAGAAATTTTCCATACACTTAACCTAAACAGTACCTTAAGTACCATCAAGTGATCCAGCATATTCCAGGCACATAAAAATAATTAAGCTTTTATCGCTATAATATGGTAAAAAAAAAGTCTAAGGAATATACGAAACGGAACATACCTTAAACGTGAACTGCATTATCTTCGGTTCATTACATACCACACGCATCATAATCGTTTGGTCTGAAATGGGGTTTTTATGTGTGAAAATATTGAAAAATTTTTCATTGCTTCATTACTGCCTGAACCAACCTGAAATTGTTGTTTTCTTATGTAATTTAGTTCATTAAGATCCTTCATTGTATGTGGATCTGAGATCTAAGAATATTGATTTTTTCTATCTCCTTTCATTGCTTCATTACCTTATGAATTATCTTGAAATTGTAGTTTAGTAAGCAATAGAACTATATTCTACTTTTTGAGATTTTGTTATTGACTTGGTAATTAAAATATTCTTTCTAGGCATAATTAGGGAATTTACATATTATTTGTTCACATTTTAAAACTCGAATTTTCAAAAAAATCACAATTAATTTTTCTAGGCAATTTAATTAATTATTCCAGGCAGTTGAAGGGCCTGTAAGAACCAAGTTTTTCATCTTTAACTACCTGGAATGATTCTGGATAGTTTAACTGCCTGGAATAAAAAAGTGTTTTCTTATTTTGTTACTGCAGGTCTTTCCTATTGTAGTGTACCTTTCAGACAACTACATTCCAAAAAAATTCCCCATTAAATTTTACAATTTATTCCAGGCAGTCTATTAACTTAATTTATATTAACTCAATTTATTTCAATTATTTCAATTTTTGTTCATCGGTTTTATAATAGAACATCTTTAAAAACGGGCGATTTTTTCCAGGATGTCAATTACATTTTTTAAAATAATAAATATGCCTTTTCCAGGAAATTTTTTAATTATTAATTTTGTATTATTCCAGGCAGTTGAAGAGCCTGTAAGAACCAAGTCTTTCATCTTCAACTACCTGGAAGGATTCTGCATAGTCCAACTGCCTGGAATAAAAAAGTGTTTTCTTATTTTGTTACTGCAGGTCTGTACTCATTGTAGTGTACCTTTCAGACAACTACATTCGGAAAAAAATCGCTATAAGATCTTGCTATTTTTCCAGGCAGTCTTTTCTCAATTAACTCCAGTTGTGTAATAGAACACCTTGAAAAACTGGAGATTTTTTTCAGGATATCTATTCTATTTTTCCAAACAATAGATTTTCCAGGCAATTTAATTAATAATTTCGTATTATTCCAGGCAGTTGAAAGCTAAAGGAAAAAATACTACAAGTGCCTATAAGAACCAAATTCTTCCTCTCCAATTGCCTGGAAGAAAATAATGTTTTCCTATTTTGTACCTGCGGGTTTCTCCTATTCCAGTATACTTTTCAGACAACTTTTCCTATTTTTCCAGACAGTCCGATCCATTAATTCAAATTTTTTCTTGGGTTTTGTAATAGAACATCTTCGAAATTAGAGACATTCCCTGAGTACTAATTCTATTTTTCTAAATAATAAAAAATATGATTTTCCAGGCCTTATATTTAAAAAAAACCCATCCCAACTATGTTTCTTTTCGAGGCATAATTAAGGGATTTACACATAATTTGCTCTTCTAGGCAAGTACATTTTAAAAATCACATCAGAAAATAGTACTGATACAACTTTCCCAATAGTATCAAACGATTCACGAAGTTCCAAGTATTCTAAAGAAGTTGAAAAAATCATTTGAAAATTAATCATTTTTCCAGAAAAAAAATCCAAAGTTTTTAAGCCGTTTTAAGGAATTTTCAGGAAAGGACGTGATTTTAAAGAAATTTTTTCCCACCTTTGAAGAGTCATATCTCAGAAAATATTGCTGGTACAACTTTCCCAGTAGTACCAAACATTTTAGGAAGTCCCAAATATTCTAGGAAAGTTAGAAAAATAATTTAAAAATCAATAGTTTCTTCTGAAAAAAAAAATGTTGGCCATTTTTGGAGCACCCCTAACTTTAAAGGCATTCTTTTTCCCAATTTTGAAGGACCATATCTCAGAAAATATTTCTGTTATGACTTTCCCAGTGATACAAGACGATTTAGGGCATCTTATATATTCTATGAGAGTTGGAAAAATAATTTGAAAGTCAACAGTTTTTTTCAGAAAAAAAATCCAAAGTTTGAGCACCCACAATTTTGAAAGAATTTTCTTCAAACTTTGACAAGTTATATCTCAGAAAATACTCCCGGTATAACTTTCCCAGTAGTACCAAACATTTTAGGAAGTCCCAAATATTCTAGGAAAGTTAGAAAAATAATTTAAGAATCAATAGTTTCTTCTGAAAAAAGATCCAATTTTGGCCATTTTTGGAGCACCCCTACCTTTAAAGGCATTCTTTTTCCCAATTTTGAAGGACCATATATTCCCGGTACAACTTTTCCAGTAGTACCAAACGATTTAGATGGTCTCAAATATTCTAAAAAAGTTGGAAAAATTATTTCAAAATTATTATAATTTTCAGAAAAAAAAAATCAAAATTAGCCTTTTTTGGAGCAACTTTAACTGTAAAAGGGTTTTTTCCAACTTTGAAGAGCCATATCTCAGAAAATAGTACCGATACAACTTTCCCAGTAGCATCAAACGATTCAGGAAGTTCCAAGTATTCTAAAGAAGTTGAAAAAATCATTTGAAAATAAATCATTTTTCCAGAAAAAAAATTCAAAATTTTTAAGCCGTATTAAGGAATTTTCCATATCTCAAAAAAATATTTCTGTTATGACTTTCCTAGTGGTACAAAACGGTTTAGGGCATCTTATATATCCTATGAGAGTTTGAAAAATCAACAAAAAATCATAACTAATTTTTTTAGGCAATTTAATTAATTATTCCAGGCAGTTGAAGGGCCTGTAAGAACCAAGTTTTTCATCTTTAACTACCTGGAAGGATTCTGAATAGTTTAACTGCCTGGAATAATAAAGTGTTTTCTTATTTGGTAGTGCAGGTCTTTCGTATTGTAGTGTACGTTGTAGACAACTACATTAAGAAAAAATTCCCCATTAAATTTTACAATTTAGTCCAGGCAGTCTATTAACTTAATTTATATTAACTCAATTTATTTCAATTAACTCAATTTTTGTTCATCGGTTTTATAATAGAACATCTTTAAAAACTGGCGATCTTTTCCAGGATGTCAATTAAATTTTTTTAAATAATAAATATGCCTTTTCCAGGAAATTTTTTAATTAATAATTTTGTATTATTCCAGGCAGTTGAAGAGCCTGTAAGAACCAAGTCTTTCATCTTCAACTACCTGGAAGGATTCTGCATAGTCCAACTGCCTTTGAAAGAATTTTCTTCAAACTTTGACAAGTTATATCTCAGAAAATATTCCCGGTACAACTTTTCCAGTAGTACCAAACGATTTAGAAGGTCTCAAATATTCTAAAAAAGTTGGAAAAATTATTTCAAAATTATTATAATTTTCAGAAAAAAAAAATCAAAATTAGCCTTTTTTGGAGCAACTTTAACTGTAAAAGGGTTTTTTCCAACTTTGAAGAGCCATATCTCAGAAAATAGTACTGATACAACTTTCCCAGTAGCATCAAACGATTCAGGAAATTCCAAGTATTCTAAAGAAGTTGAAAAAATCATTTGAAAATTAATCATTTTTCCAGAAAAAAAAATCAAAATTTTTAAGCCGTATTAAGGAATTTTCATTCTTTTTCCCAATTTTGAAGGACCATATCTCAAAAAAATATTTCTGTTATGACTTTCCTAGTGGTACAAAACGGTTTAGGGCATCTTATATATCCTATGAGAGTTTGAAAAATCAACAAAAAATCACAACTAATTTTTCTAGGCAATTTAATCAATTATTCCAGGCAGTTGAAGAGCCTGTAAAAACCAAGTTTTTCATCTTTAACTACCTGGAAGGTTCTATATATAGTTCAACTGCTGGAATAAAAAAGTGTTTTCTTATTTTGTTACTGCAGGTCTTTCGTATTGTAGTGTACGTTTTAGACAACTACATTCGGAAAAAATTCCCCATTAAATTTTACAATTTATTCCAGGCAGTCTATTAACTTAATTTATATTAAATCAATTTATGTCAATTAACTCAATTTTTGTTCATCGGTTTTATAATAGAACATCTTTAAAAATTGGCGATCTTTTCCAGGATGTCAATTACCTTTTTTCAAATAATAAATATGCCTTTTCCAGGAAATTTTTTAATTAATAATTTCGTATTATTCCAGGCAGTTGGAGGATAAAGGAGAAAAGACTACAAATGCCTGTAAAAACCAAATTCTTCATGTTCAACTGCCTGGAAGAAAAAAGTGTTTTCGTATATTGTAACTGCAGGTCTTTCTTATTGTAGTGTACTTTTTAAACTACTACATTCGGAAAAATGTCCTATTAGATTTTACTATTTTTCCAGGCAGTTTTTGCTCAAATAACTCAATTATTGTTCTTTGGTTTTTTAATAGAACATCTTTAAAAGCTCGAGATTTTTCGCAATTGGATTTTTCCAAATATTAAATATGCCTTTTCCAGAAAATTTAATTAATAATTTCTTATTATTCCAGGCAGTTGAAGGCTAAAGAAAAAAGACTACAAGTGCCTGTAAGAACCAAATTTTTCACCTCCAACTGCCTGGAAGAAAAAAGTTTTTTCCTATTTTGTAACTGCAGGTTTTGCCTATTCCAGTATACTTTTCAAACCACTACATTTAGAAGAGTTTCATGCAAAAAGTTCAATATTGTCAATACCTCAAACATTTACTCCTCTAGGAAACTATTTAAAGCAAATAAACGAGTGAATCATTCTGAAAACAAAAAACCCTAATTTTTCAGTCCAAATTAATGATGCAACTACCGAAAGTACTTGACTCAATTATCCTCCTTACGATAAACTTTCACTACATTTCTAAATATCGTCATCCCGCAACACAATCGATGGTGATCGAACGTTTCGTACCCATTAGAACATAAATAATGGTCATTTGGAAAAATTCAAAACTGGGTTTCTAGGTACCGATTTATATTATGTGTGTGCAAACATGCATACGTACCGAAAAAAAAAAATGTAAAATGACTACAAATGGCGCGGTTGGTAATATGCTAATAGGGGGGACGTTTACTAAGGCGAGAAGACAAAAACAGTTATGTATGTACAACATCGACGGTGGTCAAATTTAAGACATGACCGTGACCAAGAGGACGACGAGGAGTCGTTAACAGGCTGTTGTTCTTATGAACCGACGTGATGACAGTGAAAAATCTCGTGTGGGTTTTTAGCAAAATACCGCAATTTACTAATTTTTCGGTTACTGTTACAACCACCGCGACCGCAGCATGGAAATTTTATTGTTTTTTTAACCTACTTCAAAGTCGGGACGTTTGTCGATTATTGGCTTATAACTTCTAAAGAGTGCCCCCCATGAAAAAAATTATTTGTGCCTTTTTTATAGCCAGTAAATTTATCTGTAATTTAAGGTCAATTGTATTTTTCTAGGTTCAGTAGATCTCGAGATACAAGAGCTATTAGTCTGGGTATTTATTAATTTCTTCCAGGCAGTTGACCACAGACTGTTAGTCGGTTATTAGGTCGTAATTCCTAAAGGATGCACCTAATGAAAAAAATTGTTGATTCTTTTTTTCATGCCAATGAAATCATCTATAATTCAAAGTTAATTTCATTTTTATAACTCCAATAGGTCTTGAGATACAGAAGCTATAAGCCTGAGTATTTATTAATTTCTTCCAGGCAGTTGATGACAGACTATTAGTCGGTTATTAGCTCATAACGCCTAAAGGATGCCTCATATAAAAAAAATTATGAATTTACTTTTTAAAGCAGATTAAATTGTCTATAATTTAAGGTTAATTGCATTTTTGTAGGTACAATAGATCTTGAGATACCGAAGCTATAAATCTGGGTATTTATTAATTTCTTCCAGGCAATTGACGACAGACTGTTGGTCGGTTATTAAGTCATAATTCCTAAAGGATGAATCTAATAAAAAAAATTACTGATTCTTTTTTTCAGGCCAATGAAATTATCTATAATTCAAGATTAATTTCGTTTTTGTAAGTCTAATAGATCTCGAGATACAGAAGCTATAAGCCTGAGTATTTATTAACTTATTCCAGGCAGTTAATAGCAGATTATTAGTTGGTTATTGGTTGTTTATGAAAAATTATTAATTCCCTTTTTAAAGTCAAAGAAATTATCTATAATTCGAGGTCAATTGCATTTTTGTAGGTCCAACAGATCTCGAGGTACAGAAGCTATAAACCTAAGTATTTATTAATTTCTTTCAGGCAGTTGATGACAGGCTATTAGTCGGTTATTAGCTCATAACGCCTAAAGGATGCCTCATATAAAAAAAATTATAAATTTACTTCTTAAAGCAGATTAAATTGTCTATAATTTAAGGTTAATTGCATTTTTGTAGGTACAATAGATCTCGAGATACAGAAGCTATAAGCCTGAGTATTTATTAATTTCTTCCAGGCAGTTGATGACAGACTATTAGTCGGTTATTAGCTCATAACGCCTAAAGGATGCCTCATATAAAAAAAATTATAAATTTACTTCTTAAAGCAGATTAAATTGTCTATAATTTAAGGTTAATTGCATTTTTGTAGGTACAATAGATCTCGAGATACAGAAGCTATAAGCCTGAGTATTTATTAATTTCTTCCAGGCAGTTGATGACAGACTATTAGTCGGTTATTAGCTCATAACGCCTAAAGGATGCCTCATATAAAAAAAATTATAAATTTACTTCTTAAAGCAGATTAAATTGTCTATAATTTAAGGTTAATTGCATTTTTGTAGGTACAATAGATCTCGAGATACAGAAGCTATAAGCCTGAGTATTTATTAATTTCTTCCAGGCAGTTGATGACAGACTATTAGTCGGTTATTAGCTCATAACGCCTAAAGGATGCCTCATATAAAAAACATTATAAATTTACTTTTTAAAGCAGATTAAATTGTCTATAATTTAGTGTTAATTGTATTTTTGTAAGTCCAATAGATCTCAAGATACAGAAGCTATAAGCCTGAGTATTTATTAATTTCTTCCAGGCAGTTGTTGACAGACTATTAGTCGGTTATTAGGTCATAACTCCTAAAGAATACCTCATATGAAAAAAATTATTAATTAACTTTTTTAAGCAGATTAAATTGTCTATAATATAAGATTAATTACATTTTTGTAGGTCCAATAGATCTCTAGATACCGAAACCATAAGTTTCAGTATGATCATGCTGACGAGATAGCCTTAACCGCCTGGAATAAGTCAATATTTTATGAAATTGTGAAAGAAGTGGCAACATTGGTGGTTACTTGGAGGCGCGGCTTGCGTTCCATTTACTTACATGAGCTGCAAGGTTGCCAAATCAACTTAAAACTATCAAGTATTCTGAGTATTTATTCATTTATTCCAGGCAGTTGAAGATAGGTTATTAGCTCATAAAGGCTCATACCCCCGATGAAAAAAATTATTAATTTCTTTTTTTAAGCTAATAAAATTTGAAAAATTACCTACAATTTAATGTCAAAAGGTAATAAAAACTGTTTGAGCTGGTTACGTATCTCTATCTAACACATTAGAAATCTGGTAGCCAATAATAAAGTAAGTACACTATTATAATTCGATATAAAATGACTCTTCGGAAATTTTATAAATAGTGGCAACACTGCTAAGCCACCTATACAACAAAAGGCTTGAGGGCGTGACTTATTCCTCACTAGCTGCGTAAAGCAACGTTGCCAAGTCAAGTTGCTTTTTTTCAGTATAAAACTTGGCAACGTCAAGTTAACGTGATATTTTTGGATTCTTTTATAATTAAAGAGTGATAGATCCATTCACTTTTAGCATTTTAATGAATTCATAAAAGGCATACCGTTCCCAATACTTCATTGTAATAAAAGAAAATGGGTGCCATCTCTTTCGGCCAAATTAATCCGTTGCAAAATTCGTTATAACGTAACGTCCGTATACAATACAAACCCGAATGATATAATGTTGCACTATTAAATAATCAAGAATCCTTTCAAATTCAACAATAATTCGGAAATTTTCTCAGGGAATTAATAATTTGTATGTAGATTTAACGCGGGCAATCCTAGAATTTATGGTTATTCGAGTAATAAATTTAAAAAATGCTAATTAAATTGTAGATATATCAAAACCTTAGTTGAATCTTTCTTGAAATCTGTCAATGTCACTGTCATCTGTCAGCAAGGATATTTCTGTAAATTGTCCTATTAACGCTGATGAAAGTTCTGAATTGGCATTTTTGACAATTGAATTTTCTTCTCTTCTTCTTTTTCTAGGTGTACTATGGTCTAAGCAACTAAGCGATTTTGTCCAACTTTGTTGCTCTATGTAGCATTGATTTTTTACCTCAACTGTCATTGTCACTGTTACTTGTCAAAAATGTCAACTGTCAATAGCTTGGATCTTAATGACGTAATTGTCAACTCCTGTCAAGGCTGACCATTATTGAATTGTTACTTCAGCTGTCAATGTCACTGTCATTAGATTTCTACTACTTCTTTATGTGACTTCAACTGCCTGTAATAAAAAAAATAATAAATTTCTTGGAAATTAAAGAACACAACCTCCAACATGTAAAGTTTAAGCAATTTCTTACTCTTCCAGGCATTTGAGGTTATACAGGGATTTTTATGCTCTCGATTTTCTTTTTAGAAGTACTTGAATATTTTTTTAAGCATTTTATTACATTCAGACTATTTTGAAGTCCCTTAAGACTCTGTAGACTTCAAGAATATCAGAGGCCTGTAAGGTTAACTGCCTGTAAGAAATTAATTATTAATTCCTGGGAAGAAAGAAGAAACAAGTTTACCAGTCATCTGTCAAATAATTTGAAATGTCAGCTGTCACTACTTTAGTGGAAAGGTTTTTGACGCGTAGACAGTTGAATAATCTTAACCTAACTTTTTAATATTTTGCCACTGACATTATGTAAGTTCAAATGTCAAATGATTGACGAATGACGATGTCAACGATGTCATTCCTGTCAACGCTGACCATTATTGAATCGTTACTTCAGCTGTCAATGTCACTGTCATAAGACTTCTACTACTTCTTTATGTGACTTCAACTGCCTGTAATAAAGAAATGATAAATTCCTGTGAAGAAAATCATGGAAATTCTGAGCAAGGACATAATCTCCAACATGTAAAGTTCAAGCAATTTCTTACTCTTCCAGGCATTTGAGGTTATGTCGGGATTTTTATGCTCTCGATTTTCTTCGTATTAGAGGTACTTGATTCTTCTTTTCAGACATTTTATTACATTCAGAATATTTTGAAGTCTTCAGAGTCTTAGAAGACTTCAAAATATTTCAGAGGCTTTAACTGCCTGTAAGAAATTAATTATAAATTCCTGGGGGGGAAGAAGACAAACGTCTGACAGTCATCTGTCAAATAATTTGAAATGTCAGCTGTCACTACTTTAGTCAAAAGGTTTTTGACGCGTAGACAGTTGAATAACTTTAACCTAACTTTTTAATATTTTGCCACTGACATTATATAAGTTCAAATGTCTAATGACGAATGACGAATGATGAATATCAATGTCATTTAACGTATAGTATAGTATTTGACGTATAGACAATGGATTTTTTTTTTCAAATTAAAGTTTTATATTAGCTGTCACTGTTGTCTGACTATTGTTGACATCTTTACTTCGTCACTGTCATCTGAATTGTCTTAGCTCTGATTAAAATTCTGCTTCGACAAGTTGGTTCCGTTCCTCATTGAGAGCAATTAAATTTTTACATCAAATGTCATTTTCCTGTTACTTGTCAAAAATGTCAACTGTCAACAGCTTGGAACTTAATGATTATAATGTCACTGTTATTTGGCAACGATGTCATTCCTGTCAACGCTGACCATTATTGAATCGTTACTTCAGCTGTCAATGCCACTGTCATTAGACTTCTACTACTTCTTTATGTGACTTCAACTGCCTGTAATAAAAAAATGATAAATTCTTGTAAAGAAAACCTTGGAAATTAAAACTTCTGAGCAAGGACATAATCTCCAACATGTAAAGTTCAAGCAACTTTTTACTCTTCCAGGCATTTGAGGCTATGCAGGGATTTTTATTCTCTCGATTTTCTTCTTATTAGAGGTACTTGAATCTTTTTTTCAGGCATTTTATTACATTTAGACTATTTTAAAGTCTTTTAAGATTTTGAAGATTTCAAGAATATCAAAGGCTTTAACTGCCTGTAAGAAATTAATTATAAATTCCTGGGGGGAAAGAAGACAAGCGTCTGACAGTCATCTGTCAAATAATTTGAAATGTCAGCTATCAGTACTTTAGTAGAAAGGTTTTTGACGCGTAGACAGTTGAATAACCTTAACCTAACTTTTTAACATTTTTCTACTGACGACAATGATGAATGGCAATATCATTTAACGTATTTATCAAATATTTTGGAATGTCATCAGTCTGTTTAGTCGAGTGGTATGTGACGTATAGGCAATGAAAAAATCTTTTCTTCAAATTCTTAACCTTACTTTTTATATTTTAAATTAACTATATATATTTTTCGTTTGACGCTACATCGATGAAAATTCAGAATTTTGACGTTATTGATAATTGAAGTTTTATATTAGCTGTCACTGGTTGTTTAACTATTGATTGGCTATTATTGACATCTTTACTTTAACTGTCAACGGTCACTGGTTCTGTTCCTCATTGAGAGCAATTAAATTTTTACATCTAATGTCATTTTCACTGTTACTTGTCAAAAATGTCAACTGTCAACAGCCTGGAACTTAATGACTATAATGTCACTGTTATTTGGCAACAATGTCATTCCTGTCAACGCTGGCCATCATTGAATCGTTACTTCAGCTGTCAATGTCACTGTCATTAGACTTCTACTACTTCTTTATGTGACTTCAACTGCCTGTAATAAATGCTCTCGATTTTCTTTTTAGAAGTACTTAAATATTTTTTTTAGGCACTTTATTACATTTAGACTCTTTTGAAGTCATTTAAGACTCTTAACTGCCTGTAAGAAATTAATTATAAATTCCTGGAAAGAAAAAAGAAACAAGTTTACCAGTCATCTGTCAAATAATTTGAAATGTCAGCTGTCACTACTTTAGTGGAAAGGTTTTTGACGCGTAGACTGTTGAATAATCTTAACCTAACTTTTTAATATTTTGCCACTGACATTATGTAAGTTAAAATGTCAAATGACTGACGAATGACGAATGTCAATGTCATTTAACGTATTTATCAAATATTTTGGACTGTCAACTGTCTCTCTTTAGTCTAGTAGTATTTGACGTATAGGCATTAGAAAAATCTTTTTTTCAAATTCTTCACTATATATATTTTTCGTTTGACGCTACATCGAATTTTGACGTTATTGATAATTGAAGTTTCATATTAGCTGTCACTGTTGTTTGTCAACAATGTCATTTCTGTCAATTATTAATTATTGCATCTTTACTTTAACTGTCAATGTCACTGTCGTCTATCAGCAATGTGAGATCTGTAAATTGTCTGATTATATAAAATTCTGCATTGACATTCTTGACGATTTAAGAAAATTAATTAAGTTTTTACGCCAAATGTCATTGTCACTTGTACTCATCCAAAATCTCACACTATCAGATGCTCTAGTCGAGCGAAACATGTAACCTTCGTTATTTTATTAAATGTATTTGTGATGCTGTAGATTTCGTGTTTTTTACCTTTTATAAAAACTTATCCAAAATGTCAACTGTCAACGCTGATGACAGTTTGGTATGATTATTGAATCTGTACGTCAATGTCACTGTCATCTATCAACGATGCTATTCCAGTAAATAATCGAAGGAAATCCAGAATTTTAAGGTCATTGATAGTTAAAATTTTACGTTAACTGTGTTTGTTATTAAATTTTGAATAACTTTAACCTAACTTTTTAAAATTTTTCCATTGACACAAATTCAAATGTCAAATGACTGACGAATGACAATGTCATTTAACTATCACTGTCACTGTCATCTGAATTGTCTTAGCGCTGATTAAAATTCTGCTTCGACAAGTTAGTTCTGTTCCTCATTGAGAGCAATTAAATTTTTACATCAAATGTCATTTTCACTGTTACTTGTCAAAAATGTCAACTGTCAACAGCCTGGAACTTAATGACTATAATGTCACTGTTATTTGGCAACGATGTCATTCCTGTCAACGCTGACCATTATTGAATCGTTACTTCAGCTGTCAATGTCACTGTCATTAGACTTCTACTACTTCTTTATGTGACTTCAACTGCCTGTAATAAAGAAATGATAAATTCCTGTGAAGGAAAACTTGAGAAAGACTTCAAGAATATTAGAGGCTTCAACTGCCTGTAAGAAATTAATGATAAATTCCTGGGAAGAAAGAAGAAACAAGTTTACCAGTCATCTGTCAAATAATTTGAAATGTCAGCTGTCACTACTTTAGTGGAAAGGTTTTTGACGCGTAGACAGTTGAATAATCTTAACCTAACTTTTTAATATTTTGCCACTGACATTATATAAGTTCAAATGTCTAATGACGAATGACGAGTGATGAATATCAATGTCATTTAACGTATAGTATAGTATTTGACGTATAGACAATGGAATTTTTTTTTTTTCAAATTCTTCACATTATATATTTTTCGTTTGACGCTACATCGAATTTTGACGTTATTGATAATTGAAGTTTTATATCAACTGTCACTGTTGTTTGTCAACAATGTCATTTCTGTCAATTATTACTTATTGCATCTTTACTTTAACTGTCAATGTCACTGTCATCTATCAGAAATGTGATTTCTCTAAATTGTCTGATTATATAAAGTTCTGCATTGACATTCTTGACGATTTAAGAAAATTAATTAAGTTTTTACGCCAAAAGTCATTGTCACTTGTACTTATCCAAAATGTCAACTGTCAACGCTGATGACAGTTTGGTATGATTATTGAATCTGTACGTCAATATCACTGTCATCTGTCAACGATGCTATTCCATTCGAATTTTAAGGTTATCGATAGTTGAAGTTTTACGTTAACTGTGTTTGTTATTAAATTTTTTTAATGCTCGTTAAACAACGGTATATCGACGAAGAAATTCTCGCTTCGGTTGACCAAAGATGTAAATTACAAGATCGTATTTGCTTATCCGCTCGGAACTGAAAATCCATTCGGTCTCATACCGTATTAATAAAAGAGAGAAAATTTTAATATTTAATTTTTTTTTATTACAGATAAGGAACTAGAGCGGGCATGCGCCTAATACACTTGATCCTACTTGGCATATTATTGACCATATGCCAGGCAGGTGACGAAGGAAATGACACTGAAAGCGATACTTCCAGGAAAATCCTCGGATCCAGGTATGTAAAATATCCGACAAAAATTTTTTGATACGAAAATTCCACACTGTTGGGCGCCAAAAAATCCACTTCACTCCACCCAGTTAATCCAGTTTTATAAAAAAAAAACTATCCGTATAGGGACCTACATTAGTACTCTTTTATGAATTCATCCCTTTCCTGTATTATTATTTTTTTTAATTTAATCTATAATTTGTTCCACACTGTTGGGCGCCAAAACTGCAGTACAAAACTCGTTTCAAAATAACATTTTGGGCAAGTATACGCGAAAATCACTTCAATTAATCCACTTTTATATTATAATTCATTGCATAGGGATTCAAGCTATTATAGTACTCCTCAATAAATTAACCTTTTTATTTTTTAAACTTGTCTGGTTAAACCACTGGTGAAAGTATACTTCTACGCTACCCTTAGGTTAATTAATTGAACCCATTCGCATCCGTAATAATAATAATTGTTTAAATAGACCAGATATTTCTCAATGTAATTGCAACGGTGTTAAAGAACGGTTTGGCCCGAATAAGATCCACTCTATTACGCAAATAAATCACAAAAAGTGAATTCGAGCGGAGTTCTATAAGAGAGGGCCGCCGGCCGTATTATTTCCATCAAAACCGGATAAAAATCTATCCGCAAACACCTTTTAGGTACCAATTTATTTACACGCCGATATAAGTGGGTCATAGATTTACCAAAGAACAGGTGATTGTTGTCTTATAATGCTAGAGTAACTAAACGAAATATTAAACAGTTTACAGTTACTATGGACTTGTATGTCGAATCACATAGCGTACTGTTTTGGGCTTTTTATTTGCCCACGCATCGATTTTTACGGTACCTCGTGCTATTCTTCAATCAATTGCTAACTTGACGTAAACGTATTGGAATTTATTTTGTTTTAATTTATTCGGGGTTTTTTTTGTAAACGTGGCAACGCGGTTATTGGCCGAACAAGTATTCTAACGTGTTCAAAATGCAGCAGTGTTGCCACTGCTTTTAACATTTCTTAAATTATGTATTTATTCTAGGCAGTTGAAGATTTCGGAGCTGTTATTACTCAAGGCAGTTGACATGTAATCAAAGCAAGGGTGCCAAATCACAGTTTCTAGGAGACTTTCAATTCTGTCAATTTTCAGTAATATCTAATTTTTTACAGGCAGTTGTATTTTTTAATAGGAAACCAATGGTAAAAATTTTTTTACCAAAGAAATTAGGAAAAACTGTTCATAGGTTTTTCTCAAATTTCTGGAAAACTATTGGACTTATTCATTATTTTTCTGTTGCACGTTGACATACTAAACAACTTTTATTTTAGCAGTTTTTTATCCGTCCAATAGTTTTTGAGAAAAAAAAAATAAAAACCAAATTTATGAACATCTTCCCCATGGTAAATTTTTTGATTTATTTGAGGAAAGCTTTGTGGGAAAAGCGGGTGTAACTTTTTCCAGGTACATTTTTTAAAAGAGTTTTATAAGATTTTTGGAGGATTTATCAATTTACAAAAAAATTTTTTTTTCCAATATTTTAGCTAAAAATTTTCCAATTTCTCAAAAATCAATTTTCAATCTCTTTCTCAAAAAGTTTTTCTCAAATTTCTGGAAAACTGTTGGACCTAAAAATTATTTTCCTAGTGCATCTGTTAGACATTGACATTCCAAACAACTTTTGTTCAAATAATTTTTTTCTCCAACGAATAGTCTTCCAGAAAAAAATAATAAAAACCAAAATTATAAACATTTTCCTATGGGATTTTTTGAGGCAAGACTTTTTTAGGTAAATTAAGTATAACTTTTTCCAAGTACATTTTCCAAAAATATTTTATAAGACTTTTTTAAAGTTTTTTAAGCGATTTATCGATATAAAAAATTTTTTCAATTTTTCACAAAAATTTATTTTAATTTTTCTTCCAAAAGTTTTCAAATTTTTTAAAAATCTCCTATAACTTTTTTATCTTAAGATTTACGACTAATTCTTATTCTATATGATTTATTGTGTTTTTAAATAGAAAACCAATGCTAAACAAAAATCTTTAATATTCCCATTAGTTTTTGAGAAAATTAGGAAAAACTTTTTAGAAGTTTTTCTTAATTTTCTAGAAAACCGTTTAGCCTAAAAATTCTTTTTTTATTGCATCCGATGCGCATTGGCATTCTAAAAAACTTTTGTTCTTATAATTTTTTTTTCCGTCTATTTGTTTTTCAGAAAAAAAATAAAAACTGAATTTATGGACATTTTCCTTTACGTTTTTTTGAGAAAGATTTCTTTTGGGGATTTTGATATAACATTTTTTCGGGACATTTTTTAAAAAAGTTCTATAAGACTTTCTCGAAGCTTTTTGACCAATTTATCGATTTCAAAAAAAAAATTAATTTTTTAAAAAAAATTTAATTTTGAAGTCATTCATCCAAAAATTTTCCAACTTTTGAAAAATCTGTTATAACTTTTTTATTTTTAAATTTACGACTAAATCGTATTTTATATGATTTGTTGCATTTTTGAATAGAAATCGAATGCTAAAAGAAAATTTTCAATATTTCTATTAGTTTTTGAGAAAATTCGGAAAAACTATTTAGAGGTTTTTCTCAATTTTCCGGAAAACTGTTGAAAGTAAAATTTATTTTTTTATTGCAGCTGATGCGCATTAACATTTCAAACAACCTTTGTTCAATGAATTTTTCTCTCCATCCATTAGTTTTCCAGAAAAAAAATAAAAACCAAAGTTATGAAGATTTTTCCCTTCGAGTTTTTTGAGGAAGACCTTTTTGGGAAAATTGAGTATAATTTTTTTCTGGTAAATTTTTCAAAAATGTTTTATAAGACTTTTTTGAAGCTTTTTGAACGATTCATCGATACCAAAAAAAATTTTTATTTTTTTTTGAAAAAATTAAATTTTTAAGTTTTTATCCAAAAATTTTCCAATTTTTAATTTAATCTTCCATAACTTTTTTATTTTGAAATTTACGACTATATGGTATTCTATAGGATTTGTTGTATTTTTAAATAGGAATCGAATGCTGAAACAAAATTTTCAATATTTCTATTAGTTTTTGAGAAAATTAGGAAAAACTATTAAGAGGTTTTTCTCAATTTTCCGGAGAACTGTTGAAAGTAAAATTTATTTTTTTATTGCAGCTGATGCGCATTAACATTTCAAACAACCTTTGTTCAATGAATTTTTCTCTCCATCCATTAGTTTTCCAGAAAAAAAATAAAAACCAAAGTTATGAAGATTTTCCCTTCGAGTTTTTTGAGGAAGACCTTTTTGGGAAAATTGAGTATAATTTTTTTCTGGTAAATTTTTCAAAAATGTTTTATAAGACTTTTTTGAAGCTTTTTGACCAATTTATCGATTTCAAAAAAAAAAATTAATTTTTTCAAAAAAATTAAATTTTGAAGTTTTCATCCAAAAATTTTCCAATTTTTGAAAAATCTGTCATAACTTTTTTATTTTGAAATTTACGACTAAATGGTATTCTATATGATTTGTTGTATTTTTAAATAGAAATCGAATGCTGAAAGAAAGTTTTCAATATTTCCATTAGTTTTTGAGAAAATTTGGAAAAACTATTAAGAGGTTTTTCTCAATTTTCTGGAAAACTGTTGAAAGTAAAATTTATTTTTTATTGCAGCTGATGCACATTAACATTTCAAAAAACTTTTATTTAATGAATTTTTCTCTCCATCCATTAGTTTTCCAGAAAAAAAATAAAAACCAAAGTTATAAAGATTTTCCCTTTGAGTCTTTTGAGGAAGACCTTTTTGGGAAAATTAAGTATTATTTTTTTCTAGTAAATTTTTCAAAAAAGTTTTTTAAGACTTTTTTGAAATTTTTTGGAGGATTTATCGATTTTTAAGAAAAAAATATATTCTTTAAAAAAAAAATTTTTTCCAATTTTTCCTAAAAATGTTCCAACTTTTTAAAAATCTTCCATAACTCTTTTACTTAACGATTTACGGCTAAATGTTATTCTATATGATTTGTTCTATTTTTGAATAGAAATTCAATGCCAAAAGAAAATTTCAATATTCCCATTGATTTTCGAGAAAATTAGAAAAAACTATTTAGAGGTTTTTTTCCAATTTTCTAAAAACAGTTAGATCTAAAAATTATTTTTTTACTGCTTTTGATGCGTATTGACATTCCAAACAACTTTTGTTCAAACAATTTTTTTCTGCATCCATTAGTTTTCTAGAAAAAAAATTAAAACTATGGACATTTTTCCTTTGGATTTTTTAAGTATTTTGGAGTAATTTTCTCAAAATGTATTAATTTTTAAGGCTTTTAAGGGCATACATATTACAAAAAAATAGTGCATTATGCTTCTGTGACGACAAAGGCCATATATTACTTAATTCCCCATTAAAAACTATCGTAGCAAGTAGTGCCATAATGTTTGACCATATGGGCAAAAGTAGTGTCTAAACATCCAAACATCCAAGGCCAAGGAATAACCTAAAATATGAAGAAATTCCACTAAGTTTCCTAAAACTCGAAAGTAGGTTTGTAATGTTAATAAAAGAAAAAACAATTTCCATATTAATACACGTCGTGTATTTAAGAAGAATTTAATTGGTCACGGGTCGTAGAATCTCCTCAAGTAAAACAGAATAATTACCTATATGTCTTGGTATGACATGCACCAGAGGTAAGAACCAGAAAATAATAATAAGCACCGCACGCAGATGACACAAAAGAAATGTTCCCAAGAAACGGTTAATTCCACGATCCGATAACAGTAAAAATAAATAACAACAAGAAAATCACAAAAACCGCATCGCATTTTTTCTAATAATAATAATAATCTGATTCCTCTTTTTTCTCTCTAATACTTTGTCTTTAATTAAGCAGGTAATTTAGCCTCGTTAGGCATGGGAAACTGGTTAATTTATAACCTAGAAACAGTTTTGATGATATAATAACGACTATATTTTTCATGTAATTACATAAATATTTAATCCGTTATTTAATTCCACTGGATTAACGGGTCACAATGAGATGTATTTTTATTATATTAGACTTTTTGGTGCAATTCTGTCACTATAATTAAATTTAAATCTTTTTTTTCAGTGTGGTGACATCGGTCTCAGTGATCATGGACACCGGAAACAAAAAAAACACGATCTTCACAGACGCGGTAGGAAAACCCCAATCGAAACCGTCCAACCCTTCGGAACTCGCTAGTCCCATCGACCTACTAAACCCCGATCGTTACGAGTTCTACACTTTTGACGATAACGGCGATCTAGTGAAACGTCTGATGTCCTTAGAGGAGATCAAAAGTATCATCGCCACCGGAGACAACGAAGATTTCGACCTGGACTCGTTCACCTCCCAAGGGTTTCTACCGGAGAAACGGGTCAGTGACGTGGTGAACAACGTCCAAAACGTCCTCAAGGAAGAAATGGAAATCTTAAAAGACCCAATAGCCAAACCGATATTCGATACACCGGACGTGAGCGACTCTTGGAGCATGATTCTACCGGCGGTTTTCGGTAACTCCGGAGAGGACATTAAGCCGGAGAAACCGGTGGTGGCTGTCACCCCTGACACATTCCTAGTAGAACCGGCGACTACTACCAAAAAACCTTTGATGGTGACTCCGATTTATTACAGCAGCACTTCATTAACATCGGCGGCGCCAAAACCTTCGTTGGACGTGGAAATTATATCCAACAGTGGTTCAAACAATTACGAAAAAACTACAACGACTGAAACGCCCACGAGACCCCCGATAGTTCATTCGACTCCTCCTCCATTTATTAGAGATAGCACCACATCGAAGGCAACAGCAAAACCGAATATATTCGGATTGCCTCCCCATATGGATCCTGACCATTTAAGTGACTATAGGAGGACAACTAGTTTGCCTAGACCAAGCACACTAGCTGGATCCAATATATTTGGATTCCCCACTAAGACTGATGATAAAATAGTCGAGTCGAAACCGGTGACAAACATATTAGGCTTCCCCGAGTCTAGTGAGCAGAGCAGCACGTTGAAAGTGACTAAGAAGCCATCGGGAGTGGTTACTTTGGGCGTTCCAGCACCTACAGAAGAAATTATGACGACTCATTCAAGCCAAAGCACAATATCTGGATATCAGGAGCAAATGTCCAGTAAGGAGCCTCTTTTCACCCTGATGGGACTCACCAAGTCTCCTGGATTAGTAACGACTCCCGAAGCAACAGGTTTTACGCAAATAATGACGTCTAGGCCAAGCAAAAGACCTGCTAGTTCCAGCTTCACTTCTTCAATAACTACTTCTCGGCCAAGTCAAGGACCCACCACTTCAACTGCAAGTTTCACTTCTTCACCTGAAGCATCAACAACTACTGTTAGGCCCAGTAAAAGACCTGCTACTTTAAGTTCAAGCTTCACTGCCTCATCTGAAGCATCACTATCAACTACTTTTGGACCAAGTAGAAGACCTGCCACGTCAGGTTCTTCAAGCTTCACTTCTTCACTTGTATCAACTACTTCTGCTCCCACTAAAAGACCTGCTACGTCAAGTTTTTCTTCTCCTTCTACAGTATTCACAAGTGAAACTTCTTCCCTGGCACCGTCAGTTCCATCTTCGACCCTATCAGGATCTGCGGTATCAAAGATAAGCGTTTCTCCTCACCTAGGCACCTCTAGTGTGGTACTTTCCGAAGCCACCACTTCTAAGCCGTCCACGTGGGTTCCGACTGCCGAAGATTCTCAACTGTTTAGCATATTTAAAGAAGTTTTGTCCCAGGGAGTGACCACTGAGAAAATCAGAAGAACTACTGTGACTGATAGAGTAACTACTTTGCCTCCAATCCTGAATTCTTTGAGCGAGAACCAGAAACTGTCCGCCTCCGAGCTTTTGGATCAGCTGCTCCTCACCACGAACATTTACGAAATTAATACTGAGCTCGCTAAGCAGAACTTTACCGGTGAAGCTTTGACAACTACTACAGAAAGCGAGCGGGACTCTTATTCACCCACCACCGACATCACTTTGATACAGAGCATCGAGCAATTGCTCTCACAGGCTGTGGGGGACGTACAGGCAATCGTAAACTTGACCACCGAGCAACCACCTTTGGGCAAAGAAAGCGAACCGCTAGAAGCTGATATTACCACAAGCAACACTGACATTGACTTAATTTCTACTACTTTAAATGATGAAACCACTTCTAGTCAAGTGGATATGGATGAAAACTATTTAAATACTGAAACGACTGTGGTGCCTACTACCACGGAGTCTGCTACAGTTTACTATGTGATTAGGAGGGAGCCCAGTACTGCTGCAACAAATTTAATTAATGCCACTTTGGTCAGTAAGCCTGCTAAAGCTGACTTAACTTTGGAACAAGAAGTTTTAGCAGAGGAGTTAAAACAGTTTACTGCCACAGACCAGAACATTACTCCGACGGAGCCGCTGCCAGAAAAAACTGAAACAGTGGAAGTGGTTTTGAATTCCACTACAGAGAGTGCTACCGAGGTTACTACCCAAGAAGAGCTCACAACTGTTCAAGAGGAAACAACCACTGCTACTACTGAAACACTTCTGCCTTCAACCGATACCGAGGAGAACTTGATCATTCAGAGCACCACTAAAGCGGAAACCATCAAAAACGGCCCTAGGCCCTCCATAGTGATCAATGTAAACCCCAACGGAACAATCGTTACGGAAAATGGAAAACTGGTGGCGAACAAGACGACTACTAACTCCACCCAGCAAGATCATGCTTGGACTCTGGTTTCGACTGTGGCTCCCCAACAAAACCCACCTCCATCGACTCAACAATATCCAGTTGAAAAACCCGCTGCCCCAGTGGACCTGGTGCCGAAACCCATGCAAGGATTCGGTTTGGAAGACACCACTTCCACCCTGGACGTGGACGTTCACCAATTCATCCAGTTGTGTAACGAGTTGGCGTTCGGGTTCTGGAAAACGGTCACGACCGGTTTGAGTTCGGCCAGAAGTATTTTTGTGTCACCTTTTGCTGCCACTTCTATGCTGGCCATGGTGTTCTTGGGGGCGAAAGGGGCCACGTCGGAGGAAATGAACGAGATCTTAAAGTTGGACGATATGGTCACTTTTAATCCCCATTTGACGTTTAAGGGTGTAAGTGAGTCAATCGTGGCTGAGCCCAAGAGTGGGGTGGCCACCACCGTGATGATCCGTGAGTTGTTTAGTGATAGAAGCAAAGGGAAACTGTTGGATTTTTATAAGAATCGCGTGAAGGCTTTCTACGACGGGTACGTGGAGGAGGTGAGCTATAGGGAGATCGGAGATGTGATCAGACGAAGATCGAACCTGCTGGTGAAGAAGTACTCCGGGGGGAAGTACCAGCAATTTATTAAGGATTCTTTGGTGGTGGCCAGGGCGCCACTGAGCGGAGTTGCCATTAACATTTTTGAGGTAAGCGACGGTTCTTGTGGGTCAATACATTACGTGGGTTGTTTTCCAGACTGACTGCTCGGAAACTTCGAGGGAAGGCAGGGATGGCGAGATGCACTTTATCGTGTATCCCTCGATAAAGCAGCGCCGCCTGGTGCCGATTCCAGCGGTCGTGTATAAAACTGGATTTTTGGCTGGCTACGAGCCGAGTCTGGATGCTACCGCTGTAGCTGTTGGCCATAAGGATCAAACTGTTAGCACCATCTTTGTGGTGCCGGGGCAACAAGGGATTTCCAGTTCCGGGGATGGGTTGATCCGCTTGGAAAAGAGGCTTGTGGAAAGTTCTTTTAAAAAAGGTAAGGAGTTTTTGTTGGTAGGGTTTTTGGAGGTAGAGTTGATGGTGAAGACGTGGGATTTAAGTATTTAGGAGAGTTCTGGTTGGGATATTTGTTGTTGTAATTGTTCACTTGAGAATACTGTCATGATATAATTAGAATATTGTTAAAAGAAGCTTGGTGGAAGAAAGGTCATTTCGTATCCTATAATTTGACTTATTAATGATTTTTGTAGGTCCAAAACTCTCTGAGTTAGAGACAATTTTGTCAGCCAAAGTCCAAGAGTCACTAAATTTAAAAATTTGGAACGCACTTTGCAATACTAAGATTTTCTCAGTCCACTGAAAAACTATTTAATAATTGCGAAACGGTTGTACTTACGAGAATACTTGTAAAATCTTTTTGGTAAAGAAACCCATCAGATTTCAAATGATACTATAATGAATTAAATCCTTTTATAAGTTTTGACAATATTTGGACTTTTGTAAAGCCTTTGACAATATCAAGATTATTTCAATTAACAGAAAAACGACCCAATAATTATTAAACGGTTAAGTTTTCAAGAAAACTTGTAAGAACCTTTTCGGTGAAGAAATTCATCAGCTTTTAAATGAAACTAATATTAATAGAATCTTTTCATGAGTTTTTACAATATTTGGATTTTTGTAAAGCCTTTGACAATGTCAAGATTTTTTCAATCCATATAGAAAACGACCCAATAAATCCCAAATTATTAACTTTTCAAGGAAACTTCTAAAAACCATTTTGGTAAAGAAATTCATTAGCTTTCAAATGAAACCAACACCGATAAAATCCTTTTATAAGTTTTGACAATATTTGGATTTTTGTAAAGCCTTTGACAAGATCATGATTTTTTCAATTCATGGAAAAACGCCCCAATAAATGCAAAAAGGTTAAATTTTCAGTGAAACTTGTAAGGACCTTTTTGATAAACAAACTCATGGGCTTTCAAATGAAACTAAAATTAATAACATCAAACGGAAAAACGACCCAATAACATCAAAACGGTTAAATTTGCAGGAAAACTTATAAGACCGTTTTTGCTAACGAATTTTATCGGCTTTCCAATTACAATAAGACCAAGAAAATCCTTACATGAGTTTTCACAATATTTAGATTCTTGTACAGTACCCAACTAAATATGCCAATAATAACTGAATATATTTCCTTTCTAGGTGCTTGGTCTAGATTACTTCGCTCGTTAATCCCACGGCCAGGCCTAGAAGTCCAAATTCCCAGATTCTCCCATCGTTCGGTTATTAATGCCACCACCACCCTGCAACGGATGGGCCTACACGAGCTTTTTAACCCGGATAGTGCCGATCTCAGGGGGTTAAACGGGGTGGCGAACGAGCTCCATTTGGCCGACGTGTTGCAAATCAACAAATTCACCACTTGCGGAGATGTTAAGGGTGACGATGCGCATCATTCTGAGGTTTATCCCGCCACCACCATGAGAGCCAGGTAAGTGGGAGATTAAATACAACGTAAAGGATAAAGACAGAAAAATAAAATAGAACTTGTAATGATGCAAAATTTCGATATTCTACGCCAAGAGAAAGCGGTATTTTTGTCTGGAAAAGTGGACAAATGGCAAATTGCAAGGTTTACTTCAATGGGAGGCCAGGGATAACTGTTTTCCCAATAGACCTGAACCAAACCAGGGCAGTAACGAGGGCTAAATACCTTTAAAAGAAAAGACTTTTGAATGAATTTAAATTTCTGAAAAATTGTTATTAAATAATTCTAAAATCTTAAGAGTTTTGGAAATAATGGCATTATTGGTATGGTTTCATTTGAAAGTAATCACACGCTATTTGTAAAATATGGATTTGTGCAAGGGACAGAGGTCTCGCACCACCACGTATTTCCCTTATAATTATCACAATTTTTGTATTTAAATTGAAACAATTGGTGACGATTTCTCTGATCACGCATAAAACGTTAATAATACAATTTTAATATAAACCTGGATGATAAATAGTACAAACACTTAATAAAACTTTTTATACTATTCAAAAAGAATTGTAGCTAAGTTTAAAAGAAATGTTAAGATATTTTTGAGAACACGAGGAAAATAGAAGAAATTTAATTAATTGTATTATGAAATTTGCAATTTATTCTCCAACTCCTATACAAATCCATTTGCATAAAACTGCACGTTAAATTTTTGCACTTAAAACTGCAATTTGCATTTCACTCAAAACTCTTGGAAATTTCTGTCCGTTTTTAGTACAATTTCAATAAAAATCTAAATAGTACATAATTTGATTAGAGCTTTGTACTGTTCAAAAAAATTGTACTAAAACCGTCTTGTGAGTGGCCAGGCGCCTCGCACCACCACGCAATTTCTTCAGGTATCACATATTTTTACATTTAAATTGGAAAACTTGGACATTTCTTAGTGATGTTCTCTCCAGATGTTTTTTTTTAAATAAGTGAATTCATTAAACGACTAGTATAAGTTCAACGAGTAAGACATATATGGGGACGTGAGATTTGTACATGCAGTATTATACCATAGTAGCATATGTATAGTAGTATTATACATACCTCTTTCTTAGAAACATTATTATCTATTTATAATCTTTTTATCTTTATCATATGCCATATGGTATTTTGTAGTATAAATACTGGTTTATTTTTATTGTATATATATATGGGACTTATTGCTTAATATACAGAACACGAAAGTTTGGAAATATTTATCAACAAAATATTTATACACATGAACAAATTATTTATTTATCAAAAGTTATATATTCTTTGTATATATAATTATTCATATACAATTTTCTGTCATTTATATTTTTTAAGTTGTACCAGAGTTGAACATATGAGTCAACCATGTATTTACGGATACAGGCTAACGCTTTGGTTCATATTCAAAGGACATTCAAATAAATCGTGTTTGAATTTGAGTAAATGCGCGATACTCTCGTAATTGAATCTCGACTTCTTTTTACCGTTCTCTTTTAAAACCGTTTATTTTAAAAATACATATGTCACTCCAGAACTGCCTTAAAAAAGAAGTTTGTTTTTTTGAATCAAAATCTTTTTTTACAGCAATATTTTTGAAGGAGTTTACGGCATATTGATGTTTAATTTTTCGTCATAATTTAAAGGTCGTCATCATTACTAGAAGAATCGTCTTCAACGTATTCACAATATCCTGATCTCTTATTCAAATGTCAATTTCAGAGTCACTTCCTGTAATCCACGAACTAAATAAAGCAAATACTATAATATGTATTTCTAATATTTGTCGACTAAGCAATTTTATGTCATTTAATTCATTTTGTAGGTGTTTTTAAAGCAAAGTGCCAAAAAAAAAAATTGATTCATCATCTTGTTCTTCTGTAGCCAATTCTTCAGGGAACAACATAATGTTTTCCGTGATTTTTTTATAAGGTTTTGACTTACATATTACGTTTATACTTTTAATATTATATACGTTTTATGGCTTGGATATAATGTTGATCCATATAGGCTGTATTAGGATTCTTTATATTGTATTTAGGATTGTTGTATTTAGAACTTGTATTAGGATTATTATACATAACACAGATTTGACTGTCATCACTTTTAAGGTCTACTAGATGGCCTGGGGCAATATCTAATACCATCAGAGCTTTTGGAGGTAAATATAATTCTTCTAATTTCTTTGAACCATTCACGAAAGAAGTCTTTTGTTATCCAATCTTTTTTGCCCTTTATACTGATTACTGATTTATTTGGTCATTTGATACTGCACACACTGGTGGCCAAAGGTAGATTGACAAATTCCATTTTTATGGCTATAAAAAACCGTTTAATTATTCAGTCTCTGAGTTTTATGCGTTGGTTTCTGTTGATTTGACTTTCCTTACTATTAGTTTTGAAAAATATTCACAATGCCACGTGTTATAACTTTATCGATCGATATTAAGATGCGAATAATCGACGATTACCGAAAAGGGTAATCGTCGATGAAGCAGGCGGATATTGCTCGAAAATTTTCTCTTTTGAGGGCAACAGTAAGTCAAATAATAAAAAACTTTAACCTCCGTGGAAGTGTTGTTCCTCTAAAAAAAACTGACCGACCAAAGAAGACCACTAGTCGTGTTGACGAATTAATTTTGAAAAAAGCAAAACTTGACCCATTCGCAACTTCAAAAGAAATCAAGCTGTATTTGGAAGAAGAAGGTGTGGGTTCAGTTAGTTGTCGTACCATTAGCAGGAGACTTCAATATAGTGATTTAAAAACAAGACGCCCTGCAAAGAAATCACTGCTAAGTTTAAAAAAAACGTACGGGCGCGATTGAGCTTTGCTCGAGAACATAGTCACTGGACAGTCTCCGAATGAAAAAAGGTTATTTTTAGTGATGAACCAAAGTTCAATTTGATTAATTCGGATGGCAAAAGATATGTTAGGCGTCCTGTAAACCAAAGGTATGATCCCAAATTAATATACGGTGTCCACAGTCAAGCATGAAGGTGGTTCGGTGATGGTGTGGGGGTATTTTTTGGGCTATGGGATAGAAGGCACGATGGATCGTTTCATGTATAAAGACATACTGCAGGATGTTATGGTACCTTACGCTAATGAAGTTATGCCACTCAACCACTACTTTCAACATAATAACGATCCGAAACACGCATCCAAGGTCGTTAAGCAATGGTTGACCCAAGAAAAAATTAATGTTATCAAATGGTCGTCACAGTCACCGGACCTAAATCCGATCGAGAACATTTGGGATTACATTGATCGTCACATCCGATGTAAAAATTTCAAAAATAAACAAGAACTTTTTGAAGCTTTGAAGGCATGCTGGATATCCATTGACGCGTCTTATATTGACAATTTAATTAGGTCAGTGCCCAAAAGGTTGGTGGAAGTGAGAAGAAATAGAGGCTATGCAACGCATTTTTGAATAAAACCCTTTAAATTTTCTATACTTATTTTTATTTTAGTAAGCTTTGAATTTGTCAATTTAATTTTTGCCACTTGAAAATTGTTTTTTTTTTATAAAATTGGGTATTACGAATAAATAGTTTAAATATAATTAAACATTACAAATAGGCTCCGTTGTTTTTTAATCAGGTACTGTTCCACCTAATTTATCATTTCCTAAACCGTGATATAAACAAATTTGAAAAATAAGTAGTTGTCAATCTACTTTTGGCCACCAGTGTCTACGAATAAGACAAGTCAGGAGAAAGAAATAATCCTATGATAATCCTAACTAACTTATTTAAAAGAGTAAAACTATTATAAAAAAAAACCTAATTACACACATATAAATTTTAGAAACTATAATAATCACAAAAGTACCAACAAACAAAGTACAGACACTGACTAGGCAGGAGTGACTTTCAGCATGTTGCTAAATTCCTTGATACCATAGACGACAGAACTTATAATAAGCTGTTTTAGTCTATTTTTAAATATATTGAAGTTAACTATTCGTTTTAAGGAAGCAGGCAGTTGATTAAATAAGCTAATTCCTTCATAAAAGGGGGTCTTTTTAAAATAAACAATGTAACATTATATTTATTAAAATCACTTACTTTGGACAAATGTTCTTGATTTTTAAATGTGTACAACAATATTTTAAATATATAAATTTCGGGCATTGTTAAAATATTATATTTCAAACCAAAAATCAGTCTCATAAATCTTTTCTGGAATACAAATACCCTCTGTGCCTCTGATCTATTACCCCAAACAGTAACATGTGAAGTCAAGAGAGGGTACACTATTCCATAGTACACACTCAGTAGACCCTTCATTCCTAAATGCCTTTTAAGGCAAGTAAACATTGAAAAATACAGCCTAGGTAGTTTGCTACATATCTCGTCAATTTGAGAAAAAAAAGATAGGTCTATATAAGATACAAGAATAAAAGAATTACTAAAAGCTCTTGGTTCTGCTGATTTTCCAACGTCAAGCAACTGTAATAACTTATGATTTGATGAACGCTAGAGTTTTAACTGGCAATACCCACCAAAATAGTCCACTTTCGTTTGCATTGTAAATTTAATCATGTTAATTATTAAATTTACAAAGGCTTAAACGACTCCACAGCGTCAGCATTGCTTGAAAGAATTTCCCCTGTAATAGTTTACTATAACAAATAACAAAGCCTTATAACAAATCTTTCTTTAAATTTTTGCAAACATCTACTGCTTGCCTTAAAGACAAAATCAGCAAACTTGTCAAATGTCCATGAACAAGTAAAAAAAAATTATTTTATTAATTTTTTAGATCACTAATAACTCAAAATAAACTAAATTAACAAAGAAAAATAATAAGTTTCTAAATAAAAATTTAACAGATAGACTGACATATCTTCGATAGAATGCACAACTTACCTTTAGCCCTTTCCTGCACAAACCAAGTGTACAATGCTTTTTCCTTTGCCGGCTTGCTTTTTTTCTAAATTTTAATCTTCAGCTGCATAATTTCACATATGTCTGAAACTGTCGATTTTCCAATACTAAATTTACTGGCAACTGATCTAACACTTTTCCCTAAATCCACCAATTTAATTATATCACGCTTTTGTTGCAAATTTAACCTTACGTATTTCCGTTTCCACATTTTTTGCTCTCGTAAGCCTTCCACCCCGAATTCGGGGCTATTCTGTGATAAAATCTCACCGCCAAATACGCTCGGGTTATGACTTTTGAAAAGATGTGTCCCGAAAGATGTGAGGTTACACCTGTATTAGTATATCCTTTTTTTACGCTTAATTCGTGTTTTTATTTTGACTTTCCCGTTAAAAAACTTCATATATTTAATTTCGTATTTCAGGTCCTCGCGCAGGTTAAGATTCCCCAGTTCCGACCAATCGGAAGAACCGCGGGACTACCAAAGGGCGTTCCACGACCCTTTGCACGACCCGACGTTACTCGATTTGCCTTTGTCCCTTAGGCCCCGACAGGCGAGGATACCCGAGGTGCCCCGACTACGGTTCGACCGGCCCTTTTTGTACTTTGTCCGCCATAATCCCACCGGGTTGATTTTGCACATGGGCCGGTTTAATCCCCGTCTGTTGCCCTGAATGGACTTATGATATATTTTTTTTATTTAAAATAAGACTGTAACATATATATATGCGTACTTAATTTATAGTTGTAGTAAGGGAAAAATGCTGTTTTTTTTTCGTTGGGGGGGAGATCAGACGGACTGATCAGGTTCCAGGAAGTTTCTTTAGTTAATAAATTAAGTTAAGTAAGTTTTAAATTAATTATTATTGTTAATAAGGGGATAACCTTAGCCAAAAGTGATGCTAACAGCTTTCGAGGTTAATTGGTTGAGAAGATTGATTACACATGTGATTTTGTACAAATGATAGAAATTAATGTTAAATCAAAATTTTTTAATGATTTCAGTATTATGTGGAATAAGTGTAATTTATTTTTAATAAATTCCTAAAAAAAAGTAGCTACATGTTTTTTTTTTATCAAAGGACTATGATTAAATTTATGATCAAATATTATGGCCTCTGGGCCAGCTGGTAAGAATACAAAAATGAATGAGAAGTCTAAAAATATAAATAAATAAGAAATAAAAAATTTTGAGCAGATTGGTTGCACTGGTTTATAACCTTCATTTTTTGAAATAAAAACCCCATATTAATTAAAAATATATTTATTTGTCCATACATCACACTATATTCAAATATTAAAATATATCGTACGTTTAAACAAAAAAAAACACTTACAAATCCACCTGGAGAATATAATTTATTAACTTACATTATACTTGTACGGCAAAAGCCTTTTCCCTTTTTTAATGCTTTTAATAAGTTAATATCTCCTATTTCAACTTGGTTTAACATTGGTGCACATTCTGACAAAATTTCATTAAGAATTTAGTAAAAATTACTCACAAATTCTTTGATGTCAGAACAACTTTAGATGCTATTCCAATTTCTACTTTGAAATAACTATTTCCTTCGGATCAGCTTTTCAGCTTTACTTCATTTATTTTATATAGGTATATTTGAATTACGGCAGTTATACTGCCGTCCTAAGAAAGAAGGTCGTTCTATCTGACAATTTTATCAAAATTAGGTTTATACAATATTTAGGATTGATATAAAATTTTCTACCTATTGCACTAGAAACAATAGTCGTATATTGCAAATTAATGGCTAAAATTTCCTTATGAAATTTGTCATAACTGCAACAAGTTTCCACGGTTCCTAGTGAATCTTGTCGGATCTAGCTAATGCTAAGAAAAACTGTCATATTCGCACATATACGTCTGTTCCTTTTAGGACTAGTAAAACAAAAAAAAATTAGTGTCCTTATTAAGTTCGTATATGGCAGATACTAACAAAAATTGTCGTATATTACAATTTCGCCGTAAGCTCGCGAATGTGCAAACAATATAACCTAAATTTGTGTGCCTTGTTTGATAATAAAGCAGTCTTATTCTTCGAGAAATATTGACGATAAATAGATAAAGATAAGTAGTTTTTTGTTTATTTATGGTAAAAAGTGTTTCAAATCTAAAAACTTGCTACTACTAACTAGAACTTGTTTTAATTTGTTGTGCTAATTTCACTGTGTATTTTGTTGTTTGTATATTTTATAATTGTATTAAATTTAGTACTGAAAAGTATGAAAAATTAGTCTCGGGTCTAAGCCTCTAATACGTTGTTTCATCATTTTAGCATGAATAGCAGAACTCAAAAAATCATGCAACTTGCCACAAAATCTACCATGGAAAAAAATGAGCTAACTAGTTCGTTGAAATCATTTGCTAATTTTTCGGAAGATTGTGATGATTCTGATAAAGACCGAGACTTTGTCGTATCAGACTTTGAAAAGGACGCGGATTTAGTCAGTAGTTCATCGGAAGATGACATAAATGAATTCTTAGATTTAGAAGAAGACGACCTTCCTTTGTCCATCTTAAAAGAAAGAGACACTCCAAAAGAAATTAAAAAAATGCTAGATACTATGATTGAAGAAGTTTCAAAAAATTTGGATGGTGCTGTTTATACAAAAAAGGTACAATTAAGAAAAGGAGAAAGTATGATACTTCTCCTGCAACACGAAAAAAAAATAGACTTAACAAAAATATTCATCTGTAAAAGAAAACTGTGGTGAAAAGTGTACAAAGAAATGTATTACAAAAATCGGTATGCAACGGCAGAATCAGGAATATTGGGACTTGGGACGAAAAAGAAAGGCGAGCCTTTATATTGCATAAAACTAGCACCACTGGTGTTAAAAGAAGATCAATCATTTTAGCTGCTGAAGGATCCCGAAGAAATAGATCTGTTTAGTATAATTTACCTGATGAGAATGGCTGCAATCAAAAATTTTGCAAAAAATTTTTTTTGCCAACATTAGGATATGAACTAAAAAATGACCGTGTTCTTAGAAATGTTACTTTAATAAATGAAAGGACATCTATTGCTCCAAAACCAGATAATAGAGGTAGAAAATAAATTTGATGAAACATTGATTGAACAACATGTTGAAAGCTTTCAACCCACAATTTCGCATTACAGACGGGAGCACGCCCCACTACGAAGATACTTGCCAAGCGATATTACAATAAGGGCAATGCATCAAGATTTTTTATTGAAGCTTAATGCTAAAATTTCTTATGAAATGTATAGAAAAGTTGTTGCCAAAATGAATATATCGTTTTCAAATTTAGGTCATGAGGAGTGTTTTGACTGTGAATCATTTAGATTACATTGTATCTCGACCAAACATGAAAAAGAAAATATCTGCCAAACTTGTGAAATATGTACATCATTCAAGAAACATCAAGATGCATATCGGAAAGCAAGGGAGAAGTATAAACAGGATAGTGCTGCGAAAGACGGTTTATACTTTTTAGCTGATCTCTAGGAGGTACCTTTCAATTTAAAATTAAATAATTATTTTTTTTACTGTTACAGGTTATATTGCTTCCTAGATGCGAAATGTTTAAAGAAATTATGTTTACGCCGAGAGTTATTGCATTCAAAGAAACATTTGTGCCAATAGGGAAATCCTAGGAAAAACCGTTTGCCTTTATTTGGCATGAAGGTGTATCGGGAAGATCCAGAGATGACATTATTTCAACTTTTTATAATTTTTTATTAGCCGTGAGAGATGCTCCAAATGTGACCACATGGCTGGGCAACTGTGCGGTCCAAAATAAAAACTGGGGATTATTTTCTTTTTTAACATATATAATTAATTCGAACGAAATCAACCTAAAAACTTTGAATTTAAAATATTTTCAGCCTGGGCACACTTTTATGTCTGGTGATGCTTTTCATCATCAAGTTGAATTAGCCTTAAAAAGATAAAAAAAAAGTGTATGGTTTCAAAGATTTCAGCAAATGTGTTACTTTAGCTAATTCAAAAAAGGTAATTGTCAAAGAAATGAATATAAACAATTTTTATACTTTTTCGGATTTAACCTCCCAATATAAACTAAAGAAAATTAACCCCAAACCCTATTTACAAGATATGGTTTTGGTTCAGTTCGAAAGAGGAAAAAGATCTTTGAATTATAAAACATCTTTTTTAGAAGATTTTCAGTCCTTGAATTACCTATTAGCCAAATATGAAACAGGGCCCTTACCTCACCCTAATGAAAAAATCTGTGAGAGGGGTATATCCAGAGAAAGAAAAAGTAACATTTGAACTAAAATTCAAGGGTTGAATCCAGAAAATCGTTCTGGGAAAATCTCGTAGAAGCTGAAACAGAAGTAGCTCTATAGTCGAAATTATACCCATTTGTAGTTACGTCATCCAGGTGAGAAAAATGGAGAGAGGTGTATATACTTTGTATATACTTTCATTCCCAAAAAATTTAAAAAAATCTTGTAGTATTTATTGTATTATTAACAAACTTAACAACTAACAAATATTATTATAATTAATCATAAATAATGGGACATAAATAACAAGTCCGAAACGGAATTGCACTTCAAATTGAGAATGTGATAGAGCGAGCCGCAGATGCAACAAAATTGAGCACAACAACGATCGCAAATATAAAGAAGAATGGGATAAAATCAGATCAGGATTACGCTGCTCATATATTTTCCGAGCAAAAGACCGCAAAAACCAAATCTACAACATATTTAAAAAGTAGAATTCGGCACGAGCAGTATACGTAACAAAACCGAGCTTACAAAAATTGTGAATAATGGTATAAAATTATTTTAACTCACTGGGAAAAAATTAAATACTGACAATTTAATTTACTTGTTCATGAAAAAAAATGCTGCTTGAAGGAATATGTTAACACATTAAAATGAAAATACCATTCCAAAAAATAAAACATACAAACTCAAAAAAAACACGCCATATTGCATTACCAAGTTAATGAAATTGCAACGATATGATTGAATACTTAAACGACGATCATAAAATAAAATTTGCTAGAACAAAAAAAGCTTCATCAATTTCGTCAGTATTGTCAGAGTCAGAACTGAAATCAGAGATATTGTCTTCGTCATCGTCGTCTTCGTCAGTCGTAATCACAAGTGGCAGAATGTCATAGGCATCACACACTTGTATTGCCTCCCAAGCCTTTTCAATTACCTTTTCTGTATGAAAAACATATTTTTGCCAATGATCTATAGAAATTTCGTTTATTACCCTTTCCCATGTAGTCAGAACTTCTGAAGGTGACCCCTTAAAATTGGAAATATATTGATCATATTTTCGTTTACATTCCGACCATGCCATTTCAATTGCATTAAACTGGCAATGATATGGTGGCAGTCGCAAAATTTTGTGTCCTAAAGGTTTAACATATTCATCAAGGAAGTACTTTTTTTCACTAGGGCAGTTTCTGCGTGCAATACTCCATATTTTATCTTTCATGGCTTTTTCTAAGAACCCAATATTCTTTTTCTTCAACCATTCGGTCAGTCTCTGCTTTGTCCAAGATTTTCTCGGGATTTCTTCTAATAAACTAGAATGGGAACTTGCATTGTCCATGATTATAAATGACTTTGGGGGATAAAGATTTGGAACCAGCTGAGTTTTAAACCAGTTTTCGAAGTTTTTCCTGTTCATATTGTCATGATAATCTCCCGTCTTTAATCCACTCTTGAATATTAAATTGGACCCTTGATGAAGCCATCTTTGGTTCTGGCGTGGACCACGATATAACGATGACCTTAAAAATAAAAGATAATTCAATTCTCTTCTTTTAGAAATCATTCTTCCAGAACATAAATTTAATATAATTAATAAGTAATGTTCCATGCACATACGAGTAGTGTATGGAGTTAAATTCCCTCATATTGTCTTAGAGAGAAATTATACGAAAATATGAAATTATGAAGTTAGAGGGCCCTTACAAGGGCAATAGTTTTTATTCAAAAAAAAAATCTAAAAAAAAAAACAGATAATTTTTACCTTCACTGTTTTTCCTTGAATCCGTGTGCTTGGTGTCATCTCGTCAAAAAAAACTGGAGTAAAACCTTCCGGACCTACATTTCTATTTTTGATATACTCCCTTAAAAAATTGATTCTTTTATGAACAATATTTGGCAAGTCCATCAAATATTTTCTGTTATTTGATTTTTTCCACTTCAAGCCTATACTATTGATCCATCTTCTTAAGGAGTCAATGGAAAACTCAAAATATTCAATTTCTTCCCTGAACTTTTCTCTTATTGTTGCCAATGTTACATTATTCTTTTCTGGCGTACATAGAATAAATTGTGTCCCAAATTCTATGTTGTAATTTTGGTTTTTGCTGTCTTTTGCTTGGAAGATATACGGGCTGCGTAATCCTGATCTGATTTTATCCCATTCTTCTTTATATTTGCGATCGTTGTTGTGCTCAATTTTGTTGCATCTGCGGCTCGCTGTATCACATTTTCAATTTGAAGTGCGATTCCGTTTCGGACCTTTTCCAGTTGAAAAAAAGCCAATATATTTAAAATCATCAGCTGCGATTGTTCATTATACCTATTATATCTTTTTTTAGGCATTATCTAATACTTTTCGAAATAACTTTCAAGAACAAGTTGGCAAACCAATATTTTTGATTGACAGTGACGGATATTTCACATAACCTAGTATATAAAAGATGAATAATCATCAGACACCAATTTTTTTCAAAAGTTTGTTGTCGCCGCTGTTTGGAATATGCTAAACAAAGATAAACAAAAATGACGTCATTAATGGGTTCAAATGGGTATAATTTCGACTTTAGATTGACTTTTTTTGTAATAAAATAATTATGTTATTTTTAAAGGCTTAATAAAAAATTTTGACAGATACGATTGTTTTTCTTAGCAATTATAACTAAAATTATCTAGAAGAAATGGCGCATCTGACTTATCCTAACTGTAAGTTTTTAAACATATTCCACATAATTTAAAAAAAATATACTTCTTAAGTACCTATTTCATTTTATAACTTTAAATAATGTGACTAAAATAGTACAAAAAAAAATTATATTTTTAAAAAAATCACCCTCGTGTAAAAATATAAAAAGTGCAAATACTACCTTCTTTCTTAGGACGGCAGTATATATGCTTAAAAATTGCTTATAAACAAACCTGTACAAAAGAACAATCTCTGTTGAAAATGTATGTCTTAGCTACGCGACCGGTAAATGACTATACTAGACCAATTTTTCTAAAAATCTCTTTAAAATCATAAAAATCTATATGTATCTGCCAATAATGTCTTTAATAAATTTAAAGGTTAGACTGGCCCATAACGTTCAATTTGTGTAATAAAACTCCATAATAAACGAAAATCCATTTATTTCTCCATGCGTCACACCAAATAAATACACTATATCTGAATATAAAAATATTCCGTACGTTTAACAAAAAAAAAAACTAGACATAGTAGTAGACTCATAGTAAACTGGAGAATATAATCCTATTAACTTACATTACTCGGATAGTTAAAATTATACTCGAAGATTTATTTAATTGAACTGCCTCCTAAATTACCCACTTATTGACTTGAGTTGAGTAATTGAGCCCCCTCCCTCCCTCCCTCTGGCGACTTAGTATAAAAAAAAAGAAAAGAAAAAAACGCATTATAATTAACGTCTAAATCGGCCGATTCCGGCGGCCATGCCCGCCCCCGACGAATTCAAAAACAACTCGATGTAGCGGTGTTGCATGTGACTTTTGTCCTTGGACATGGCCTTGAGGGCGTCCTCGTGGGAGGCGAAACAGACGTCCGCCTCCCCCGACGGCCGTCCCGACGGTTCCGTTAAGATGTGAATCGTCATCGGGATTACCGGTCTGAAGAACTAAAATAAACGTACGATATAACTGACGAGATTTATAAGCGAGAATAGAACAAACAACGTGTTTACAATTAAATAAAGTATATTCAATTATATAAATAGTGACCTTGAAGTTTATTGGACTGTGAAATACCGGCTAGCTGATTCGCTCTGACCTGTTTTGATTTTTCCTCTATTTATCTTGGATGTAATCTGGGGATTTTTGGGTGAGAAGGAAAATTACTTGGAAGTAGTAAAGATGGTTGGAGGTTAGGGAGCTGAAAATTCTAGCAGTTTTTAGTTTATTTATATACTCTTACCTTTACTTATACATACATACTCATAAGCAGCATCCTATACAAATAAGTTTCTGTTTTGTTTTAGAAGTATACTTTCTAGTAGACACTCTTTCATTTTTTTTTAAATTTTGTGTGTTTTTTCACAGATTTAACTAGCTAAGGCAACAGATACCCATTCGAATAGCGAAGTTTGGACCTCATAAAAATCGGCCGCCGCAGCAGCAGTGATACCAAAGCTGTAATATATTGTTCGAAATGCGGCGCCCTGTTGCCAATATGTAAAACTAGAACCGTAATTAAAATAAAAAGATTTCGTCTTTTAAATTATGAAAATATGTATGTATATTAATTTGTATAAAGTATGTACAATATTGACAGTTAATTACAATATGACATAGTATGCACTTACAGTATGCATAATATTTATATTACAAAATAATAATTAATAAAATAAAAATAAATACATATTTACTTAGTCACTGATTCAAAACGTGGTTATTATAAAGTATTCTAAGCTGATTGATAAGCAAAAAAAAACAATTTTACTCGAAAATATACAAATTTAGTGTTAGATTTATTTTTAGTTTAGTTTTATTTAAAAAGGAATATGTCGTATATAAAATAGTGATGTTGAAAATTTATTATAATTGATATAGTCTCTATGATTTATATTTTTTTATATAAAAGTATAAGAATGTAAATAAGAAAATCAGTATCTTGTATGAAAAAAAAAGAATTTGTCGACTTTATAAAAATGTTTATCAATTAAACAAATATAAAATGTATAACGGCAAAAAGGGGTCGAAACTTTAGAAAATTCTTTAATGTGGATTAAAAAAAATATAAAGTATAAGTATTCAATTTTTTAAATAAAACAAAAAATGGCAAGAAATATGTATACAGGGTGTCCCACAATCATTGTCAGAGGCTATAATATTTTAAAGATAAACATTTATACAAAAATTATCTTCAATAGTTAGTTGTAGGGAAAAAACTACCTTCATCATCCCCTAGAAACCACTTCCAACTTTGTTTTGTTTAATGGCACTCCCATTATTTTTTTTTGATTTTTAGAATATTTGTAAAATAACTAACTAATTTCATTTTAATTTCATTGGATAACAAAAATTATTATGTGTTAACATCAATGTAACGAATTTTTCAATTTTGAAAATTAAAGGTTTTTGTGGCAAAAATAAGAATACTAAGTTTGTTTTTATTTCAATTTTCATTTATTAGTCGAGATATTACATTGACTTGGTATTCTATTAAATAAAACAAAATTGTTTTTATTGATTTATTTAATAAAAGCACTAAAAAAATGTGTGTTCCTATTTTTGCCACAAAAACCTTTAATTTTTAAAACTTAAAAATTCCTTAAGTTGATGCTAACACGAAATGCTTATTATACGATTGAATTAGTTATTTTACCAAAATTCTAAAAATATAAAAAAATAGTGGGGGTGCCATTGAACAAAACAGAGTCGGGGGTGGTTTTTAGGGGATGATTTTGTCAGGGGGTAGTTTTTTAAATAATTTTGGGTAGTATCCTTACATTTAATAAATTTTTTTTTTTTTTATTTTATCTTCAAAAATAAGAGTTGTAGCCTGTGATGTTGATTATGAGACACCCTGTATAGACTCGGAAAATCGTTTTAAAAGTTAAAATTTTGCTTTTATATAGAAAAAACTAATATTTTATAATTTAATACTTTTTTTTTTATTTTTTAGTTTATTCGTGTTTTAAGTTTTTAATTTTTTGTTTTTTATTGTGCAAAGTTTTTCGGGTCCATTTAGAAAATTTATAAAGATTAGTATAAACAAGCTTTGTTAAAAAAAAAACCTTGTTTATAGCAAATTTAATCAGCTGGTCCTAACCAGTTCATATTTTTTGATAAAACTTTGATTTTTATTTTGGTCCCCACAAATTCCTGATGTTTAATTTTTTTAAAGTCATTTGAAAAAATGTGCATCGATTTTTTCACAATCGCGGTAACTTCTGAAGAAGGACTGACTAAATACGCGTTTTCGTGCCCACCGTAATTTTTATTTAAAAGAAATATTTGTGAAGGATCGGTTAGGTAGGTAGCTGATTTTACAGAATGGGCACAATCTTCACAATTAAATTTTTCCAGCACTTTCTTTACTAGATACCCGGCGTAATACGAATTGCCACATTCTTCTAAAGAAGTTTTCGTCTTAAGGGACATTTTGACTTGATTTTTTGGTATATCAACAATATTTTCAATTTCAGGGGTTTCATTTGTTCCCAAACTCATTGCTTTTTTTTTAGAAGAATCAATTAAAATTAATTGTTTGTCAGAATCAGGTTCACAATTGGAAATTTTTGAAGGGGTCAATAAATCCGTTACGCTTTGAATTCTGAAAAATAATCGGAAAGATCTAGCCGTAGGATTAAGATTCCACCACGTTGCCGAGCAATTGAAAAGAAATTTTCCAAAAAATCCTGATTTAATCTGTTAGCAAAAAATGATTTTTTTCTTTTTTTTGGTCTTCATACAAAATTTGAATGGCAGTTATGGACTGAACCAGACCTTTAAAACACGGCGGCCTACTTTTTGAAATTTTCTTTATTTGTTTTTTTTATTTAAAGTTTCACTCAATTTCATTAGAGACTCGAAAACACGTCTTCCTTTTTGCAAAATATCTATAACCCGTGTGTTTTGAGAACTTATTCCACAGTTATAAGGATTTTTTGAAAATAATCTTTTGCTATTAAGGGCGTCGAATAAATTATTCATAATTTCTAAGAATTCTGCGGTATTAGTGCCCGTTTCCCTATCAATAAAGCCTTTTATGACAGACGTCTTAACGGCTGCGGCCATTGTATTAGAAAAAAGTTGTAGTGCCAATTTACAGGACATCTTTTCAAACGCATCAGGATTAATATGCTTATCAGTTATTTTTGGAAGAATTCTGGCCGATTGAGATGCCTTGTCAATTTCATAGATTTTTGCTATTATACCAAAACAAATATTTTTATTAAATAATTCAAATCTTTTTCCTGATTGCCAATTATTCCTGATGCTTTTGAAAAGATGAGGAACATCATACAATGCAATTATCTTTCTGCCGTTTACATAAAAGTATGGTTTATCTGTATTGACATCTAACAATTTCATTGCGCCCGTATTATTCGTCCCTTGGTCACAAACTACAGCAACGGGTAAAAATCCAATTGTGTCTAGAACACTACGAACATATACAAATATTTTTTGTAAGTTTTCTTTACGAACTGAAATCTGGGAAAAAAGTAAGCTAATGGAAATTTCCAATTGAAATATATTCTCCTCATAGAAAAAACAAGAGCGTAATTAGCTTTTTTCCGAGTCCTACCTAAAGGTCCTAGGTCTTCAAATCCCTCTATTAGATCTAACTTTTTATTAAATTCTAAATTTTCCTTGATGCTTATTTCATCAAAAGCTATGAGACATTTTTTTTCATTACCATAGCTTTTTGTTTTAAAAACACTTGAATATCTTCGTCAATGCCCGTTTTAAAATCATTTTGTGAAATCCAGTTTTGAATAGTTGACAGAGCGGGTAATACAATGCCTTTTTTTCTCAAGAAAAGGTAAGCCGATGGAGATTTATAGTAAAATGATAAACAAAATTCTTTTTCTTTTTGATTCCATATCACATGTTTTTTACCTCTTAACTGCATTCCTACAAAAGTTTTTGCCACTGGTGATAAAAAAGTTAACAGCGGTAGCGGTGATGAATACATTAATTTGGATTTTTCTATTTTATTTTGTAATCTGAAAATAGTTTTCTTATAATTTATATTCTTTTTTGTAATAAATCTAATTTTTTTCTAATTTTTTATTCGATCTCTAACCATTTATGATATTTCAATTTTAAGCAACTGAACACTGACCAACCGGCATAATTATTAAATGCCTAACATTGAATTTTTGTCATAAAATATCTTGTCGCTTCGCACCCTCCTTATTATTATTTTAAATTATAACCAAGAAAAAGAAGCTTAATTCTTAAAATCTAAAAAATACTTACCACAATTATATATCCAAATATTATCCATTGGTCACAAATATCCTTAAGTAAAATCTGTATTGTTGTGACGAATTCATAATGAGTTACTTATTATATTGGGTATTACGTCACTTATAGCAAAAATCAATTTAGAAATTTTTATCTCACACGCTCAACAATTGAAAAGAAGAAGAAAATAGAAAATCTACTTTATAATGAAAATATAAATCAAGAACTTTTAAACACAAATAATAATGATTTTATAAATAAAACTGTTATTAATTTGTCAGATAGAGTTTTATCTGATACAGAAAAACTTGTTCTTTCTAAAGGTCTCAATTACTCAATTACTCCAAAAATTCTGCCAAAATTAAATATCATTTCAGCTATAGAAAACGCAACGAAAGACTTACCAAGGGATCAACAAGATGAATTTAGAATAAGGGCAAAGATAGAAATTGAAAAACCAATTAAAATTAAACAAAATCTAAACTCTTTAGAATTAAAAGCTTTAAAGACACTTAAAACCGATAATAATATTAAAATACTTCCAGCCGATAAAGGTAATGCTACTGTTCTTTTAAATATTAACACTTATGAAAATAAATTAAATTTAATAATTAATGATGGCAATTATTCTAAATTATCTAAAGATCCTACAGAAAAAGTTGAAAGACAAATTTATAATTTACTTAAAAAGCATAAAAACCAATTTTCTAATATTGATAGATTTAAATTAACTCCACATAATAGTAAATCACCACATTTTTATGGTTTACCAAAAATACATAAAATAAATGTTCCTTTAAGACCCATTAAGCTTCATTAACATTCCTTTAAGTTAGTAGCATAAATTCACCTACTCATCCTCTTGCAAAATATCTTTTAAATATCTTAACTCCATACACTAATAATTCTGATTCTTACATTAAAAATTCTCAACACTTTTTAGAAAAACTTTCTACAATTTCTTTTAACCCTCATGATCTATTGGTAAGTTTTGATGTTGTAAGTCTTTTTACTAATGTTCCTGTTGACAAAACTTTAAATATTGTTAAAAATAAATTAGAGAATGATAATAATTTGGCAGCACGTACAACACTAAGCGTTAATACAATTTTAGAAATTTTAACCTATTGTGTAAAAACTACTTGTTTTCAATACAATAATGAATTTTATCAACAAAACTTTGGTATGGCTATGGGTTCTCCTCTTTCACCAATTTTAAGTAATATATTTATGGAAAATTTTGAATCTGAAATTATTAATAAATTTGATAAAAAACCTAAAATATGGTGGCGATATATTGATGATATTTTTTCAATATATCACCATAACGAAATAGATCTTATAAATTTTTTAAATTACATTAACTCAAAAGAATCTACTATAAAATTTACTCTTGAAAAGGAGGCTGATGGCCAGCTTCCTTTTCTTGATATTTTAATTAAAAAGGATTTACAAAATTTTGAAACTAGAATTTACCATAAACCAACTCATACTAATAGATATCTTAATTTTAATTCTAATCATCCAATAATGGTAAAAAAACGAGTGGTAAAAAGTTTATATGATCGTGCACACATTATTTGTAATAATCAATATTTTACAACTGAAAAAGATGATTTTATTAAAAATATCTTAATTCAAAATAATTATCCCAAAGAATTTTTAGAAAATTGCTTTAAAGAGTTTGATAATCCACGTATAAAAATGAATCAACCACTTTTTACGACAAATCTTATTTTACCATTTATTCCAGGTTTTTCTGATGAGATAAAAAGAATTGCTAAAAAATTTAATATAAGAACTATTTTTAAATCACAAAACACATTACGATACTTATTAACAAAAACTAAACCTTTCAATGAAAATGAATTTAATAAAAATGTAATCTATAAAATTCCTTGTATTTGTGGTAAATTTTACATAGGTGAAACCTGTAGACCATTACCAAAAAGAATTAATGAACATAAATCTTTTATAAAAAACAATGATTTTCAAAAATCAAAAATTACACAACATGTATTCGACAATAACCACAGAATAGACTGGAATGCTTCCTCAATTTTAGCAAAGGAATCAATTTCAAAATTACGTAAGCTAAAGGAAAGTGCATTTATAATGTTAAATGAAGATAAATGCTTAGCTACTTGTTCGGTTGATTTTCATAATACATGGATTCCTTTGCTAAAGAGAGAAGTAGATCAGGGTATTCTCAAAATTAATTAATGATTTAAAATTTTCTTTTAAATACGTGAATAAGTCTATTTTCTTCTTCTTTTCAATTGTGGAGCGTGTGAGATAAAAATTTCTAAATTGATTTTTGCTATAAGTGACGTAATACCCAATATAATAAGTAACTCATTACAAATATTCTTAGTTTTAACTGGAAACCTAAACATTCGAGTTGCAGAGTTTCTTCGTGAATTTCTACAATTAAAATATTCACATTTATCACCACTCGGGCAGGTTTTTTTTGGAATAATATTTATTGTTATGCAATACTTTAATACAAACTCAAAAAAAAAACTTAAACTTACACTAAACACAAAAGTTTAAACTAATTACAAAACAAAACACAATCAATTGTATAATAATGTATATCAATTATAACACAAAACAAAACGCAAATACCTCGGCAAATTGCAACCAAAATAATATCGTAGTTTCAACCCTATACCTCAGGTTTTTTTTCTTCGAACAACAAGCCGAGAGACCGACCGTCGCCGGCTTCCCCCAAACTTGGCAACAATGGCGACGTAAAACGCCGATGGTTAGCTCGCTCAAAAAGCCGGCTAACATTTGGGGTCCCGCGATTTTACTATTCGAATGGGTATCTGTTGCGTTAGCTAGTTAAATCTGTGGTTTTTTTAATAAGAATGATTGTGACAATGTGACAATGATTTCAATTTTGAAATCATGTACTAAATAAACTGTTAACAGCAAGTTTAATTCCAAGGTCAGCTTCAAGATCACCATCCAAATTTTTTTTTTTATATGATGGTTTGTACTCACCTCGGCAATATCCTGTTGCGTAGCTTTAAATGGCAACCCTCTCATGTGAATACAGTGGTTCTGGACCGGGCGATTCGGCGGGCTCCACGTGTCGTAATCGAAATCGTCATCGAATCGTTTATTGTTCATTGGCATCCCACGTGGCGGACCTCCGTTCTGTGGCGGACCGCCCCACGCATCTACAAACAAATTCGTTTGAATTGATTATTCCAATAAAGCGGACACCACCACCAGGTTAATCAAATATGGAGTAGCTAAAAATGGTAACTGTAATAGATAAAATGTATATCACAAAGCATAGAAAAAAACCACAAACAGACAATAAAAGCAACAAATGATGAATAAGATTCAATAAAATCAAAACTCCAGAATATATAAAAACAAGCATAGTAATAACTAAAATTGGTCAAAATTTGTGTTCTAAATACTGTAAAAACCAAATGAAATCAACATTTTTTTTTACACCAAATTTGAATCTCATATAGTTTCTCTCAAATTAAGTGGCAAATGATTAAATATCCTTTAACAAAAGAGACTTTTCTGTTCATGTAAAGTGAGGGATTGCCAAACCTATTACAGCAAAAGTCACGAATAGCGACGTCGCTTATTACGATGAAATCTGGGAAGTTTGATTGGATTTATATGTAACGCAAGTCTAAAAAAGGTTGCCTATAACGACGCCGGTTATAGCAACCAAGTCGCATTTAGCGTCCTTATGTAAGAGATTTGTCATGCGGAAGGCCGGATATAACGACCGAACGTGTGTGATTCACACAGCAATCATTTGTAACCAATAACTACAAGGTATTCTTATTATTCAAAAAAAAAAGAAAAGATTTGTCCATTGAGGGAAAGGGCTTAATAATTTGCAGACTTGAGGAAGGTGAATCCAATATTGCTATTGCAAGCGAGTTAGGCTTATCGCATTCGAGTGTTTTTACAATTTGGAAGAACCGGGATGCAATAAAAAATGCACTTAATGAGAATTTGCTACCAAAGAGGAAACTTAGGTTATCCAAAGGAAGAAACTTAGGTATAGTCATGCAGATATAGATAAAGCATTATTTAACTGGTTTAAAGTTGAAAGAAGTAGAGGCTCGCCAATTAGTGGTCCTATACTACAGGCAAAAGCGGAACATTTCGGCAGGGTACTGAATAAAGGACCGGAACACACCTGCACAGAAAGTTGGATAAAACGTTTTCGAAAAAGGCATAATATTGTTTATGGAAAAATAAGTGGTGAATCTGCTAGTGCACCTCCTGGAGTGACAGAAAACTGGCTTAAAACTGTACAGCCTGAAATAGGAAAAGGGTACACAAGTAACTACATTGGAAAATCAAAAAACCCCCGTTGTTTTGATGAAAATGTTAAGACATTACCTGTTACCTACATGTCTAACAAAAAAGCCTGGATCTTGCGAGATCGGGACTCTGAGCTAATGAAGAAAAAAAAGAAAATCTTACTCCTAGTAGATAATCGCCCAGCGCACCCAAAAGTGTCAAATTTAAACAATATTCATCTTCAATTCTTGCCACCCAATACCACATCAGTGCTCCAGCCAGTTGATCAAGAAATCATAAGATCTTTTAAAGTCCATTAAAGAAAGTTCCAGTTAATGAATATTATTGAAATGAATCAGTTATCTAAGGAGTCTTCCATTAATATTTTGGACGCAATATCGATGATCTCCAAAGCCTGGAATAAGGTATCACAACGAACAATCATTAATTGTTTTAAACATGCCGGATTCCTAGAAGGGACACTGGAAACTGCCGATTCTGAAGACGACATTCCTTTAACCGAGTTGGCAGGAAGGATAAGTAATGACTTTGATACAGAAGATTATGTGCCTCTAGCTGTAATTGAAAAAACTTTAAATGGACTGATTTCATAGATTCTGATAGTCACTTAGACACAAACAGTATTTTGGGTGACGAGCAAAGTGCAGCGGAAGTGCTTACAATTGAGTGCTTACAATTGAGTGATTTAATCCACCATCTATTGAAGAAGTTTTACGAGCAGTGAACTACACAATAATGTGAGTGACGAAAAACTTTTAGACCCAACCAGTTTTATTGAGAAAAAAAATTGATTCAATTTACTTTAAGTCGCGTTGCAAAAAACAAAGATAACAGATTTTTTACTAAATTAACTAAATAATTTTTTTATATGTACATCATACATACCAATGTATTTTATGTACTATGTAGGTTTACCTTACATTACCTGTATCGGTGTAAATTTTGGTTTTTTGCTTTGTGTGTATCTAAGTATTTTCAGAGTTTTGTAAAATTAAAAAATATTTCTAACATACATAATTATGTATGTACATAGTTTTAATTGAAAAAAAAAGACGTAGTATATGTAGGTCCTTTAATAACGACGGCCGTTTATAACGATCCATGTTCAGTCGCCGTCGTTATATCCGACTTTCACTGTACGTAAAATGAACATCATGAATCTCTACAAATCTAAAAATACATCTCACTGCTCCCTTCTGCAGAGTATGGGCCTCATAATCATACGCCATATCCCAAATGCGACTAAAGTAAACATTATACTCTCAGTGTGTCTTTAGAAATGTAAGGCGAACAACATATTTCGCAGTTTTTCATTCTCATATTAGCTATGTAATCTTTGCATGAGGTAAATTCGGCAGGGGGACATTTGGAGTTTTTGGATTGCAGATGAAGGCTGTTAGGGCAATATCTGGTTTGGGTTATAACCAGCGTGATAAACGTGAAATGGTAACTACATCGCGTATAGTTATTAACTAAAATATAAATGTTTACACCAAATATTAGAATACTATTTTTTATAAGAAATAAAGACAAATACCAGGATTTTTTGGATTCGTACCTCAGTGACCTTGTCGCCGAACTGGTCTGTGAGAGAACATTCGGTTGTCATATATTATATTATGCGAAGCGTTACATTAACGAAATATGATCTCTACAAAGTCAAATTTTTTTGGAGATTAGGTTCAAAATTAAAGACGTCGTCGACACAATTTACGATCGGACTTCTCTTAGTTCTTGTAATCTCTAGCTTTTCCAGAAAATCCAGTTTTTTATCTTTAGCACGCTCATGCAAAACCATCTGACACCGAAAAATTGTGACCAGTTGACAAAACATGCAACATCGGTGTTCCTATGGTTGTTAAAAAGGCTCAGATGTCCTTTCATTCTGGTGGAAATGCTTCTTCCTGACTAATTAACATTCACAGTCGAGCACTCATCACAATGCAAGTAGTATACCCTAGATTTTTTAATCCGCTAGATAGTGGATGAGTGACTAACCTATATAACAAAGAGTTAAAAGAAGCAACCTTATGTGTATGTGGTGAGCTCGAATTGTATGATGTTATCACTTCTGGATGGTTTTCTGTAAAATCAAATTCGATCTTGTCATTAATTCTCTTTAACAAAAGATCCAAGAAAGGCAAACTCTTATTTGCTCTCTTTCCATGGTGAATGATATTGTTATGTAGGCTAATTTGCAAAATTTTAAGTTAGCCAATTGGTCTTCATTACCTCCCTAAATAACACAAATATCATCCACATATCTCCTATAAGCTATTATCTGAAAATTGCTGTTCATGATTTTCTTCTCTAAGTTATTCATAAATACTCCACTTAAAAGAGAGGAAAGGCATTATTCCATGGCTAAGCCAACTTTCTGTTTATACATTTCGCAAACTAACGGTAAGTTTCGAAAAATTGGTTGTAAATTTCAACCGAACTGACCGACAATTTTTTTCGGTACCTTCGGTTATTCTGACGGATGTCGTGGATTAAACGTACTTATATTCTGAGTTTAATCTACAACATCCGGAAATCCTGTGTTTGTAGGTTATGTAATGAAGTTTTGGTTTGATTTTTTCGTGGTTCTTTAATGAAATTTTGATCATTTGATTGTTTCTTTCAATTCACTGCATTCAATACACTTGACTGCAATTCAAATCCAGGACTTAATCTTGTCTGAATCCTTGAATACTGAGATATAACTCTTCACGCACCTGAAACATACCAGACCTACTAGATCCCAAGATATTCAATTGCCAACGAGAGACAAATTATTTTGTTCCTTACAGGCACTCCATGGCTAAGAATTTCCATATCTTGACTTATAGTGAATGGATTTTAGTCATTTCTTCAATTAAGATTAAAAAGGTCTTCAGACTAATCCATAAATCAATAATTTCCAAATTGGTACTACTAGATCCCAAGATATTCAATTGCCAACAAGAGACAAATTATTTTGTTCCTTACAGGCACTCCATGGCTAAGAATTCCCATATCTTGACTTATAGTGAATGGATTTTAGTCATTTCTTTAATCAAGATTAAAAAGGTCTTCAGACTAATCCATAAATCAATAATTTCCAAATTGGTACTACTAGATCCCAAGATATTCAATTGCCAACAAGAGACAAATTATTTTGTTCCTTACAGGCACTCCTGGACTAAGAATTCCCATATCTTGACTTATAGTGAATGGATTTTAGCCATTTCTTCAATCAAGATTAAAAAGGTCTTCAGACTAATCCATAAATCAATAATTTCCAAATTGGTACTACTAGATCCCAAAATATTCAATTGCCAATAAGAGACAAATTATTTTGTTCCTTACAGGCACTCCATGGCTAAGAATTCCCATATCTTGACTTATAGTGAATGGATTTCAGTCATTTCTTCAATCAAGACTAAAAAGGTCTTCCGGCTAGTCCATGAATCAATAGTTTTCAAATTTGAACCACTAGATCCCAAGATATTCAATTGCCAACGAGAGACAAATTATTTTGTTCCTTACAGGCACTCCATGGCTAAGAATTCCCATATCTTGACTTATAGTGAGTGGATTTCAGTCATTTCTTCAATCAAGACTAAAAAGGTCTTCCGGCTAGTCCATGAATCAATAGTTTTCAAATTTGAACCACTAGATCCCAAGATATTCAATTGCCAATGAGAGACAAATTATTTTGTTTGTAGAATCAGCAGTATTTATACCTTTTTACTCTCTTGAAAGCCAATTTGCGAATAATTAAGAAAATTAACATTCCATAAGCTTCTCAACTAGACACGATTTTAAATTTTCCCCATGCACCTCCTCAACCTTGTTCCTTCATGCAACATGCACTTACAAAGACTCATACCGACGCTTTTGAAGCTCCTGCTGCCCCTGGCGGGAAAACGGGCACCGCCGACGCCGCCGCCCCCGAACCGGTCTCCCCTGTCGTAAGGGCCGGGCCTCGCGCCGAACATGGAGGGTGGGCCGCCCCTCGGCGGCATCCCGCCACGGCCGCCCCCGTAACCGCCGCCCATCGCGTCGCTCACCTCCGCCAAGCTGCTCCGGAATATCTCTATGTACCTACAGAGGGAAACGTTTAAAATATATATATTTTTTTGAGAGAGTTTTAGTTATTGCTGGATCAGGGTTTTATTATAAATCGTTGAATGAAATTTAAGAAGTCATAAAGCATATGCTTAAAGCGTAAATTCATAAAAGTGTCTAAAAAAGTTATTCTTGAGGTTATATAGGTCAATCAACAAAGAATTATAAAAATCGTCCAACCGGAAAATATCAATTAAATCACCAACAATAAGAAAATTGGTTTCCCCGATGAGTTCACTTCTCTTAAACACATACATGAAGCCCTCTCAGTGCACTTGATACAAATAAACTGAAATTGTTCAAAATCTAGTACTATTTACATCAGGAGAAGATTTGCATCATGGTCCGGATCTTAACCACCGATTCTACGTCGAAAATAAGCCTTAGTTTGTCATATATCGAGAAATGCTTCTTCTGTATGATACAGAGGCTGTTATTAATTTCAGTGATTGAAATATTTCTATGAAAGTTGGGACATAACTTGTAAGCATCAAGGATCAGGTCAGTTCGCAGACAACCACAGAATGACGTGAAAAAAAAATGTCAAAATTGTGGGACTTTAATGACGTAACCTGCAAAATGCCCCTTCTGTAACGATAAAACAACATCATTAAATGAGAATTAAAAAGAGGGCTTTCATTAATGTTCCTAGAATGTAAATCTTGACGTATGAAAAAAGTTAGTGAATCACGTGAGTAAATCACTTGATCGCCAATAAAATAATGAAAACGATGTCTACATTTCTATTCCAAGTATAGAATTGACCTGCCTATTTTCTAGCTAGATCCAGTGTGGTAAAATCGTAAAAATATTATTTAGCGGTTATCACTTTCTGGACAGTTTAAATTTAAGGACAGATTAAATCATTCCTGCAATTCATGCAGTTTAGAGAGTTTCTTTGCATTTTGATTTTCAGTACCTTAATTTAAAACTTAAAAAAAACTGTCGCATTTAATTTTTTGGACTTCAACTTTATATTTACAGGAAAAATACTATTATAAATGTAAATGCCTATAAGCTTCTTACTAGCCAGCGGATATACCTATTTTATCAACGTTGGGCTCTTTAGAAACATCAATTAAAAATGAAAAGAAGAGGTCACTAAAATGTCATCAGAAAAAACATCTTTAAATGGTCAGTCGGTAGGTGATTAAACGGCAATATGGGTCAGTAATAGACGTACCATGCCAAACACGTGATTTTAATCGTCCTTAAGCGTCATGTAAAAACGTGAAAAATCATTTTTGCATAAGAATATTTTTTCAAATTCTACCAGTGGCTCCATTTTCTCCAAAATAAAAATTACTTTTAAAAGCCTCATTTCATTTGAAGCAATATAGACCTTTTTTACGTACAAGGCACCGTTTCCGAGTAAAAAAATAAAATGCATGAAGAAATCGCTACAATTTGATATGGTACTTATATACTTAATTATATTATTGCGTAATAATAAAACTATCATTATATATAAAATTATATTTATTATAGGAGAGTATATGTGTTGCGACTTTTGCACATACAGATATTAGGTTATCTAGGTGTAGGTTGCAATATTCTGTTCATTATTATATTTGTATCAACCTAGCAAATCTGCTATAATATTGTAAATTCAGTATAACTTTGTCTACCTCTTTGAAACTATGTAAATGTGTAAGTATAAAAATAATAAAAGGGGAAGGTTAACAGAGCTACTGTTCCTTCCAAATAAATAAAAAAGAAACGTGTACCTTAAGAAAAAAAAGCGTTAATAGCCACACTTAAATAAAATTTTAAAGATTTTCGAAATATAAACGATTTTACTGAACACATAATTCACATCGACACCTAATAGTTCCAACAACAACAGCTAAATTTCGATTTCTTAATTATTCCTCGCAAGCATTTTGAATCCGGTCAATAAATTCTTCTCGAGTCCATAGGAGTACGATTTGTTTGAAAAACCCCTTTACTAGACAACATTCAATCACAAAATGCACAGATCAGCAATATTATGAATTTCCATATGTCATCCGTAGAATTTATAAAAACCATGCCTCAATGAGTTGACCCAATAAGTAAGAACATTTGGAATACGAATATATTATAAAAAATAGTGTGAACCTTCCTTAGGACATGTCGACTCTACGAGGAATTGAAAACAACCTCACATTTAACAAATATATTGATGAAATTCTTAAATCTTTCTTGAAAACTCTCAAAAAGGTTCGACAGTCTTATTACCTTATATAATTAAGTCTAAATTACTTTATGGAGCAATGGTATGGTTCCTCAACTATATAGACAGACTCGAATACGTGCGGCGCAGGTTTTTTGAAATATCTGTGCCTCAAAATTGATAGATTATAACCTGCGAGAAAGTAGTACCATAAGTAGTTACTTTTACAACGACTTAAGTTTTTATCTCTGAGGCATTGCGCTATTCTAAGCGCCAGCTTTTTTTATTTAAACTTTGCAACTATAAAATTGATGCACGTCATCTTTTAAGGGACTTAAATCTTTTTTTGTTCCCATACTAGAAAACACCTTTTTTATTTATAAACTAGACCGACTAACTTAGCAAGAAATAGCACCATAGCTACTATATTTAAAAATTACTCCAATGATTATGACCCCTTATGACCATAAAATCGCTCTTTTTATTATTTAACCTTCATTTAAATTTCTTTTGTCTGTAGTATACTAAAGTTGGCAGCTTGGGATCTCGGTTGTTTTTAAATCATATCAATTTTTATACTCTTAAGTTTTTGTACTCTGTTAACTTAAGCTATATAAAGTATATAATTTTTTTTTGTTTTAGTTCATCTGTTTTGTACAACTACTTTTTGATCTGTCAAGCATAAGTTGCCTTATTATTGGGAATTTCGTATTAAACCATGTTTGGTAAAAATAAAAATTTTAAATGTCCATTAGAGCAATGCAATTACTAAGTTTGTTTTTCCGATGTAATTGTAGTAATTGATGTAATATTGTATTGTTGTAACTTTTTATAAAATCATTAATAGAATGTTGGATCACCCTGATCTGCTCGCAGCTATTGGTTTTAGTACCAACTATGGAATTAATGCTCCAATTCCTACAAGGTGTAATTTGGTAAATTCTGTGATAAAAATATTATAATTGACCTGTTTTATGATTCAATTAATGGACTTAATGACAAATCGAAACAAGTTTTATACTGAATTTTTTGTTATACTAAACTGAGCTATATCGATCTTACGTAATTTCTCCAAACTTTTTGAAATAATCAATTTGGTTTCGTCAAAAATCGCTCCTGTACAGTAAACCTGGCTTGCCTAAATGAGTATTTGTGTCAGCATTTGGATAATAGAGGTCAGGTTGATGTAATATACCTTGATTTCTGCAAAGCTTTTGACCAAATTGACCACTTTGTACTTCTTCATAAGCTAAGTTATCTTGGTTTTTCTAAGGATTTAGTTGCTTTAATAAAATCTTACTTCCGAGGTCGTAAACAGTTTGTTGAATATAAAGGCCTTAGGTCTCCTATATATGAAGTGTGCTCGGAAGCTCCGCAAGGATCTAATCTGGGCCCGCTTCTCTTTTTATTATTTATAAACGATCTTGCCAATTTACTGTCTTGTCAGAGTTTACTGTTTGCGGATGATATAAAATTGTTCACAAAAATGGATACTGAAGACGATGGCGAATTCCTTCAGGTAAATCTTAATAAAGTAGAGAATTGGTGCAATGTCAATAGACTATATTTAAATGTTAATAAATTCTCTCATTTTCTAGAAAACTGTTGCCAATCAATTTTGACTATAGAGCAAATAATGTTGTGTTAGCCAGAGTGGATGAGGCAATTGATCTGGGAATTACTTATGATGCGAAATTAAGTTTTGCCAAGCATGTAGCAAAAATAGTTTCTGACTCTGCCAAATTGTTGGGTTTTATTTATCGAAACTGTCGGCACTTTGAAAATATTAATACTTTAAAACTACTTTTCTTCTCTTACATACGCTCAAAAATAGAATACAGATCTCTAATTTGGTACCCTGATAGATGATATTGAGCGCATTCAGCACAAGATTATGAAGTATCTCTGGTTTAGAGAGAAAGGTGTCTTTCCAGCCAGAGGTTTGGATAGTCAATTATACTTTAATAAATTTAATATTATACCATTAGCAAAAAGAAGAGAAATTATTTCCATAAAATTCCTAAATAACCTTATTCATAACAAGATTGATACCCTTTTGGCTGGTTTAAATTTTCGGGTACCAAGAATAAACTCTAGGCATTTTAGATTATTTTATATAAATGCCCTATTAATATAATGTGTGCAGAGTCTTTCTAGTATGTATATAGATAGTCTGTTTAAGTACATAGAATGTTAAGCATTTTGATTTTTTTATACATATTTTGGTGATTTTTTTAAAATTCTTTTCTGTAATTGGGTAACAAACCTGTTCGAAATGAATGCCTCTTTTTTTTTGGTGTTTATTTTGCATTTTCTTTAAGTCTATAAGTTTAACTTCAATGGTCGCTTTCTCTTTAAGTGTCACTTGTAGAATGATTTTGTAGCTTTAGTGTTATTTTTTGGTGGAACATTTATAAAAAATGTTTTCATGTGTCAAGTGTTAAGTTATTACTAATTACTGTTCTTTTTTTAACTTCATTGTACTAAGTTATATATTGATACCCATGTATAGGGTCTACAAATAAGAATGATATAAGTTTAAATTGCTAAAAAATAAAAACGAATTGGTTAATTTCTATGATTGATGTTTCATGTTGTAGTTCATTATGTAACATTATGTTTTAAACAAAATATCATTAAGATGTCCACCTCGGCTACGGCGGCAGACGTTTAGACGATGAACCCAATTTTCAATCACTTTTTCTAACAAGTTGGGCTGAATTTCGCGAATAACCCTAGTTATGTTAACTTTCAACTCATTGATGGTTTGAGGATTGTTAGAATACACCTTCAACTTCACATATCCCCAAAGAAAAAAGTCCAGGGGAGTAAGATCACAGGACCTTGGTGGCCAGTTGATATTGCCATGTCGCGAAATTATTCGATCTTCAAAACGCTCTCTTAATAAATTAATTGTGGCTCGGGCGGTGTGCGATGTTGCTCCGTCCTGTTAAAACCAATTCTGTACAAAGTCTCCACGATCAATTGCAGGCCAAAGAAAGTTTGTTATCATGTCGCGATAGCGCTCTCCGTTGACTGTCACAGTACGCCCCCCTGCATCCTCAAAAAAGTATGGACCGATAATTCCAGCGACATGCAAACCACACCCCACAGTCACTTTTAACGGGTGTAATAGCACCTGTACTAATTTCTGGGGATTGTTCTGACACCAGAAGCGGCAATTTTGCGTATTGACAACGCCATTAAGATAAAAATGGGCTTCATCTGAAAAGATGATTTGTTTCCCAAAATCGGCATTTTGTTCCAACTGCAACAGAGCCCAGTCGGTAAACGTTCTTCGCAAACCATGGTCAGCAGGCTTCAATTCTTGAGTTAGAACCATCTTTTATGGATGTAGGCCTAAGTCTTTCTTCAAAATGCGCCACAGAGAAATTGGTGAAATGCCTAATTGCTGAGAACGGCGCAAAACAGACACATTGTTATTCGCGTCAATACTTTCTCTTGCAGCGGCGATATTTCCAGCGGTCCTTGCACTTTTTTGTCGCGTTATTGGCTTATTATCCAGAAGAGTGTACTCCCGTTCAAACTTATTAATTGTGCGCCTTATTGCAAGCTCAGAAGGCCGTCCACGATGGCCAAAATCTTCTCTAAGAGCACGACAACAGGCTCTAACCGATTGCGCATTTTCGTAATACCTTTTCACGATAGCTATACGTTGCTCTTGACTCAAACGATTCATGATGAAATGTCAAAGTATACTTAACACAACTGACGCTTGATCCACGTTTTGACACATACCATTTTGCGTACATGGCCCACTAAACTTCTATCACTTCTATTGGTAGACCCATTACATAGTTACAGAATAAGTGTTCTAAATGCTATTGGCATAAATAAAGTTTTACATGATGCTAGTTTTAAGCACTTCTAGAACTGTTTTTGTGGGTCCTATAACAGCAAAAACTGACCAATTCTGTAGAAATTGGCCACCAACCCATTTTTATGGAAAACTTTGTGTATGAATCAAATCGTTCTTATATTGTGATATGGCATAGTATAGTTTTATGGGAAAATTCTGATCAGGCAAATAAGATTTTCATCATCAAAAGAGAGCAGTGAGGATTTTGGCCTGGACAACTTCCTAATTCAGTAAAGTGGACTTTATATTAAGGACATGGACTTGTAATATCTGAGAATAATTCTCTGCCTCCCTAATTTGCTTAGAAAACTAATCACATATGTTTACACACATTATTCATTCAATTTACGCTTTTCCGCAGACGCTTTATGTACTTACTTAAATTATAAAAACTGCCTTTCAGTCTTAAAAGACACCATCAACGGGTCTTTTTCATTATACACCTCTAACGGTTATAAGCCATATAGTTTCTACAGTTTCAACTTGACTTCATATAAACATTAGGACTCCCAAAAAGGTAAAAACCTTTTCATCGGCATAGTAAACCTGTAGCACCCATACAGCAAAGAACCTTTACCAGCAAACAGTTAAAAAAAAAACAATAAGCAAAAAAAAAAGATACAATAATTATAAAATTAATAAATACCATACCCTCTAAATGAATCAAAGTTGTTGGTTTTTTTTTTTTTTGGTTTTGAGTGTGAAGAGAGCGTGCCATGGGTCGCCCCCCGCCCGCCCCCCTCCCCATTTAACCGTAGACATAAAGAGAACAGTAGTAACGAGGCCAACAAAATAACAATTTAATTAATTTTAATGTTAAAGTAGACAAGGGCCAACATTGTTCTCGTTATCTCTACGCCCTTACCCCACCTGTGTCCAATTTTTTCCCTGTGTTTCTGGAGAGCCCGTTCTGCCACCTCCCTGTTCGCAAACTGTACGTAGGCCTCCCCTGAGCTGCGCCCCGAGAAGTCGGTCAGCAGCGTTATACCGTTGGCCACGATCTCCAACCCTACCACCCAAATTAATAAAATTTAACCGACCCTGTTGTATATTATTGACCAATTTTTTATTGGGAATATTAGAACCCGGGGGTTTTCTAGGTCCAGTCCTCGGAGACTAAATAGAATATCTACACAAAGTAGCTTTAGTACAGTAAAAAATCTCGTTTTTTTTTTAATGATTCAAACTTAATCAAGAACTGGGTTAATTGGGAAAGAAAATCAACTTTTTGGAAAAACTTTACTGAATTTAAATCAGGAAACTCGAGGGGTCTCTAAAAAATACTTCATTCATTATCATCGATTTCTTGCTACATTAGAAAATTGATTATTTCATGAACAATACTAACACATAATAATCACTTTTCTCACCTAGCAAGAAATCTATGATATTGAACTAATTCTTATAAATTAATCTCCAAATTGAACTCCTGTTGCTACTTTGCAAGAAAACAAAACTCTTTTTTCACCAACAAACTTAAATATTAAATAAATTCCCTCCACAATAATAACTTACCTGTGAAAAACTGAGCGATTTCCTCCTTGGAACAACCGAACGGAAGCCCTCTCAACCTGACGCAACCGTCTTCATTGACAGAAGCATTATTGCCGGATCTCTTCATAACCCACTCCATTTCAGCCCGATTCACCTTAAAAACTATAAAAAACCAAATTTTTTTTCCACTCAATATTAATTATACACATACCTTCAATATATCTGGACCCCATGTGATCCTTATCCTTCTTTTCGGCTCTATGCAGATCCTCTTCAGTCTCTAACTCTACAAAGGCTTCTCCACTGGGACGCCCCTCTTTGCTCAAAGTTAATTGGACTCGTTTGATCCCATCTTCACCAAGGAATTTGGTTATGTCGTCCGCTGTGGCTGACCATGGGAGACCCCTTAGTTTTACTATGAAGCCTTCATCTTCTGTTTCTTGGGTATTATTCATATCCTATAGGGAAGTTGAATAAATTGATGATCACAAATGATCAAAATCAGTTACCAGTTCAGTTTTAATGTCTTCCATCACTGTATTGTCTTCCTTAGGGGGTAATTAGCCAGGAAAGTATCTGGGGTACCTCCAGAGGTCTTGTTGTAGTACTAGATACTGGTTGCATGAAAAAATGCCATTAAATAACTTGCTAATAATTAGGGAGCACCCATTAAGCTTTCAAGGGAAATTTGAACCAAACAGTTGAGAACAAAATGGGGGCAGCAACTTCATAACATACAATTCCCTTTATATTACCTTATTATTTAAAAAAATGAACTAATAACTTACTTTTAAATGAAGATTCCTATGTATATATATTGGCAATATAACCAAGTAATGGACCTGAAAAATGTCTTTAAATTCTCGATAAAATGCGAAATTTCCCAAACAATTTTTTTATATCGGTTTGGCGTGCCTACAATAATGGCGTCGCGTCATGTCAGAACTCAGAAACGTCAACGTCAAAATCCGCGTTAACTATTGGCCGGTTTAATCACGTGACAAACGTCAAGTTTGACAGTTGGCATTTGAGACGCTAAAAATTCGTATTTTTAGGTTATGTACACTGTTTACAAGTTTTTTTAATTAATTTTTTTTTTCAATAAAACAACCCTTTAATACTTTATTATTTAATAAATAACATTATCAGAAACCATTATGACACAATCAGTATTAATATTAATATGCGCCTTCGTTGTGCCCAGTAAGTAAAGAACAAGGGTGTGGTTCCTACAGTTCTAATAATCAAGTTTATTTTGTTAAATTATTCTTCAGGTTCTGCTATATGGTGTTACCAATGTGTCTCGACCCAACCGGGGTGCGGCACCCCGTTTAACTGGCTCTGGCACTGGACGAAAGTATGCCCGGAAAACGATGATGTCTGTGTGAAAATTATTGAAAAAAGAGCTGGTGAGTCGAGCTGGTTTTGTTACAAATTGCTTTTACTAACACACCCTTGCTAGGTGAAACTGTAATAACTAGGGACTGTTTAAGCTCCATGAGGGCTGTAAGGACAGATATCCCGGCAGATCATTATGAGGGCTGCAGACCTGCAGCAGTCGATTTGAAACTAGGAAATTATGTGAATAATTCTATTAAAGAGTTGGACATTTATAGGTAAAACCCTCTGTAAGTAGTCAGGATTGTTGTGTGGTTAAAGTGTGTTTTTATTGCAGGAAATATTATGATAATACTACTTGGTGTTTTTGCTTTTTGGATCACAGATGTAACGGCTCCAAAGGCTTAACATACTCGACCCCTTTATTTGTGTTTAGTTTATTATTGACCATGTTTTATAGCTAATGTGCACATATTTTTCTGTACAAGCCTTTAAATGGACTGTATATATTTTAAGTGAAAATGATCTGATGAATGTTATATTGTGCCCTAAGTGCTTCAAGAATTGCATCCGTCTAAGTACTTTTTTAATTATTTTTACACACATGACTTTTATTGTATATTTTTTGTATACTATTGTGTAAACTGAATAGAAGAATATAGTTTAAAATCCTGGAAGTTTGTTTTATATTAGAGGTGGCATTTTGTGGGTAAATTGATGAAGAAGACTATGTGTTTCTAGTCAATGTTTTGAATTGGACTTAATTCATCTTCAGGGCTCATATGATGGGTCTAGTTCCAAAGTGAGCAATCTCCATTAAAAAAAAAAAAAATTGTTAGATGTCGCTTTGGAGTCAATTTTCAGCCGTATATACAAACATAAAATTGTTTTGTGCCATATCCTACCTACTTTTAACTTCACGAGATCCTGCTAAGTGGAAGAAAAATATAGAAAAAACTATAAGGTAAAGTTAAACTGATTATAAACATCTTAGTAGATATAGTCCACACTTTCTTGCGATTTACCCAACATGTGGCCATAAAACTGGTGCATTGCAGTGCAGTTTACTTACAATGATGGAAATCAAAAAATTTCATGCAAGGTTTTACCATGTAAAAGAAAAAAATGTTCAAGATAATTTTATTTTAAAGTATTGTAAAACAGTGCCGATAAAAAGAAGAAGACCAAAAAATTTGAAACACAAAGAAAAGCTTTTTCAAACAAACTTTTTCGTTATGAGTCAACAAAAAAGATTAGTTCCTGTATGTAAAAAGGCATTTGGGAATAACAAGAAGAAGGATCGATACTGTAACCAAAAAATTTTTTAACTCGTCTATGCCGGCAAGAGAAAATCGAAGGGGTGATAGGAACTTAGCAATATATCAGTTTAAACGAGAATCAGTAATGAAATTTATAAATAAATTTAAAGCCAAGGAAGCTCATTACTGTAGAGGACAGACTGAGAGATTGTATCTTGATTTATCACTAAACATAATAAAAAATGTGGACCATGTATCAGAATGACAACAAGGATCAACCGGTAAAGCAAAGTTATTTTAGAAACATTTTTAACAGTCAATATAATTTGGGTTTTGGTAGTCCTCGTACTGACGTATGTTCTACATGTCTACAACTAACTGAAAAAATAAAAAGTTGTTCCGATGAAGCCACAAAAGTTAATTACCTCTAACACTGGTCATATGACTCGCCAGGTTAACGATTTTCCCTTACCAATCCCTACATCCTCCCTCACGAAGAACTCACTTATATACCTCAGCAAAAAAATTTACAACCATGTTCCTCTATGTATCAGACAAATTTTAGAAGTTAGAGATTCAAAAAGGAATTAAAATCACTTTTATTATGCAAGGCATATTATAGCCTTGACGATTTTTTTAATGATACCTTTTAACCTGTGCTCTGACATCATTTTAGTGTTTTAGTTTTGTTTCCTGTTAAATAATGTAATTGACTTCTTCTAAATTCTGTTTTATTGACAGCTTTACTTATTTTTTAATGAAATTTATCAAAAAGATGCTTTTTTTTCTCAATCTGTTTTGTTATGATTAATTTTGGTAATGTGTATAAATTTTATGGTAAAGTGTTTTAGAAGTTATGTTTGTTTGAAATTTAAAGTGAATTTGGAATTTTTTAGTTTTTAGGATGCTTGTACACAAGATTTTGTTGTCTTACGTAATATAGCACATTTTCTTTCTTTCTTTCTTTCTTATCTGGTCGAGAAAAGAGTACATAAATTAAAGGCTCAGGCTTACTTTAATTTTTTGCGAGAAGCGAAGGAAGGAGTTGACATTTTTTCACTTGATTGCCAAAAGAACCAAGCGCTGCCGCAATTACCTGACCAACAAGCATACTATTTAAGACAGCTTTATATCTACAATTTTACAGTAGTGAAAGGAACTTTTAAATCTAAATTAAATCCCTCAACTGTCACAAGTTTTTGTTGAATTGAAAATGAATATGGTAAAGGGTCCAATGAGATTGCTTCTTGCATTTTTCATCTGCTGAATGTATCTGATTTTGCAAACATTCACACCATTCAATTAATGTGTGATGGATGTGGAGGGCAGAATAAAAATACAACCCTAATTTTAATGCTCAGTTACTGGCTATCAAAGCAAAATCCAGTTACCAAGATTGAAGTAATCTTTCCAATTAGAAGTCATTCATTTATACCACCAGATTGAGTATTTGGACATATTGAAAGAGAAATTCGGAAAAAAGAAATTATATTGGAGCCAGAAGAATATCTTAACATTTTTTTACGCTGTGGAACATTTTTAAAGGTTGGTACAGATGTTGAAACAAGAGATGTAAAATGAAAAGGATAATGATCTCAAGTACAACAAAGGGAGAAGTTGTAGAAAATGCATATAGAAGCGATGTTGGGATGGGAAAACCTATTACGAAGAGAAATAAAAGTTTGATATCAATGGATCCCACCATAATTTCTAAGAAAAATACCGCAAATGAAAATAAAAAAAAAGATGTTAATAATTTATTGATATCACATTTTGGCGAAAATTGGAAAAAATTAATCAAAGCTAAATTTTTATAAACTTGTACTTGATGGTGAAACTGAAGAAGTGAATAGCGAAGACAGATTATGCGAAGCGATCGAAGACGAGTTCACCCTAACAGTTTAAAATTTAAGTATCTCAAATTTCACCTGTTCAAAAAAGAAGTTGTTATATTTTTTGAAAATTAATTTCATCGTATATGTAGAACTTCATTTTTCAGTTAGGTTTTACACTTTTTGAAATAAAAGTTATATTTTATAAACTCAGAATTCTATTTCATACCGTACAATCTCCATAAGATTTATTATCAAAAGGTACAATCTCCAGTACCAACTTTCAAAATGTACTTTATCCAAATATTTTTTGATAATATTTCTATAAATAAGTTTATTTGTTTAAATTAAAAAGTATACATAACTTTCCCACTATCAACTGTATACATCACAACATTCCAATAATTAAAAAATATCTTTAAGACAAAATGAGAGGTTTTTCTTTATTCCTGAAAAATTAATAAACATTGAGATTGAACACTTTGGTATTAGACCCCTCATATTTATATTCTTTAGTATATGTCCAATTTGTTCACACCTTATATCTTAATTGTAATACCTCCTCTATGTAACTGCCCTTTAACTGTGATATCTACACATTTATCCATGTGAGATGTACTATTTTCATTTAATAACTTCCAGCCCTGAAGATGAATTACATAAATTTGAAATGTTGGCTAGAAACAAAATAGAAACAAATATTTACCCACTTCTAATCCACAAGAATAACTAACACCTTGGGTTATGGAAATTAAAAGCCAAAATAATCGATAAATAACTATATTTTAAAGCTAGAAATTGATTAAAGGTTTAAAAGTACATAATATGGTTTAAAAACACTCCGAAAAATTGTACGTACTTTACACCGTCAATACATAAAAGAAATTTTACATCTTATTGACCTTAAATAAGTTAAACCTAAATTAGTGTACAAAGAAATCTGCCAGTGCAAAAAGAGGAAACCGTTTTTTAACAATATTGCTTATCGCTATTAAAGATTTGTTTCAACACGTATTTCGCTCCAATTAAGTTATCATCAGACTCTAAGACTACTCACTCATTTTTTCAGGTCTAAAATTAATCGAAACCCTTGTTATTAGATCTGTGACAACTTGGACAAAATGGAACATAGACTTAATTGTAGTACATAAAATGATTCACCGAAACATTGATATAATTCTTTTCATCACAAAATATAAAATTTCATTTTTAACAAACAACGTCATTCTTAAACAATTGGCACACACATTATTGGCAAAAGGTTGATCCGATGGCTTAAAAGTGCTCTAACCTAAAAAAAAGGGCGCAACTACTTTAAGTCTAAACCTCTCAGTGGAAAACACTATTTAACATATTACAGTATAAACTAAACTAATTTATTTATATATAAACAAATCTCATTATCATCATCATCATCAATCATGTTGAGCACTAATTTTATTTTGTTTACTGGACCTGTCTTTCAGTCGTAAAGGAATAATCATACTCCATCAGGATTTGTTGCATCGTTTTTATACGTATTTTGGGAATCTGCGACTATATAAAATCACTCAATTAGGTGCCTTTAAGCCCCCCTTAAACAGATATACTTACCATAGGGTCTTTGCTGTTTAAAAACTTGGGATTAACAATGAAAGGTACACCCTCCAATCCGGGATAACAACTATTCCCTAAGGTATGGGTGGAGTTTTGATGTTGAAAGTTGTTGTGCGCGGGAGGGCCTGGTGCTGGCGGTTTCGGTGCGGGCCTAATGGGGCCCGGGGAGGGGTTTATATTGTATCCCGGTCTGAGGATTTCATAGTCATCATCTTCACCTGACGGGGCATAAGTGAGTTAGTGTATATGGGTTATGAAGATGGATTATTGGTTACCTAAAGAAGGGTAAACTGGGCCCCCAGTATTGGGAGACAAGGGTTTGGGGGGCCTGTCTGGTATTCCCGACTCGGTGTTTCCCATTTTGTAACAGACTACAACTCCGTTGATTTCTCTTTAATAATAATAATACTTTATTTCAAAATTATGTTGCTACATAAAATGAAATAATGCAATCTATTAACCCTTTCAAAATAGGTACTTATGAACAGTGTAGAGTTCCATGTTTAGTAGGAGTTTAAATGTTGCTTTCTTCAACAATCTGATGTTTGGCAATGTTTTAATGCTTACTGCCTCTTTTTATACATATTAAGTATGTGTTTGGAATATGTATAGTCAGTTATATGTTCTTGTAAAATATGCATTTTATGATATTATATGATGATATATGATTATAGTTTTTATTAAAATATGACTGGAAGAGTAACAATATTTTGTTATTCCAGGCAGTTGATACAAACAAAATATGATTAAGTGCCCGATATCTGAGGGAAATAATGAAACAATATTTCTTTCTTCAACTGCCTGGAACAAAAACATTAATTTAATATTACTGGCAGTTGAGAAATAAAATAATTTAAAGTGCCTAAAATCTAAATGTAATGAAAACATAATTTCTTTGTTCAATTGCCTGGAAGAAAAACATTATTTTGTTATTCCAGGTGTCTATACTTAAGGGCCTACATTGTTCAGGATCATAATGCCCTGTCTTATGATATACCATTTTTGTGGTTTGACTATTTATATATTTTGACACAATTTGCAACATATAAATAGATTCCTTTAGTATTCCATCCATAAAGTCTACCTGTAAAACCTATTTTAACCCTTAGTCTCCCATGACCTTCAAATTGTTTATAACATTTACCAGCTGACGGTACTTTAAAGTCCCATGTTTATAAAAGCCCATAAAACCTCTTTACATGTAACCAGATGTATTTTCCAGTGACAATTCTGATAATCAAGCCGAAGAAATTATACAAATAAGGTGATGAATAGTGAACAAAAAGAAGTTACAGAACAGATAGAGAGTGAAATCGATCTAGAAAATATAAATGACAATGAAACTGAAGGTGATCAAGAGGAAAACGGCAAAAATGTCGAATCAACAATACAAAGAAAATGGGAAAGAAGATTAGCAACAGCCCTCTGATTTGTCAGAATATAATCAACCAGCAGGAATTAATGAAAACGAGTTTATTGAATGTGATACGGCTCTTGGCGTTTTTCTAAAATTATTAGGTCCAGCTGTAGAAAAAAATGTTTTTCAGTCAAACCTTTATGCTGTGCAAAAAGGGAAGTCATTAAATTTAACAGAAAATGAATTTTTGTGCTTTATTGGAATAAATTTCTTGATGGGCTACCATCAACTGCCCAGCCTATCATGTTACTGGAATACTATAGTAGAGATCTCCATGTTGCTTTGGTAAGTGAGGCAATGTCAAGAAATATTATCTTTCTTGCATGTTAATGACAACAGCCTTTTATCTAAGGAAAACAAAGATAAAGTGTATAAAGTCAGACCATTATTCAAAATTTTGAATAATCAATTTAAATTTCTTTATTATGTCGTGAGTTATCATTGGATGAATCTATTGTCCAATTTAAGGGGAGGAGCATGCTAAAGCAGTATAACCCCATGAAACCAGTCAAATGTGGATATAAGCTTTGGTGCCTGTCAGATCAATATGGATTTATTAAAAAATTTGACATATAACAGGGAAAAATGAGATAATAGAGACAAAATATAAAGACCACACTTTGGGTGAGAGGGTAGTTTTACATATGACCGAGGAGGAAAGAGGTAAAAAAAAGTTGGTTTACTTCGATAACTATTACACCACGATAAAGTGTGTCAAGATATATTTACGTGTGGTACAATTAGAAATAATAGGAAAGGATTACCTAAAAATATGAAGCCTGATAAGATGTTGGAACGAGGGGCAGCAGATATGATGGTATCTAACACTGATATCACATATTTTAAATGGAAGGATAATCGTGTTGTCCATGCGGCCTCAAATTTTCATGGCACAGAAAAAATCATCATACAGAGAAAAGATAAAACTGGAAAAAAATGTGACATAACTGCACCATGTGCAATAAAGGATTATAACAAATATATGGAAGGGGTTGATCATGCAGATCGATTGCGGTACTGTTATTCAATTGACAGACAATCAAAAAAATGGTGGCACTGGTTATTTTGGGTTATGTTTGAAATTACATTTGTTAACAGCTACAATGTATCCAAGCACTTTTTAGATTTAGGTTCTAGCAAAGATTTCCTCACATTTAGGAGAGATTTAACTATGGGGCTAATAAACATGTCTCCCTTTACAAAAAATCAGGAAAAGATTGTCTGATGAATAATTAAATCCTACAAAAAGAAGAAAGTACAACTACAGTGTACCAGACAGTGTAAGACTTGAAAACCTTGGTCGTCATTAGGTGCAGTTTCACACACGCCATGGAAGATGTGAACAATGCAGTTCAAGAGGTATTCAATCAAAACCCTATTCGATTTGTTCGGCATGTAAAGTTTTTTTGTGTTGCAACGAAAAAAAACAATGTTTTACTGAATATCATGAAATTACTTTATATAAAATTTATTTTATTTTGTACACTGGAGTTTTTTTATGGTGGTAAATATCCCAATGGTACTTCTATGTACCACTAAAGAAAAATTAATAAGAAAATACAATTTTGCAAAAACTCATTTTGATAAGTGATAGCACTATATTTATAAATCAGAATTACAAAAAACATTTAGTAAATCTAATAGATTTCTGGTCTTGGGATTTGAAGGTACCAGAATTTAGTGGTACTTACAAGTGCTGTAAGTAGACTGAGGGTTAAATACTTTTGTTGGGAAAATGCATCAAAATACCTGGTAAACAAAATACAAAGAGTGCAAAATAAGTCAATTATAAACTCTTTTGATTACTGGACTCCTAGTGAAACTTCATATAAAGAAACTAAAATACCAAATGCAGAACAAATCAAAGAAAACAAATAAATTATAAAAAGCGTGCAGTAAAATTTATTTACTACAAAAAAAATTAAAGACTGTCATAAATATTCGACGAAAAATAGAAACATGTTAAGAAAGAATAAAATGCAGAAGCTGTCCACTGAAGCATGCCATTATATGCATTTTAAAAGTTAATTTAATTGCAGCATAATATCACATAAATGTAAGGTAGATCAAGGCAACTCTATAAAGGCACTTTTGTAAAAATACTATGGAACAACTTTTCTTTTATTAATAGGACTTCATTTTGTATATTTTCTGTTTATTAAATAAGTAATAGATTTTACAAACATAACACAATTAAATCAAAAGTCAATGGCTTAGTCAGAATTATTTTAAAACAATACAATTGCAAAAATAATCTTTATATTGTATTATATAAATACCTGCCTGAATGAATCACTGTTTTATATTGTTTTTAATCTGATTTCCCTCACCAGACGTCATAATAATAATAATAATAAATCTACTTACCCTGCGAGTGTAAATCCGAGAGGAGCCTTTTTTAATTTATTACAGAGAATAATATCAGTGATAGCCAATTGGATTTCCTTCTTGTTGGCCAGCTGATAGCAAAGCTGTTTCTTTTTCCAAGCTCTTTGCTGACTATCGGCAGTTTTATTCAATAAACTAAAACCTTTTGGGGGTAGCTGTTTCTCATTTAGGAAAACTATCTTTTGGACCACAAAACTTGGTATACCTAAAGAAGAAAATTGCTTTTTGTTATTAAAAAAATACAAATTTAATTGCACACAGTAATTAATGATACACACATCTCCAGCCATGAATGAAGCCAAAAGGTCAATAAACAGGATATAATATATGAATGAGTCATAGAAATTCTAATTGGGGCCAAAACTAACCTTCGGTCTTTGACAAACACAAATATCTCCCGGTGCTTTTAAAGAAAGTCTTCTCCCCTAAATCTGCGTCTTGATCCTGATCGTACGTCCTGCTTATAGGGTAAAAACCTGTGGGGCACTTGTCTAGATCCTCTACAATCTACAATGTTCTTATGTAAGCTTAAACATCTACAGCACCACTTAGAGAAAATAACTTTTACCTGAATAGCAGTGATGGGTCTATCGTCGGGCAGTGTTCTTAATATTTTATTTTGAATAGTCGAGTTTAACATTATAAACGGGCAAAGAGGGATCTATAAATAGCAAAAGAAACAAACAAGAACTAAAAGTTTATAATGAATGTTTGGTCTTTATGTTTACCTGTCATTGCCTATGACACATTAGTCTGCAGAACGAACAAGAAGCGGTTAAATTATTAATTTCTAGACAGTACGGAAGCTAAGCATACAACGTTATTTTATGAAAAAATTGTTTATACCTGTAATGTAATGTAATCCTGGGCAATATCGGAACTGTATAAATAAATTAAGAAATATTGAAAAACCACTCAGAAAGATCAACACTGACGCATAACGTCATGTCATTTGACAGCTGATTATGACATATGTCAAGAAAGAAGTTAGGTTAGGGGTTTTAATTTAGTATATTAGGATAAATAGGAGACATTAGTCCAAGTGCCAGTAATGAATTATGCAGTTACCTTATTTTAATTTATTTAATATTGCGTTTTCGTTTAAATAATTAATCCGCTACGTTAGCAGCCAAAGAAGTCTACTCTGACGTTCGTTTGACAGCCGAATATGACAGCTGTCAAATCAAAAAAGTTAGGTTATAGTTACAAAAAAAAGGAAAAATTGGCGCTTTTAGATGTGATAAATAATTTTAAAAACTTTTATTTAATTTTCTAAAAAATTATGAGATTTTTAAAAATATTTATTCCGCTACGTTATCTATTCAACATGTGATAACGGCTTGAGTTAATGTCATAAATGTCAATATGACAGTTCCTGTCAAATGTCAACAATCCACAAATCATCACAACAAAAAAAAAATTGGAAATTTCTGAACACTTGTATTTCCCTGGTTTTTCACGGCTGTTTCATATCTAGTGAATTAAAACCTAACAACTAAAGATGGTCCTTGAAAGTACTATGATATGGTAAGTCTCTATATAAAAATATGGCATTTACACTCACGTTCAGACACTTTTGTGTAAATGTTGAGGGGCCCTTTGTTTCAATTAATTTTTGCAAAAATAACACCCATCAATACCATTAATTACCTTTTATTAGTGTCGACAATAGCGACTTTATGAGAAATGGTGATTTCCTACCAACTAGACTGCAAGCCCAGCAAGATGCGGTGAATTTAGTATGCCACTCAAAAACCAGATCTAATCCAGAGAATAATGTCGGTCTACTTACTCTAGCCAAGTAAGCACACAATACTTTACATATTGTTGGTTTAAACTGTTCAAATTCTTTAATTTTAAGTGTTGAAGTGCTGGCCACTCTTACCAGCGATGTGGGCAGAATTCTATCAAAACTCCATCAAGTCCAACCAAACGGGGAGATTAATTTGCAAACAGGAATAAAAATTGCTCATGTAAGCGATTTTAAAGGCTATAATCTCACTAAATGGCTTAAGTAAATGTGTTTTTAGTTGGCCCTCAAGCATCGCCAAGGCAAAAACCACAAGATGAGAATCGTGGCTTTTGTGGGCAGCCCTGTAGCAAATGAAGAGAAAGAGCTTGTAAAATTAGCCAAGAAGTTAAAAAAAGAAAAAGTCAATGTGGATATTATTAGTTTTGGGGAGGATGCCGATAATTCTGATGTTTTAACTACTTTCGTTAGCACTTTAAATGGAAAGGTGGTGACTATTATTTCTTTCTATTAAGAGGTGTTATAATTTTTCTCTTTTAGGATGGTGCCAGTAGCCACTTAGTAACAGTACCCCCTGGTCCCCATTTATCCGATGCACTAATTTCCTCTCCAATCATTCAAGGGGAAGATGGTACTGGAGGGGCCGGCCTGGGTGGTTCCGGATTTGAGTTTGGTGTTGATCCCAATGAGGATCCTGAGCTTGCTTTGGTAAGAAATCAAGAATTGTCAGTTAGGGTTTATTTCAAATATTAATTGCTTTATGGTGAATTGTTAAATAGGCTTTGAGGGTCTCTATGGAGGAGCAGCGTCAACGGCAAGAAGCCGATGCTAGGAAGGCTAGAGAGGCTTCTGGAACTGAGACAGCTCCAAAAACTGAGACTATTAAAGAAGGTAAGTTTTTACTTATTAATATTAATACCATATAAGGACTTTTTAAAAGCTTTGATCATTCAAATTTGCTTAAAAAATTACTCTCACTTTTACTGTGTAAAGCATTTATTGATTCCAAGAAAAAAAAATACAAAAAAAAAACTTTTACTAGAAATCATGCCTATATACAAATAAAAAAGTAATTATTGAATTTAAATATGTGTTAAGATAATAAGTAATAGTTATTAACAATACATTTTTTTAAACTTACATAATTATAGGTCTAGATAGATATATTATTATTACAAACCTATAAAGTTTGAATTACATATAGCAAACAACACAAAAATTCTTCCAATTAGAACCATCAGCTTATTTGGATTAAATCAGTGGGTATGCATCAAGGAACAGTGTATCAAATGCCTGGAATAAAATAATAAATAACCTAAAATCCCTTGAATAAATAAAATTTTAATCCAAAGGCTTATAAAATAGGGATAAATTCCTGGTAATAAATGAAAATGGTCTGAAAAGTTACAATCACTTACACCATAATATAAGAAATGCCCGAAATATATTTATTTCTAAGAAAAGACTGAAGAATTTCCCGGTCAAGAAAAGCTGCTACTCCCTCAATGAGTTTTTTTTACTCAAATTTCCAGCAACAAATGTTTGTATTGGTGGAACTTTCTGTGTGTATGTGTGTACTGTACTGTAGTAATTGTAATCCCACTTAATAATCCAGAGCCAAGCGAAGAAGCCCTTCTGGAAAGGGCCTTAGCAATGTCCATGGAAGAAGGTAGCACAAAACCACCAGCAACTACTACTACTACCACCACTACTGCCCCGGCACCCAAAATGTCGGTAGATTTCGCTAATATGACCGAAGACGAACAGATCGCTTTCGCTATGCAAATGTCCATGCAAGATGCCCGTAAGTCAATCTATATTTGGTGTGTATTTTTTTTTTTTTTTTTAATAAAAATGTTTAGAAGAAGCTCCGACCAAAGAAGAACCGATGGAAGTAGAACACGACGACGACGAGGATTATTCCGCGGTAATGAACGATCCGACATTCTTGCAAAGCGTGCTGGAGAGTTTACCGGGGGTGGATCCCCAATCAGAAGCGGTACGTCAAGCCGTCGGCAGCTTGAAAGACAAGAAGAAGGACGATAAGACAGAGGACAAGCAGAAGAAGTAGGCTTTCGTTAGTTTGAATTAATTTTAACATTTGTAGCCGCCCTTCGGGAATATCTAATTATTATGATGCATTTTCTTAAACTTCATTAAAAATATATAAAGATTGTGTTGTTTTTTTTTAACCTCATTAAGAATTATCTGCAAAACCTCTTCACTAGAACCACATTAATAACAATAATAATAATAATAATAATGACTTTTATTTTCCCATATAATACAAAGATATAAACTTATTGCTAAGGTCTATTACGGCGCAGTCTAGCTTATAGCTACTCTACTGAACCCTATACCTTAAGCTAAAACTAACTACATAACAATTTACATAGGTACTATAATTTATATAAAAAAAATCAAATTATATGTAAATTCGTGAGTTTAGTATTTCATATCAATAAGTACTACACCCTAAACATTATTGCAATCAGATTAGCCACTATAAAACATCATAATATACTACATCAAATATTTAATGTAAGACCTAATTTTTCTTTTAAAAGACACTTCCGGCAAATGTTTCAAATTATTTGGAATCCTGTTGTAAAGCTTCGCTATATTATAAATAAAAGATCTCTCAAAGATAGACGTGGTATGGTTATAGAGCCTTTGTCGCGAAGATCTTAGTTATGTATTTCAGTGCGAAACTTAATTTTTTTGTATAAATATTCTGGACATTTCCTTGCTATTATTTTATAAACTAAAACTATTGAGTGATAAATACGCCTCTCATCCATTCTAAGCCAGTTCAACTCTCTTAATTTAGGCGATACTCCCTGTTCCCTGCCCCGCAGACCCCCAATTAACCTTACGCAATGATTCTGTATTAGTTGGATACGGTATTTATCTCTTTCTAGCAAACATGGTCCATATACTACATCTGCATCAAATTAAATTGGGAAAGCACTAAAGAGTCACAGAGCATCCTTTTCATTGAAGTTGTTAATAAGTGTCTTTGCTTAAATATAAGTTTTAAATTGATAAAGGTTTTCTTTATACACATATTAATGTGTTGAGTGAACCTTAAACTGCTATCTAAAATTAGGCCCAAATTCTTAGCAAAATCGGTGACAATAAGACTTTCGTCATTTAACGTTAATTTAATATTAGGTAATTGTGAATTTTGTGCCCTGTTTCTACCAAAAAGTAAGACTTGAGATTTAGAAGGATTGAGCTCTAAACAATGTTTCTGTGAAATTGAAAGAAGCGTACTTAAATCTTCATTTAATTGATTTATGGTTTGTAGCAATTGGTGTAACTTACAGGATTTATACATTTGTGTATCATCTGCGTAAAAATGAAGAAGTGCAAATCTAATGTATTTGGTCATCTGTGAAGTATACAATGTAAACAGAAGAGGTCCCAAAATGGATCCCTGTGGAACACCAAACAAAAGCTGTTTTCCATTGGACAATTTACCATTCAATTTTACCCTTTGACTTCTACCTTGTAAATAACTAGCAATTAAGGTGCATGAATGTATATTAAAACCCAGATATTTTAAAATTGCCAAAAGAAGAGTGTGATTTATCCTGTCAAACGCTTTTGAATAGTCTAGAAGAATAAAGACAGTTAGTTCGTCATTTTCGATAGCTTGAATAATATCATCTGTGACCTTCAAAAGCGCCGTCGAGCAACTGTATCCTGGTCGAAATCCAAACTGTACGTCTGGTAGTAAATTATATTTTTGTACATATTCCCTTATCTGGATATTAAGAATTCTTTCTAACACCTTAGAAAGAGTAGGAAGTATACTAACCGGGCATAAGTCCTTCAATTCTACAGGATTATTTACTTTAGGAAGAGGTGTTACCAAAGAGCATTTCCATTTATCAGGAAAAGATGATTTTTCTATACTATAGTTTACTAAATGTGTTATTACAGGGAGAATTATAGGACAGCAAAGTAGCAACATATCAATACCAATATCATCATCTCCAATGGCTTTTGATTTAATTTGAAAAAGAGCATCTTTAACTTCTTGATCCCTAGCTAATCTGAAATGAAAAACATTGGCCTTTGATAATGTATTATTAAGGTAAAAATTTAATATTCATTATTGAAATCCCTACAAGGAACTCCTGAAATCATTAATTTCCTATGGTACGTCATTAGCACCTCTTGTAGATATGGAATATTTCCAGAAAAATTACCATATTCAAATTCAAATAGTTTATTGTCCAACAGGAAAATTCCCAATTACAAGACAATCGAAATAATTAAAATTAAAACAGTACAAGTTATAAGCACCTTAAATAAGTAGTACAAAAAAAATAATATAAGATCTAATATAGAGTGATAACAAAATTTAAAACAATAGCATAATTGTAAGAATATAAGACACACTAACCAAGTGATAACAATCACAGAAAAATAATCAGGTATCATTCAAATTAAGAGAGGAACACATCCTTTTTTTAAAAACATATTCAGTGCTGCTAAAGATGTCGACATCTATAGAATTCATCTGATTATACCATGTACAAGCACGGCACAGTGGAGCTTTGCTGGACCGATTTGTTAAGTTAAGAGAGAGAACAAATAGAGGTAGCCTCTCTAAGAGCTCAGAACAATCAATTTTATTATTGCAAAGTTTATATAAAAATATCTGACTAGAGAGAATAGTACTTCGCTTTAGTGACAAATAGTTGAATCTATTCAGCAGGTACTCCTGCTCCACACCTCTTACTGGATATACTCCATCCAACTTAACAGAAAGTAACTTTAAGAATCTGCGCTGTACATACTCCAGTCTGTTAACATGAACATCATAGATGGGGAACCACAACATAGAGCCATACATTAATTTAGACTTTACTAATGAATTGTACAATACAGTCAAGCTGGATATATTCTTAAATTGAGAAGTGGACCTTACTATAAACCCGGGGGATTTTAAGGCTGAACCAGTGACCTGTGCTACATGCTGGTTGAAGGTACTACAATGCCCAAATCCTTCACTGAAGAACAGTCTAGCAACTGAGAACCACTCAATGTATATGGGTATAAAATCTCTTCATGAAGAATGGAAATTGTCATTTTTTTACATTTGTCACAGTTTAGTTGGGTAGCTTATTACTTTCAGACCATTCAAAGACCCTATTCATGTCCTCTTGCAGCTTCAGCCAGTCCTCCATAGTAGGAATGATACGAAACAACTTCAGATCATCAGCGAATAAAAGACAGAAACTCTCCATACAATCAACTAAATCATTAATAAATAGATCGAACAGCATTGGGGCGAGGTTACTGCCTTGGGGCGCACCACTCGAAGCCACGTAATACTCAGATTCAAAACCATTAAATTCAACATACTGAAGCCTGCCAGTCAGATATGAGATGAAGAACCACCAGACAAGGATGAAATCCAGCCGAAGCCAGCAAACCGTGATCCAGCCGATCAAAAGCCTTCGAGAAGTCTGTGTACAGCACATCCAGCTGGCTTTTCTGATTTATAGCTAGATATGCTGTTTCTAAGAAACAAGCCATATTAGTGACAGTAGATCTGTTCTGAAAGAAACCATGCTGCTTTTCTGTAATTATGTGCTTAATTTAAGGAGACAATTTATCGTGCACACATATCTCAAAGGCCTTCGAAAAATTAGGGAGAATTGACACCGGTCTGTAGTTCTCTATTCTGCCATGGTCGCCACTCTTAAATACTGGACATATTTTAGCCTTTTTCCACTCTTCCGGAAATGTATTGAGTCTTGAGTGATAAGTTGAAGATTTGTAAGAGTGGTACAGCCAGGGCCGATGCACAGTCACGCAAAAGAAATGAAGGTATTTGGTCAGGACCCGCAGTTTTTTTGTTTTTTAACTTCTGTAAAGCTTTTCTTACATCTACCTCAACAAAAGATTGGACCAAAATGTTGTCTGAACCATATGTATCAGATTCTTTGGGCTGAGCAATAGAGGAGTCAACATAAACACTCCTGAAAAAATCAGAAAAAGCATTTACAATACTTTTAGGACCCACAACAGTGGTATCTTTATAGCTCATAGAACCTGGAATGCGAGGGTTGTTTCGTTTAAGGACTCAGTCCTGGATATATACTCGTGATAAGCAAGATCCATTTCTGTTTTTACTACCCTCCTAGCAGCTCTAAAATCCTCATAAGCAGCAGAGCACCGTGTATGAAGCCATCTCCTATGTAGCCTAGACTTTAATTTTAATAATTTCCTAATTTCATGAGTGTACCACACAGGATATGAGTATTTACTATTAGAGGGTCGAAAACGAGGAACAGCTAGACAAAAAATTTCATGGATTTTATCATAAAAGGTTTTAACTGCCTCATTAGCATCTGACTGGGTGTGTATAAAAGTCCAATCCACACCAGAGATAAGCAGGTAAAGATAGGGAAAATTAGCCCTCCGAAAATTATACTTAGGACTCTCATCTCAACCTCCCTCTAACACTGGTCATATGACTCGCCAGGTTAACGATTTTCCCTTACCAATCCCTACATCCTCCCTCACCAAGAACTCACTTATATACCTTAGCAATAAAATTTACAACCATGTTCCTCTATGTATCAGACAAATTTTAGAAGTTAAGAGATTCAAAAAGGAATTAAAATCACTTTTATTATCCAGGGCATATTATAGCCTTGACGATTTTTTTAATGATACCTTTTAACCTGTGCTCTGACATCATTTTAGTGTTTTAGTTTTGTTTCCTGTTAAATAATTTAATTTACTTCTTCTAAATTCTGTTTTATTGACAGCTTTACTTATTTTTTAATGAAATTTATCAAAAAGATGCTTTTTTTTTTCTCAATCTGTTTTGTTATGATTAATTTTGGTAATGTGTGTAAATTTTATGGTAAAGTGTTTTAGATGTTATGTTTGTTTGAAATTTGAAATTTAAAGTGAATTTGGAATTTTTTAGTTTTTAGGATGCTTGTACACAAGATTTTGTTGTCTTACGTAATATAGCACATTTTCTTTCTTTCTTTCTCTTTCATTGTTGGAGGGGAAATCTGTAACACTCTCGAATTTGACAAGATTCAACGAGATATTAATAGCAGGGTGATATGCATCCTCAGTGACAAGGGGTTGGTCGTCCCTATCCACAGAACACTGGAAGTTGGAGAGAACCAGATCAAGCAAATTATTGTTGCAGTTGAGGGCATTGTTAAATTGAGAGAGATTCAAAAACGCCATAAAATCCCTTAGGCCAGCAAGTTTAGTGTTACAATCATAAACATTATGCTGTATAAAGCTCATATTAAAATCCCCCAACAACAAAATATTTTGGTTCTGAATTGCCCTAAAAGAGGAAAGATAATCAAAGAGAGACAAGTAATTTTCTAAAGGCGAGTTTGGTGGTATATATATATAACAAAAATATAAACACTTGTCTTGTTTACAGACACCCTGCAACCCACAATATCCATAGATGGTAGTATGACCTCCAAGTCCTTCAAATCAACCCTGACAGATACACTAAATAGTTATTTTCAAAAAGTTCCCGATCCCGTACACCATCCTGAATCCAAGTCTCAGATACACATATAAGTTGATAATCGCCACCGGATCAAAAAAATACATATCAAGAAAACCCTCGGATGCCAATTTTCGTTCAAATATCTGCAGAAATACCAACATTATTAAGAAAAAAACAAAAATAAAAATTTAACACCTGTATCTTAGAAATTAAGCATTGGCGGACATAGGTTTATAGACACTTTTTTTTATTATTTTTAAGCAAGGAAACTCCCCCTAAATTTTTGTCGCAATATTAATGAAACACTCCGTATCGAGACTATTTTTATATACCGAGTGTATTTGGAATAAAAGAAAAGACAGCCGCAGTTTGAAGGTGGTAGACAATGGTACAGTGAAAACATCTTGTCGAACTTGCATTGTCTCATTTATTTAATGTAACACGACGTTTTTTTTTTTACGGAAGAAAATATTAATTTTTTGTTTTTTTCCAGGAATTTCAGTCCATTTCTATTATTTTATTGGCTGAAATACTAAAGTTTAATACCTCAACTACCTGGACAAAATTAATTAATTTTACTTCTCTTCTATGCTTTTCAGTTCATTTCTGTGTTTTGATTCTTGGAATATATAAACACTTATTTCAACCACTTGGAAGTAATTAATTAATTTTTGTTTTCTCCCAGGAATTTGGGCCTACTGCTATTTTTTAATTAATGGAAAAAATTTTAATGTACATCAACAATTATAATGTAAATTATAATTAAATTTAAAATATAATTAATTTTGGTTTGGAGTTCATTTATGTGTGTTTTAATGCCTGAAAAATGTAACACTTACCTCAAGGACTTAAAAGTAATTAATTATTTTTTTCAGAATTTCATGGTAGTAATTAATTAATTTTTGTTTTCTTCAAAGAATTTCGATTCATTTCTATTACTTAATTAGGAGAAAAAATCAAAATTTACCAAAACACCAAGATCCTTCATTTCATCGGTAACCTTTAAGTTAGTATGGTTGATGGAATAATTGTAAGAAATAGGACTTTTTACTCTTGAAAATGATATATTAAATATAATAAAAGAATTAGACAATGTATCCTAGTGGATGGTGAACATTTTGAACAATTATTATAATCAACAGCCTTTTCTAATTTTATCGTTGTTAATTAAATTTTAGATTAAGTGTTCATACGCAACCTAATAAAAAAATGCGTTTATTTCGGAAACGGTCTACTTTTTGGAGATCAAAGAAGTATACCTTTTTTGGACTAGAATTAAATGCTGTTTTATTATTTTCACTCGCAAATGTACGTACAGGGAGGTCAAAAAAGTTATGACCTTTTTAATCACTCAATGTTGTTGTATGTGGCGCTATCTAGTGGCAATGGCAAAATAGATATCATATTCGTGTTCCTCATATTCCCAAGCAATAAGAGTCCGCCAAATTTTAGGTTAATCTGTCCAGTGGATTCCAAAATATTTCAATAAATGTTTGGTAAAAAATTAGTTTTAACACCCTGTAGAACGAAAACCAACAACATTTTGCTAAGCGATATTGAGCTCAAACGCTTTTTTGTCAGGTATCCTACATTAATCTATGTCCAATTAATTACGGGACACCCTGTATAAAAAAAAAGAAGTTATTGTGGGTCACTCTTTAGAGATTTGGGTATTATAACCGTATATGACTTATATATATTTTTTAAAAAAAACATCTTTTTCAATTAAAAACTGAGCATAATTGTTGAGCATTAAACTGTAAGTATCCACTTCATAAACTTTCACTAAGTAACAGAAAAACCTTCATATTAAGCATGTATATAACTATTTAACTCCCTACCAGAACACATAAAAAGAATTCAATCAGTTGGAAGGTTTAAGGCTGCAATTAAGGATAATAATATGTTATATAGTAAATCTAATACTTTAATTTTATAGTAAAACTTTACTTTTTTTTTATAGTAAATCTAATACTTTAATTTATTAATTTTAGGGGTTATTCATCCTCTCGTAGGCGGACCTTAGGAATAAAGGCGATTATTTTATATATAAACACCTCTTTGGCAAATGAAATTAACGCGATTAATAACTCAAAATGCCTGTGTTCTTGCTATTATCAGAGTTTTGAAAAGTTCTTATATATATATCCAGAGAAATGATAGGCAGTCACTTCAAACGCACTTCTATTTTATAGTGAATATTGTAGACTGTACTTAGGTTTAGTTTTGTTTTATATCCTCCTTTTATTGTTTTTTGATTATTTCTTTTAATTCTTGTTTACTTTACTTGTAATTATTATGAAATGTTTGTAAAGATTTTCTGATAAATAAATTAACAATAGTTCGAGTTGGCATGCTTATACTAAATGAAATAACTACATACTATTTTTTATAGGGCCTACGTATGTATTTTCATTAAGACACAAAATTTTAGCACATTTTCACACTCTTTTAAGGGATGATTTCACCCTTATAAGGTTTAAAGGTTTATAACTAATCATAAAAATTCTGTAAGCACATATTCTACTTTATATAGGAAGTATAAAATATTAACACGCATCTTGAATTTTTACCACAGTTTTAAAACTTATTTTTTTAAAACTCACTTTCCTCAGAACTAAGTATTTTGAGATACGCCTAACTGACTTGATGGGGTCGAATTTATTTTTCAAGATTTTCAACGTGAACTGTCTCAGATTTTCTTCACTCGTTTGACTTTTTCTACGTATCGAGTTGGAACTGAATTGGAAATTAAAGAAAAGACAGCCGCAGTGGCACTACACAAAATAATTTATTATCACATCAAATAAAAAAAGAACCCTAAACTGCCTAACCTAATCTTTCAATATTTTAAAAAAATACTCCAGTTCCAGCACAGTATCCTCGGGCAAATCCGTGCAATGGACGGCATTTTTATACTTATCGCACCCGAACCGTGCCCTTAACGTCGCCGGTCTAATTTGTCTGGCAATATCGGAATCGGCGGGACCGCAAAACATCCTGAACTCCCCGTGCACGTCCATTTCCTTATTTTTTCCGGCGATTTCCAACGTCACACAAGGCCCGTCCACGAAACTCTGCAGCAACGCGTGGTAATCCTCCACGATCCCCTTGTAAACCTCCAAGAACTCATCGGCGTTCGCGTTACTCAAATAAAACATTTGCAAAGCGTTAATGCGATAATGGGAGTCGTTAATCGCGGAAATTATATGGCCGAGTTTCCCTTCTAGGATCGCATGCGGTTTCACCACCGCACAAGTGGTGTTTTTCAATAAAACACTCGTTTCCGGCACTTTTTTCGTTTTATCCTTGGGAAAGAAGAATTCCGCTTCCCTAATAGCGCTCGTGACGTCACGGGAAGCATGGAATCCGTTCATGACCCTACTGTCGCTCCCGTAAATCGCCCTAAGGGAGTTCGGAGCGTCCTTTCGGGCTTCCAGGGGATCATCCGGTCCAAGGACTTCCAGCCAACGTGCTACCGCGTTATCTCCCACTAGTTCTACCGCTACCACCGATCCCGAGATGAGGTGCTCAAGGATAAACGGTAGGAAACTGTCTCCTTTGTACGGTTCAAATAGGTCCAACACCTGCAAGGGGGATTAGAGGGACTTAATAGAATAAACTAACATGAAAAGTTACTTCTTTTCTGGTCAAATTCGCCATTTTCATGTTGCATATCTGGAATCCTCTCCGCTGGATCTCCGTGATGACTTCTCCCAGTTTGGGCAACAGTTCGGGCTTAATTAGGGCGAAGGTGTGCTGCTTGGTATGCCCGATTATGTTTTCGGTTCTACAGTCTGCGTAGTCCGTTATTCTTACTTGACGTCCGTAGATACGTAACGTGTTACCTAGAGAGAAATACTGAAAGTTACAATGGGTCTATTAATACTGTAACAAAAGCGCATATTCAGGTAAAATCAAATTTGGCGCCACAGTGTTTTTACAATTATTTAACGTCACTTGTCATAACTGTCACAAATTTGACAGCATTGACAAATAGCTATAGCTATTCTAGGTTGGTTGAATATATACAAACTAACCTCAAATGTTTGGGAATAATTAATTATTCATTTCTTCCAGGAATTTGTGTCCATTTCCATTATTTAATTGATTGAAAAAATTAAAACTTATTACCTCCACTATCTAGAGTAAATTAGTTCATTTTTTTTTTTAGTCATTTTAGTTTTTTTATTGTATTTAAGTTTCAGGTTGAAAAAATTTGAACTAACCGTAACTACCTAAACGACATTAATTAATTTTGGTTTCTTTCAGGCATTTCAGTTCATTTAATATGCTTTGATGCCTGGCACATGTACTTGAAAGTAATTAATTAATGTTTTCAGAACTTCATGGAAGTAATTAATTAATTTTTATTTTCTTCCAGGAATTTGCGTCCATTTCTATTTTTTAATTTCTGGGAATAATTAATTATTTTTTTTAGAACTGCCTAGAAGAAATTATTTAATTTTCCTGTCTTCCAGGCATTTGACTTCATTTCTGTGTTTTAATGCCTGGAACATGTAAACAGTTATCTTAGTAATTAATAAATTATTTCAAAATTAATGGAAAAATTAATTAATTTTGAAATATAATATTTAAATATTTTGAAAAATTAATTAAATTTGTGTTCATTTAATGTGGTTTGATGGCTGGAAAATGTAAACACTTATTGCAAGAACTTGGAAATATGTAATTAACTAATTTTTTCAGAGTGTCATGGAAGTAATTAATTAATGTAATTTGTGGAAAAAATTAAAACTGGGAATAATTAATTAATTTTGTTTAGGATTGCCTGAAAGAAATTAATTATTGTTTTCTTCCAGGAATTCGGGTCTATTTATATTTTTTAATTTGTGGAGAAAATTCAAACTTAATGCCTTAACTGCTTGGACTAAATTAATTAATTTTCCTTTATTCCAGGCATTTGAGTTCATTTCTGTTTTACTTGGAATATATAAACACTTATCTCAAGCACTTGACACATCAATAAAAAAAAATCGGTTAGTTTAAAAACGTGACCATAGCTAAAACGCAAGCAAATGACCAATTCAAATTTCCCGCCGAATGTTTTAGTTACCCGCCCAACCACTAGCGGCGCGCTAAACATTTTTCCGAGCTTAACATTTAGGAAACCTCTCTATTAGTAGTTGCTTTGTGATCTCATCTTGTCAATTCACATCAATCATGCCAACCTAACACCTTATAGCTAGAGCCGCGAAATTCAAATTTTAAAATTTAATACTACATTCCAGGAATTTTGAGTCCATTTCTATTTTTTGATTAATGGAAAAAACTAATATTTACCTTAAATTCCTCGGAAAAATTCCTAAAAGTAATTAATTAATTTTTGTGTTCTTATGTGAGTTAATTTTTATCATTTAATTGGTTGGAAAAAAATTGAATTAACCTCAACTACCTGGACTAAATTAACTAATATTTCTTCTTTTCCAGGCATTTGAGTTTATTTCTGTGTTTTGATGCTTGGTATATAGAAAAACCGGTTTCAAGCACTTGGAAGTAATTAATTAATTTTTGTTGTCTTCCAGGAATGTAGGTCCATTGCTATTTTTTAATTAGTGGTATAAATTAAAATGTACCTTAACTACTTGCACTAAATTAATTGGTTTTTCTTTTATTCCAGGCATTTGAGTTCATTGTTGTGTTTTCCTTGCAATATATAAACACTTATCTCAGCCACTTGGAAGTAATTAATTAATTTTTGTTTTCTCCCAGGAATTTGGGTCTACTGCTATTTTTTAATTAATGGAAAAAATTATAATGTACATCAACAATTATAATGTAAATTAATTAATTTTGGTTTGGAGTTCATTTATGTGTGTTTTAATGCCTGAAAAATGTAAACACTTACCTCAAGGACTTAAAAATAATTAATTATTTTTTTCAGAATTTCATGGTAATAATTAATTTTTGTTTTCTTTAAAGAATTTGGATCTATTTCTATTACTTAATTAGGACAAAAAATCCAAATTTATCGCAAATTCCTGGGAAAAAATTAATCAATTTTTTTATAACTGCCTGGAAGAATTTGGTTAATTTCTGTTTTTTTTCCAGGCATTTGAGTCCATACCTATTATTTGATTAAATGAAAAAATTTGTACTAACCTCAACTACCTGGACTAAATTCATTAATTTTGATTTCATTTCATGCCTAAAACATGTAAACACTTATCTCAAGTGCTTGAAAGTAATTAATGAATTTTTGTTTTCTTCCAGGAATTTGGGTTCATTTCGATTATTTGATTGGTTGAAAACATTAAAACTTAGTTAGGTACTTTAACTACCTAGACTAAATTAATTAATTTTGCTTCTTTCCAGGTATTTGATGCTTCACATATTATATAAACACTTATCTCAAACACACAAATTTTTTGAGAACTTCATGGAAGTAATTCATTAATTTTTGTTTTCTTCCTGTAGAATAACCTTTTTATTCAGTTAAACAATTATTACTCATAACTTATAAATCCATAATTTCGTTTACATAAATTACTAAGTCTCGCCATAAAACTCCTTGTTTATGTCAACACAGACACATCAATAAAAATAAATCGGTTAGTCTAAAAACGTGACCATAGCTCAAAACGCAAGCAAATGACCAATTTAAATTTCCCGCCGATTGTTTTAGTTACCGGCCCAACCACTAGCGGCGCGCTAAATATTTTTCCAAGCTTAACATTTAGGAAACCTCTCTATTAATAGTTGCTTTGTGACCTCATCTTGTCAATTCACATCACTCATGCCAACCTAACACCTATAGCTGGAGGCGCGAAATTCAAATTTTAAAATTTAAAACTACATTCCAGGAATTTGGGTCCATTTCTGCTTTTTGATTAATGGAAAAAACTAATATTTACCTTCAATTCCTCAGAAAAATTCCTAAAAGTAATTAATTAATTTTTGTCTTCTTTCAGGCAGTTGAGTTAATTTTTATCATTTGATCGGTTAGAAAAAAATTGAATTAACCTCAACTACCTGGACTAAATTAACTAATATTTCTTCTTTTCCAGGCATTTGAGTTTATTTCTGTGTTTTGATGCTTGGTATATAGAAAAACCGGTTTCAAGCTTTTGGAAGTATGTAATTAATTAATTTTTGTTTTCTTTCAGGAATTTCAGTCCTTTTCTACTTTTTAATTAGTGGAAAAAATTAGAAACTTATGTGAAATGCCTGGCAATAATTAATTAATTTTGTTTAAGATTGCCTGAAAGAAATTAATTATTGTTTTCTTCCAGGAATTCGGGTCTATTTATATTTTTTAATTTGTGGAGAAAATTCAAACTTAATGCCTTAACTACTTGGACTAAATTAATTAATTTTCCTTTATTCCAGGCATTTGAGTTCATTTCTGTGTTTTACTTGGAATATATAAACACTTATCTCAAGCACTTGGAAGTAATTAATTAATTTTTGTTTTCTGCCTGTAGGATGGCCTTATTATTCGGTTAAACAAATACACAAATTATAACTCATAACTTATAAATCCATAATTTCGTATACATAAATTAAAACGACGACTCGCCATTAAATTCTTTGTTTATGTCAAGAGACACATCAATAAAAATAAATCGGTTAATTTAAAAACGTGACCATAGCTAAAAGGTAAGCAAATGACCAATTCAAATTTCCCGCCGAATGTTTTAGTTACCCGCCCAACCACTAGCGGCGCGCTAAACATTTTTCCGAGCTTAACATTTAGGAAACCTCTCTATTAATAGTTGCTTTGTGATCTCATCTTGTCAATTACAAGTAATAACTGTCAACGCATAATATGACCTTACAGCTAGAGGCGCGAAATTCAAATTTTAAAATTTAATACTACATTCCAGGAATTTGGGTCCATTTCTATTTTTTGATTAATGGAAAAAACTAATATTTACCTTAAATTCCTCGGAAAATTTCCTAAAAGTAATTAATTAATTTTTGTGTTCTTCCAGGCAGTTGAGTTAATTTTTATCATATGATCGGTTGGAAAAAAATTGAATTAACCTCAACTACCTGGACTAAATCAATTAATATTTCTTCTTTTCTAGGCTTTTGAGTTCATTTCTGTGTTTTGATGCTTGGCATACAGAAAAACCTCAAGCACTTGGAAGTAATTAATTAATTTTTGTTTTCTTCCAGGAATTTAGGTCCATTGCTATTTTTTAACTAGTGGTATAAATTAAAATATACCTCAACTACCTGCACTAAATTAATTGGTTTTTCTTTTATTCCAGGCATTTGAGTTCATCACTGTGTTTTCCTTGCAATATATAAACACTTATCTCAAGCACTTGGAAGTATGTAATTAATTAATTTTCTGACAACCTCATGGAAGTAATTAATTAATTTTTGTTTTCTTCCAGGAATTTAAGTCCATTTCTACTTTTTAATTAGTGGAAGAAATTAAAACTTACCTGAAATGCCTGGGAATAATTAATTAACTGTTTTTAGAATTGCCTGTAAGAAATTAATTAATTTTTAATTCTTTCTAGGAGTTTCAGTTGATTTCCATTATTTAAACAAACGAGTACGTTAAAAGAATGTTCCTGGTACATTGGGGTTACTTTAAATGATGATCCCTTACCAACAAACACGTCCTTAAGTTCCAAATTGTCCATTTTCGTACGTTTCAAGTAAGTCCTATTCAGATCCCGGTCGTATAATTCCAAAGTGTTATCGCTCGGGTGGAAATTCAGCACGAACCGTTTCTTATAGGAGGAATCGTAGTCGTACCATTCCGCTAGGAAGGACAGTTTGTCGTTATAGTCAAACTCCATAATATTCGCCTGGAAGATGTGTTTAAAATTTAAATAAATTGATGTTTGTATAAACAGTATAACGTAGTTTTGACAACAATTTTTAGGTTATGTCGGTGACATTTTACAGGAAACTGTAGTGTGCCTACTGGTAAATAGTTTGACATAGAGATGGCGTCATGAAAGTCGCTTTCATCGACCCTAGTCCTAACTTTTGACAGATACATAATGCGACGTTGCCAACATATCTAGTGTTTCCAATTACATAAATGAATGCCCCCTTGCAAGAGTTAAATTTCCGTAAATAACAAATTGCGTTTGCCAGCATAATATAGGGTGACAAATAATTATCGAAAATCAAAAAATGGTCCCGCAAAAGGGACTGAATAATAATAACAGCCGACACCGCTTTTATTTGATCAGTTCACATTTAACAAGTAGCTGCCTCTTGTTTTCCTATAATTTGTAATTCATTTTCCATTAAATGATGGCGCGCCAGGTGGCATCGTCACGGTTCCGCGATGATAATTTGCCTTACTATACAGTCGGTCGGTAGGGAAATAAAAGGGGATCCGCCGCTTCGCTTTTGTTTACATACAAAATAGGAAATCTGTATAGTTTCTTGTCATCATAATAATAAAATCGGGTGATAAAAGTTATGATGTTGTCGAGTGGGGAATTTTTTTTTTCATTACTTCTTTTTTAAGTTTATTTGGTAATCGAGATATGGTTTAATTTGTGTCATCCCAAAGGATATTGACATCAGATTAATTAATTAATTAAAAACAAAATGGTGAAGAAATGTTAATAAAACAGCGCGATTTTGGATTTGAATATTCGTGTGATTTATATCGCAATCGCCATGGCGACGCAACTGTCAATAACATTACGCGGGAAATAATGTTATGCTTTCAGGACTTTTTTTGGACCCAAAAAGAGAGACAACAATATTGTTTATGTCAAGCTCGAGGGTCTATAGCTTTGGGAATACCATGATAACCTTTCTATAGACATTCATGTTTATTTTATGATTATTTATTACAAAAACTTAAACCCATCTTCGCATTATGAAAACAAAGATGGCCGCCATGGCGAACGTCCGATGAGCGTTTATTTTGACAGGCCGTTGCCATGGCATTCTTTGATTTTCTTCTATTATTATATTAAAGGATTATAATTGTATTAGGTATCACATGATTTACTGATTAATTAGGGAGTTTCATTTAAAATATACCTTATATAAAAGACGGCAAAATTATAACTGGAAAACGTTTTCTCGCAGCCATGACAGTTCTCGAGAAAATCGCCTTAAAAATTTCCCTCCTGCATTTTTATTTTCACCCCTAACCGAAACGCCACTGTTTTATTAATAATAAATATCTAGTAACCTTATGTATATAAAATTTTACAGTCTATATAGCCTTAAGCATACATGGATAATATACTTTTTTGAGACCAAATGACTCGATTATATACGGCTTTATAGCGAAATTCTAAACGCATCTTTAAATTATAAAAACAAAGATGGCCGCCATGGCGATTTGATTTTGACAGGATTTTAAACCGTGGCAACCCCGGATTTCTATATATCATATTAAAGTTAATAAATAAAAAGTCGTCTATTAGGTATATTATTTTTCTTTTATCAATGTAAACCTTCTTGCCCTCCCTCAGGTAAATTATCTTAACAGCAACAGTTCCAACTGTCAAAATGACAGACAGGCGCTATCTTGACAGGCACTATTTCATATTCTTACACTCACGTTGAAATCCAGAGACAAAATGGCGGCATTGTAAATGGTTGCGTAATCATTAATCGCGCTTCCATTTTATTTTTTTTTCATAGTTTGTTTTAACTTGTCGCTATATAAGCCACGCCCAAATGATTATTATTAATCAATCTATTATTATTATATTATTATTATTAATCAATTTATTATCATAGTGTTTATTCATTAAGAGTTTTTAAACACAATAATTAGGTTATTGGGTTTATTTAGGCCTCAGTTGCCATGACAACGCGACTGTCATCTAAGACCCTGGAAATAACGTCGACTAACTTTGGTAAACGTCAAATTTAAATGATTTTTTAGGACATATAGAAAGAGATAACGGATGTTGTGTGGATCGAATTTGACAGTCTATAACCTTAAAAATACCATGATAACATTTCCAGGACCCCCTCAGTTAGTTTTATTTCATTTTATAACAAAACTCTAAACCGATCTTTAAGTTATGAAATAAAGATGGCCGCCATGGCGAACGTAAGGCGATGACGCATTTATTTTCACATGGCAACCTTTGACTTATTTCTATTATTATATTAAAGTTATGTAGGTCTAGGCCTGATGATGCTCGGATAGGAGCGAAATACGTGTAGCTTATGAAAATTATATATATATTTGATAAGACTGTGACTTTGTGTTCTTACCTTTTTTGTTGTTAAATAATACTTAATACATGAATTAAACTGTCAAACGTTTTGTGTTATTTACATCGCGGTTGCCATGACGACGCCTTGAAAGACCTGGGGAAATAACGTCAGCTGACATTGGAAAAGGTCAACTTTTAATTGATTTTTTAGAACCTAAAGGGAGAGATAACGCATGTTGCATGTGTCAAATTTAACGGGTTAAGCCTTAGGAATACCATGGTAATCTTTGTGGGCCCACCTCATCAGTCGATTTTATAGCGTTTTGTAACGAAAATCTAAACTCATTCTGGAATTATGAAAACAAAGATGGCCGCCATGGCAGAAGTTCGACGACGCATTAATTTTGACAGGCAGTCGCCATGGCACCCTTTGATTTCTTTCTATTATCACATTAAAATTAATAAAATTTCGTTTATTTTAATATAAACCATGCCAAAATTAATTAATTTAGTGTTTAATAAGGAGAGTTAAAAAAAAACATAAAATATGAATGAAATTTAACCGGTTTGTGTTATTTATATTGCGGTTGCCATGACGACGGCTTGAAAATAACATCAGTTGACATTGGTAAACGTCATATATAAATTTTTTTCTTTTTGAACCTAATGAGAGAAATAACGCATTGATTTATATAATGAGGAAGTCTTAAACCTTGGGAACACCATGGAAACCACTCTAGACCTACTTGAGCTGATTTTATATTAATTTATTACGAAAATATCCAGCCAGTCATGAAAACTAATATGGCCGCCAGGTTGTCATGACACCCTTGACATATTTCAAAAACCAAATGGCGGCGATTTAAAAGTTACGACGAATAAATAATTAATGAATGAATTAATTACCCGCGCATTATTAAGGAACAGGAAGCCCTGGAAATGCGTAAAGGCTCATCATATATGGGATAAGACCCCCAAAAATTAATATTTAATAACTATCGATCATAGCATAAGAAGATATCTTGATTTAAGCCTCTTTTAAGATATTATATAGGGCGGCTCAAAATGTGCAAATTCCTTACTGAGTATGGGGATTTTGGGATTGCATCTAACCAAGGAAAAAAAAGTGACGTCATCATAGCCCACCGTATAAAAAAAAAACCCTGTTAATAATAAAAATAAAATTATTAAGGTCTGACCAATCAGGGACGGGCGTCTTCCCACAAATCCCATGTGTTGCGCCGATATAAAACTTTACGCGGGAGGCGTCGCGACGCTCTTCATTGCCGGTGCGTTTGCAAGAACATCACGGTGTGCCGTGAGATCTCTCTTACCGAAGACATCAAGTGGCTTGGTGGTATCCAGACGACGACTTTTTCACGGTCCAGGTAAGAGGAATCGTACAAAAAAATTACATAAAATCATTTTTTTAACGCCTAATTCCTATTTTGTGCGTCACTAAGGCTTTTTTGATTTTTTAAAAACAAATTAATTTGTATCAAGATATTGCCTGCAATCCAAATTTCGAAAATTTGAAAGGCAACTTAAAATTCAAAAATGAAATAATACACCCCATAGTCATCCCCCCAAAAGGCATATTTACATATTGTCTCGGGGTGGCCTTAAAAGGGCAATTTTCTATTTGAATTTCTAATGTCTCTCGTTCATCTCGAGTGTTTTAGTTTACACCCTTTATTTAATAATAAGGGATAAACATTATGCGAGGGTATAGAGCAAGGTCGCAATTTTCTCAATTAACGAATACTTTCTTCATTAATATGCCAGTGTTTTTCAAACTGAAAAATTCACATTTTAAAATGTATTGGACCAATTCGCTTATGGTCTTCTATATCGTTTTATCCTATCCAAAAATCTTCAATTGTTTAGTTAAAAAAAATTAAAATTTAATTAAAATTTTTAAAATTTTTACGTAAATTCGACTTGATTTAGATTTTTTAATATTTATTAATTAGCACCCTATTTTTTGATTGTCCCTGCAAAAAAAATCATTTCTTAATATAAAAAATGATCAATTGACTTTCAGCCTTCTTTACTTGGTTTTTAATAAAATTATTTGGAAAATAGAAATAATCCCTGTAAATCCGACTTGATTTAAATTTTTATATTAAATTTCTAAGTTGAACCTAATTTTTTTTTGGCTTGTGTCCTTAAAATAATCATATTTCCAGGTGAAAATGACCAATTGACTTAAAACCGATTCTATATGGTTTATAAGATATTGAATTACAAAATACAATAGTTCCATTAAAATTGGACTTGATTTAATATTTTTTATTAATTTTCAAAATGCATTAATATACTTAAGAATTCCTTCATTAATCATGCCATTGTTTTTTAAACTGAAAAATGTATATTTTAAAATGTACCAGATCAATTCACTTGTGGTCTTCTGTATCATTTTTTATTCTAAGACGGCCTCAAAAAGTCTTTAAATGCCTTTATATTTTCAAGTAAATTCGACTTCGTTTAGGTTTTTTTTTAATTGCTCATTTTTTCATTGTGTCTGAAAAAAATCATTCCTCAAGGTAAAAATGACTAATTGACTTGCAACCTTGTTTATTTAATTTTAAACCAAATTATTTGCAAAATGCTACAAATTTCCAAGTAAATTGGACTGCATTTAAACTTTTATATTAATTTGCCAAATTTAAGCTAATTTTTCTAGACTTGTCTGCTAAAATTAGTCATACTTAAAGATCAAAATGACCAATTGATTTAAGCCCTTTTTTATATGGCTTCTAAGATATTGATTTACAAAACATAAGAAATGCATTAAAATTGGACTTGATTTAATATTTTTTATGAATTTTCAAAAATATTATTATTAAATTTTAAGCACTATTACGCAGACCGACCAGGAACGCGAATTCCGAAACAGGGAAGTGAATTCTCAAAAACTAATCCTACCAAGGAAAATAGTTAAAACTTCTAATTAGAAAAAACAAAAATTCCCTGTAAATTCGACTTGATTTAAATTTTTATATTAATTCTTAAGTTGAACCTAACTTTTCTAGACCTTTATTTTAAAATTAATCATATTTCAAGATCAAAATTACCAACAGACTTACAACCTTTTTTAAATGGTTAACAAAATATTAATCTAAAAAATATATTAATTTCATAATAATTGGACTTGATTTAATATTTTTTATAAATTTTCAAAAATATTATTTATATATTTTAAGCACTGTTATTCAGACCGATCGTGGACAAGAATTCTCAAGCAGTAACGCTCCCTAAGAAAAGTCTTATAACTTTTAGCTACTTTATGGTAAACTTATGGCAAAAATTGCGTCTTAAAGGGTCTTTTTATAGCAATCTAATGGTGTTATTTTACTTAAACATTTTTATTTAAAAATAGGATTAAATTAGTCATTTCATATCAAATATAATGATTAAACAGTAATATGTGGATCGATCAGGGAAGCGAATTCTCAAACACTAATCTTACCAAGTTCTATAAGTTGTAACTGTAAAATACAATAGTTCTATTGAAATTGTACTTGCATTTTTTAAGGCAGTTGTTAGGCATCAGCTTCCAATTGACTTGCGGTCTTCTCAATAACATTATTAAAAGAGTAAAATAAAAAATCCAATTATTACAAGTAATTTTGACTTGTACTGAATCTAACAGTTTCCTGTTAAAACCTAAAAACATCACGAGGTCTCGTGTCCCAATTTAAGGTTACCAGATTTAATAATGATTTAAATAGACGAGTATGCTTTACGACCGCTTATAAAACTACGAAATATTATTTATGTCCGGATATTGCCGGGCTTATCGCTATTATAACGCGTACCGGTAAGTTTTTTAACGGTTATAAAAGCAATTTCTAGATACAACTAAGTAAACGTGCATTATACGTGACATCCGCTGTAACGTTTATTAGACGTAAAACGTCTTGCAATCCGAAATGCATATAATTTAATATATAGAATTTATGCAGACGTTTAGATTAATTAACTTAATGAAAAGTGGCCTTTTTTTATTATAATAAACCCCCGCAACTAATGCGTTCCCCGCAGGATATATTAAAAAGTTTTCTTACCCTTAAAAGGATTATCATAACATATAATTTTACTTTAAAACGTACTCGTATACCTCAATTAGGGTTCTTGTGGAAAAATGTTTAGAGGTTATAAAGTGAAATTAAGTGTTTGAGTGCGTCCTGGGGTAAATCCTTGTGATTGATATATTTTCACATTACGTCCTTTATATTGCTAATTAAGGGCAAATGGGATGACACATATTAAAGAATACATTTAAATGAGAAGTTTTTTATTTTTACTATATATTACAGTAATTCAAGTGATAATAATTATTTTTATATGATTTAGTCTGTATTATCTAATCCTAAAATTATATTATTAAAAAAAATATATATAATTTCGAAAAATATAAAATGCATAACATATATTTATATATATATATATATATTTTGTTGCAAATCAAATCAATATATGCTTTATTGTCATATGAGTAAATTTGTTGACAAAGCTGTAAAAAAGAAAAATATATACAAAAACATGTAAAAAGGTTATTTAGCATAGTCCATCATCCTAAAGGCATTCTGTTTCCATGAATATGGTTTACCTATACCGGTAAAACCAACAACAACCCTATTCTTCACAATTACTCCTCTAAGACTCTGAACCAAAACATACAAAGCTAATGTAATGTTAAGAGTATCAATAGGTATAACACAAACAGATATTATTAACTCCCGAAATATAGAATTTTATTTTAAAAAATAAATAAATCACAGAAATAAATTAGGCGAAATATGGTGTAAAAAATATAAAGAATATACCTAAAGTCCTGCAAGAAAAAGGTAAAAATAACAAACATTCAGTTATTTCATAATAGCCCTTTGCAACTAAGAGTTATCTAAAAAGTGTCCAGCTACCTATACCTTTCAAATCTGCAGGAAGATGATTAAAGAGTTTTTTACCATCAAATATAAAAGTTCTTTTGATCAGTGAACTTGTAGGCATAGGCAAGAGCACATCATTAGCTCGTCGACTGCTATATTCATGCCTATTAGTTGTGTTCACATTTCTAAATTTCTTATGAACGAGGTATACATATTCCAATATAAATAAGGCAGGAAGGATTAGGATTTTATGAGTGATAAAATAAATAGCTGTTTGCAAGACTCTCTCATACTCACATTACACAGACGTCGGATCGCTCTCTTTTGCAAAACAAAAACACTATTAAATAAGTAATGTGTGCATGTACCCCAGAAACACAAACCATACCTTAAATAGGACTCAATTAAAGAAAAATAAACATTTCTCGCCATGTCAAAATCAACCCCTCCTGCGACCACTTTAAGAGCATAACAATTTGCTGATATTTTCTACACAATTGCGTGATATGGCCCTCAAATTTTAGTTTATTATCAATAAATAAACCTAAAAATTTATTTTCGTTTAAGTTGCTTAGAATGTGATTCTCCAAAAACACATTATTTAAATTGCATTTAAAATTCATAACACTAGTTTTTGAAATATTTAAACACAGTTTGTTGGAATCACACCATTTCTTGATTTCAACAATATCTCTGTTAACTGTGGTATTTAGATTCATCGCACTCGTGTCATGCCATAAAATTGTTGAATCATCCGCAAACTGAATGAATTTACCTGAGATACTAAGATTGGCCATGTCATTAATATAAATGAGGAATAGAAGTGGCCCAAGAACTGAACCCTGAGGAACACCATGAGTCACAAGCTGCTCCCTTGAAAATACACCATCCACAGAAACACTCTGCATTCTAGTATGCAAATAAGACCCAAACCACTGAAGAGCCAGACCTCTGAATCCATACCGCTCAAGCTTCCACAGCAGTATTTCGTGACTAACACAGTCCAATGCTTTGGTCAAGTTACAAAACACTGATGCAGCAATATCACCACTGTTCAAGCTGAAAAATAAGGACTCAAAGAATGAAAAGATTGCATCTTCCCTTGGCACTATGAAACCCAAATTGCTCCGATCTTATATTTTCAGCTAAATATGACATAAGTAGCTTTTTAACCAATTTCTCGATGATTTTTTTTGAGAGGGTGGAAAGCAATGCTATTGGTCTGTAAGAAAAGGGTGATTCTGAAGCTTCCCCCTTAAACAAAGGCATGATTCTGGCTACTTTAAGATAATTGGGAAATTGGCCATTATTGAAAGAATGATTAAATGCAGATACAAGTACCTCCAGTGCCGAATCAGGTAAATTGAAAAATAACCGTACATTAAGTTCATCATAGCCAGACGTATTTTTCTTCTTTATCTCCTTTAGAGTAGACTTAAGCTCAACTAGATCAGTTGGCAAAAAGAAGAAAGAATCTGGTCCAGCCCTATACTCAAAAAACTCTTCATAGTTGGAAAAACCCTGAATTTGACTTGCTATGTCTGCCGTGCTAAGACAAGAGGTCGTAAGTAATAAATTTTAAATTCAAATATATTTGCCTTTTTTCAATGACAATTTGAATCCTTAATGAATTACGTTAAATTCATAATTTTTTTAACTCAATGGAAAATTAAAATTCCTCTGATTTGAGGTATAAATCGATTGATATCTTTTGTGGTACCTTGGTGGAGTACGACATTTTGATTAAGTAAATATTCAGATTTTTTAAATTGGAATTGATCTATCTTTTTGTCAGTTGCGACATACTGTCTTAATAATGATAATGTAAAACTTAATAAAAACTATTATAAAATATTAATGATCAACTATGTGCAATTACAGCTATTGTTATCATGTAAATGTAATGTAATTTTTCAGTGGGACATAAAATAACACAATATAAACTAATAGAAACATTTATTAGTTCGTCTTTATTAGAATATGACGTCAATTAAAAATAAATATATAAATCCTTAACATTAAAATTAACGTTATAATAAAAAACAGTTTGGTCATCCAGATTGGTTTCTTTCTGAGTTTCAGGCAAACTTTGCCAAAACAGAAGTCGGCCTTTTGAAATACCCATTGCTGTTAGTTTCTGCATAAGATTTTGTTTTCTAGCTATACTGATACCTCTAGGAATAGTTTTTCTTTCTGGCTCAGGAACACCTTCTTTTAGTGCTTTGGCAGTAAGGAAGTCCAGTTCAATTAAAGCAATCTCGAAGTTTGTTTTATACAATAATGTCCTACACCCTCTGACAAAAGTTACCTCACAAATATTAGAAAGGTAGGTAGGGTTTTGGTTCAGTTTTATTTAGTTTGAATCGGGAAGATAAGTATCTTACGTTCAGAAAATCATGGAGGTTCATTTCTAGGCAGCTATTTTGGTCACTATTCGACAATTATACACAATTCTTATAGTCTTCAAAGTAGTTCAAAGTCTAAGTTTCTAAAGTTCTAAACGACTTTTAAAGTATTTTTGTTTTGCAGTCTTAATTGTTAGTCTGTACAGTGCTCTATATTTGTTAAAATAGTTAATAAAAGCAATGTTATTTATATAAAATTTCCGAATATAGTGCAGTGATCTAAGATTTCTAGCAGACACCTTAAGACCCTTGGTAATCCAATTTTTTTTTGTTTCCGTTTTTACCGGAAAACATTTATTAAAATTTTCACAAATAACTGCGTGAAATGACTCTAAAGGGCTTGCAGTATACAAAACGCGCTGCCAATCCTTTGATCTATCCAGTTGCAAGAAGCTACTATAGTTTTTTTTGCTATAAATTCTGCCCCTTCTATTTCCCCTCATTTGACTCTTGTGACATATACAAAAATCACATGCAATAGCCTCATGGTCAGAGAGCCCTGAATTTATAACATTACAATTAAAATCATTTGCATCTATGTTGGTGCACACATAGTCAATTTGAGTGGTAGAGTTAGAAGTTATTCTAGTTGGATTATTAACTACAACATTTAAACTATAAGACCTTAAAAGGTCAATTGGTCTGTAAAATTATTAGACAGATTTGACCAGTCAATATTAAAATCTACGCACAAAATTACTCTCGAAAAAACGTTTAAACCAGACAATAACACTTCTAGTCTAAATAAAAAGTCACCTACAGCGGCAGCATGAGCTCTATATAAACATATATAACATAGAGATCAATAGAGCTACTATATATAATTGACAATTCAAATACCCTGGCATCAGCTAAATAATAAAACCCTCCATGCAAGTTTATCAGGTTTTATCCAGTGTTCACATAATAAAACAAAACCTGGATGTTTAAGCCCTTTCAAGAATATCTGTTCATCCATTTTTTTTTCTTATAGATTGGATATTAAGATGTACCAAAGAATATCTAGTTAGGATGAAAAGGATGAAAATAATTATTTTTTTCTATGTTATTTCTTATTTCTTGAAAATTTATATTATTTATAATAGGGGAAATTTCAATGTCTTTTCGAACATCTGTAGTTAAAAGCACACTATCATCATTCAATACATTTACAAAATCAGATAACAGACAAAATCAAATCAGATAATTGCATAACTTAAATGAATATAATTCTCTTTCATTATTAATTGAATATTTTGTACGCGTTATTGAGGATTAATTATAAAATGGGAATTTAATAGAAATATACCTTATTAGGATATAACCTGTATAAGATGCCAAAGTATTTTTTTCATAAAATCAAATGAGCAAATAAAGGAGAAAAGTATCTTAAAGGTTTAACTTGATATAGAATTATTACTTTGACAATTTATTTGATTTTTAATTTAGTATTCTTTCTTAAGAAGTAATATTTAAGAAAAATTTTAATTAGTTTTAATGGGTGTATTGCAATACTTTTAAAAGTGCAAATAATTTAATCAGGCTAGATAATAATAAATAAATAAATAATTTCTTTATTTAGCAAAAAGCTACATTCAATAAAAACATCAATGAAAAATAAACTAAAAGTATAAGTTGGCCATAACTGTATTTACTAGTAAAATAATGTTATCTTTGTTTGGATAACCTTGGCAATTACGAGTAAAATAAACAATGTTGGTGTTAAGTGCAATATTTAGGTCTGATTGCTACTTAATATATTTATTCCTTTGTAACTCTTCAATTCGCTTACAGGAATCACAACTAGTTACATCCCAAGAAACGTGATTGACGTTTAGCCTAAGACCATACTTTCCATTAGATACTACATAATTGATACACTTAACGCTACTTACATTACATTCTTTAACATCATGGGGTCCACTACACTTTGCACACACTTTATTTTCTTTACACTTTTTCAGTAAATGACCATACCGACAGCACTTGAAACACCTTCGGATACTATATTCGTTGCAGACAGGACAACGGTTCCAACCAATGTTCATCTTCTCTTTTTCAATAAACACTGCATACGTGGTAGCATCAAATTCCAAGATCATATTGAACTTTTTGCTTACGATTTTAGTTTTTCTCACAATTTGAATTTTTCGGTTTAGAGATTCTGGAACATTATTTTAACTCTTTATTTTGGCCAAAATTTCATTATCTGATTGTTGTACTCAGACTCATTAATGCCTACCACCTTAATCCTGTGCTCTCAAAGTTTTGGTACCTCAACACTGTAGTTGTCACCCATGTTGTTCTGGATCTGCGACTGAATCGAAGTTAGCTCCTTCTCATTGCCACACTTAATGATAACGCCTCCACTTTTAGTTGCTTTTCCTAGCGATAAACCGGCTCCAATAACAGTAGAATTGACTTTCTTTCTCAAATCGTCCTTCACTTGCTTTACGTCTTTCTCCGGACACTTTTGGTTTACAACCAAAACTTTGCTGTCATTTTTGGTGCCTATTGCTGCAGCATATGACAACTTGGAGTTCACACTTGATGTGGCTTACATTCCTTCAGGCTGGCAATTTCACGTTTCAAATTCTGGTTTTCGTTTAACAGGAGATCGACTTTTTGATTCAACTCGTTAGTTTTACTGACTAAGAGCTGTAAGGTGGCCATAATATCTCCTACATCATCTAAATGTCAAATGTCATCTGTTCGACTTCTTTTCCTAGCGCGCTCTGTTTTGTATGCACCATCACTAAATGCAGAGGGATCACACGATTCACATTTCCATGTCGATTTTCTCAAATGAAAACCGCGCATGTCAACATTAACACACTTTCCATGATAATATTTAGAACACCTGGTACATTGTATTATCGACTTAATGTCATCAAATACTAAATTACATTTAGCACAATTACTTCCTGGATCACCGTCATCCGTAGTACTTCCTCCAGCCATTATTACATTAGTTAATCACAATTTCAAAATCACCCCGTATATGAAATAAATATAAGTTACTTCAGACAAATCATAAAAAAAAATCTGTATTATTTAAGATTTTCATTTGACTGGTTTAAATATTTTTTGGCTGAATTTATTAGTATTTTGCGATTTTCTGACAAATAATATAAATAAAAAAATTATACTAAGTTTTTCATTCAATTTTCAACTACTTATTGATTTCTTTATTGTAATTTTTTATTTAGTTTATAATAAAATTCGTTGTTTTATAAAAAACATCAACTCATTATATAGAGTATCCAAAAATTATTTTTCATTATATTAAATAAGTGGAATATCTTAAACGTTACTTTTATAATTAATTATTCCTTAGTAATTTAATTAATTTTTGCTTTAGTTTTTTTTTGCAAGAGTGTTGAAATTAAAAATCAAAGTCTTTTCACGCATCAATAATAAAACCGTATTCCTGCATAACTTTGTAAATTTTTAAAATAATTTATAATAAAATTAATTCTTTTATAAAGGGTGAACCTATGATACAGATTGTCTCAAAAATTATTCTTATTATATTAAGTAAATGAAGGATTTAGGTAAACATCTTAAATATACATAACTGCTAAAAACAATTATTTATTGAAAATTTATTAAATTTTTGCTTTTGTTTTTTTTTACAGAAGTGTTTAAACTTAAAAAGATTATTTTAATAAATAATTGTTAAAATAAGTTTGTGAATTAAAAATAAAAGTCTTTCCATAAATCAAAAATAAAACGGTATTCTTGCATAACTTAATTCGATATGATTGTCAACTTTATATAATTTTCATCTGTTTGTTGATTTTTTTTGTACGCAATGTGCAAATAAAATAACGAGATTGGATTGCTATAAACTTGCTCTTCTAGACGTAATTTTTTTCATAAGTTTACCATAAAGTGGTTGAAAGTTGTAGGATTTTTTCCTAGGGAGCATTTATGTTTGAGAATTCTTGTTCCTGATCGATTTGCATAAAGATGCTTAAAATCCGTAAATAATATTTTTGAAAATTCATAGAATATATTAAATCAAGTCCAATTTTATTGGTATTTTGCAGCTTATTTAGAAAAAGTCTTTTTACTTGGAAACTTTTAAAAAAATCTTCCAGGCATTTAATACATTAATTGCCTGAAAGAAATTGTATGTTTCTTTCAGGCACTTAAAGTCAAAGGTCTAGAAAATTGCATTAAAAATTAAAATGCCTGGAACACTATCTATGTTTATTTATTATTTTAAAATTGATATAACATCAAAAATTTAATAAGAAATTTAAAACTCAATTGCCTGGAAGGACTCTTTTCAAAAAGTGAGTTTTGAAGTGGCCCCCTGTACAAGTATGATTCAATATTATGTAGTTTATATTTCGTATCTGTACCGCCAAAGATTACATCTCCGTTATTGCTTTTCACGGAAAAATAAGAGACCCCTTTTGTGGCTTATATCGATAAAGAACTTCCGATTTATGCGATTGCACATTTTATTTTTAGGTACGAGAATCTCGATATTTCTTTATTGCATATTTTAGCTTTGAAATGTAAACTTTTTGACAATTTGGTTGTTGTTGTTTATTTAGAAGCTAATTTTGAAAGGCTCACCCTATTTAACCAATGTTTGCTCATAGAGAAACGCGATTTTTTCTATAAGTGAAATAATAAATTGTTATTGGGAAATCTCTTTCCTGACCAGTCTGTATACTATGTACTTAACTTACAATATTTAATTAAGATTTTCTAAAAATTGCCATTACTTTAAAAACTAATTTTTAATTACAATTAAAACTGTAGTAAGTATTTAGGAATATTTGGCTTACAGGAACAATAATTTCGGATGATATATTAGAGAAAGTGTTTAATCCGAACTATAACATCTAAAAATAAACCGGTTTGGGCCAGATTTAGACTGCCCCTGGGCCAACCGACTTATTTTCCATAATATTTAGCTTCGGTATTGTGGCTAAGACAACATTGACTCGGACTGTTATTCTAAACTCCCTTAAGTTTGTCCGAAACCCTTCGTTATTGCTCTTGCCTCGGCCACTTATTTCTTATTACCCCGGCACCCTCCTTAAATGTCTTTCATTTCTATTTATATAGATATACCTGGAAATGGGCGCGAGTTTTTGAGTTTTTATTAACCAAAAAATATAAGAGATGTTTTTTTTTCTCCAAAGGGCTCTCTAGAATAGTCAAAACAAAATTAATTGGAATTTTTCCAGGCTGCCTTATAGAATGGCTTTAAGAGCTTGAAATGAAGATTCTAGGCAAGTTCCTACTAAATTTGTATAAAGCTTATTTCGGGTTAATTAAAAATAGATAACATATGACAGAAACAGTCTTCAGTACGTATAAAAATGCCTTCAAATAGTTTTTTCAAAATATTCATACAGGACTGCCTGGGCTAATTTTTTTTAATTTTTCATTTTAAATACCAGGTAGAAAATTGTTGGTAGCTATTTTTTTTTCAAAAATTTTCAGGCTAAAAATTGTTAAGAAAAAACGTGAAATCTACCAATTTTTACGTTCTTACCGACCTTGATTGTCTTAATAAACTTACTTAATTTTGATTGTCTTGAAAATAAACATTGATTCTGCCAGGAAATTCGTATTTTTTTTAGTTTTTTAAATTAAAATGCCTGGAAGAAATTTTTTGCTCTATATTTTCAGTTGAGCTCAAATTATTTAAAAAAAAATCCAGGTAGCTAAAAATCTTTAAAAACAAATTCAAAAAATTTCCAAAATCGTTTAGCAATTTTCAATACCTATGTATTTGTTTAAACATTTTTTTAATTCATTTTTAAATTTTTCGGATTTTGGTTTTTAAATGTCTTGAAGAAAAAAATTTGTGTTTTTTCAAATTTTCTTCTTTTTTATTCTTTATTTCTTTTATTTTATTTTATTTATTTCTTCCAGGCATTCCAATTAATTTTCTATCATATTCCAGGTATTTTTTCAGGCCTATATTTATTTATAATTTATTTTACGCATGTGAGGCCATTTTTCATTTTATTCCAAGCATTTTACCTAATGTTGTATCTATTCCAGGATTTTAGGAAAATTTTTGATAGGTTCCGGGTGTTTTAAATAATTTGTTATGGCTACCAGGCATCTTATGTAATTTTTTAATGTCAACCTGACGTTCAAATTATTTTTTGTTTTTTTCTAGGATCCAGGAATTTTATATAAGATTTTCTAAAACATTTTTGATGTTGCATTGAAAATAATATTTTTAATTTTTTCCAGGCTTTCGGAAAAATTTTGTACGTATTCCAGGCGTTCGATGTAATTTTGTATTTTATTCCAGGCATCTGACGTAATTTTTTAAATCTTTTAGGAATCCGGCATAATTTTGTTAAGTTTTTCCTGGCTTAAGTTTACGTCTTCTTAGAAAATATAAAAAATTCATCAACAACTTGAAAGACATATATAAAATTTTATCAAAATTCCCGGAAGATATCAATGATTATTTCAAACTTTCCAGGAATTGATGAAAATACTCCAAATGTCTGAAAAAATACTTTAAATGCCTGGAATAAAAAGGAAACTAATTGAAACACTTAGAAACTATGCAAATTTACACCCAAACCCTGGAAATTATCAAAAAATCACCCTAAAGATCAGAAAAATTATAACAAATATTTCAAATAAATGGAACATGTAATTTTGCTTAAACTACCTTTCACGAGGTAAAAATGCCTGAAAATAAATCAGAAAATGGGTCTAATTGCCTGGAAAAATGGCTTTAGACCGTCTACAAAAGACATAGAACCTTCTTCTAAGAACATGAAAGAAAAACTAACCAAAATACTTGGAATTTCTAAAAAAATATTCCTAGTATCTGAAATAAAATTAAAATATTGGAAAATTTATCCTAAAAGCCTGCAAAATATTCAAAATGGCTCCATATACCTAGACAAATGGATTTAAATATTTTAATTAAGATATGGAACTCCTTAAACGTCTTTCTTTTTTATTTATATAGTTATACCTGGAAATGGGCGAGTTTTTGAGTTTTTATTATCCAAAAAATATAAGGGTTATGCTTTTTTTTTTCTCTAAAGGGCTGTCTAGAATAATCAAAAAAAAATTAATTGGAATTTTTCTAGGCTGCCTTATTAAATGGCTTTAAGAGCTTGAAATGAAGATTCTAGGTAAGTTCCTACTAAATTTGTATAAAGCTTATTTCAGGTTAATTAAAAATATATAACATATGACAGAAATAGTCTTTAATGCGCATAAAATGCCTTTGAATAGTTTTTTCAAAATTCATACAGGACTGCCTCGGCTGATTTTTTTAATTTTCCATTTTAAATACCTGGAAGAATTAGAAGACAAAATTGTCCAGGCATCGTTAAGAGAAAACTTGAAATCTACCAATTATTACGTTCGTACTGACCTACTTAATTTTGATTGTCCTCTAAAAATAAACTTTGATTCTTCCAGGAAATTCGTGATTAAAATTCCTGGAAGAATTTTTTTTCGATATTTTTAGTTGAATTTAAATTAAAAAAAAATTCCAGGCAGTTAAAAATCTTTAAAAACAAAATCAAACAATGTCCAGAGGTGTTTAGGAAACATTAAAAAAAACTATAATTTAGCAATTTTCAATACCTATTTACCTATTTAAATATTTTTTTAATTTATCCAGACAGTTCACTTTTTAAATATTTCGGATTTTGGACTTGGCTGGAAGTGTCTGGAAGAAAAAAATATGTGTTTTTTCAAATTTTCTTCTTATTTATTTCTTCCAGGCATTCCAATTAATTTTTTATTATATTCCAGGTATTTTTTCAGGCCTATATTTATTTATAATTTATTTTACGCATGTGAGGCCATTTTTTATTTTATTCCAAGCATTTTACCTAATGTTGTATCTATTCCAGGATTTTAGGAAAATTTTTGATAGCTTCCGGGTTTTTTAAATAATCTGTTATTTCTTCCAGGCATCTTATGTAATTTTTTAATGACAACCTGGCGTTCAAATAATTTTTTGTTTTTTCCAGAATTCAGGCATTTTATATAAGATTTTCTAAGACATTTTTGATGTTTTCAAATTTTTTAAGGTGTTTCAGGCATTATTTTTCCTTGCACGCGTTGAAAATAATATTTTAAATTTTTTCCAGGCTTTCGGAAAAATGTTGTACGTATTCCAGGCGTTCGATGTAATTTTGTATTTTATTCCAGGCATCTGACGTAATTTTTTAAATCTTTTAGGAATCCGGCATAATTTTTTAAAGTTTTTCCTGGCTTAAGTTTACGTGTTCTTAGAAAATATAAAAAATTCATCAACAACTTGAAGGACATTAAAATTTTATCAAAATTCCCGGAAGATATCAATGATTATTTCAAATTTTCCAGGAATTGATGAAAATATTCCAATTGTCTGAAGAAATATTTTAAATGCCTGGAATAAAAAGGAAACTAATTGAAACACTTAGAAACTATACAAATTTACACCCAAACCCTGGAAATTATCAAAAAATTACCCTAAAGATCAGAAAAATTATAACAAATATTTCAAATAAATGAAAAATTAATTTTGTTTAAACTACCTTTCACGCGGTAAAAATGCCTGAAAAGAAATCAGAAAATGGGTCTAATTGCCTGGAAAAATGGCTTTAGACAGTCTACAAAAGACATAGAACCTTCTTCTAAGAACATGAAAGAAAAACCAACCAAAATACTTGGAATTTCTAAAAAAATATTCCTAGTATCTGAAACAAAATTAAAATATTGGAAAATATATCCTAAAAGCTTGCAAAATATTCAAAATGGCTCCATATACCTGGACAAATGGATTTAAATATTTTAATTAAGATATGGAACTCCTTAAACGTCTTTCTTTTTTATTTATATAGTTATACCTGGAAATGGGCGAGTTTTTGAGTTTTTATTATCCAAAAAATACAAGGGTTATGCTTTTTTTTTCTCTAAAGGGCTGTCTAGAATAATCAAAAAAAAATTAATTGGAATTTTTCTAGGCTGCCTTATAAAATGGCTTTAAGAGCTTGAAATGAAGATTCTAGGTAAGTTCCTGCTAAATTTGTATAAAGCTTATTTCGGGTTAATTAAAAATAGATAATATATGACAGAAAGAGTCTTCAGTACGTATAAAAATGCTTTCAAATAGTTTTTTAAAATTCATGCAGGACTGCCTCGGCTGATTTTTTTAATTTTCCATTTTAAATACCTGGAAGAATTAGAAGACAAAATTGTCCAGGCATCGTTAAGAGAAAACTTGAAATCTACCAATTATTACGTTTGTACTGACCTACTTAATTTTGATTGTCCTCTAAAAATAAACGTTGATTCTTCCAGGAACTTTGTAATTAAAATTCCTGGAAGAATTTTTTTTTCTATATTTTTGGTTGAATTTAAATTAAAAAAAAATTCTAGGCAGTTAAAAATCTTTAAAAACAAAATCAAACAATGTCCAGAGGAGTCTAGGAAACATTAAAAAAAACTATAATTTAGCAATTTTCAATACCTATTTACCTATTTAAATATTTTTTAAATTTATCCAGACAGTTCACTTTTTAAATTTTTCGGATTTTGGATTTTAAATGCCTGGACGAAAAAAATAAGTGTTTTTTTCAAATTTTCTTCTTATTTATTCCTTCCAAGCATTCCAATTAATTTTTTATTATATTCCAGGAATTTTTTCAGGCCTATATTTATTTATAATTTATTTTACGCATGTGAGGCCATTTTTCATTTTATTCCAAGCATTTTACCTAAAGTTGTATCTATTCCAGGATTTTAGGAAAATTTTTGATAGCTTCCAGGTTTTTTAAATAATCTGTTATGGCTTCCAGGCATCTTATGTAATTTTTTAATTTCAACCTGGCGTTCAAATTATTTTTTGTTTTTAATAATAATAATAATAATAATATATGACAGAAAGAGTCTTCAGTACGTATAAAAATGCTTTCAAATAGTTTTTTTAAAATTCATGCAGGACTGCCTCGACTAATTTTTTTAATTTTTCATTTTAAATATCTGGAAGAATTGGAAGACAAAATTGTCCAGGCATCGTTAAGAGAAAACTTGAAATCTACCAATTATTACGTTCGTACTGACCTACTTAATTTTGATTGTCCTCTAAAAATAAACTTTGATTCTTCCAGGAACTTTGTAAATAAATTCCTGGAAGAATTTTTTTTTTATATTTTTGGTTGAATTTAAATAAAAAAAAAATTCCAAGCAGTTAAAAATCTTTAAAAACAAAATCAAACAATGTCCAGAGGTGTCTAGGAAACATTAAAAAAAACTATAATTTAGCAATTTTCAATACCTATTTACCTATTTAAATATTTTTTTAATTTATCCAGAGAGTTCACTTTTTAAATTTTTTGGATTTTGGACTTTAAATGCCTGGAAGAAAAAAATATGTGTTTTTTCAAATTTTTTCTTATTTATTTCTTCCAGGCATTCCAATTAATTTTTATTATATTCCAGGTATTTTTTTAGGCCTATATTTATTTATAATTTATTTTACGCATGTGAGGCCATTTTTCATTTTATTCCAAGCATTTTACCTAATGTTGTATCTATTCCAGGATTTTAGGAAAATTTTTGATAGCTTCCGGGTTTTTTAAATAATCTGTTATTTCTTCCAGGCATCCTATGTAATTTTTTAATGTCAACCTGACGTTCAAATAATTTTTTGTTTTTTTCTAGGATCCAGGAATTTTATATAAGATTTTCTATAATTTTTGATGTTTTCAAATTTTTTAAGGTGTTTCAGGCATTATTTTTCCTTGCACGCGTTGAAAATAATATTTTTAATTTTTTCCAGGCTTTGGGAAAAATGTTGTACGTATTCCAGGCGTTCGATGTAATTTTGTATTTTATTCCAGGCATCTGACGTAATTTTTTAAATCTTTTAGGAATCCGGCATAATTTTTTAAAGTTTTTCCTGGCTTAAGTTTACGTGTTCTTAGAAAATATAAAAAATTCATCAACAACTTGAAGGACATTAAAATTTTATCTAAATTCCCGCAAGATATCAGTGATTATTTCAAACTTTCCAGGAATTGATGAAAATACTCCAAATGCCTGAAAAAATATTTTAAATGCCTGGAATATAAAGGAAACTAATTGAAACACTTAGAAAATATACACATTTACACCCAAACCCTGGAAATTATCAAAAAATTACCCTAAAGATCAGAAAAATTATAACAAATATTTTAAATAAATGGAAAATGTAATTTTGCTTAAACTACCTTTTACGAGGTAAAAATTTCTGAAAAGAAATGAGAAAATGGGTCTAATTGCCTGGAAAAATGGCTTTAGACAGTCTACAAAAGACATAGAACCTTCTTCTAAGAACATGAAAGAAAAACTAAACAAAATACTTGGAATTTCTAAAAAAATATTCCTAGTATCTGAAATAAAATTAAAATATTGGAAAATTTATCCTAAAAGCCTGCAAAATATTCAAAATGGCTCCATATACCTGGACAAATGGATTTAAATATTTTAATTAAGATATGGAACTCCTTAAACGTCTTTCTTTTTTATTTATATAGATATACCTGGAAATGGGCGCGAGTTTTTGAGTTTTTATTAACCAAAAAATATAAGAGATGTTTTTTTTTCTCCAAAGGGCTCTCTAGAATAATCAAAACAAAATTAATTGGAATTTTTCCAGGCTGCCTTATAGAATTACTTCGAGTGCTTGAAATGAAGATTCTAGGCAAGTTCCTACTAAATTTATATAAAGCTTATTTCAGGTTAATTAAAAATAGATAACATATGACAGAAATAGTCTTTAATGCGTATAAAATGCCTTTGAATAGTTTTTTCAAAATTCATACAGAACTGCCTCGGCTGACTTTTTTAATTTTCCATTTTAAATACCTGGAAGAATTAGAAGACAAAATTGTCCAGGCATCGTTAAGAGAAAACTTGAAATCTACCAATTATTACGTTCGTACTGACCTACTTAATTTTGATTGTCCTCTAAAAATAAACTTTGATTCTTCCAGGAAATTCGTAATTAAAATTCCTGGAAGAAATTTTTGTCTATATTTTTGGTTGAATTTAAATAAAAAAAAATTCCAGGCAGTTAAAAATCTTTAAAAACAAAATCAAACAATGTCCAGAGGTGTCTAGGAAACATTAAAAAAAACTATAATTTAGCAATTTTCAATGCCTATTTACCTATTTAAATATTTTTTAAATTTATCCAGACAGTTCACTTTTTAAATATTTCGGATTTTGGACTTTAAATGCCTGGAAGAAAAAAATAAGTGTTTTTTTCAAATTTTCTTCTTATTTATTCCTTCCAAGCATTCCAATTAATTTTTTATTATATTCCAGGAATTTTTTCAGGCCTATATTTATTTATAATTTATTTTACGCATGTGAGGCCATTTTTCATTTTATTCCAAGCATTTTACCTAAAGTTGTATCTATTCCAGGATTTTAGGAAAATTTTTGATGGCTTCCAGGTTTTTTAAATAATCTGTTATTTCTTCCAGGCATTTTATGTAATTTTTTAATGTCAACCTGACGTTCAAATAATTTTTTGTTTTTTTCTAGGATGCAGGAATTTTATATAAGATTTTCTATTTTAATGTTTTCAAATTTTTTAAGGTGTTTCAGGCATTATTTTTCCTTGCACGCATTGAAAATAATATTTTTAATTTTTTCCAGGCTTTCGGAAAAATATTGTACGTATTCCAGGCGTTCAATGTAATTATTTTGTATTTTGTTCCAGGCATCTGACGTCATTTTTTAAATCTTTTAGACATCCGGCATAATTTTTAAGTTTTTCCTAGCTTAAGTTCACGTCTTCTTAGAAAATATAAAAAATTACATCAATAAGTTGAAAGACATTAAAATTTTATCAAAATTCCCGGAAGATATCAATGATTATTTCAAACTTTCCAGGAATTGATGAAAATATTCCAATTGTCTGAAGAAATATTTTAAATGCCTGGAATAAAAAGGAAACTAATTGAAACACTTAGAAACTATGCAAATTTACACCCAAACCCTGGAAATTATCAAAAAATTACCCTAAAGATCAGAAAAATTATAACAAATATTTCAAATAAATGGAAAATGTAATTTTGCTTAAACTACTTTTTACGAAAAATGCCTGAAAAGAAATCAGAAAATGGGTCTAATTGCCTGGAAAAATGGCTTGAGACGGTCTACAAAAGACATAGAACCTTCTTCTAAGAACATGAATTAAATGAAAATAATATCGGAAAAGCATGAAAGAAAAACGAACCAGAATACTTGGAATTTCTAAAAAAATATTCCTAGTATTTGAAATAAAATTAAAAATAAGGGAAAATATAAAAATTTATCCTAAAAGCCTGCAAAATATTCAAAATGGCAAATAAGACATGGAACATTCCTCTAAAACCTAAATTAAATAAAAAAACTATTGGAAAATCCTGGAAGAAAAACAAAGTAAAATACTTGGAAAATATAAAGAAATATTCCAAGTGGCTGGAATAAAATTAAAAAATAACAAATTAGGAAATAATGAAAAGCATAAAAATTAAGCCGAGAAAACTCAAATACTCCTGGAAAAAATTACCCCAAAAAACCAGAGAAATACCTGCAATTTTTGATGAACTTTAATTTATCTTGGCTCCATTAAGAGTGAACTTTTCTTATTCAAAAATAAACCTAGATTTTTAAAAATTCATCCAGGCAATTCAGTTTATTTAATTTTTCCGGTTTCACAGGTCTGGAAGTAAAAAATCCAAGCCTAATTGTTGAAATTTGTACTAACCTTTTTAAGTATTAACCTTTTTATTCTTTTACAGCTCCCTGTAAATACAAATTTTCAACAAAAAAATTCTCGTTTTTTGACAGCCCTGGAGAACCTGAACTACCTGGAAGAGTTTAATTATTTTTTTAATCCAGGAATTCTTAGTCATTTTAGGTTGGAAAAATTAATAATCTTCTTCTTCCAGGCATTTAAAAGCATGACGTATTTAACATGCATTTATCCAAGAATCTGATTAAAAAACTAAACCGCTTGGTAAATTTAATTAAAAAAAAATTGCATTTTGAGTCATTCTAACCTAAAAAATTTTGGAAAACTAACCCAACTTTTTAAAAATTTATTTTCTTATTTATTCTCCCACTTAATCTATTTTCAGCTCAATATACTTTTGCCAACGGTATTCAATAAGTTCGATATCGTTTTTCAGAAATTGTAAAACCAAAATCTTCCAGGTATAAGAAACTAATTTATCCAAGATAAATTTAAAGAACAAAAAAAAATAATTTTTCCAGCTTTTCTTAAGAATATCTGAAAAACTCCATAAAATCCACCGACTTAATGAAAAATTTCTACGCAATTTCCCCGCTAAAGTATGTGAGAAGAACACGTATACATAATTGGTTCCTATATTTGATCCCTATTAAACAAATGAACGGAAGGCAATTAGCGAAATCGATTACGTATTACAAAGTACACATCCAACAAGTAAAACATTTTAATCAATCAGGAAACTCTGGGAATTTTCGTTTTTGTTATTTGGAAAAACGCACAAACAATTCGTTAATAAAAATCCGTTCCCGTTGCGTATATATGCTAACGGGAAAATCCTATCAGGCGGCTCAAAAAAATTAACAACAAAAAAAAACAAATTGTTTTTTTGGGGCAAGTAAATGTTTTTACAACAATAATGCGATCACGTTTCGATTTTTTTTAACGTGTACCAATAACGGGAATGGGAAAATGTTTGAATTTTTTTTTTGCGATAAAAGGTGCTTTAAGTTTTATGAAATTTCAATAAGTGGCCTGGAAAATTTTGATAAAGTTCATTAAAATGGTTAATTTCTCGTCACTTGACCCAAAGGAAAACTAGATAAGAATTATTCTACCCAACTGGATCAATTTTGAAATTCGAGAGGCATTTTTTGAATTTGAACATTGAAAAATCTAATTCAACTGCCTGGAATAATTACATTTTCTTTTCTTCCAGGCATTTGAAGGCATTTTTTGATAACTTTAAATAAGCCTCAAACATATTTAGTAGACATTTGTCTGGAATGTTTATTTCAGGCACCCAAAGTCATTTTATAAAGTAGCCTGGAGAAAACTAACTATTTTTTCCAAGTGTTTGAAGTAATTTTTAGGTCCATTGCGGGTGGTTTTTTATGGCATATTTTTCAATTTAAGCATAGTTAAAAAAGTCAATAAATTACGAATTTTAATGTTGGACTATTTTGGAAAATTTAAGTCGATTGCCTGGATTTTTTTCCAGACATCCTAGGAAAATAAAGAAAAGAATTAATTGCAGGCAAGATTATAAATGTTTTTCTAGACAAGTGGAGGTTTGAAAAGAACCGTAGGAACTCGAAATTGAAATTCATTAAGAGTTTTCTTAGGTTATTTAGAAACTTGGAAAATTTGGATAGAAACTTGGATATACACTCTTTGGATTGGATGATAGTCTGGAAAAATTAGGAAAAAAATTACACGCCTAGAAGAATTTTTTTGTGTGTCATTGCTGAATTTCAGTTTTTTTTAAACCGATTAAAATTTTGAAAAAAGAGCAATTTAACTGTTGGATTCAGAACGACGAAACTAAGACAAAACCGTTGGAATTTTCCTGATAGCTCCCATAGAAGCCGAGATATCGACCTTTAAAGTTTGGAATTTTTCATTTTTCGAGTATACCCCCCGTATCGAATTTTTTCACCAAAAATTGATTTTTTTTAAAATCAAACTATGTATACCAGCGTCTTATTTGGGTAGGTGACCCAAAACACCGAGGTATAATAGGATCCGAGCAGAACTAAGGGAATAAGAGCACTTTGAAAATCCTGAAAAAGTCGTTTTCGACGTCCGTTTTTGAGGCCAAAAATGGGCATCAAAAATGCCATATCTCGGCTACTAGAAGAGCTACGATCTTGCGGATAGTTTTGTTGGATTCAGAACGACGAAACTAAGACAAAACCGTTGGAACTTTCCCGATAGCTCTCATAGAAGCCGAGATATCGACCTTTAAAGTTTGGAATGTTTCATTTTTCGGGTATACCCCCCCGTATCGAATTTTTTCACCAAAAATTGATTTTTTTCGAAATCAAACTAAGTATACCGGCGTCTTATTTGGGTCACCTAGATTACGAAAACACCGGGTTATAACAGGATCTGAGCAAAACTAAGGGAATGAGAGCACTTTGAAAATCCTGAAAAAGCTGTTTTCGACGTCCGTTTTTGAGGCCAAAAATGGGCATCAAAAATGCCACATCTCAGCTATTAGAAGAGCTACGATCTTGCGGATAGTTTCGTTGGATTCAGAACGACGAAACTAAGACAAAACCGTTGGAATTTTCCCGATAGCTCCCATAGAAGCCGAGATATCGACCTTCAAAGTTTGGAATATTTCATTTTTCGGGTATACCCCCCCGTATCGAATTTTTTCACCAAAAATTGATCTTTTTCGAAATCAAACTATTTATACCAGTGTCTTATTTGGGTCACCTAGATTACCAAAACACCGGGTTATAACAGGATCCGAGCAGAACTAAGGGAATGAGAGCACTTTGAAAATATTGAAAAAGTCGTTTTCGCCGTCCGTTTTTGAGGCCAAAAATGGGCATCAAAAATGCCACATCTCAGCTACTAGAGGAGCTACGATCTTGCGGATAGTTTCGTTGGCTTCAGAACGACGAAACTAAGACAAAACCGTTGGAACTTTCCCGATAGCTCTCATAGAAGCCGAGATATCGACCTTCAAAGTTTGGAATATTTCATTTTTCGGGTATACCCCCCCGTATCGAATTTTTTCACCAAAAACTGATTTTTTTCGAAAACAAACTAAGTATACCAGCGTCTTATTTGGGTCACCTAGATTACGAAAACACCGGGTTATAACAGGATCTGAGCAAAACAAAGGGAATAAGAGCACTTTGAAAATCCTGAAAAAGTCGTTTTCGACGTCCGTTTTTGAGGCCAAAAATGGGCATCAAAAATGCCACATCTCAGCTATTAGAAGAGCTACGATCTTGCGGATAGTTTTGTTGGATTCAGAACGACGAAACTAAGACAAAACCGTTGGAATTTTCCCGATAGCTCCCATAGAAGCCGAGATATCGACCTTCAAAGTTTGGAATATTTCATTTTTCGGGTATACCCCCCCGTATCGAATTTTTTCACCAAAAACTGATTTTTTTCGAAATTAAACTAAGTATACCAGCGACTTATTTGGGTCACCTAGATTACGAAAACACCGGGTTATAACAGGATCCGAGCAGAACTAAGGGAATGAGAGCACTTTGAAAATATTGAAAAAGTCGTTTTCGACGTCCGTTTTTGAGGCCAAAAATGGGCATCAAAAATGCAATATCTCGGCTATCGTAAAAGCTACGATCTTGCGGATAGTTTCGTTGGATTCAGAACGACGAAACTAAGACAAAACCGTTGGAATTTTCCCGATGGCTCCCATAGAAGCCGAGATATCGACGTTCAAAGTTTGGAATTTTTAATTTTTCGGATAAATATTATATTAATTGAAGTGCCTGGAAGAATTAAAAATAATTTTCTAGGAATTTGAAATTTGCAAAACTTCATCATTTTTTTAGACACCTGGAAAATTTTTAAAAATTTAAATCCATTATCTTAGTTTTTACCATAAGTTTTTTTTCTTCCAGGCACTTTGAAATGATGAAATAAAAATAGAACTGCCTGGAAAAATAGAAAACTTTTTCTAGGCAAGTAAAGGTTATGGATAATCTGTATAGACTCATTTAAATAAGGTGTGAGAAAATAAAAAAAAGTAGTTTTTTAGGCACCTGGCAATTTTAGAAAAAGACTTATTTTTTTTTACGGCTTTACAAGATTTTTAAAAGATCAATTCGAAATCGTGCACTTTCAAAAAAAATCAAAATTTTGATATTCTGAAAACTTTAAAAGTGAATTTTTAAAAAATAGATTTTTTTGGAAATCTTATTTTCGACATTTTTGAGAATATAAATTATAAAATTACGAAAAAAAGTTAAAAAGACGCGATTTTTTCCGAAAAGTTGCATTTTTTTGCAAATACAAATTTAAATATTCTAAAAATCGTTTGAAAAAAATTAATTTGGATTTTCCTGGAAAATCTGCCATTTTAGGTTCTTCAAAATATGAATTTTGACATTAAAAAATTAAATTTACAAAAAATGTATTTTTTTGAAAATCTGCATTTATGCTACAAAATGCATATTTCAATAAAGTAACAAAAAAATTAAAAAAAAAAGCACTTTTGTATAAAAATTGCGTTTTTTAAAATATAATTTTAAATATTTCAACAATTTCTTTTTTTAAATATGTATTTACAAGTTTTTTCAAAGACCAATTTCAAAATTCAATAAGCGGTTGTGTTTCAAAAACCTTTAGAAGTTTTAGAAATTTTTAAGAATATCCACATAAAGATTTTAAAATTTAGAACTGGGACAAATGTTGAATAAAAGTGATTTTTTCGGTAAAAACTTATATTTGAAATTTTTTCAGAAAAATTCATGAAAATTCAAAACGATATGCGAATTTTGAAACACGGGGATTTTTGTTGAAAATTGGCAATTAAAAAAATTGAAACATTTCTAAAAAATCCAAAATAGAGAATACATAGAATTGAGAATAGAAATTAAATAAAATTGTGGAAATATATAAAAAAAGATTTTTTTTTGAAAATTTGGAAGTTTTCAAATACAGATTTATAAATTGAGCAAATTTTGAAAAAAAATTGTTTTTTGAATTTAAATTAAACCTGCATGAAAACACATAAAAATTTCTATTCGAAATGGCGGATTTAATATGACAATAATTTTGAATAAAATTATATATACCTACACCTAGTAAACCTGCTTAAAATTACCGACAATTCTCTACAAATCTAAAGGGATTTCCCGAATATTTATGCCAGAATTTCAATTTATTAATACTAGATTGATTTATAGCCAATCGGATTAACAAGGAACCTTTATTAGGATTATTTACATTTCCATATAAATCAGCACTATAGGGTGGCCACCCCAAAATAAAAAAAAAAACACCGGACTTTTATTGAATCTCCAGAACTCCCTTGATGTATGGAAATATCTGGATCAAATCCCACTAGTACATGTACATCTATATATATAAAAAAAAGAAATCTATTTATATGTAAATAATTTATTTCCAGTTGCAATCGAGCCATTCTCGATCAAAGACATCTTACAATATCTCTCCACTTTCACAATTTAATATTTTAATTAATTACAGATGAATGTCCGGAAAATTACCGTGATACTGGTTTATTTGGCCTACGTCGTTGTCGGTCTGGTGATGGCCGCCAAAGAGTCCAATAAAAGAATCCCAGGTAATTAACAATCCAGATTTTTTAAATTTTAATTAAGGATAATTTTCCAGGTTCGACGCACGCTTTCCAACAAATGGTACGGTACGGCAGGTCGAGCGACAAGGACGGAAAGATACGGGTTTATCCTAGGGCGGATGTATTTTATCTTGGACCAAGGTGAATTCATTAAAAATAAATTAAAAAAGAAAAATAATTAATGCACATTTCGTTCCAGATATGGTAAAAGGTCCAACATGGAGAGCATAAATAATGCCCTGAACGAGGACAAAAGCATCCCCTGTATATACACCGGTATCACGAACTTGTACAGATGCAACATCCCCAGGTAGAAAAAAAACTTTTCTCATAATTTAGAAAACAATTAGACAAATAAGCAGCCCGTTAAACTTTTCTCATTAAAAAGGGCATCAAGCGACAAAAAGCACTTAGCTCCCCATTAAACTCTCGAAGAAAAAAGATTAATAATAAATACAAGGTGTTTGGCAAATAAGGATTAGGCCAGTTAATTCAGTTAAAAAGATCATTATTCGGCAAACTATTTGTCAAACGCCTTATTGTTATTACATTTAATTGTTGAATGTTCCGACAAGCAGACCAGGGAGGAATTTATTTTTTTGTTTAATTTTTATGGTTGTTTAGGCTGTTTATTTTTTATTTTAATTTGTCGTAATTGTTTGTGATGTATACAATTTTTTTTGCCTAATATGATTTGAAACTTACACGTTAAATAGTTTTCTTCTTTCCCTTATTGTATTATTGATGCGAAATAAATAAAGATTTTTATTTTTTATATTTAAGGAAACATTCAGATTGTTTTAATAAAAAAAAAACAAGTGAATATCACTTCCGGTTTTACCGGAAATACGACCTGTGTGAGGGGGGATTAAAAAATAAATTTACTTTGTGGATTTGTTGTTCAGGTGACGTGGAAGGAAAATTTGAGAAAATCGAGAAATGCTTATAACTGCCTTATTATTAGTTTGTCATGAAAAATCATAGAATAGTTTTTTGTAAAGGCTTAAATTTACTATCCATTGCGATGAAATTTTTTTTTTAATTTCCCATAGATCTCTAGAAATTTTAAAATTTGAAATTTAAGTTTTCCGCCATTTTCTCAAATTTTATTAAAGATAGAATAGATTTTCCTTCACTGGTTGCTGCTCTGGATAATTCCTAATAACTTTTGTCTAAAAAGTTTTCCTGAAAAACCGACATATTTTTCATAAAAAAATAAATTAAATTTTGACCATGAAAAATTTGAGAAAATTGGAAAATGCTTATAACTCCTTTATTATTAGTTTTTCATGAAAAATCATAGAATAGTTTTTTATAGAGGCTTAAATTTACTATCCATTGCAATTAAAAAAAAATTACAATTTTTCATAGATTTCTAGAAAATTTAAAATTTGGAATATGAGTTTTCCGCCATTTTCTCAGATTCTACTAAGATAGGATGGATTTGACAAAATCGGAAAGTGCTTATAACTTCTTTATTATTAGTTTGTCATGAAAAATCGTAGAGTAGTTTTTCATAGAAACTTAAATTTACTATCCATTGCAATCAAAAAAAAATTAAAATTTCTCATAGATTTCTAGAAAATTCAAAATTTAAAATTTAAGTTTTTCGCCATTTTCTCAAATTCTACTGAAGATAGAATGGATTTTCCTTCACTGGTGGCTGCCCTGGATAATTCCCAATAACTTTTGTTTAAAAAGTTTTCCTAAAAAACCAACATAATTTTCATAAAAAAATTTAACTAAATTTTGACCACGAAAAATTTGAGAAAATCGGAAAATGCCTGTAACTCCTTTACTATTAGTTTGTGAAGAAGGATTATAGAATAGTTTTTTATAGAGGCTTAAATTTACTATCCATTGCAATAAAAAAAAATAAAATTTCTTATAGATTTCTAGAAAATTCAAAATTTGTAATTTCAGTTTTTCGCCATTTTCTCAAATTCTGTTAAAGATACAATAGATTTTTCTTCACTGGTGACTACCCTGGATAATTCGCAATACCTTTTGTATAGAAAGTTTTCCTGAAAAATCAACATAATGTTCATAAAAAAATGTAACTTAATTTTGAGAAAATCGGAAAATGCTTGTAACTCCTTTATTATTAGTTTGTCATGAAAAATCATAGAATAGTTTTTTGTAAAGGCTTAAATTTACTATCCATTGCAATCAAAAAAAATTCAAAATTTTTCATAGATTTCAAGAAATTTCAAAATTTTTAATTTAATTTTTCCCCCATTTTCTCAAATTTTAATAAAGATAGGATGGATTTGAGAAAATCAAAAAATGCTTATAACTTCTTTATTATTAGTTTATCATGAAAAATTATAGAATAGTTTTCGATAGAGGCTTAAGTTTACTATCCATTACAATAAAAAAAAAATAAAAATTTCTTACAGATTTTTAGAAAATTAAAAATTTTTAATATCAGTTTTCCGCCATCTTCTCAAATTCTATTAAAGATAGAATGGATTTTCTTTCACTGGTGGCTGCCTTGTATAACTCCCAGTAACTTTTGTATAGAAAGTTTTTCTGAAAAACCAACATAATTTTCATAAAAAAAATTAATTTAATTTTGACCACAAAAAATTTGAGAAAATGGGAAAATGCTTGTAACTTCTTTATTATTAGTTTGTCATGATTATAGAATAGTTTTTTATAGAGGCTTAAATTTATTATGCATTGCAATAAAAAGATTTTTAAAATTGCCGATAGATTTCTGGAAAATTCAAAATTTGAAATTTAAGTTTTCCGCCATTTTCTCAAATTTTATTAAAGATATAATGGATTTTCTTTCACTGGTGGCTGCCTTGTATAATTCCCAATAATTTTTGTTAAAAAAGTTTTCCTGAAAGACCTACCTATTTTTCATAAAAAAATATTAAATTAAATTTTTCCCACAAAAAATAATTTTGACCACGAAAAATTTAGGAAAATGCTTGTAACTCCTTTATTATTAGTTTTTCAAGAAAAATTATAGAATAGTTTTTTATAGAGGCTTAAATTTACTATCCATTGCAATTAAAAAAAAATTAAAATTTCTCATAGATTTCTAGAAAATTCAAAATTTGTAATTTAAGTTTTCCGCCATTTTCTCAAATTTTATTAAAGATAGAATGGATTTACTTTCACTGGCGGCTGCCTTGTACAATTCCCAATAACTTTTGTTAAAAAAGTTTTCCTGAAAGACCGACCTATTTTTCATAAAAAAATATTAAATTAAACTTTTCCCACAAAAAATAATTTTGACCACGAAAAATTTAGGAAAATGCTTGTAACTCCTTTATTATTAGTTTGTCAAGAAAAATTATAGAATAGTTTTTTATAGAGGCTTAAATTTACTATTTATTGCAATAAAAAAAAATAAAAATTTATCATAGATTTCTAGAAATTTCAAAATTTGAAATTTAAGTTTTCCGCCATTTTCTCAAATTTGATTAAAGATAGAATGGATTTTCTTTCACTGGTGGCTGCCTTGTATAATTCTCAATAACTTTTGTTAAAAAAGTTTTCCTGAAAGACCGACCTATTTTTCATAAAAAAATATTAAATTAAATTTTTCCCACAAAAAATAATTTTGACCACGAAAAATTTAGGAAAATGCTTGTAACTCCTTTATTATTAGTTTGTCAAGAAAAATTATAGAATAGTTTTTTATAGGGGCTTAAATTTACTATTTATTGCAATAAAAAAAAATAAAAATTTATCATAGATTTCTAGAAATTTCAAAATTTGAAATTTAAGTTTTTCGCCATTTTCTCAAATTCTATTAAAGATAGAATAGATTTTTCTTCACTGGTGACTGCCCTGGATAATTCCCAGTAATTTTTGTATAGAAAGTTTTCCTAAAAAACCAACATAATTTTCATAAAAAAATTTAACTAAATTTTGAGCACAAAAAATTTCAGAAAATTGGAAAATGCTTATAACTTCTTTATTATTAGTTTGTCACGAAAAATCATAGAATAGTTTTTTATAGAGGCTTAAATTTACTATCCATTGCAATCAAAAAAAAATTAAAGTTTCTCATAGATTTCTAGAAAATTCAAAATTTGTAATTTCAGTTTTTCGCCATTTTCTCAAATTCTATTAAAGATAGAATAGATTTTTCTTCACTGGTGACTGCCCTGGATAATTCCCAGTAACTTTTGTATAGAAAGTTTTCCTAAAAAACCAACATAATTTTCATAAAAAAATTTAACTAAATTTTGAGCACAAAAAATTTCAGAAAATCGGAAAATGCTTATAACTTCTTTATTATTAGTTTGTCACGAAAAATCATAGAATAGTTTTTTATAGAGGCTTAATGTTTTTATACATCGCAATAAAAAGATTTTTAAAATTGCCGATAGATTTCTAGAAAATTCAAAATTTGTTATTTCAGTTTTCAAATTGCCGTAAAAATTATAGAATAGTTTTTTATAGAGGCTTAAATTTACTATCCATTGCAATTAAAAAAAAATTAAAATATCTCATAGATTTCTAGAAAATTTAAAAATTGTAATTTTAGTTTTCCGCCATTTTCTCAAATTCTATTAACCTCCTCAGACCCAAAAAGGTGAAATGAAAACATATCTTTTTAAAACGCGTACTTTTTTGTAAAGTGTTGGGCCCAAAAAACAACAAAATATCAAAAAAAATATTTTTTTTTGTTTTTTACTGTAAAAAGTAAGGTATCGTATTTGATACCTTGGGTTTAAATAAATACAAAAAAAGTTTCAAAAAAAAACTTTATTGGTGAAAAAGAGCAAAACAGTTTCGCTCAACGGAGCAGCAAAGATATACGTCACGTGAGGCACACTTAACAAATGTCAATTTACCACATTTCGGATATCGACATTTTGATCTGGATTTCTGGTCGTGTTTGGTAAATACTGGTAGATGAGTGTTTCCCTGCTTCCTCTCTCTTCTATCTGGAATAGGCTGAATTTTCCTTTGTTTTCGGGGCGTTACCTGCTCTTCATCAGAATCACTTTGCTCGCAATCTGCTTGAGGAATATCAGTGTAAACGAGAGTCAAGTCAAGGTAATCTAAGATTTCTTTTCTCCGCAAGCCTTCTGCATTAATAGCATTTTGTCGGTATTCCAGCCAAGACGCAGCTACGGCAAAATCCAAAAAATGATAAATTGTACGTACTGTCCACTTTTTGGTACGTCCACGCATTGCATACTTTTCAATGACCCTATCTAATAAATCGACGCCCCCCATATTCTCATTGTAATCGGCAACTATTGCGGGTTGATTAATTCTAATGTATTTACTTTCGGTCTTTGACCACCTTTTACAACTACCCAGGGGTTCAATACCAGAGCAGGATGAAGCAAAATGCACTGGTTTAGAATCAAACCATTTAGTGAGAATAATTTTTCCATCTCCTCTCTTAAGCGAGTCATGTGATCCACGACCTAATTTTTTTAATTGCTTATCAGTTTGCGGAATTGCGTTTTTGGGAATTCTAGAAGCGATTATTGTACCAGCCAAAGTTATTTGTCTTGAATCAAAGATATTGAAGTAAAATAACGGTCAGTATACACTGATACTCCTATCGGCAAAGTTTCGGTCAGCTTCAGCACCATTCTGCCACCTACGTCTAGTTTTTCTGGTGTTTTAAATAGCGATGATTCGACAGATGATCCTTTTCCTTCATAGAGATAAAAGTCCAACGGAATTCCCTTTGGTGTTGTCATGACGAAATTTTTTAATCTCACTGGATTTGGCTTACCCCTAACAAATTGTCGCATTTTTACTTGGCCATGAAAAGGAATCATTTGTTCATCTATTGACACTGTTTTCGTTCGTTCATTTAAACGGCATCCTCTTTGCACCATGTCCAATAAAGGCCTTACTTTCCAGAATCTATCTATTATTTTTTCTTTATTTATAAAGTACCGATTTCTTGAAATTATGTCTGAAACAATGGGTACTCTTGTACTTCGCGCCCAGTACATCCTTATTCTCGGTAGACCATAAATTCCAATCAACATGGAAGCACCAAAGAATTTTCGCAATTCATATTCAGAAGTTTCAAGGGAACGGCCTATCTCAATAACGTCACGCATATTTGTGAAAAGTGCCGTTTGTTCAAAGAAAGTATCAGAAATGTATTTTCTTAGGTACATACTTGGTTGATTTAATTGAGTGGAAATGTTCTCGTTTTTAAAGTTAAACTGGACACGGGACCAAGTTTTTTCATAGCTTATTTGGTTAATATTGGGCAAGAGGCTCGTCATCCGAAGAATCACTCATATTTTCTGCCATCTCCATATCCTCTATACTTTCTAATCCCATCCTGATGATCAAGGTTAATATTAACCAAATCCAAGTCCACATCTACTTCATCCCCACTCTCCGACGATAAATCGCCGATATCTGATTGGTCTAGGTCCAGATTAAGAACTAATTCTTCTAGCTCGAAGCTGGTTAAGGCCCCTAAAAATTATTTCATAGACGAGTGACGAAATAATGATGTTCAACAAGGCAAATAATTAAAAAAACCCAAAATATGATTTTATATTTAACACACAAATTCCTAGCAATTCATTTATTTTTGTAGTCTTAGAGACCCACGATATCACTGGTGACTAAGTCTACCATTTGCGGCACGATTAGATTACTAAGAGAGAATTTTTTTATTACACATGTTCTATGTGCTACCTGCCGTCAATATGTAACAATAAAAAAGCAAGAACAATATTACTTACTCTTATTTTGGTCAAAAGGCATAATGATGCAACGTGCACTTGCAAATGTACTAACCTAACCTCACAACTACAGGGTGCGTCGGCGAAATAAAAATGTATGCGCATATTTGGCTATGTATTGTAATTGCTTCAGCGCGCCGAAAAAAAAATTAAATCCTCAGGTATCATATATGATACCTGAGGTCTGAGGAGGTTAAAGATTGGATGGATTTTCCTTCATTCGTGGGTACCTCAGATTACCCCCAACAACACGACCATTACAAATTTCAGAAAATTGATGTCTTTTCTAGAATAGTTCTTCATACAGAATTGTATTTATTATCTACTCCATGTAAAAAAAAGTTTCAAATTTCCCATAATTTCCAGAAAATTTCATATATTTAATTTAGGTTTTCTTCAAATTCTATGATCGATTTTTCTTTACTCTTGGCTACCTTGGATTATTCCTCACAACTTTCCTACAAAAAAATGTTCCTTAAAGACCCACTTAGTTCTTACTTGAATAACACCCCCTCAAATAACAGAGTTAAATAACGCAATCAATATTTAGTGTTCTGAAGATGACTTTATAAAAAACAAAACGTCAACCCCTAGAAGTAAAATTGCATTTTTCTCTATTGTTTTTCAGACGTCCGGCACTGGACAACAATCTCCAGGATTAAATCTCTAGATAATTTTTAGCTAATCTTCTATAGGATAATTGATCGAGGTTCACAATGGGCTGGAGTGAACCCCGATCCATACCTGCATTTACTATTTATAAGTTAAATTACTAATTGTTCCCCCTTTATGCATGTAATATCTTAAAAAATGTATGAAATAAAATTAAAACTTGAAAATTGGTCGTTTTATTGTTTCCTGGTCCACTTACGGTCGTCCATAGTATCTACTTAAAACATTCGCTATTGTTGAATGCGAGGGATGCGTCAATGGAAAATGAGGGATTAAATTTTAACATGAAATTGTTCAGTTTTATTGTTTGGGGGGAAGTTTAATTGGTTCAGCATTAATTGTTATATGGTATATATAGAAAATGAAAGAGTTTTTTTTTCAATAGAGGGAGTAGGGTTCTTCCTAAGGGAAAAACTGGTGAGGATTTAGGTTAAAAAAGATCCCAATTTTGAAGGAGAATTTTTTGCAGAATGATGTGATTTTATATAAAATTGGTTCAGGAGTTGTGAGTCCTAAAAGTGTGCCAGTTTCTTAGCTATTTTATGCTAATTTAGGTCTTCTTCCAGGCAGTTGCAGTAAGGAAACGTCGATTTGTCTGCAGTTCTATATGAAAAACTGTCCTTAAAGAAATGTACTTAATCCAGTAAAGTGAGCGTAATGTTTCCTGGAAACTGGGACTTACCAGATTAAGTTCAACCTCGGAATCTAATTTTTTTATGTACATATGAAGGGTATAATCAGGCACGAAAAATGTGGAACAAAATTTAAAGGGTTGTATCCTGTAGAGATGGATAGTTAGGAAGTGGGTAAGGTATAGTACTATATTACAAACATTAGAGTGAATAAGAATCTCAATAGATATGTGCCTCTTGCACTGGCTCCTTTGACTAATAGCTAACCAGAAAATTTAATTTTTTTAACTTTAAAATTAAATTAATTAAAAAATAATTAAAGAATGTTATATGAAGCATAAAAAACTTGCGTCTAGATAGTAAAGACGTTCGATAAATTAGCAATTTGCACTGGAACCAGAAAGTAAATATTCGATTGAGTAACTTGTGAACAACAATTATGAAGCTCCTTTATTTGAGCCATTATGTGAGTGAAAGCGCAATATAAGTCGTTCTATTAAGAAGAGAGATCGCCAATAAAATCTCACTTCACTTTGCTAACAAAATTATGGCGGTATCATCTGGATACGAAATAATAGTACTAGTTCCTAGTCTTTTTAATATATTTAATTGGTGCCAGTTCTATTTGTTAGAACGTCGATAGTTTTGTCTAGGCAATCCACTATAAATTTTACTATAAGACATTCTAACAATAAGGAAAAAGCTTTCGTATTTTTAAACGCAATTTTTTTAAAAGGAGTATTGAAGAGAAATCATTTCTATGTATCAGAACGTCGATGACTTTCTATAGGCAATCAAATACAAAATTTACCATGGATATTCTAACATTAAGAAAAATAACAATTGTATCAAAGTGAATAAAATCCCGAATTTTTATTTGCTAGAAAGTCGATGGTTTTCTATAGGCAAAGCAATGTAAACATTCTACAGTTTCAAAGAAAATTATTAATATTCATTAGTTTCCTGTATCAAAGTGAATAAAATCATAAATTTCTATGTGTCAGAACGTCAATGGTTTTCTACAGCCACATCCAATAAAAAATCAACTATAGGCATTTTAATATCAAGAAAGATAGTCAATCTTTAAGGGTTTCCAGGAACAAAGTGAATAATATCTTTGATTTCTATGTGTCAGAACGTCGATGGTTTTCTATAGACAATCTAATAAAAATTCTACCATAAATATTCTAACATTAAGAAAATTGGTCAGCTGTAATTGGCTTTCGCATTTTTAAGAACAATTTATTAGTTTCTTGTGTTAAAAGCAAATATAATCGAAAATTATAACATAATTGAAGGTGCCTTCAAAAAACCGAAACGTTGAGAAAAATAATATTAAGTAAAATTAAAGCAATAAATCAAGTGACTAAAACTTCTCCCATCGACGTTTTAACATTAGGAATAAAATATCAAATCGCTGTCTTGATTTCTATTTGTCAGAACGTCGATGATTCTCTATTAACAATTCACTAAGAATCCTACCACAGACATCCTAACATTTCTGGTTAAGTGTTAATGGTTTTCGTATTTTTACTACAATTGATTTCCCATATTAATTTATTTATCTTTTCTATTTGTTAGAACAACATTATTTATCCACATTATAACATTAAGAAAGAATAAATAATTTAATAAAAGCCTGTGATATGTGAGTTATCATTTCTATCTATCAGAACGTCGATGGTTTTTTATAGAAAGTCTACTAAGAATTCAACCATGGACATTTGTAACATTATGAAAAATAATAGTATTCTTCAGTGGTTTCCCCGCATCAAAGTAAATAAAATCTTTGATTTCTATATGGCATAACATCGATGGTTTTCTATAGACAATCCACCCCATAGGCATTTTCACATTAAGAAAAATAGACAATATTTAGTAGTTTTACCAAAGTGAATAAAATCTTAGTCAGAACGTCGATGGTTTTTTTATAAACAATCCACTATGAATTCTACCATGGACATTCTAACATTAAGAAAATTGGTCAATTGTTAATTGTTTTTGTAGTTATAACCACAATTGATTTCCCATTCTTCTCTATTTGTCAGAATATCAATGGTTTTCTATAAAAAAATTCACCAAGAATTCTATCATGGACATTCTAACATCAAGAAAATTGGTCAGATATTATAGAAATTTTGATTTTTAACCACAGCTGACTTATCTTTTCTATTTGTTAGAACGTCGATAGTTTTCTATAGACAATCCACTACGAATTTTACCATGAACATTCCAACTTTAAGAAAATTGGTTAATCTTTAATGGTTTTCGTACTTTTAATCACAATTGATTTGATTGAACTTCTACCATCGACGGTCTAACTTAAAAAATAAAATATTTAATTACTGCCTATAACACCTGACTTAACATTTTTATTTGTTCGAACGTCGATGGTTTTTTTATAAACAATCCACTATGAATTCTACCATGGACATTCTAACATTAAGAAAATTGGTCAATTGTTAATTGTTTTTGTTGTTATAACCACAATTGATTTCCCATTCTAATTGACTTATCTTCTCTATTTGTCAGAATATCAATGGTTTTCTATAGAAAATTCACCAAGAATTCTATCATGGACATTCTAATATTAAGAAAATTGGTCAGATATTATACGAACTTTGATTTTTAACCACAGCTGACTTATCTTTTCTATGTGTTAGAACGTCGATAGTTTTCTATAGACAATCCATTAAGAATTTTACCATGAACATTCCAACTTTAGGAAAATTGGTTAATCTTTAATGGTTTTCGTACTTTTAATCACAATTGATTTGATTGAACTTCTACCATCGACGTTCTAACTTAAAAAATAAAATATTTAATTACTGCCTATAACACCTGACTTAACATTTTTATTTGTTCGAACGTCGATGGTTTTTTTATAAACAATCCACTATGAATTCTACCATGGACATTCTAACATTAAGAAAATTGGTCAATTGTTAATTGTTTTTGTTGTTATAACCACAATTGATTTGCCATTCTAATTGACTTATCTTCTCTATTTGTCAGAATATCAATGGTTTTCTATAGAAAATTCACCAAGAATTCTATCATGGACATTCTAACATCAATAAAATTGGTCAGATATTATAGGAATTTTGATTTTTAACCACAGCTGACTTATCTTTTCTATTTGTTAGAACGTCGATAGTTTTCTATAGACAATCCACTACGAATTTTACCATGAACATTCCAACTTTAAGAAAATTGGTTAATCTCTAATGGTTTTCGTACTTTTAATCACAATTGATTTGATTGAACTTCTACCATCGACGGTCTAACTTAAAAAATAAAATATTTAATCACTGCCTATAACACCTGACTTATCATGTTTATTTGTTCGAACGTCGATGGTTTTTTTAAGAGAATCCAATAAAACCTCACTCATCGATGTTCTAACATTATGAGTAAATAATTTAGTTACAGCCTGTGATGTGTGAATTATCATTTCTATTTATTAGAACTTTAATGGTTTTTTTTTAATAGACAATCCTTTAAGAATTCTCCCATCGACATGCTAACATTAAGAAAATCGGTTTTTGTATTTTTCACCACAATTGATTTCCTACATTAAAGTGAATAACAATTTTTCTATCAAGGTTTAGAACATTAAGAATAATACATTGAGTCAACATTTCTATTTGTTTGAACGTCGGTGGTTTTTTATAGGCAATCCATTAAGAATTCTACCATTCGACATTCTAACAGTGAGAAAACTGGTCAATTGTAAGCATAAATAATTTCCCTTACTTAACTAAGTAGAAACTCTTTGATTGACGTTCTAACATTAAGAATAAAATATTTAATTACTGCCTGTGATAATTGGCTTAGCATTTATTTTGGGTAGAAAGTCGATGGTTTTCTAGCGAATCTAATTAAAAAAAACTGGAGTAGTATTTATAAGATTCCTAAAAAAATTGGGGAAATCCTGCATCTTCTATTAATATAATTGATCAGCCACATAGTCCTCAGCATTCCATTAAGAATTATCATCTTTATGTTGCAGAGAATATAAACTCAGGTTCTGGTCATCGTCACCTGGTAACGTTTTTTGAATGCCAACATGATCATAAAGTCTTCTCTTCATTACCTTTAAAGTACAGTGGTACAATCTACGTACACTGCAATAATAAAAAAAAGCCAAATGTCCAAGAAAAAATTAATAAACTAAACAATTAGTTTATTATAGTGTCTCACAAAAATGTGAGACACTATAATTAATGTTAAGTTTTAGTGGTAATATATATTTTCATAGTAATCTCAAAGCTAGTGTCACTTTGTCCTCAAAAATAATTAATTCCTTATAGGTTTATATTTATGATAAAAACATAAACATATTGCAATAATCGATATTCCTCAGAAATGGAAAAATTAATTATAAAAAAAACAATTGTCACCTTTCATCTTTTAAGAAATAGATCGACGCATTCGCGTAACTACAAAAATAAAAAACACACATTGATTTCTTGATCTTTAATTGATACTCAAAAAAATATTCCGATATTTTAGGATTACTTTCGAAATATTTGGA